>NC_083852.1:12500-642916 GCF_029169275.1 Apis cerana
GCGTTCCGACTTAGCCACAGCCCCTCTGACGAGGCGTTTTAATTTTCGGTTATTTAAGATACTTGAGGATACTCTTCGCTAATTTTTTTCTTGTTTAATTTCAATTTTTTTGCACTCTTCCGGATTCTTTTCCATCGTTTGATTTCCGAAAAGAAACATTTTTATTTAAAAAAAAAAATTCCGTGTTATAAGAATCGAACCGAGGACCTTTGACGCGTCGTTCTTGGATGACTTGTCTATCCGTTACGTTTGATTCGCGTTTCAAATTCGATTTTTCGATGTCCTTTCTAAGAAATTTAACTTCCTAAAATTAACCTAAAATTAACGTCGTATTTTTCTTTTTTTTCTCTTTTTACTTCGTTTATGTTCCGGTAAAAATTCTAATTCTTATTAAAAAAGAAAAAAAGTCATTTCGAATTATACCGAAAATTAAAACTAAAATCATAAATACGAACGAAAAGATCGAGAAAAAAAATGTAAAAAATTATTAAAGCGTATGAAAAAAATTATAAAAGAAAAACAACGATAAATTCGTCAAAAATGTATTAAAAGATAATTTTACAAAAAAAATAAAAATAAAAAAATAAAAAGCGTATCTATACTTTAACGATTTGTATTGTATTTGCGTTATATTATGTATATTTATATTGTATTATAATAATACGAACAAAAAATTAACAAAGTAAACAAAAAAAAATCATTCAACGTTTTTTATCGATCTTATAAATTAATTATAATAAAAGGAAAATTAAAAAAAAAACTGATTATCCGAAATATTATCGATAAAAAAAAGTTAAACCGTTAAATAAATTTTAAAGAAACGAAAAATAATAAAACGAACGTAATGATATAACGTCGATTGATAAAATAGTAAAATGAAAATTAATAACGTTATGAATATTATTACGAATATTATTACGAATATTGTAGCGAACGTGTATCGCGACGCAAGACGCGCCGGTTGTTATTGTATATATTCGTAGTCGGTTTCCGAACACGGAACGAAACGGACGTGTTTCTCTCTGCTCTTCGAGTAAAGACTTTATCGCTGTGAATAAAATATTATAGTGTAAAAATTTATTGAATAAAAATTTTAAATTTATTAAATAAAAATATAAAGATATAATATAAATATAAAAATATAAAGATAATATATAAAGATTATTAACGAATTTTATAAGTTATATAGTAAACTTTGAACCGCTTTATCTCCGAAGATTATAATGATACCTATGATTTTCTGATGTGATTACGATCGGGAAACATTGTCCTTTCGATTTAATTTTTATTCGTTATTCTATATCGAGGGCTTTGCACGCTATCGTCGTGTAAATATATACGAGGAGAATTGTGTATAAATTTTCGACTGCTGTATCTTCGAAGATAGTAGTGATACGATGGTACGATTTTTTGAGATAGTTGCGAACGGGTAACGTTGCTCTTTATAATGCGGGAAAAAAAATAATAAAAAACTTAACTAAATGTTGACTATACGATTAGATAGATTTAAAGGATACTGATAATTGCAACGAAAATGACTAAAAAATTAAGAAAATAAACGAAAGAAATCTTTTTTTATGCGTCTTATCAATTAATGATAATGAAAAGAAAATTAAAAAAAAACTAATTATCAAAAATATTATCGATAAAAAAAATTAAACCATTAAATTTTAAAGAGACGAAAAATAACGAAACGAAACTAACGGAATAATAATATAGCGAATGTAAATCGTGGCGTGATGTCGTGTCGATTTGTGTTGTATACGTATCGATTAAATCGTTTCCAAATACGAAACGAAACGGACGTGTTTCTTCGATTATTTTTGTATATCGATTAAATGTAGTCGTTTTTCGAACACGGAACGGAATTCGAACACGGACGTATATTTTTCTGCTCCCCGAATGAAGATTTTATTGCTGTATAATATAATAAAATTAAATGTAAAAATTAAAATGTAAGTGATCGTTGAATAAATAAAGTATTAAAATATAAGAATATAATTACGACTATAAATCGATAAAAGGATGGACGAAATATTCCTCGAATACGAGGATACGATAAAATAAAGAATGAAATGAATCTAAAAAAATTTAAAAAAAAAAAATAATCCTCCGATCGAGATTTAAAAAAAAAGGGAATGTAATAATTAAAATCGATGAATAAATAAAAAAAATTCGATTCCTTTCTTTTATTTCATTATCAATTTATACATGTTTCTTTTTCTCTCTTACATTTCGCGTATTAATTTTGAATTAAAATATCGTTTGATCATAATTAACCGCATATATTGTACGTCATGAATCGAATTTAAAAAGTAAAAATTCCAAAAAACGAATAAAATTTGAATGTAAAAGAATAATCGTATGACGTATAAATAGGTTTTCGAGAAAAAAGAATACGATAATCGAAAAAGAAAAACATTAAAGAGAAATAAAGAATAAAGAAATCGTTCGATCGTATTAATCATTTTTTCTTCGTTTCTTTTTGCCTGAATCAACGATAACGTAACGTTAATTATAAATAATTTAGAATTTAAAAAAAAATTAAAATTCTATCTTCCTTCCTCCCTTCTTAGCCTCGAATGTTGATGTGATAAAGTATTAATCCGTATAAACTTTATAATATATAAGATAATTCGTATAATGGAATTTAAAAAATTGATGATAATAATGAAAAAAAAATTACTGTCAAAAATATTATCGATGAAATAAAAATTAATCCGTTAAATTTAAAATAAATAAATAAGTAATAAAAAAAAAGAATAAAATGTTATATCTATAATTTTTACGAATATTATAGCGAACGTGAATTACATACACGATGTCGCGTCGATCGTTATTGTATACGTATCGATTAAACGTTTTTCGACTACGAAGCGAAACGAACGTGTTTCTTCGATTGTTATTGTACGCGTATCGATTAAACGTAGTCGGTTTCCGAACACGAAACGAGACGAACGTATACCCATCTGCTCTCCGAATAAATTTTATCGATATATCGAGTTAAATATTAAAATGTAAATATTAAAATAATAAAAATTAATAGAAGAAAACGTATAAAACTTGAATACGGAAAACAATCGTGTAACATTTTCGAAAAAACAAATTTGACGAACGATAAAAAAAATAAAAAAAGAAATAATGATAAAGAAATGATCCAGAAATCGCCTAATCGTATCGTTATTCTTCCTTCGTTTCTTTTTGTTTAAAACAGCGAAATAATGATATAACGTTAATCCGTATAAACGATAATTTAGAATTTAAAAAAAAAAAGTTAAAATTCCATCTTTTTTTTCCCCTTTAGTCTCGAGCGTTATAACAAAATATTAATTCGTATAAACTATACTATAAAATTGAAAAAGTTTAAAATTTCGTTTAAAGATTAAAGATGAAAGAACCAAAATCTCCATACGTGTATCTTTGATATCGCGAGTGATATGATGTTTACATCGTTGAATATCATCGCTCTGTCTTCGATGATGATAATCTTCTCTACGTAAAAGAATTTTTTATAAAATAGAATATTACGAGTTAAAATTCCGATAAAATATTTTTTTCGATATTTTAGATGTTTACTTGAGATTAATTTTAATTCGAAATAATATTAAAAAAATATTACTATGTTTAATTAAGATTGTCGCGGATTGTGTACGCGTTACTGTAAAGAACTTTTTAACTATTTAACTATTTGCTTGCTTACTTATTATTTGTTCGTTATTTGTTAAATGCGTTTGCTACTCTCTACATTCCTAATACGTTTTATCTCTAATATCCGAACGCGATTTGCGAGAGATTATTTGTTTATTGTGATTTGATTGAATTGATTTTGTCTTTTAATATATTAAAATTCGTAGTTGATGAAATTTTATTTAATTAATGTTACGTTGAACGATAAATGAAATATTGGCAGAATTTAACATGGAGAAAATTTTTTGACATTCGATGAATTTATTATATTGATCTGTTTAAATGATAATTTTTTATTGAATCGAATTTAATCGAATATTTAATTCTTTTTTTTTAACGCGATGCGCGATTTTTATTAAATTTTTTTTAATAATGTGATAAATTCGAGAACAAGAAATTATCGAGGAAAAAAAAATAAGAAAAAAACAAATGTCAAAGATATTTCATACGTACGTTCCTATCCTTGTGTACGAATGATATCTGAATCTGATATCGTTCTGATGTATCGTCGATTGAGAAATATTTTCGAAGAAAAAAAAAATGGAAGAACGATTGATATCTTTATAAATGCGTTTCGTGTTAATAATTCTCGTAGCGAATAATTAAAGATAAAATGTCTCTTGACTAAATTTTTTTGCGGGACTCGCGACAGGAATAGAGAATTATAGTTTCGAATTCGTTAGTTTTTTTTGTTAAAATTTTTTGTTAATTAATTTTTTAGAGATATTAATAAAAAGAAAACTTTTGATACGCGATATCGGATTCTGTCTATATGTGCACGCTCTTGACAATGCATATGTTAACGCGATATAACCGTTTATCTGTATTGTTGCGTACGATCTGATAAACAATCTGATATTTGAGGATTACGATAAGAATGATGTCGATACTCGTTGTAATTTCATAATATCGTCGTAACTTCGCTTAAAAATTGTCTCGTATTTTTTTTTATTTTTACGAGTTTTGATTCGATGATTCTTCTAATTCCAAACTTATCTTCCAAACTTATCTCCTTTTTTTGCTCTGCTGCTCTGACCGTTCGTTGTCGATCGTATAAAAATTATCGCTTTTGAATCGGCTACTTAACCGGTATTCGCACATTCGAATCGACAGAAAAAATTCTTCGTGAATTTCAATACGATATGTGATATATTATATATCTAATCCATTTCTGTGTTCTCTCGACGTCAGAATTATCTCTTGATTTTTTAGTATCGTAAACATATACATGTCTACGATCTGCGACTGTATATAGAAGATTGTATTCGTGAGTAAAAGATCGATGTATGTATTTATATTAAAAACTAATAATTATGTAAATGATAAGGAAGAGGGAAGCGATAATTTCAGTAAATGGCATAATATTATTGAATATGCATAATTGTACGAATAAACGTTTTATTTTTTTTTTTTTACGTTATGCGTATATATTCACGTATCTCGCCATCGTACAAACATTCCGCGAAATTATCATGTTTTTCTAACCTCGGATTCCATTTATATTATATTATACGGTACTATCTTCGATCTTCTTTGCATCGACTTTTATCTTTTCTTTTTCCAATTTTCTTTTTCCATATCTTTCTTATCCTCCGTGTAAAGTGGATATGAATAATATCGTATCGCCTGATTTTATTTTATAATTGCTTTCGCCCTGGAAATTTTTATGAAATAATTATTGTCGATGTAATTTGGAAGAACGAAAAAAAAAAAACGAATACTTGTATTAAACTGACAAAAATAAAATGACGAACGCATATTGTACACGCGCGCTATGTACATGCACACGCGATGTAATACATACATAATATAAAATATATAAAATATATAATATAATACGTAGTTATTTGTAGAATTATTATTATATATATATATATTTATATAATGTGATGATTTTTACCAATAATTCCCAATCGATGTCGTTTATAAGAACCAAAATTCCTGGACGCCTGTAAATATAAAATAGTGAATAAGGTATAATTTAACATTTATATATATTATGCCTATTTAGATATTTAAATCGGTAATGTAAAGAAATAATTTCTATTGTATTGATCCGTCGATTTGATCGAATACATTTTTATTATACGTCTCTACTTTTTATTACATTTATACACGAATTATTTATTTATTTATCACGAATTTAATGAAGAAAAAAATCTTATAACATTGCTGTGTAGAAAATATATAAAGATCATTTTAATCATTTTAATTTTTTAAAAGAAATGATATAATTTTTAACGCTAATTCATGCAACTCGTTATGAAAAAATACTAAGTCACTTGTATCGAAAAATCTTTAAGTTTAAAAAATATTTTAACTTGAAATTTGTAAAATTTATCGTGCGAAAGAACAATGATGTATCGTTTATATCTTTTATATGATATAAATTTAAATATTTTTCGATGTAAATAATTTGATATTTTTTATAGGAAATAACGAGCTACGTAGATTACATAAATTGAATAAAAATTATTATTTTGCTTAAAAAAAAATCAAAGTTGATACGATTTCTATGCTTCGTTTTATAGAAAAATTATTAATATTACGTAAACTATTAAATATTGTATTTTTTTTTCAAACAACTTTTAGAAAAACATTTTTTCCTTACAAAATTGTACTATATTCAGATAAAACGGACATTTATATATATATGTGTGTGTGTGTAAATGCATATACTGTTTATACATATACTGCGTTTATGAATGCGTATCGAGTCGTGTACCTTATTCGTGTATATGTACTTTTATTAATCCGATTTATGCTGCCCTCTTTGAAAGCGCCACAGAATTCAAAAGTCGCCATCTTAATTTTTTACAATAAAATTGGCAAGTGAGAACTAACACATTGTTACGTTATCGTATGTTTATGGTGCGGTATATGTGTCGCTACGAAAAACTACATGTGCCAGGGGAATAATTTGTGTAAAATTTTTTAAATTATCGCTCGGAAAGTTTATAGCGATGATATGAAAAAAAAAAATTATGATACGATTTAGTAACTTACACGGTATCCCCTTGTATAAAAAGTTCCTGTCGTTCCTTTAACAGATTATCTGTTATCCAGAAAAGTAGCTTTTGTATGGTCCCTGTAAAGTTGGCGTGACAAATTATATTTACATCGATAAAAAAAAATTTGTAAAACTTACATTCATCTACTCCAGGTAAGTTTACTTCGTGCCTTTTTTTTTTATCGAAAAGTAATTCTGCCCCACCTCTGAAATTATTTAATGAATAACTCGATATATTATAGTTTGAGGAAAAGTTAGGTTAGCTAATTTATTCGATTATGTTACCCAAATTCGATGGTCACGGAAATTTCGCTATCTTCGATAGACATACTTTTTTAATTTTTCTTAAATTACATCACCATTGAAACATTATTGGTTACGTTTGATTGTGAGAAAAAAATATATTCCTAAGTAAAACCACGTTTTACGAAATGCAACGAATATCGATTGATACGATCGACTCGTTTTGAAAACGTGAACATAATGAAAATATAAAAATATTTTTATAAAAAATTATTAATTATTAATCGAATTTTTTATAATCTACTTTAAATATCTTTTTATATTAAAAGTTCGATTTAAATTCGTAAGTGAATAGCATGAATGATATAATATTTAACGAAATATGTAATTTTTTTTTATAATTTTTAAAAATTAATTACTAGTAATCTTTTCATGATATTAATGTGCGAAATTTTTTTTGATAATGTGTCATTATTCGTAATTGAATATAAACGTATAGGTTAACTTCACAAATTTTTAATCGTTCAACAAAAATTTAAATTTTTGTTAAATAATTTTTATATTTTCGTTTTTCAAATCGAATCGTTATAAATTAACCGATAATATCATTTGTCGTGATATTTCGTGAAAAGTAGTTTTGTTAGAAATGTACCCAGAAATGTATCGTTCACTGCACATAGAAACAACGTGGTGATATTACGGTTTAATTCCATGTTCCTTCTGTTCAACTCGATCAGTGGTGTATGCATACCGGACGATGAAACGTTAATTTCTAAAGTCAAGATTTATTTACAAAAGCATTTTTTTGTTATGTATCGTGATATGATCTCTCTCTCTCTCTCTCTCTCTCTCTCTCTCTCTCTCTCTTTCCTAATTTTTCTAAAAAGTACATGTGTCGAACGTTTTATTGATCTTAAATTATCGATACGTAAAATAAAAATAATTTATTATTTTGATTAATAAAAAAAAATGCCTGTTACTGATAAATTAATAAATGATAATAACATTAATAATAACAAATATTGATAGAAATAAAATCTATGTTTGATATAACGTAAAGGAACAAAATATAAAATAAACGTTCCTTGAAATAAAATACAGCCCTGTCTTTTTTTTTGAGGGTCATTAGTCTCGCTATTATGAATTTAATTACAATGTGAAGATAGTATTATATATGATTAATGATAATAGATAAAAAAAAATTAAGCTTGTTGATTACGAATAGTATCGAAAAAATGTAGATATTGTTGAACGTGAATATGTAATAAAAAGGAAATAGCGGATAAAAATGTAGGATATACGAATGGACTGAAGTGCAGGTGCCATCGGCGGTAGCTGTAATGGCGGTTGTCGGAAAAGCGATCGTAGGTATTAAGTGTCGTAAAAGATAAATTATTGCGGTAAAATATTATACGTTTGTATTATTTTGAACTTTTTATGCTCGTGTAATTCCGCATAATCGTAATACGTTTTTTATGTTTAGTATTAACTTCCACGATGTCGGAAGAAAACGAACATACTTCTGAAGAAACTGAGGCAGAAATGAATACGGAAAATCGCGATAAAGAACAATCGAAAAGTGAAACGTGCGTGTTAAACAATGAAACGGAACAACCTATGTTGGAAGACGAAGAAATGCCGACGTATATCAGTGTATCTACTCCATCGAAACGCGAAGATTCGGATATCGATAATGCTAAACAACAAAGCAGAGTTCCATTAGAAGAGGATAATAGTCAAAGTCCTTATCGTAGTGATGATCAAGGAGGAGGTAGTATCTACGTATTATCTTCCGGTGAAGAGAGTAATCATCCGTATAATGATGAAGATGAGGATGAATATGCGGATAGCGAAGGTAAGAAAATGATGTATAAATTTTACTTGTTAATGAAACGATATTTGATACGCTAATTTTTATTATAATCTATAAATATATATATATATATGTATTATAATATGATATATATTTATGTAGATACGAATGAAATGGAGCTTGAGAATGAACATGAGAATGCAATGTTAGAAGATGAAGAGGAAGAAGATGAGGATGATGATGACGATGATGATGAGATAAATCCTTTGAGACTACATAACGATGATTACGAAGATATTGATACGGAATATGAACCGATGTGTTTTGATAGAGCGTCTGATGATTTTATATTAAATAACAGATTGAAACCACGGCATAAAGAAAAAAGTTTATCCTTGCAAGATTTAAGTATTTCGAAAAAGAATGCTCATTTACGATGTAACAAGAAGAGACATAGTTTAAATGCTTTTAGATATAACTATTTACGTATGCAACAAAATCCGATATTGTATCCTACTGTGCGGAAAAGGCAAATGGTACCGTCTAAGTATCAACATGTGGAAAGTAAAGTGAAACAATACATAAAGAATATGAAAGAACAGAATAGAAGATCGATGGAAAAGCGTATGAAAGAACAAGAATTTACAATGAATAAGAATTATGAAGAAAATGAGAGTAAGAAATATTTTTCTCAAATTATTATTTTCACACTTGGAAGATATGTCTATTGTTTTATTTATTTGTTATTATTTGTAATCGTGAAGAGAAATATTATTCTTTGAATATTTAAATATGTGCGTATTTAATGTAATGATATGTGCGCGCGCGTGTGTGTGCGTGCGTGTATACACATGTATAATAAAATATTATTTGTATCCATTAGCGGTAAAAGAAACGATAAGATATTCTTCCATGTGATTGATTAATCAAGTTTTAAAATGATAGGTGTATATAAGTGATTAATAAAAATTATAATTTTTACTTTTTATTTACCAGACTGTGACACTGAACGATTAAAAAATACGAGAATAACGAATAAAACTATAAAAGATTATGTAGAAAAAGCTATTCAGGATTTACAACAAGAAGAGATTGAAAGTAATAATTTAATGTACGATACGGCGCAATTATTAGAAAATGGAGAAAATGATAAAAATTCTGATAGAGTGATTGAAAACCGATATAAACATAATCGAAAAGATATTGAATACAATGATATTCAAAATGAAAAACGTGTGCAAAATTCTGATGATAAATTAGAAAAACGAAACGGTTCTGTAGACGTTAATAAACATCGTATTGAATATCAAAATACTTTAGAAACTAAAAATATAAAATTCGGTAACGTAAATCAATCTTCTCTGGTTAATAATCATCAGCCGACGCCTACATTTATAAATTTGCGTACATTGAGCTATGAGGAATATATGCATGATGTTTCTAATACTGGTCAAAGAGAGGAATTGTCCGAGCAAAGACAAGAAAAAACGAATGAAACTCGAGTATATAACGAAGCGGAAATGATTGATTCGCAAGAAATGGATAACGGTAATATTGATTGTCCTTTGAAAATTGCGAGCGTTAAAAGTATCTGCACGATGCAAGATGAATCGGAAAATTTAAATTTTACAAAGATAAATACTACAACTGAAAAGATAAATATAGAGAATACCGAAGTGATTGAATTGAAGACTCAGCTTAGTCAAAAAGACGCACAATTTCATAATTTGCGAGACGCTTATCAAAAGGTATTAACCGAGAATATAAAAATGAAACAAGAATTGGATGTTTTAAAAAATTCTTTGGCAAAATATAAAAATGAAAATAGAACGTGTGAAACGAAAATTGCGTCTGTACAAACTGAAACGATTAAAGAATCTATTTCTAATCAGGATACCGTAACTTCGGAAGAAACGAATAATAAAATATCTCGTAGTAGTGTTGCATCTACGGGAAGTTCTAATGATCAATGGATAGAAAGTGATTATAGTCCGGCTATATCTATTAAACCTCCTGATTTGACTCCCATTCTTAATTCGGATGATAGTATTGTACTCGCTGATGCTGGTGTTCCAAAAAAAATGATGCATCCGTTATCTCGAACGTTTATTACCTCGTCTAGAATTTTACAAACGCTTTCGAATATAACGCAAGGTAAGACAAAAGTTGAAAGTCCTTTGATAAGAAATAACAAGAAACGATTAAACGAAAAATCTTCGAATAAATCGTCAAATTTAGATTGCAACTCTCCGATTCATTCGTCCTGTTCCAAGAAAAGAAAAGCAACGGAAATGCCTGGTTCTTCTACTTTCGTTAAACCTTTTAAAATACCTCACACAACTGTGGAATCTTTGGAAGGGAAAAATAATATTAATAGTGCGAATGATGTGGAATATAAATATTCCAGGGAGGAGCATGTATCGTCGAAAATAGAAAGAGAAGAGGAAAGTACGGAGGTTGATAAAAATATTAATGGTCCTATTTCTGTGGAAACTAAGATGGAAGGAACGGATGATTGTGAGGACAATGTGAAATGTTTCATATATAGAGAGGATGAAAATAGTAAAAACAAAAGTTTTCTAATTCAAGCGGGAGAATCGTCGAAGAATGAATTGGACGATGAAAAAAATCGTATTCAAGAATGTGGTCCGTATTTGTTGGGTAATCTTGAAGTACGAATGTCCGAGATAAACGGAACGATAAGCGTATGGGGTAAGGAAATAAATAACGAGTATACGAGTGATAATGAGGATGATATGGAGGAATCCGAAAAGAAATCGTCTGAAAAAAAAACGTGCCATTTTTGGCCAAATACATCGCAAACTAGATTTAATGGAAGTCCGCTTATGTGTTCTACCAATAAAAAGCAGAAAGTTCCGTTAAAATTAAGTAGATCCAATATTTCTCAATGTTGCCATTCTTTATCGTTAAATTCGATAAAAATGCATCCTTCGGTAGATGATACGGATGACAAAAGACATACGAATAATACTTTCAGCCCGAATAATAGTATCTCTTCTTGTAAAAACTGCAATTCTTCGATGTGTCGTAAAGAACGATCGATATGTAAAGATACTTCGCAAGAAAAATTACATTCCTGTTGTGTACATCATATTGAAATTATGGATAAGGAATGCAGTTGTGGTTCGTATCATGAGAAACAAAAACATGATGTTAATCTTAAGCATTGTAAAGATAAATTTCACAATAAGGGAATTCGGAGAAATTTATGCAAAAATATATTTACATCGGATTCGAAAAATCATTCGCATGAAAATTGTACTGCGAACATCGATAAAGGGATTTGCAAATACCATACGTGTCGATGTTCGCTTCAAAATATAATGGACAACAACGGTTCACGTTCGCAATGTTGCAACGCTGTTAGAGATGTTTCTTGTACATATAAATTTTCGGACAATATAAATAACACGGAAATCCACAGAAATTCTGATAGGTGTAATCGTAGTCCTTCGAAAGATGGTGAAGAAGATCCTTTAATTCCGCTTAAACGAACTAATGAAACGCTTGAAGTAAGATAATGAAAAGAATATAATTATAAATTAAATCTGCAAAAAAAAATTTATGAGCTTTATATATTTACTCTATGTCGTGTTATGTCATGTACATTTTTTTTATGCACAGGCGAGACAACGAAGATTAAGCGGTGGTAAAAGGGTGCGAGGAATTCTTATGGATTTTTTAAAAGGATGTGGAGATTGTCGTAATAATAGTAGTTTAAGTAAAAATAATTGTCAGCGGAAAGAAACACCTTATATGGTAAATGATCCTTCACAAATTAAAATTTCTCCTTCTTCTATACCCGAGCCTACATGTTCTAGTTCTACACAATGCAATGACAGGTAATTATGTTTTTTTTTTTTATTTTATATATATTTTTTTTTTTTTGTATTTTATATTATCAAAATTAAAAATGCGATACATAGAAATCATTGTTTTTTCTACTTATAGATGTTGCCATGCGTACGCACGCAGGATTGAATCTCAACTCGAAGAATTTCGAATAGAAATGGAAAGAATACGATCGCGCTCGGACGCGATCCTAGATATGCTCGGTATACTTCACTCTATGGATATGAACTAAGGAAACTGATACGATTCTAAATAAGTGCTTTTTCCTTGTACAAATTACTATGTTAATTTCTTTAAGATATTTGCACTATCATCAAAGATTCTTATTTACTCACTTCTACTTCATTACACATTAAAAAATACGTGATCAATTTATTAAAATGAAATACATGAATAAAAAATGCTACATTGTATCAGACGCATCATTCGTACTATAATGATTCAATTTTTGCGACATAGAAAAATATAACGACAAATGAGTTTATATCGTACAAATATTTACTATTTTTTAATAGATTTAATTTATCTATAGTTGAATGAATAAATTTACGTAAAGAAACTAGAAAATTTGTTACATTTTAAAATGACAAATATTTCACGTGTAATTTAAACGAGTTACCGAGAGTTTTTCGGGTAGTTAAAATTTGAATTATATATCGATAAAATATTAATTCTTATTAATAATTGCAGTCGCAGGAATCGAATCCTGTTCCAGCCTCTCCGGGTAAAACACCAGGTGGTATTTCTCCTTGTCCTTTGAAAATATTACTGTAAGATGTTTTCAAATAATTTACATGACCTTGTAGTGATCTTATCCGTCCTTGCGCTTGTTCAAATGCCTCGTTTAAGTTATTTATCTGACCTTGCATTTTTTGTCTGATCTATAATAAAATAATATATTCGAATAATTTAATTGACATTTAAATAGAATAGCTTTTATATATATATTTTATATATATAATGAATTACTTCGTCTCTATCTTTTTGCGCGGCTCTTGCAGTAGCTCTACATTGAGCCAATTGTCTTTCCATTTCTGCAATTTGACCTTGCATGGATCTTCTTATAGTTTCGCATCTCTCTTTCGTTCTTGCTACTTGTCTCGCAGAATCTTCTCGAACCTTTAATTATTCATTTTAATTATCGTGTATTTTGCGATAAAACATACGATAATGATGTACCTGTTCGAGCATTGCCGTCAATTGTGTAACTTCGTGCATTTTTTCATCGATTCGTTTTTGCAATTGCGCCTCGTGTTCTTCGAATCTTGCAAGCGTATTTTTCATACGTTCATTTTCATGTCGTAGTTCTGTATTTTTCCTTTCTAATTCCTCGAATCGTCCAGAACCATGACCTCTTTCATCCTGCGTGTCGTATGTCGGTTTATATTACTTATGATTTTTTAATAGATTAGGATTTTTGCACAAAAAAAATATAAAAACATTAACCTGCATTGCTTGATGCTCGCTACGTAAAACGTCCAATTGATTTTGCAAAGTTTGAATTTTATCTTTACAGCCTATAACTTCCCGTGAAAGATCTTCGCAATTACGTTCTGCAACTAAGCGCATCTGTTGAGCTTCTTGCAACTTTACTTGCGTTTGTTTTAGAATATCCGGCAAAGGTGCAAGTTCTGCGAGCTTCTCTTGAAATTGATTCTATTCAAAAGATAATAAAATATAAATATACGTATTAAAAATCATATACGCGTTATATACGTACTTTAACTCTTCCTATTTCCAAGGTTACATTTTCATTCATTCGTGCATTGTCCATCTCCATTAGATCAAGCTGTCGGCGTTGTTCTTCCACTTGTTGTTGCGCCTATTGTTCATATTTATTAATATTTTTTATTAATATTTATTATATCACATTATGAATCGAAGGATGAATGTTACGAATAAAACCTGTAAATATTTATTTCTGTAATCTTCTAATTGAGCGGCTTGATCTTGAATCAAGGATCGTAATTCTTCAAGTTCATCCTGCGCTTCTCGAAAACGTTGCTTAAAAACGATCAATGTTTGTTCTTGCTCGACCATTTGTTCCTTAAATCCTATTGCAAAAAAAAAATAATTGTAATTATACTTTTATAAAAGAAATTTGTTTGAATTGAAGTACGTTTCAAATAATCACCTTCAAATTTCTCTTTTTCAATCTCCATCGCTTTCAAACGTTCTTGAGCGTCTATCAATTTGATATCTAATTTTTCTTTTTCTTCGATTGCATCACGGGCTTGCTGTTTCAATTTGTCGGCATCTGTTCTTAAACACGAAACCTCGCATAATTTGTTTTTGTAATCATCTTGTAGACGTGCATATTGTTCGCGTAGGTCACGTAACTGTTGCTGAGGACATGTGCTAGCGCCCTTTTTTTAAATAGCTGCTTTAGTTCGTGTTGAATCTTTTTCGGAAATTCAGTCTTACCATAGGAGCACTTATGCAAGGACCAGTACAGGTTGCAGGAGCAGGTGGCATCTGCATACGACGAAAAACGATCTTATATGATATGCGATATATCACATTTAATAAAAATAAAAAATCTGAAACTTATATAAAAATGTATATTTATTTGATTCAAAATTGTTTATGATATTTCAAGAATTTTACCGATATATATATATATATATATCTTCGAATAAATAGAACGATTTTCATATATAATTTAATCGAAATATTAAATAGATACCTTAGGAAGAGGTATAGAAGATGGTTGTATAACAGAAGGTTGTATAGCAGGTACAGGAGGTACGTATGGAGTTGTGTTTGAAGGTTGAAGATTCAAAGGTGGAGGAGGACAACAACCGCAAGGTGCACAAGGACCGGTACATTTCAATAACTTGCGTTGTTGTTCCAATTGTTGACGTTCTCGTTGAACATTGGCAAGCTCTATTTGCATATTGCGTACTTCGCATTCCATACTGCCCAATTGTTGCTCCTATAAAAAAATTATAAATAAATAAACACAAATTAAATTAAAGCTTAACTATAATTTGAAACTGTACTAGCTGTTTGGTACTATTCCCATAGGCGGCAAGTTTATTTTCTATTTCCGCTGGACATGTTCCTCTTGAAGGTGGTGGTCCTGTACATGGTGTTTTAACTGTGGCAGGACTTCGGCAGCACATGTCGGTTTGCGAAGAAGCACCACTTGTAACGCAAGGACCTGATGCGCCTCCCGCGAGTCTACGTGAATCTAAAAATATTGATATTAAAATCAATTTTCGAAAAAAAAATTTTATTACATTGTAATGAAAATATAATTTACCTCCACTAGGTAAATATGTCTGACTCTCGGGTTTTACTGAAACATATAATTTCATTTTTATCTATTTGATTAAAAAACTTGATTGAAAAAAAGATTTATAACTTTATCGAAATACATATATGTGTGTGTATATATGTATGTATGTATATGTATATATACCGCATATGGTAGTTGCAATTGGTGAAGTATCGATAAATTGAGACTGAAGACAACACTTGCACCGACAATAATCGTCGTCTTGCTGTAATGTAGTAGTGTATGAAGTTGAACGTAGAGGAGATGGACTTGATACTTCGGACGGAATTCCACCTGGACAGGTGTAACAACATGGACTAGTGATTCGTTGATTCAAGCAAGCTAATTGACGTGTCAATTCCACATTTTCCTTCACGACTATTCTCATTTCAGCTTGTAACCCGCATACCTTCCTTTGAAGACTTTCAACAGCGGTATCCTTTTCTAGTAATGCTTCTTCTAATTTATATCTAAGACGTCGATAAGTTAATTTTCGTAATAAAAATAAGATCACATGATTTATGTCAACATATTTTCATTAAAGATAATCTATATGATCGTTGTTAAGGAGATTAATTAGTTTTCACATTTTTTTTTGATCGATTTTCTATTTTTTTTCTTTTTTTTTTTTTTCTTTTCTCTGATATATATGTATAATATATGTAATATAATATATACAATATATGATATCGGTAATTCTGTAAAATGAAGTTATGTTTTCTAAAACTTACTTGCCACCTTCAAGCTGTGCATTTTCTAATACTAATTTTTCCTGCATCGTTAACGATTCTGTTAACTTTCCGGTCAAACTTTGAAGACATCTGTCTTTTCCTTTTTTTTTACTATCTGCCACAACTATTTTTGGTATTTCATCTTCTGTATGCCCACAGATGATTACTCTTGGAAGTCTAATTGAATGATCATTCGATTCTTAGAAATATATTCTTAAAAATTAAATAATGTTATATAACATACTTGTCTTCTGGATATTCTATTTGAGGTAAATCGAAACGATGTTTAAGTTTTTCTAATTCCATATCCGTTATTTTATCTATTTTCTCCTTTATTTCGATTTCTTCTTCTTCGGTGATGACCTACAATTTATTTTTTCTTTTGTATTTTTTTTTTCTTATTTTTTTATATTCTTTTCATTATTTCCCCTTATTCATTTTTGATTGCTAGAAATACCTACTGCACTAGGTTTTAAAAAAGGTTGCATATCGAACATCTTTGCAAAAGTAGAACTCGAGATATCGGTCAATCCCAATAATCGTTGTAATTTTCGCGTTATCTGCTCGAATTCTGCCAATTTCTTCATTACTTCATCTTGTTTTTCGTGAATTATTAATGTATCATCATCCGTTAAATCTTTTTTCTATAAATATGAATAAAAATTTAAATTACAAACATTAATTTTAAATAATTATGCTTTTCAAATTTTATTTTAAACTAAAATTGTTTTAGTTTGTTAGTTGTAGAATTATTACATTTGAAAGCGCAGCTATTTCTTGTTTTAACTGTTCGATTTCTTTTGAAAGTACAACGCAACGTTCATCCGCTTTCTTCATTTCAACCATTACAGCGCTATCGGTCAAAGGAGACGAACTTAATACCGATTCCTGTTTACCACCTTGTTTAATTGGTACACCTAAAAAAAATATATATTACGAACATTTACAAAGTAATTTTAAAAATTTTTTTATAATCTTATTTTTTTTTTTTTTTTGTGATTTACAATATTATACCTTCACCGACACCAGGAGGAAGTGGATACGATGGAGGTCGTTCTTCTTTCTTTTCCGATTCTTTATCTTCGTTTATCATTTTCGATTTTTTTTCTCTGCTTTCTTCGTCTTCTTTTTCTTTTTCTTCTTCTTCTTCTCCTTCTTCTCCTTCTCCTTCTCCTTCTCCTTCTCCTTCTCCTTCTCCTCCTCCTCCTCCTCCTCCTCCTTCTTCTTCTTCTTCTTCTTCTTCTTCTTTTAAATTTTCTTCGATATTTTCATCAGGAACTTCATCTATTATTTCCTCGCTTTCTTCAGCCATGCTTCGTAATTAAATGAATTTATTATTAAATAATTCAACGATAATAAAATGAGTATAATATGATAATAATCTAATATATATAATATGATAATAAAATGAGTTTAAAAATTAAGTATCTCGTACTTTGAAATAGATTCTTTCTTTTCTTGATTCAACGTTTCAATTTCTTGTAATTTTAATGTTTCAAAATTTGATTCTTCTTTAATTTCCTTTAATTTGTCCTTGTAATCATTCACTTCATAAGTCTATTCAAATTATTTTGAATTAGCTTACAAAGATGTATTTATTCTTAAATATAATATTGAATTTACTATGGAATTATTACGCTTATTAACTGTTATTAACTGTTGGATAATTTAAATACATATAATACCAAAATCACACCCGTTCAAGAATGTGTGGTTCGAGATCCACTTGTTGCAGAAATATTGATTCGACAAAATTTTTGGAATTCTTCGAATTTCTTGATATAAAAGGTGACAAATGTCCCTCTTGATGATATTCAATCGCTAACGAACATATGTCTGGTAAATTTAAAGGCTTTTTTAAATCGAACAAGGATTCTAACGAGCCAAACGCATCTCTTTTCAATGAAGATTCTCTGTATTCTGCACTTTTTTTTTGTAATTTTGGACTACACCTTTTCAAACGCTTTAAATCGTGAAAACTTTTAGTTTTAACAGGAACACCATCGAGTTCGCGAGCATGAAGAGATGTTGGTGAATTTCTTGGAGAACTAAATGTATTCCATGAACACGGCCTCCGCTTCTAAATTAATTAAATCGATTTTTCTTAAATATCCATTTATCATTTATAGGTAACTAAACCGTTATAAGAAATTTTTTTCAGAAAGTACCTACTTCATATAATGAAATGATTTTTCAAAATTAAAAGAAATATATTAAAAATTTAATCAATATTTTACCTTCATTATTTTACCTTCGATACAATACCGTTGCTTCACTTAATAATACAAGGTTTTTACAACACTTTTGCAAATTCTAGAACAATGATCCTCTTCTCTCGTTTATTCACTGAAGGAACGGTATCGCTATCAAATTGCGTCGAACGATTTCTCTATTTTTGTTTCGAAATTATCTTTTTTTTTTTTGGGTTGTAATTTTTATAGGTCTAGAAACTGAAATTCACAATGGGTTAAAACGATAATCAATTTATAAATTTCCTGAAATTTAAAAGAAATGAAAAAAAAAAAAAACTTTTTTAAATTATGACACTTACTCGGGAGAACCTTCAATTTCTTCAAATATCAATATGAAGCATGCGTCTTTTATTTTTATTTTATACAGTTATATATTTAAATTTATCGATACAACAGTATCCAAGGCATATCCGTATTTATCCGTATTTATTCGTATAAAAGTAATAAAAAAAACATAATAATCAAGTTAAAAATGTTTTTTTACTCGTCTATATTATTTAACATTAATAAATAATATAAAAAAGAAATTATTGTTAACTTAGATTTAATATTAAAGTAATATTAAAATGTTCTAATGAATAATATCAAGGACGTATCAACATTGTGCATGTAAAGTCTTTTACTTATTATACCTTTAATTATTTAATATCAAAGATAATAAAAAATATGTGTAATAATTAAAATGTATGTAAGTAATTATTTTTATTGCCATAATTACGATGTATTAACAATGATATGCATATGTGAAAATTAAAATTATTTACTTCTGTCATATTTTAATAAATACGTTCGTAAAACGATAATATCGAGTCAAGAGATAAAAGAAAAAAAATTTATTATTTAAAACTGTAAGTAATATTTTATTATATCAAATTCGTTCAGAATAAATATCGGTATTATTTTTGTGACAATACTATGTTCCTTTATAAAAGGTCACGATATATCCGTTGTTGTATTTATTGTTGTATTTGATTTATTATATTTGATTCGCAGAACAGAAATTTTTCTAAAGAACATAAATATAAAACGAAAATTTTTGTTTATTTAAAATTCTAATCATTTAAAAGTACAACATGTATATTTGTATGCGTATATTCGTAAATAACAATTAATAATTTAGATATCTGTAAAATGGAGGTTATGGATTATGGTAAGTAATTTTTAATAAAATAAAACAAATATTAATGGTATAAATATTCTTGCAAATAGAAATATATTATTTTTATATTTTTTATATATTATATTATAAGAAACATTACAAATTACTTTTTAAATCATAAATTAAAAAGTAAAAGAAATTATTTATATATGTAAAATTTTATATGTTAAGTATGATGAATTTATAATTATTATGATAACTGTAACAATTTATTTTATAAATAATTTTGGTGATATATTGTAGAAGAAGCAATACGAATGGATGATGTAGCAAATTATTCAGAAGAATCTGATAACAATGATAATGCTAACAACAATTTAGAAAGTGAAGTTCAAACAGAAGACATAAGTGAGTTTTAATTTATATATTATTATTTTAATAAATATCCTTTGAATTTAAATGAATAATAATATTGTGTATAACATTTTAGAAGCTAATGAAGAAACTGAATCAAGAATAAAGAGAATAAAAGAAACGACTTTAGATGACTCTGAGGTTGATTCTGACCAATCTTGTCCGATATGCATGGATTTATGGACTAGTTCTGGGGATCATCGTTTATGTTGTTTACGATGTGGACATTTGTTTGGACATAGTTGCATTTTAAGATGGTTACAAAATTCTTGCACTAGTGCGAATCGTCGTTGTCCGCAATGTAATAGAAAAGCTGCTGTAAAAGATATCAGAATGTTGTATGCCAAAAAATTGACATCGATAGATACTACGGAATTAGATAAATTGAAAGAACAATTAAATAATGTTACTACTGAGAAAAATCGTATAGAAATGGAACTTTCGAAATATAATCTAAGAGAAAAATTATTTGAACAACAAATTGCTAGTATGAGAAATCGGATTTCCGAGTTGGAAAGTCAACAATCGGAAGTAACTGTTCATTCGTGTCAAAATATTTCTAAACATACGATTAAGAAGTTCCATTTAGATCGATCTATAGAGATATGTAAGGAAGGCGGTTGTCGTGTATTAGATTACAATTCATGGTTTGGATTCCTAGTTGTATCTCAGAAGTCAACAAATACATTATTTTCTGGTTATGGTATTAAAAAAATTGATTCTGATAAATTTCAACCACGTCAATTTATTTTTTTACATAATCAAGCTATAAGAGATGTTATGTTTAATACGACCCAACAATCATTATTGCTCAGCGTTGGTTTTGATAAATGTGCAAAATTAATGGATATTCAGAATCATATTATCGTGCATGCTTATCAAACGGAATCACCACTGTGGAGTTGCTGTTGGTCAGGCGATAATTCAAACATATTTTTTGTGGGTGCACAAAATGGATCTATAACACAATTTGATATTAGACAAACTTCTGGTGCTATTGAAACTTTGGATAATCCAGGTGATAGATCACCGGTAGTTTCTCTAGCGACGGTATCTTCTAATCCTGGTAGCGGTATTAGCCGGGGTGGATTCATAGCGTGTCGTTTGAACACGTGTTATGCTTATGAACAAAAAGATTCAAAATATACACCTAAACAAATATTTCTTGAAGGTCCATTTGTATCTGTATGTTATGATAAAAAGAATAATCATGCTTTAATATCTTCCCGACCAAATGTTAGACAACCTCATGCGAGACATATAGTATGTACCATAGAAAAAGGCAATGATGAATCGACAATTTGTAATGTAATACACACATTTCATGCTGGTAATTCTCAACAATTATTGTCCCGACCATGTTACATATATATTGAAAATGATACATTAGTTGCAGCGCATCAAGAATCTACTAGTTGTATATCGTTATGGAGTATATCTACTGGAAAACAAGTAAATAGTATTCCTGTTTCTGATCCTGTAGTAGATATGTGTACGGTTGATGTTAATAGCCATTTATTTTTAACAACGCTTTCTTCAAAAAAAATTAGAATTTATAATCATGGATAATTATCATTGGTAAATAGAAATAGAAAAAAAATGAAAATAAATAGAAATAATTTTTTTTCATATATCATATTTATAATGTAATAGATTATTATCAATAACATTATATATATATATATGTATATATATTTTTTTTATTATTTTTTATATTTGAATAATATTTGTTTGCAAAAAATTATTCATGATAAAAATAAGTAAAAAATATAAAACGTAAAAAAGTAAAAAATATAAAATGATCTAGACTATTCTAAATGAAATAAATTTTCTTATTAATGACAATGCAAAAACTTTCCATGTATTCATACGACATGAATTATTAAAAAAAAAAATAAAAATACTAAAAAAAAAATAAATTTTTATATTACCGTGATCCATTTAAAGATATATTTGTTTATTGCTATGCATAAATGCGATAAACATTTTTTATGTAAATATATTTTTCTATCAATTTAATATTTGTAAGTTGTTTTGAACATTATTTCTGAACAATATTCTAATAGATTTGAATAGCAATATTATAAATAACTATGTTTATATTATATAATTAAATAATATAATAAATGATACAAAAAATTTATTAAACTTAAAATTATCGATATAATAAAATAAAGAATTTTTTTGTACGAGTAATTCCTATTGCTTTTTATTGAAAAATGTTATTTATTATTAGTCTTAAAATATTAAATTACATTTGAAATATATAATATGCTCTAATCATAAATTAAATTAATGTATATTTATTTTCAAAGATTTGTCTTGAAATCAAATATAACAAATAATATTCTAATCCACTGGTACATCTCTAATATAGCCTATACAAAATTATTAGAAAATGTAGAAAAGAATGTAAAAAAAAAAAAAATTAAAAATTTTTGTTTCAACGCGATGTATTAAGAAAATATAAAATAATATATAAATTTTAAAGAAGATAACTTTTGAACAAGTTTCAAATATATTCTATAATATGATTAGCTATTTTATCAATGATTTAAGAATAATTATTTTCTCAAATTTTATAATTTATAAATTTTTTTAAGCAATTTTTCACAAACACAATTATAATCAATTTTATTAAATATTTTTAGTTAGATATAAATTACTTTAAATTTTTTTAAATTTCATAAGCTGGAAGTGTCAATTGAATCAATGTTATTTCTAGTATTGTTGATTTTTAAATGTTATTTAGAAACAAAATTTATTTTGTAACATTATTCTAATATATACGTAATATATGACAAATGTAATTTTTAACATGGAATGTACATCTCCAGCTTCGAGTACAAAAAACTATGCATACATAAAAAAAAAATATTTATAAACGATATGATAAATATTATGAATCATTGGAAATATATAACCCATCACCAAAAATGTACAGAATTTAAATATCAACGGTATAACATTTATGTTTATGATTCTTTTTACAAATTCCATTTAATATTAACAAGTTGATATCTATAATGTACAATCAGATATAATTAAGATAATATAGAGATAATAAGCCTCTTTATGGCTTAAAGAAATCTACAAAAATCTAATGACAAAAGTATAAACTAATCATGGTTTTCATTTTAATATAAAAAACCATATACAAGATAGATATCGTTATATTATCAAAATGAAATAATGTTATTCTTTGCAAAAAATTTTTCAATAAAGAGCACAAAATATATACATATACATATATATATATATATATATATATATATATATATATATCTCATTTAAAGACAATTACATAAAGTGAAAGGAACATCTAAAAAAAAATTTAGAAGTATACAGTTATTTGTACAAAAAGATTTAATAATTGTTTATCATATAAAGCCATTTTTTAATATTGAAACAAAAAAAGGATGATAAATGCTTTATGGCTTAAATAACAATTTTAAAATTTTAATAAACATAAGATAAAAAATGACATACTTTTCATACAGTTTTTTTAAAATTTGACTATTAAGTTGGACTTAACAGATTTTATTAATTACTGTTTTTTCATGCCTATTTTACACGTTAAATAAATGAGTATTATTTAAGGTTATTAAAATGAATTTTCTGTGAATCTTTTTGCCATTGAAATATTGTCGTTACAAGTGCTGAATTTGATTATGAAATTCCTATGGTATCGATAATTGAACATGGTGTTACAGAAGTTTTGTAATGACAAAATGAGCAGTGTTTTTATATGATGGATTAACTATACAGTTATCACTAACTGAAGAGCTGTTCAGTAGCGCGTTCCAAATCCCAATTATATGAAGATAAAGCAACTCTTGCGTTATGTTCTTCGATTCCCATATCTGTTAGTCGTCTTATTTTATCATCTAAATCAGGCATCTTTGCTGGTCCTATAATTATTTTGTTTTTGCAATAATTAATAATTAATTTCAAGATATAATAAGCAAAATCATGATGTTATAATTAAAAAATATATACTTACCACCTGCATACACATATGTCCAATGTTTGGCAGTTTGACGAAACATTTCTGGGTGCTCTTTATATTGTCTAGCCACTACTGCATCCTGTGGATCATCTGGTTCTGCTGCGGATAATAAAGCTTGTAATGATAGCAATACTGTGCGTAAAGTCATGGCAGCAGCCCTAAAAAACGATATTTAAAATATAAAATGTGACTTAAAATATAAAAAAATATTATATTTTATTCTTATTAAATATAATTATATACCATTGGTCTTTCAATATATCTAAACAAATAGCACCTGTTACTGAAGAAATATTAGGATGCCATATTTTTGTTATGAATCGTACCTATAAAAGAAGAAAAAAAAATGTATAATATAATAAAATATAAATATATAATATGATAAAATATAATAATTAACAACAATAAATAATAAATATATTATATAAATATGTGTATATATATATATATATATATATATTCTATAACTGATTCTTAATTATTTTTATAACTAAATTTCTTAATGTAAAATTGATATAATATATTTCTAATATTTTTAATATTTCACAATATTTTATACTTTACATTAATTTAAATTATGATATTATGAAAAAATTTCTATAAATATAAATACAAGTTGGAAAGTGCTTTGTCATGCTTTAGGTTATATTGACTTTTTTTAACTTCAAATAAAAGAAAATTGATACTTTATCATTAACATAATTTAATCATATTGACTTACAAAGTGCTTACTTTAGGAGGATTGAAGGGATATGTCTCGGGAACTTTAATCTCGAGCACAAAATTACCTCCTTCGTATGGTGTATCTGGTGGACCCGCAATCTCACCTTTTAATTCGGTAAAACTGTCATTTACTAATTCAACTTTAATTGCACATTTTGCAACCTACAACAAAATTTAAATAAATTATAAAAAACAAATATATATATATGTGATTTATAATCATTACATTATATTTATATTATCATTAAAATTTTTTCAAAATATATTTACTTACATGAATGTATCTACAATTTGCATGAAACAAAATTAATCTTACATTTTTTTTTTTAAATCTATAAACAAATGAATAATAAAAACACAAAAATCAATAACATGAAAGTATAATTGCAGGTAATTACATTGCAATTGCCTATTATGTATTAATATATAAAGAGTTATATAATTTTTGATATAAATTATAAAATATATAATGATTTTATTGAATAACAGATATAGAAATAGCATATAGAAAATAACATTGTAATGGCATATAAATGACTTTTTGAAAAGTGTATGTAAAATATAACCAATGACCTAATGACATTATCATCTGATATTGAAATGATGTAATATCGTATACTAATAATTTACCATATTGTTGCAATATAAAGATTGAGATATTCTGGTGTATTCTACTTCTCTATAAACATGTGGAAATAATGAAAACAGATATATTTGTGTGCATATAGAATGGATCTTTTAGAACAGAAGAACGAGCGAATATGTCAATGCTCACAGAAATTAAAGACAAATGGTATGTATTATATTTCAACAAAATATTAATAAAAAAATCATTTGTCAATGATTAGCATCAAATACAAAACAGAAATGTATTATTCTATATAATTAAAATTATATTTTAGTCCATTGAAATATCTGAAAAGTACAGAGAATTTATTTAGAATTATTTTTTTCTTAAGTAAAAATATTTAATAGAAATATTTTTACTGCGACAAAATATAAATGTTTAATTGGTGAATTTTAACGAGATTAAATGCTGATGACAGTCAAGAATACTATACAACAGGTGCCTATGCTTTGTTCGCGGTGATTTTATCAACCAATGAATTGCGGCATTTTTGTCACGCCACACATGAAATATCTTTGGAATAGTATAACATAACTGTTCGATATTGTTAAGCAATTTTAATATTTATATCTTGAATACAAAACAAATCATATTTTTTTAAAATTATACAAAATTATTATTCGCTCACCTCTTCGCTTCTTATAACCTCTTTAAATTCGCGTTGGATTCTCAGTGCCGCGATGTTCGCCATAGCTTCCGAATCGGTGAGAGTCAGTACACTGTCATCGTCATTCGAATAGTTTAACGAAGTTCGCTGAATGCGTCAACGTGCACAAATCTTTAAGGTAATAGTGATTGAGCTTACTCTCTCTTTCTATTTAAAAAAACGATCGTTCTAAATCGTGTTCTATACTAAAATCTCCGTTCACGGATACATCCAATTTATCATTTAATCACTGCCGGCGCCACATTGATGAGAAAAGTTGACTGTCACCTGCTCGTGTTCACCCTTTTGAATTTTGTCTACGTTCACGTCATTGCCTGTTATGGCGCCAATTTATAAATTGTTGGAAAAAATATGAATATAATGATAATAATTTAATTATTTTATGATTTACTTATTTCTACCAATAAAACATATTTAATATATCTTTGTATTCTAGATAAAACGTGTTTAAAATCTAAACAAAAACGAACATTTATTGACAAGATATTTTGATTAAGGTTATAATTTAGAACATGATAAATATTAATTATATTTTGAATTTATTTTGAATAATATAAGAATAAAGAAAAATATAAATAAAAATATAAATCTTAAAATTAATTGTAAAACGTATAGCAATTTGAAATGTTATGTTATAAAATTAACTGATTAAAATTTCTTTCAAATAAAGAATTAGATATCGAGGCAATCATATGATATAATATAATGATATAATATAATCAAAATATCGCCAATGATATTTCTGAATGTTATATAATTTTTATATATTTTTATATTTAATTTTAATTTATTATTTTGTTAATAAAAAAAAATATAAGATAAGAAATGCATTTACGCGGGACTTAACATTTATAGTACTTAACATTGAATGGGCGGAGCATAATATTTACATCATATCCGGTTTTAAAAACGTTCTCTGATTGGATAATCTCTTTGTGGTTTCTGTTTTAGTGATGCCTGTGTCTCAGCCAGTGCGTGCCAAGAGTTTGTTACGCGCAAACTTGGAAAATTCTCGCGGGCGACTTTTGCAGAGCAGAATGCCAAACATTAAAGTCTTTAGTGGCACATCGCATCCAGATTTAGCTCAACGTATTGTTGATAGACTTGGTATTGACATTGGAAAAGTTGTCACGAAGAAATTTAGTAACCTCGAAACATGGTAATAATCGTATTCATCGCTATAACCACGTTATTGTCATTGCGTTAAACTAAAGTTCTGACCACGTGTCATCTAAAATTTCACATAATTCTTTCTATCGGATTTATCTTTCAATAAGGAAAATAACATGTTTAGTACGTTTATCTTAATCATTCCATATTCTCGTTGATTTATCAACCCTGCTAATGTACAAACAACCCTGTCGCGCAAGGCCGGTTCTCTCAAATATTATCAAACCGCGATATTTAAGTTGAAGGTCAACTAGTACAATTATTAATACACGTTCTAATGAATTTTGACAATAACGTAACTGTAAAAATATTATTATAAAAATAATTATAAAATCTTATAACGTATAAGTATATGATAAGTATATGATTTTATTGCCATGTTATTGTTTATTCATATTTGGTGATGTCATATTGTTGGTTCATACTATACTTTGCATTCATATTTATAAGTATTCTTTTAAATTCATTAATTTTTTATATAATGATATGTTTATGTATAATATATATTAATAAGATTATGATAATTATATTTCTTTCTTTTTTTCTTTTATTTTTTTTTCCTTTTTTTTTTCTTTCTTTTTTTTCTTTTTTTTTTTTTTTTATAATTTTATTAGTGTGGAAATAGGAGAATCTGTTCGTGGAGAAGATGTGTACATAGTACAAAGTGGAAGCGGAGAAGTAAATGACAACTTGATGGAACTGTTAATTATGATCAATGCTTGTAAAATTGCTTCTGCATCTCGAGTAACTGCTGTAATTCCGTGTTTCCCATATGCGAGACAAGATAAAAAGGATAAGGTAGGATATATTGATAAAATAATGTTTATTTTATTTTTTTTAGCAATTGTAGCATTATATAGATTATATGGATTATATACATAGAAATTATCAAATAAAAAAAAATAATGATGATTTTTAAAAAATCAATGAAATTAACTTATTTTATTTAAACATAAAAAAAATATTTTATCTAGTTTTTCTTATTTTTTAATATTTTATTTCATTAAATGATATATTTCTTATATGTATATATATATATATATATATATATATACATGTATATGTATCTCTTATATATATATATATATATATATATAATTATCATATCTTATAAGCATATTTGTAAAGTTTATATCAAAATATTCCAATTTTTTTAAATTTTATATAATATATGATGATAAATTTAATTTATATCATATTTTGATTTTTCTTTTTTATTTTGTTTTTATTAATAATTAAATGTCTACTTTTGGTTATAATTATTTATTTATTATATTTATATATTTTCATTGTTTATTATTTTATTATTAAAATCATAAGTTTATAAGTACTCGTATTATTAATATAAATTAATAGAATGAATTAATTAATATATTAATATGTACACATATATGTGCGCGCGCATGCACGCACACGTACACACACACACACACAAATGAAGCATACAAAGTGTGAATATAAAATACTTATATAAAAAAAATAATTTAGAAAAACTATGCTTTGAATCTAATATTCTAAATACATAATAATCATTTTATTGATATATGTTGTCAATTAACATAATTAAATTGCTTTATATATGTGAATAAAGTAGATACTCCTGTAGGGAAGAAATGCTATATTTATAATTTCTATGAAATAATATAATATTCAAATTCCTAATTTAGCTTTGTATATATTTATCTTTTTAATTAAATGTTTATTAAATATTTATGTGCTTATTTCTCTCTATAAACAAGTTTTATATAATAATTATATTTTAAATAATTTATAGTAAGTTATAATTTTAATAAAAATTATTTATTTTATGTATTCTACACAACTAAAGTGCAAAGAAATATGTGTTGCTGCAATAAGGAAAGTATGGCTTGTTAAAGAAAAAGTTAAATTTTTTTTTTTATCGTATCTTCACAGGGTGGTGATGGAGGTGACAAGACAAATTCTAAGAAACAAATTGTCATGAAGTCAAACGAGTGGAAATTCAGGGTAACTTGTAGCGGTTTTTTTTTTTATTCTATTTATTGTTTAATAGCTTTGTAACAGACCAATGAAATAATATCACATCTGAAGTGTAAAACATGAATTTTCATCATCATGCTTATAATTTTTTGGCTTACATCACTGGGTTGTATCAAATTATATATTTGTTTTGTTTTTTGGAATTTATTATTTTATAGTTTCTAAAATCATAACTAATATAAATTAATATTGTAAATTGATACATGAGACAAAAAAATGATTTAAAATTTCGGATATACGCTATAAATATTTTAAATATTTAAATATTCATCATAAAATATATATATATAATATATATAAGCAAAAATTTATATATAAAAAAATAATGTCTGAAAATTATATATATTTATTATTTAAAAAGTAATTTGTATATATATATATATATATAAAATATAATATAATATAGCATGCATTCGAAAAATCTAGAATATATATTATTTTAAAAGATATTAATCATTCATTTAATATATTTAATGGGATAACTTGAAAATACAAAATACATATTTCATAATATACATAGTATGTACATTATTTAATAAAAATATTTATATTTCACATATAATTTGCATGAAATTATTTTACAAAGATACTAATTTTTATATACATATATATATATATATGTATGTGTGTATTTGTATATATACACATACATATATATGGTCTCATTGCAAAATTATATTTCATGTAATATAAATGATATGAAAGTTCATATAATTTTGCAATAAATAATTAACAAAGCTGTAAACAACAAATATAACCGAAGTATTACGTTTAGTAATTATCAGAAGGTTATCGAAAGTTAGATAACCCGTATGAATGTTGCAAAATTAATATCAGAATTCATCGAGGGGGGTCTTTTATACATTCATATAATAATATTTACATCATTGTCTATTGAGAGAATGCAGCTTAATCTATTAAATCTTTTATTTGAAAAATTTATTAATATTTTTTTTAAATTTTAATAATTGCCTATATCATAACATTTTAAAGAAATAAGCACAATAAAGGAATATTGGTTTCATGAAAATTTAATCAATATTATAAGAAATATAATAAAAATTATTATTACGATTTAACTTTTAACAATCTTTATATATAGCATATTGTAGTATGCCAATAATACCAATAATAAATTTATATTATTGGTAATATAATTCTTGTTAAAAGATTAATATTTTACTCATTAAATTAAATTCTGAATAGTTGGATATTTTCAGGATTTTGTGCTCGACCTCTCTACAGTGAGTATAAGAACAATAAAATTGTAATGTTTGTCGAGTGTAATGTTTGTATTTATAACTCGATAAACAAAATTCGATTTTTTAATATCATTTTTAATTTCTTTTAAAATTATTTTTGTAGGACTAACAATACTTATAATTATTGCTATATAGTACAAATAATAATAATTGAATGAATGGAATCTGTGATCACAAAGCACATTGTTACTTGAATAAGAGGGCAAAATATTAATATAATAGTATTTTATATATATTCTTAATAATCTACATATACATAATGGGATATAAACTTATATGTTAAATGGGTACTAATTTAATTACTATTAGTTTATAAAACTATTGTTACTTAAATATACTAATCAAAAAGTGCCTATCTTATTAACGAAATAGTGCTTTTGCAAGAAAAAATTGTGATTGTGTTGTTTTGTCAATAGAATATTACATCAAAGAATGACTTATAGAAAAAAAACAAATTTTTAAAATAATTAATGTTAAATTAGAGTTTTTAAAATTTATAAATTTATTAAGATAACCTAATTACAATTATCTTTTTGACCACAATGCATTTGTGTTTATTTAAAGGATATATTTATTAATGATATTTATACGATATTAAAATATACATGATCATAATTCTAAAATTATGAAATTTATTTTGTCATTCTTTCAAAATTTATTTAATTTATTACTATGCAAGAAATCAAAATGCATTGTGTATTATAATTTAGTTTGAATTTTGCTTTACTTACATTTTCTTGTTAAGTCTAACTGGGGTGCATTTGCAACATATTGTTTTTGTTTTTATATGTATATATACAAGTATAATATATTTGTAACAAATATTTTAATATATACATAGCCATTGTATTCATATTTTGTCCCCTCTAAAGAATTAAATTTCTGTTGTATGATATATACTTTTTATAAAAAAAATTTTACAAGTTAATATACTCCCCTATTTATTGACCTTATATAGCTTTCTAAAATGTTTTCAAAATTTTAATGGCAATTTTTTTAAATTGCAGGATATTTCCAGTTGCAAATGGACTTGAGAGACTTGTGTGATTTTACAAAATTGAAATTAGCAATTTCTTTTTTTCAGAGTCGTGCACCTATTTCAGCAAAATTAGTAGCAAATATGCTGTCAGTAGCAGGAGCTGATCATATTATTACAATGGATTTGCATGCTAGTCAAATACAGGGATTTTTTGATATTCCAGTTGACAATTTATTTGCTGAACCAGCTGTTTTAAAATGGATTAAAGAAAATATTATAGAATGGCGAAATAGTATTATTGTTTCGCCAGATGCTGGTGGTGCTAAAAGGTAATTCAAAATTAACATTAATATAAAGTAAATATATGGAGAATAAAATATGGATATTATCTTAACAGGGTAACATCAATCGCTGATCGATTAAATGTTGAATTTGCTCTTATACATAAAGAAAGAAAGAAAGCGAATGAGGTTGCTAGTATGGTATTAGTTGGAGATGTAAAAGACAGAGTTGCTATTCTAGTAGATGATATGGCCGATACTTGTGGGACTATTTGTCATGCAGCAGAAAAACTTTTAGAAGCTGGAGCAACAAAAGTATATGCAATTTTAACACATGGCATTTTCAGTGGCCCAGCGATTAGTAGAATTAATAATGCCTGTTTTGAAGCTGTGGTAGTAACAAATACCATTCCTCAAGATGGTCATATGAAGGATTGTCCAAAAATACAGGTATAATAATAATTGTAATATATTATTTTATAATATATATAGTTACAAAATATATATTTATGCAATTAATACAAGCTATAATAAAAAAAATGTTAAGATTATCCAATTAAAATTAAACAATATAGATACAATTTTTATATATATAATCTTTTTTTTAATTTATGATTTATTTTCTATTCTTTATACAAAAAAAAAAAAAGATTCAAAATCAAAATGTAATATAATGTAATCAAATATATATGTTTTCAATGATTTATTTAGGAATGAAGCTCTATAAAAAAAAATTACATTTTCGACTTACTTCTTTATGCATTTTGATTCTCTTCTGGTTTTCATAAAAAATAGGTTATGAATATGTTTATGCATTTATAAAATATTTTAATATAAAATCTATGGAATATAAATATAGATATAAATGATGATATAAATATGATCAAGACTATTACAAAAATATGCAATAAAAAATATAAGATTCCGTCTAAAAAAAAATTTTAAATATAGCTTTACAAGTTTCTCTAATATTATCTTAAAAATAATTATTATCAAGATATTTCACTTTCAATATAATTATATTTTTATTTATATTTTTACTTTGTTATATTACTTTATTATATTACTAATACATATAGAAATAATATCATGTATAGACATTTAAAAGAAACATATTTATATAAATATAATATTATATTTCTTTTGTTTTAGTGTATTGATGTATCAATGATGTTTGCTGAGGCTGTAAGGCGGACTCACAACGGTGAATCTGTATCGTACCTGTTTTCAAATGTACCGTATTAAATACAAATCTTCCTGATAATGTACTCGTTTAAATTATGTAAGAAGAATGTAATCTTTTTACATCCATTTACTGTTATTCTTAGTTTAGTTAAACTTATTTGTCTTAGGAGTAAATTTGGGATAAGCATCAATATCCCATTTTTAATTTGAAAACCATATGTATTTTTTTCTTTAATAGACGTGTGTAGGAGACATTAGATGCATACTATACTCTCCATTTTAAAAGAAAAGTAAGTTAATAAGTAATAGATGCAAAGAGAAGCTTCAGAGTAAAATTTTTTAAAAATAATTAAATTTTTGCTAAATTGCCACTTCATATGCAGAATATATTCATATAGAATATATGATTATTCTATTCTTTTATAATTTAATTTGATTAATTAATTATTACGGTATGAAATAACATTATCGTGGCAATTATATGAGACTGGAGATAAGAAGTATTGTAATAAATGCAAACAAACATTCATATGGCGATATAACTACGCCATAGAGGCATATTTCATTTTTTACTGTTATGTATAAAAATTTCCAATATGTAAGTACAATTTTTCAATTTATAATATAATGCGTTAAAGCAAATTAACTTTTTACTTTTTATCTGATATAATGTAGTATATCATATTCTAATAAATTTACTACATTGTATACAACAGAAAAAAAGAAAAATCAAGAAGATATATACTTTTTTCGATTATCTTTTACTACCACATTACAATTTTTAAAGAAAGGAAAAAAAAGTCGTCATTTATATGAACGTAATCCTATTATTGAAAATAATTATGCTCATTTCATAGAGGAAAGTGACTTTACAATTACTAAAGCTTTGGACCAATATTATATGAAAATATAAGTCAATATATAAATACAGCATTGTTTATATGCAAATTTTTCTCAATTTAAAAAAGTACTACTTGTTATAATAAATTGGATATTATAATAAATATTTTTAAAAAATGTAATTTGAATTTAAATGTTTTATTATTATGATAAAAATTATGTACATTTTACTATTAGTACTATTTTATTATCATACCATTAGTTCAAACGATTAAAGCATTTTTAAAAATATTTTATTTTCTTTAAAAATTATATCATTCGTAAAATGTAACTAAAATTATCTCAAATTATTTGATTGATTAAACATAACATAAAAAGTTTTAATATATTGAATTTTTGTTACTAATTAAAACATTTACATTAGAACATATTGTTCTATTTTTTATATGTTAAATTTTAATACTCAAATATTATTCTATATTGCACGTTATTATTAATGAATATTGTTTATTACATTAAAAATTATAAATAATCTATGAATTAATTATGAATTAATTATTTACAACATACACTGCAATATCAAATATTTTGCTGACTAAATAAATAACTAAAATTTTGTGTACACTTGACGAAAACATGACAAAAACATATATAACTTAATTTATTATATTATGTACAATAACTTAATAAAAATGAAATTATGTAACTTTCGTATAAAAAAATATATAGGATTCTTGTAATATTTAAATACTTTGAAATATTTTTAATTCTTTAACATGTTTGTAAAATAGTTTCTTAAAATAATATAACTAAAATTTCATAAGTACAAAAGTGTTCTATTTACATGTTATTTTATATGAATAAAATTAATGAATAATATTTTAAAAAATGATTATAATATTTTTACATTTGTAAAGATAAGTAAAGATAAAAAAATCTTGGTAATATTAAAAATTATTTTCAGCGTTTGTTAAGTATTTTAAAAAACTAGGCAATATCAATATCAATATCAATATCTGAGAATTATAATTTTTTTATATGTGATCTGCAAAAATATAAAAGATATGTAATATGTAACAAAATTCATAAAAATATATACATAAATAAATTAATGTTTTCTTATGTATCTTATATTATACTTGAATAATATGTTTGTAATATGTAAGAAATGTAATGAAATTTATTACTAATTTATTATTTAATCTTTTTTATGATTTATAATAACCAGATGGTAATGTTATATCAAAGACTACTGGTGGATTACTTGGTAAATAATTTAAATCGCATGTTGATGCATTTACATATATTATTTTCCCATCGGTTGAGATACCATATCCTATAATATGATATATGTATAATTAATATGAAAGAAAAACGAACTAATTTAATAATATACCTTCATGTATATGACCAAAAACATGGTATTTTGGTTTAACTCGATTTTGAACCGTAGAAAGTAATTCGACGCATCCAGCTCTTACACCGCTACAACACAAATCTCCATGTCCTACAGGTGGTGTATGTGTTACAAGAATATCTGTATCTGATGGTATCATTTCCCATTTTGAAAGACATGCTTCTCCACGAGGTACATTAAATGCCCATTTACAAAATTCTGGTTGCCTAAAATAAAAAAATATAAAAAATTTTTAAAGAAATATAATATATAAAATATCTCTATAATGCAAAATATTCACCATGGAGTGCCATATATCTTTATTCCGTGTATTACAATTTCTGAATCTTCTAAGTAAATACAATTTGTCAAATAATCTTTAATATTAGTAGTCTGTATCGCTTCTGCAAGAGTATCTTTGGACATTCCTAATGTAGGTATGTTATCAAGAATACTGGTCCCTGTATGTTTTTGACGATTACCACTGGTTTGCAAAGAAAAGGGATGAGTAAATGTAGGATCAAAGCTAAGTTCATGATTACCAGCTATAACAATTTTATTTCTGTGTGGTAAATTACCTATAACAAAATAAATAATAAAATGTTATTGTATGCTAAATATAAATCTATAAAGAAACATATCAAATTACCAATCCAATCATTAAAGTCTATAACTTCTTGTAAACTACCACATTTTGTAAAATCTCCAGCATGTATAAAAACATCTCCCATGGGTATATCAAATTTTATAAATGGTGTTAATGAATGAGTATCGCTCATACAAACAACGCGAAGCTAAAATATTTAAACATTAATAAATTATAATAAATTATCTTTTCATATAATATAAATTCAATAAATTATTTATAAATTATAATAAATATCTAATAAAAAAATTGATTCTATAAAATAATTTTAGGTTAGATTCAACAAATATTTTTAATAAAAAAAAGATAACAAATAATCTAAATGTTTTACCTTATCATTCGGCGCATCAGTTGTTGGAAGTTTAGTATTTATTTTAATAACTTTTTGCTGTTGTGATAATTCATGCCAAGCTGCTGTAGGATTGTTTGTCAATGGATGAATCTCTATCATCATGCTAAAAAGATTATGACAATTTCTTGTCAAATGATTTTGCAAAAATAAAAAAAAAAGATCTATTTTTTTATATACATTAACTTCATTGTATCTTTCATAAAACAATATTAATAACTTGATCAACAAAGAAAACTCTATGCATCGAAGATTATAGATTTACATATGTATTACATATTTTGCTTGTTCTCACTTACAAATTAAACGTTTACATTTTGTTATATACTTATAATATTTATAATTTGCTGCTTATCAATTTGTGAAATTAAATTTTAAACGTATACAAATATAAATAATTAATTTAAATTCGATCAAATTTAAAATTTTCTTTAAGATATTTAAATGTCATTAAGATGTAAATAATTAAAATTTACGTCTTTATTTATACATATATTTTTCATTAAGATTATTTAAATTCCATTATTAATTGTTATTTTTTCAATATTGATAGATAAATATACGTGATGAAAATTATAATTTTTGCATTTCTGCGTAAGTAAATATTGGTTAAATGATATTGATTTTGTAGATTAAAAAGATTTTGACGAATGGAAACAACATATAAAATAAAAAATTGATTAAAAAGTTAAAAAATAACTGCCTTTAATAATCGAATCAAATTAAGAATTGTAATTTTATTTATCATATCTTATATATTATATTATATTATATTACATATCATATCTTATATATTATATTATAGATTGTAACAGAACAAATAAATAATAATAAATAATAAATAATATCGTGCATATCTTATTTATTCGCAAAAATATTTTTATAATAAAATTATTTAAAAAAATAATTTAAATATTTCTATTAAATAATCGAAAAACTAAATTTTTATTTGGCGACAAAATAATATAGATATAGATATGATATAGATTATGATACCGAAAATCTGTTTTTAGTGTAATTTGATGTCAAAGTTTGGTATGATTTGATTTGATATAGATTTGATATTAAAATCAATCTATAATGATAATACGGATAAGATTTTCTAATTTGTAAATTAGAAAATTGGATATTTTAGTACTATGTTATTTATTATTATGTTATAATATAGTATAAATAAATAATATAAATAAAATATATTATAATATAAATAATATAAATAAAATATACTATTTAAATAATATAAATAAAATATTTAAATAATATAATAAAATATACTATTTACTGGGTAATTATAAAATAATAATTATGTGTATAATTATAAAAATTTTATTAGTTTATTTTAAATCAGTTAAATTGAATAATTATAAGTAAAAGTGGTAGGGGAATTGAATTTTAGTATAGAGAAATAACGCTCCATTGTTTTCGTCATTGTTTAAGGTCCAAAAAGATTAGGAACAGTGATGATAAGTAATATTCTCGTTACAGTTATTGGTAAATATTTCGTCTCGAATATTCGTCGTCTATATTTCATGATAACTTCAACGAATAAAATAGTTTAGTTTTATTAATAATCCATAAATTTTTATTTTTAATAAAAATTATATTTTTAATAAAAATTATATTTTTAATAAAAATTATATTTTTAATAATATTCATATACATATTCATATATGAATATTAATATAAAATTTTTGTAAGAATTCTAGATAAAATCAATGTTTCATCTATAAAAGTTTATAAAGTTTATAAATTTCAATATATTAGAAATTAAAAACGAAGTTATAAAAGAACGATTTTAAAATTGTATATATTATAAAGACAAAAAACTATCAAAATGTTTTCACGCTTCAATATTTCAACGCTGGTAAGTACTGTGTAATTATGAAATTTTATATAAAAATAAATTATTTAAATAATGCCATATAAAAAAAATATAAAATCTATTATTTTGTTTTATTTATTTTATTTTATTTTAATAAATTTTATTTAATTAAACTATAAAAGGTATATAATATAAAATACTAATAAATATATACCATGTTTTTCAGATATTGAAAAGAACATCATATTCAATGATAAGAGAATTTACATCAAAATCTGATTATACTATAGGATATAACTTTGGTTAGTATATTAAATATAATTAAAAAAAAAAATAAAATCATTTATAAAAATGAAAAATATATTTTTATTTAATATTTTTTTTTTTTGATATTTTTATTTTAGAATTAAATGATATGCAAAAAGAAATACAAGAATTAGCACGCAAATTTACAAAAGAAGAAATTATTCCAGTAGCTGCAGAATATGATAAAAATGGAAAATATCCATGGGATATTGTTAAAAAAGCATGGAGTTTAGGCTTATTGCATAAGCATATTCCTAAATATTGCGGTATAATCGTAGATTTATATGTTTAAAAAAAAAAAGAAAAAACTTTTAAATTTTAAAATTTAAAGAAAAAATTATAAATATGTAAATTTATTATTTATAGGAGGTATGGAATTTAGTAGCTTTGATGGTTGTTTAGTCACGGAGGAATTAGCTTATGGTTGTACAGGAATATCAACTGCAATAGAAGGAACAGAATTAGGCGTAAGTTTGTTTTTACAATATTTATATATGAAATAATATTATATAAATATTTTAATGGAATTATTATTAAATATTTAAAGGAAGCTCCTGTAATTGCATTTGGAAATAAAGAACAACATAAGAAGTATCTTGGTAGACTTCTTGAAGAGCCAATTGTTGCTGTAATATAAGAAATGAAATTCATATGTATATTTATAATAATATAATTTTTTTATAATTATTTTAGTATAAAATTTATAGGCATATTGTGTTACTGAACCTGGAGCTGGATCAGATGTAGCAAATATTAAAACAAAAGCTGAAAAAAAAGGAAATGAATGGATCATTAATGGAACAAAAATGTGGATAACAAATGGAGGTGTTGCCAATTGGTATATTGAATTTATTATTAATTTAATTATTATTAAATTAATTTAATATATAAAATATAAAAAATTATTGATGTATTGCATAGGTATTTTTTATTAGCAAGAACAAATCCTGATCCAAAAGCTCCTGCTAATAAAGCTTTCACAGCTTTTATTGTTGAGCGCGAAAGTGAAGGTTTAACACCTGGTCGAAAAGTAAATTTTCCTATTACTAAATTAAATTATTATCGAATTTTATATTAAATTATTTTATCTTATAAATTTTTTATTAAATATTATAAATTAAATATTATAAATTTTTTTTATATTAAAATAGGAAATAAATATGGGTCAAAGAGCTTCCGATACTCGAATGATAACGTTCGAAGACGTTCGTGTCCCAGATGAAAATGTTTTGGGCAAAGAAGGAGAAGGATTTAAGATTGCTATGAAAACCTTTGATAAAACCAGACCACCGGTGAAAACACTCTTAAAAAGAAACTAAATTGAAATTGAAAATTGAGATATTATTTTTCATTTTTTTTTATAGGTAGCAGCTGGGTCAGTCGGTTTAGCCCAAAGAGCTTTAGATGAAGCTCTAAAATATGCAACCGAACGTAAAACATTTGATACAATAATAGCAGGACATCAAGCCATAGCATTTATGCTTGCAGATATGTCGATTGGTATCGAAACTGCTAGACTTGCATGGATGAAAGCAGCTTGGGCTTGCGATCATAAACTTCCAACAACTACATTTCTTGCCAGTATTGCAAAATGTTATGGCGGTGATATAGCTAATAAATGTGCAACAGATGCTGTCCAAGTACATAATTGTTATTTAATATATTTATTTTCTTTAAAAATATATATTTTCTTGAAATAATTATATATATATATATATATATATATATATTTATATATGAAATTTTTATAGATTTTTGGTGGTGCTGGATTTAATACCGAATATCCTGTAGAAAAATTAATGCGGGATGCAAAGATTTATCAAATTTATGAAGGTACTGCGCAAATTCAAAGACTTATAATCTCACGTTATTTAATTAATCAAAAGAAAATATAATTTTTCCAATAAGATTTTAATTTTATTTCTATAAGAATATTTGAATTATTATTTTTATATATATATACATAATGTATATACATAATGATAGGAAGAAATTTTTTACACTGTGAATTTCTTTGCTAAAATAACTTTTTTTTATAAAATATATATATTTTATATGATATTATAATGTTTGTTATAATATATTTTGTATATTATATATAATATATTTTAATTATTAAAAATTATAAAAAAAATTAAACTTGATAATTTTATTATTACTTTTGAACATATTTATTATATATATTTCATCGTAGTAAAACAAAGAGCAAAGAAAGAATAATTTTATATTTCGTATTTCGCGCTAGTCGGTTTTAGATAGCGCTGCAAACGCTACTCGAAAGCGTTAGTCAAGTGTATTGTACAATGAAAAGGGATTACATTGCATTATGTCCGTCAGGTCATAGTTTTTACACAGTTATATTTGGTGAAGTCGTGCGTGGCGAGTTATGCAACATTTGGTGTAAAAGCGCCCCATAATAAGACGTTCAGATATTGTGACATCTGACCTACTTAGATGGTATGGTTGTATTTATAAGACAGTGATAAATTGACAACATTTATAACACGAAAAACGCATTTGACAGCTTTTCAATTTGTAGATTTTAACTACTTGCAAACATCAAAGAACTAGGAAATCTTTCGGAAATTGCGTCTTTCCGTGATACATTATTGGAACACAGTGCCGTGGCTAGTAGTTTCTGGTACCCATATAAAACTTGGTTCAATACGTTTCTTATTTCAAATTACTTTCCCTTTTATTATTATTCAATATGGTACAAATAAAAGTGAATGATCATAAAATTATTTTATTATTATTTAAGATTTGATATTTAACTTTATTAAAAAAATTTGGCCAAACTTTTCTTATATTATACAGTATTTACGAAATTGGAATAGTTAATATTTTCCCTTTCGTTATCCACTGCCGTGCCTATATATCATAAAATTGGGTAGAATGATTAATTGATTCTTATGAAATTATGATATATCATAATATTATAATACGAACGAAATATTTTTTAAATATAATTTTAAAATGAATAATTTTTTTTTCATTTTTTGGAATATAATAAATTTATATAAAGTTATAAAATATTAAGTATATTTTGAATTTTATTAAAAATTATAATTATAAATTTTTAAAACATTTAATCGTTAATAATTCGATAAAATATATATAAAGATAAAATAAAATTAAAAAAAATCAAAAATAATATTTAAGTTATAATGTAAAGATATACAGTCTGTATCATCCAAGATTGATCAAGATAGTTTAATATTAATTAATGCGTAGAACAGAAAATATAATATAAAAAATTTATATTTCACAAGTTTAAATTTTATGTATATATATATAGATATATATTTTATGTATATATATACATATTTATATATATACATATACATACATACATACATACATACATACATATATATATATATATATATAAATAAAATTTTATATCTATAATTTGAATTTATTGTTTATATTTATTTGATTCAAATATTTAGAATTCATTTATGTTACATTAAAATTCAAGAAAAAATTGTAAAAAACGTAATATTAATAAATGTCGTATAGCAATGGCAAAAATTGGAAGATGGATAACGAAAAATATAATTTCGATGAACGATAATGTGGATAACGCAAACCGGCAACGGGTACCGGCATTGAACACACGGCCCTGGAACTCGTGCTGTCAGAGCGCAACGGTGCGCCGGACGCTCGCTTGACTAAGGGAGTGCCCGTCCCGATGCAAAGTGTAAGTGAAGTGGCCTACAGACCTACATTTGTCTAACGTTCGATTTTTTTCGAGTCGGCAGACAGGAGGTTAATAATCCGCGCGGGGCTTATTTTTCCGCGGGCGTGTGTGATGTCGCTGTTGTGTGATATACTGATGTTTGGTTGAAAGAGACGGTGTAGTTTCGGTACGCTCAGACGGCGCTGGCCGGCGCGGGGAGCGTAGTAGTAAAAAGAGAGGAGGATAGCAAGAGTGTGCGCACACAAAGAGGAAGAGAGAAGGACAGAGAAAGAAGATATCAGGCAAGAATAAAGGAAAGAGAGAGAAAGAAGAAATAAGAGCGAGTGCGCGTTCTCCTGTTGGCTAGATAGAGAGAAAAGAAGTGAGACAGACAGATAGATAGACGGGGGTTAGAAAGAGAGCGAGGGCACGTAAGAGAGTGTAAGTGTTTCGAAAGAAGTGCGTGCGCTCGAGGACGACGTGCAGGAGGAGGGACCCCCGTCTGTCTGTCTGCTGGAATGCACGAGGGCCGAATGGCTACGGGGACAGGGGAAGGTGGGGGCCATACGGCCCTCGAGAACACCACTGCGACGGCTCTTACGGAATCATCGTCATCCTCTTCCTCCTCTTCCTCTTCTTCCTCCTCTTCCTCCTCCTCCTCTTCCTCATCCTCGGTACCAACTATCCTGACAGAAAACAACACGGCGATTAATCTGCCTTTGACTGAATCTGAACAAGAAACCCTTCATCAAGTACAACAGCATCAGGCTCAACAACAGCAACAAACACATTCGCAATCATCGGTCAATTTGGTCACCGATCTGCAAACAAACGATACATCAGGTAATCTCAACCATTCATTTCTATGCTCTTGAGTTCTTTGTTGGCGCACATTATACCGTTTGCCAAACTCTTTTCCTCTTTCTCTCGCTGCTTTGTCTTCTTTCCCATGCTTCACTCTTACTCTTTACCTTTTTCTCTTTCTTGCTTCCGCTTTCGCTTTCAATCGGCTTCCTCTCACTTTGTGCGTGCTGTCTTTTCTACCTTCTCTTTTCTGTCCAACACAACATGTTGCACGTTGCTTGGTTCTCTTGCTCTCTTTCATTGTTCGCTTTCTTATTCTTATCCTCTCTCCTATTTTTTTTTCTCCTCTCCCTTTCTCCCCTATTTCTTAATCGACTGTTTATACATGCTTTGCTCATTCGCTCGTTCGATTTGATCCATCTCTTAAGGACTACAGGTATTACACGTAATATCATTCTTTTTCATTGTGCGACGCTACAATAGTCAAAATATTATATTTTTAAATTATTTCCTTGTTTTTATATTTCATTTACATATTTAATAATATTTCTTTTACATATTATAAATATTTATATTATAAATAGCAGTTCTATTACAAAAATTAGATTATACATTAATTGCTCGATTTTATTGAGATTTATTAACAATGACAATTAAAAATGAACAAAATTTATGATAATAAAATGAATCTGTTTTATCGTTTTATGTTTTACAAATATATGAAGAATACATAATCTATTTATTGTTAATTCTTATAAGTTATTTGAAAATTATTATTTATACATATATATTTGAATAATGTCGATTAATTCGAATAATGTGGAATTTAATCATAATGCAAAATTCAAAATACCTGTCATATGCATAAAAGATCTTCCAAAAAATATTTCATAGATAAACTCGACTGAAAAGTTTTTAGAAAAGTTTTCAGCACAAAAAAAAAATAAAAATTCTAGAAGAAGGAAATAAAAAGCAGCAAGAATACGAAACCTTGGCGATGATGATTTTATATTGATTCAATAAGATAAGACGATACAACACGAGTCAGAGAGTTGTTAGATTCTATGGCGCGTGATATTAAATTTAAATTCAACTAGTTATCATGGAATCGGGGGTTGTACAATTCGCATGATTTTCTAAATGACGCTTATAATTATCACGTGCAACAATATATTATACTAAATTCCGTAACAAAATGAGCCAAATATTTAGTAGCTATATGTAGCTATAATTCTATCATCTTGAATTTAAATAGAGAAATAAATCATTCCATATCAAAATTGATTACTTTTTAATTTTGATTTTTTCAAAAATTTCATCAAAATTTTTTTCAAACTGCGATTATATTATCTATATTATCTATATTATAATATAGATCATATAAAATTGATGAGAAAATTAATTCATCTTGCTAATTTTGAATTTGTTTGAAATTTATAATTTTTGTTATTTTTAAAATGAATCGAAATTTATATTTTGAATATAAGAGATTTAAAAATATTCATATAATATTTATCATATATTTTAGATTTTGTAACTAATTTTGAAAATTATAAACGAATTTTTGATTTAAAAAAAAATGAGTGATGTAAAAATTAAAAAAAAATTCAACCATATTTTATGCATTTTTTATTTAATTTAATTAAGTTTAGTTAAATTTTTAAAATTTTAATTATATTTTATATATATATATATAATATAATATATTTTACAATTTTGAATATTTAAATTTCTATAATTTTCATCTTCCTAGAAATAATGTATATTTATCAATAAATCGATAAGGCTTTTCTTATGAAAATTAATCCAAACATAATATGATATTATAATGAAAATTTGACACATTCATCTAGAATATTTAAATTAATCAGGTGAATAAAGATACTCGTTTAGATTAATTTTTATGGAAAGAATCTTAGAAATATATTGGTATCATTTTTAGAAAATTATTATTATAAAAATTCAAATCTAGGAAATTGCATGTTTTACATAACGTGCATGGCATCTCTTCAAAAATAAGGCCTCTTATATTTTTTTATTTTTTTACTTACATTATATGATCCACATTGTTTTATCAATAATAAATTTTAGGTAACGTGGAATTCGAAATATTGAATGATAAAATAATAATAGGGTTGGATTATTTTAATTTGAATGAGACATGAGAATAAACGAATGCTATTGTACTCATTAAAGTACAATATGTAAGTATATGTTAGTTTTACTCAAGGATAAAAAAAAAAACTTTTCAGTTTCTTTTTTCATCATTTTCTTTTGTTGATCGATTAATTATCATTTTTTCAAATCGATGATTATTATAAATCAAACAGTTGAATAAAATTGGAGGTAGAAATTTTAATTTTTTTTTTCATTGTGACACAAATATCATAATTCAAGGATAAAGATGAGCGAGATGAAAAAAGAAGTCCGCGTATAACGATTCTAATTTTCCGCTGTTTGCCGATAAATATGTCAAGTATAAATATTCATGATTCTTGCCAGCATTAATACCGATAATTAGCTGCATTGCGCGATTACGCGGGCTCGTTACAAAGATACAAACTGTTTCTCATCCGCGTCAAGGGCAATTCGCACTCGATTTTCTCCATTTATAATCAACTGTTCTATTTCGTTTGTTTTTCTTTTTTCTTTCTATTTCTTTTTATTTGTTGTGTGTGTATTGTTATTAATAATTAATAATCACGTTTAAATTAAATAATCGTATTTGAATCTTTACCGATATATAAGTATTATATTACGAGCAATGGGTATTAAATCGGTTTCGAGCATAACAATTTATTCGTAATACAGATACGAAAAGAATGACAAAGAAATGTTTAAATTCGTACTTTTAAAAAACTATAAATGTTACAATATTTACAAGAATATAAATTTTAATTTCCGTTAATTTATTTTATTTTATCGAGATTTTAATGAGATGAGTTTTAATATAATCTTATCTTTCTGATTTTCAAAAATGTGATTAATGGTAGAAGATATATATATATATTAAATAGAACATATTGAAGAAATGATTAAAATTGTGTCCAAGAAGCCAAAAATATCGAAGCCTCAGGATGAGGATCGAGAAAAGATCGGATTGAAATTTGCTCTTATTCGAAAAAAAAAAATTACTCTTTTTAGAATTACTTTCGAGAATAATTCTCAAAAATATTTAAAAAGATTTGAAATTCGGGATATAGTTGATTCGAATCGAATTAGGTTCCGAAAGTACTTTATAATTTTTCTAGGAAAACTTTTCGGAATTCTTTAGAATTTTAAGGAGGCAAATATTTTACAAAATTAAAAGAACAATTCTGTCATTATTATCAGGAAATCATGGAAAATTCTCAGGAATCTTAATAATTTCGAAACATAATAATATTTTTGAGAACTCAATTAAATCCCGATCTAATATTTTCCAATATATCTTTAAAAATGGTACGAAATTATTAACCAGAATGTATCGTTCCGAAGATTTGTTTTCTTTTTATTTTCACATATTTTTTTTTTATCTCTATTTCATAAAATTGATTGCCATTTTTAAGAATTCATAGTTTAATTTATCACAGTACGTGTGTAATATGTATATATTTTGTATCTATATTATCAAAACATATACTATATATCATCGATAATTATAATTTATTAATAATCATATAAATATATAAAATTTCTGATTATGATTTTGGTACTGATTGATTGAATAATTCAACGACATTATAATATAATAATACATGCGTTTTGAATTATTTGACATTTATACTTTCGAATCTGTTTTCTTTATATTATTGTTTTTTGACTGATTAAATTGATAATCGATAAATTAAAAAATAATTATTATAATATTATGATCATAGTCATAGTTATAGTTTATCATTATAGTTTAATCATTATGGTTTATTTAGAATTATGACTACATATGTTTATTTTATAAAAATACTGCAAACATATTTTTAAATGATTTTGCATCGACACAAAATGTTATTTAAATTATGTTATTTATAAATTATTATGTTATTAAAATTCTAAAAATATTAGAATTGAAATATTGATTTTCATTAAAATTTTTCATAAAAAAATAATTATAAATTATCTATAATTTATCTATAAATTACAATCACTATGATAAAATGTATCATATATTTAATCTAGTTCGAAAAATAAATTCATATATAAATTCATATAATCAAATTAGTGAATTTAAATTATTTTGTATCTTTCAAAAGTATATTGTGACAAGTGAAAGCATTTTGCAAATTTCAGAACTTTAATCTATACGAGAGAAATTTATACAATTTTAAAGATCGAAAAGATGCGTCTTGAATCAATTGCGTTCTCTTTCGATGCTCGCGTTTCATGCGGTCAGGTCATATATGAACGTATGTACATACACGGTCACCAGTATCGATACTTTTACTTTTACTTTCATTTTTTCGGACTTCAACGATACGATACTTTGTGAACAAGTCAATCTGGAAGAAGGCTAAAAATCTCTTTCTATCTCTCGGATGCGCGCGCGCTCCCTCCTTTTCTCTTTCTCTTTATAAAAAGATTCATCTTGTTCCTCGAATTTTTTTGAAATTGAACAGAATTCTAAAACCGGCAAATAGAATTGAATTTATTTCGATTTCAAATGAAAATCATCTTACGATCTCTGAAGTCGATAAAAAAACAATCATTCTACGATTCGCTCTTTCTTCATCGATTAAATGCGATTTTTATCATTTTCGTAGCGAATAAAGAAGAAAACATTGGTAATCATATTTTATTTTAAAAAGTATTTTTTTCTGAGAAATATTGCGAATGGCATCGCGTTTCTCCTCCCTTTCTCTAGTAAAGATAAAATATTGTGAATAAAAGTGTACGTAAATTGGTTGCGACTTTTACTTTTATTATACCGTTTTGGCTTGAAAAACCAAGGAAAATAGATTGTCACAGTTTTCTCGAATTTCTGTAAGCGTAGCGACGCGTGGCCGGTACGAATCGCGATCCCTTGATCAATGGAGACTATCGGTTCTTTCGATACGCCCTTTTCAATGGGTGTCGAAAACATCTACCTGCTGCGTTAAAATTCACTTGTTTGTCGGAAGGTTGGGTCGTCTATTTACACGCACAATAAATCACGATTATCCATTCGATCAAGGACACACATAAGAGATTCAAGAGTGCCAACTTTCTTATCTTCTCAATTTCTTCTTATATCCTGATAAAGATCTCTTATCTTCTTTCGTATACATTTCGTATACAAAATGATTTTCGAAAAAAATGACGCGTACTCAGAGCAAAGTGCAAAATATATAAGTGTTTGCAAACTGTTTGCAAATATAACGTAAAATGTGAAGACTGATTTGGAATTTAAATGTGATACCATTTCAAAAAATTTTTTCAATATTCAAGGCTGTATTTTCGATACATCGCTTAATCTGTTTTACATACTCTTTATATACTCTACTATCTTATTTGCGAAACTATTCTTATGCGTACACGAATGTTTTTGAATGATATGGAATCGATGTGTAAAATATCAATTTAGTAATCTCGTTTAATTTTTTCTCCTCTGTTTTTTTGATTGTATATCATTGATTTTAATTTAAAACACATTAAATATATTACACATTATTGACAATATGATTATAGTCAAAATGGATAGTGAAAAATATTCTTGACATAAAGATTTCAAAATTTTATAATGGCAAGATATACAGAGATTATTTAATTTTCATTATAATATTGTCTAATTAAAGTTAAGCAATTATTAAAATCAACTATATAGAAAATGATTTAGCTATCAGACTATCAGAAGATTATTAAATAATCCTTATACGTGCGAATAAAAAATTTTGTTTTCTTTTTATTATGCAAAAAAAATTTCGTAATCTTAGTTTCATTTCTTAGATTCACTTTCTTTTTTCAATACTATTTTGTAAGTTTGGAGGTATGGTATAATCGTCCGACAATAGAGACACGCGACTCTTTTCACTTTCTTCGTCTTTCTTATTCTTGCTTCACTCCACGAGACGATATTCGGATTCGCTTTTTATTTACCTTCCGCTCACTCGTTTCTCTGTGACGTCTAATATTCTTGATTTATTTATTGCTTACTCGACCGAGGGTACACACCAATTTCTTTTTATTTCTGTTGTTTGCATTGAAACAACCATTGACATTGTTGTCCCAACTCTCACCGGGAGCGAAGAAAATTCGCTTTCGTTGCTTTTCTACGAAAATTTATGGCTCGTCCATCCGTCTTTCTATATATCAATAATAGAATAGAAAACCATATAATTACTTCTTTTCGTAACAAAATGACAATAATTATATATGCATGCTATTATAATTATGTTTGAAAAGATATCGATTAACGTTGCAACATGATCATGACCGAATTTAAGTCAGATTAATAATAAGATTATATGCTAATAAGCAAATAATAAAATAAAATAAATCTGATATAACAAAGATATGAATTATTAATGATCTTTTTTGATCGAGAAGAAACTGTATACCGATCCGGGTTGATCTTCATATGAACTTTACGTTATTTTTTAATGTCTATCAATTCAGTAGCGTTTACTAATATGTTTCATCGCATATATGTTACTCTACTACTATATGTATACATATACGTATTCACTCCCACGCCATGTTAAGGCGATGGGTCGTTTCTCCTTCACGGCGGTCGCTATTGAATCGCTTGACCCACTTTGATAAACTCGCATTGGAATAACTCAATAACACCAAGTCGAGCCAACAACAATAATTGTTAAGAGAGAGTGGTGGGGTCGAAAGTAACACTTCGATTTTAAAATAGGATAACTTAAAAATTATTATATTTACGATACAAATTTTTATTTGCTAATCTTACCTACCTCTTATTATATATCTTATTGACTTGTTAAGTACATTAAAATCATTACTTAAATATTAGATATATTTATCCGTTGGAAAATATCTTGCTTTACATTTCTAATGTATCAATAACATATTTTTTTTTACTGATTTATTGAGAGTAAATATAATTATGCGTAACGCATTTATATAATTACATAATGTTGTAAATGCAATGCGATGTGTGTTTGTAAATATGCGCTCATACTATATCTATCTATGCGTATCGACTTTGAAATGTAGATCATACTTATATAGATGTGTAAGTATATCTCATATCGCCAAATTGTTTCTTCTAACTTGTGGCGCCCTCCCAATGATATCTAAAAGCTTGTCTAAAGGATATAAGTATTGCTAGCCATTCTACCAGGCGCATGCGCTCAACGTTTAAAGGGGCCGGAGTATTAAAATGTTTAAAAACGTTCGATTTATTCAGCCATGCGCATTATTACAAACATAATCGTTTTAAAAGAATGAAATAAATTTCATCAATTTTTCGTTTACATATTATAGATATTGTTTCCTTTTAGATTTATGATCATTTTTCTTCTTTTGGTCGTTTTTTTTGGATAATGATAATTTTTTTCCAAGTGAAATTACATCTTTATAAGAAAAACATAAATTTAATGATTCTTATAAATACAATATTTTGTTTTATAAATATTATAATTAATTAGTAATTTTATAAGTATCAGGAAATCAAAATATACTTATTCGATTAAATGATTAACAAATTTTTTATTAATCAAATAAATTTAATCCTGATCTAATCAATTCGTTCTTTTGAATTTTCATAAATATCTTTCTTGATCTAATTCATTGGATTTTATTTATTTAGAGTGCGATATTTGATCATTTGATTAATTTTCAAATATAATTAAGAATCATTGAATCGAAGCACGTTTTATAATGCTCGCGTTTGCCGTGTCATGGCGTTAGTCTCGTTTCGATTACTTGCTAAATTTAGCACCCAAGTAATATTTCTCTGGAACTTTTGTGTGTATATGTGTATGCTCGCGCGCGCATATAATATAATAATGAAAAAATGTATATCTATACTTTGTTTTTTTGCCTTTAATTTAAGAATAAAAAATAGAAAAAATAGAAAAAATAATTCTTTCCCATTGTATTATATGAATTTTGTGATCGAAGCATCATTGAATTGAAAGTTTTATTGTAAGATCGTAAGATATTAGTTGTTTCTATCGATTATCACACTATAGTGTTAATTACATCTGATCGTTTTTTTTTTTTATATCCTATATAATTTTTTCTTTTTCTTATGTTCCTTGCAATTCGACAACTTGTCTATAATTTCATACTTTTGATTGTTCGATCAAATATTCGTATGTTTCTGTACCAGTTATGATGAATTTGATTGAGTAATACTGACGCGCCGTGGCGAGGCATGAGAAGTGACGCCACGGGACATGGTCTGTGGTTTTTAATACGCGTCCTACTTTCTGCTATCTTTCCCGGCGTCCATGCGAGCAAGCGAATAGGAAATGAACAAGTGAGATAGCACGATCGCGCGTGCATCATTCATTCTCGCGTCTCTTGTCCCGCGTACCATTATCACCGCATATCACTCTCTCTATCATTCATCATTCCTTTCCATTAAACTATGATGCTTGATATATTTGCAATAAAAAAAGTATGTGATTGGCGCGTGTGAAGAAGACTTCCTCTCTCTTCTTTTCTTCTTCCGCGTAATCTTTCCTTTTCTCGCATATCATGGTTCTGCTGTTTATGATTTTGCTATCATATATATTTCCCTTCTCTCTTTCCTTTCTTTCCATCTCTTCTTTTTTTCTTGTTCATTTTATATTCTTGAGAGAAACCAAGAAAAGCATTATATCGTGATATTAAATAACGTATGCACGGTACAGAATCAGAAAAATAGAAGGATGCGAATATGGGAAAGGGAAAGGGGAGACAAACTTATCGAGGTCGTGGTGAAAAAAAGAGATGGAGAGCGAAAGCGCGAGATAATATACGACGCACGCGGCACAGCGAGTTGCACACAGTTAGAAGGACTGAAATTGAAAGTGGTCGTCCCACTAGCCTACTGACCTGATTACCCATTGACAATGACACGAATCCTTGTCTCCCACCGGGCTACTATCCCTCCTGTCCTCCTTCCCTACTCCCACCCTCTACGTCCTACTCCCTCGATTGCGTGTAAGTATACGTGGACGCAGCAGCACCTCTTCTGCGCGTACAGCGCAGGCGTCTTCTCACGTAATAGTGCGAATCTAACGAGGATGCAAAGCTTTTTATCTTCAAGCTTATTATCTTCATTTCTGATATATTTATCATTATATATATATCGATAAAATTATTATGTGGTGCATCCATAAACATCAGAATACTGTTGGAAATAAAGATCTGGATATACCATAGAAATTTTGATTTCATAAAGAGTTAGAATATTATGTATAATATAATCCATTTTCTTTTAATATTTTTTTTTTTTTCTTCTTCGTTTATTTCCTTTTCATTTTTTCTTATTTTTATTCATAAGGTTATAAATAATTATGCTCAAGTAGTTCTTATTTAGATGTTTTTAGAAAGAGAAATGAAATATAATAAAAATAGAATAGAGAAAAAAAAAGAAAATTAAAATAAGATAAATTTTAGAAATATAATTAGGCAATATTCGATTGACATATTGATTAAAAATTATATTGTAAAAAGAGGAATATTTATAAATTATAAATATTATTATAAATTAATGAGTCTTTTTTTTCACGAAAAAAGTTCAACATAACTAAATAAATCTGATAAGGAGATAGTTAGAAATTTGTAAAAATGTAGTCTGATTTTTTTTTAGTTTTACTTGTGGATTTCTCAAGTATAATTATATATATGTTTTGGTCTGTACAATTTTCTTCTTCGCGTTCGTTTAGAAAAGAAACGAACGACATGCATTACAATAGTTATCGCTTGAATTTACTTTTAATGTTCCAATAACTTTCTAATGATTTATATAAGCAAATCGTGACGTTTATATGAAAAGATTCCTAACGGAGTATATAATTGTTCGTTTTGTCATGAGCAAAATCCTTATATATATAAAATGGAGAACAATTTAAATACGGCCTAGTCTCATTGAGATGCATGCCAGCTGATTCTCGAAGTCACTATCACTTGGTCATGGTCCATGACTAAATTGTATTATACATCCTCTTCAGTTTATGTTAATTTGTTTCTCTTTCTCTTGTAACCAATTTCAATTCATCTTTTTCTCGATTTTTTTTTTCTCCCACGCGATTAGGATAAAAAGTGTCTTCTCTTAAAAACATCCTATGTTTAGCGAGGATTATATTAAATCTCGTTCATTTATGTTTAATTTTCTCGATTCGTTTCTTGCCAGACTCAATCATTTTTTGCAAAAATATTTGCGTTAATAATAATTAAATGTTACAAAAATTTTTCTCAAGGCTTAAATGTTTTCTTCAATACTTGTTCTTTATATCTATTGAAAAATCCTTCATCATTATTCATTAATCTATATAGTTACTACGTATTATAATTAATTTAATGCATTAATTATCATTAAAATGACTAGCAAATGATATCAGATTTATCAAATTAATATCATCATGAGGAATTAATTGAATCGTTTAAATTTCATAAATTATTATTCGAGTTACTTTTAACTTTTAATATTGTATATATATATATATATATATATATATATATATATATATATATATAGCACAATACAAGACTTATTTAAAAATTTATTTAAAATTAACTTTTATTTTTTAACAATGTTGAACAGCGATGAGTTAAATTAACTTTTTGAATAATATAAATTATTTATCTTTTTTAATATTAACGAGAGACGAATTCGTTAATATTACAAAAAAAAATATTTTATATATATTTTTTTAAATTAATTATTAAAAACATATTTTTAAATATTAATCTATATTTTATATATTGGAAAATATTTTTAAATACTTAAAAAAACGATATAAATCTACATATATGTAAAAGAAATTTATTCTTGCGTTAAAAAAAACCTAAAATCATCATACATATATTATATATATTATAGAAAGATGAACGAAAAAAAAAGGAACGAAATAGTAATAGAACAATATCAAATCGATCGAATAAATGAAAAATTCCCGGACTCGGGAACATGCAACAATTATACGGTTCTGTTCGATTGCGAGCGTTATAAATAACTCACGTAGCCGGAGCACGTGTTAATTAAGGCCTGTTGAGAACAAGTAAGGGGGCCCAGATATGTCTCTGGCGACTTGTTTCGTGACTCGGCCCAGGCCTTCTCCTTTCGGCGTAGAGGAGGCGGTTTCAATAGGCTTTCGCAATCTTTTTCCCAACCAGACCGGCTCGAAAATGTATACACGCGCTCTCACGTATCTTTCGCCTTGGCGCTACGTGTGTAGCTGGCCATCTGACTGGCTGTGTGGCTAGCCTCACAGTTGTTGAATGTTTCTCGCACCCGCCTACTTTCGCTAGTTTACGTAAGAAATGTATACGTATTACTTGGTTAGCTAATGTACCTCGCGACATGGTATCTAAGAATTTAAAATTTCTTTTTTTATTCTCTCTCTCTCTCTCTCTCTCTCTCTCTCTCTCTCTCTCTCTCTCTCTCTCTCTCTCTCTCTCTCTCTCTCTCTCTCTCTCTCCCCTCCCCTCCCCCAATCTCTCCCTCTCTCTTTCTCTCTCTGATTCTGATTACGAAAGAATCGGTCTTTTTCAAATATTAAAACGTTTCAACTAAATAATACGAGATTAATAAAGAAAATGAACAGAGAATATTGCCATATAACTATCTATATATTACATGTATATATCTATCTATCGTTGATTTCAAATATTTTAACTGTTAGTTTAACTCATTTTTATAATCATACATTTTTATAATTTTATAATTTTTATAATTTTTATAATATATATATCTATGTTAAAAAATTTTTTCAATGTTTGAACATATTACCACTTTGAAACATATTATATTATCTTGAGCAATGTAACTTTCATCTTTGTTCGTTTTACTCGGAACTGGGTAAGCTTTCAGTATATTTGACAATACGTGACTTTCCAGACGAGATTACGTAAAGCAGTTAAATTCATCGTAGTATCCTCGGGCCTTCAAACAACGAAACTATCGGGACTTTCTCCATTCCAAAGAAGCCAAAACGAGCCGAGTAACTGGGTCTGGTCTAACCAATCAATTTTCGGGTTAAATGGATTTCGCATCAATCAAAAGTGAAACTTTTACTTCGCTCCCTCATTCCCAAAGAACTCTGAGAACAGAAGCTACAGTTTTTTCGAAGAGGAGATTCACGAATGCGACGCTTTGAAACGTAGACATACAATATAACGATTGCGTTATCGTATCGAAAGATACATGGAACATTTGTGAGAGAGCTACGGTGGCGTGCGAACTGTTTCCTCGAAGGCCCATTGCTGAGATCTGTGGCACAGCGCGTCGCTCCGCTCCGCTCCATGTCGTACAACTCAGCATTAATGATCTTCCCGTTTGAAAATCGAAGGACATTGGCGCGTGGACGGCCTCGCGTCGGGACGTTTTCCGTGAATGTTGCGTATAACCATGCTTAAAATACATCACGCACTATCACCCCATCCATTCCATTTCGATGGAGGTCACCCGGTAGCTTAAGTGGGTCTCGACCACTTGGTTAGTGTGTCATGGCGTACTCGTTGCTGAATAAACTTAATCTCAATATCGGTGTTAATAAGTTAGCTGTTACAGACTCGCGCGAATCTTTTTTGTTTTTTTTTCCTTTTTTTTTTCGCTTTTTTTTCATCAATCTGTATTACAGATTGCTAAATTTTTTAGTCGATTCGTAATAGAATCATTAATTGCATTTTCAATTATTCGTATAATATTCTTTTAAATAAATTTTTTATTTAGAAATTTTATTCAAAGAAAGAGAATAGATTCTTGGATTTCACAAAATTTCGATTATTTGGCTTTTATAAAATTCCATAATGTTTCAACTTAATGCATTTTGTCATTTAAATCTAACCAATTTGATCATGTGTTTACGATAACTGTTCCATAATCGATTCCGCGATTTTTCAAATTCGAACAAACAAATTGACTATAGAACATATTGAGAATTCTATGTTTAAATATGAACTTATCACAAATATCGTCATGTGAATTTCGAATTTTGATTCGATGCATTTTTTATTATTTATGAAAGATCTATAATCTTTGAGTTTGCTCGATGGAACATAGCTTATTTTAAAAAAAATATATAATTCTTTACATCGATATAATTTTTCTTTTCCTTGTTTCTCTTTTTCCTTTTATTTTCTTCGCTCTTTTCTCCCTTATTTATGTTTATTTTTGCGATGGTAATCAGCATGTTCAAAAACGTGATAGATATTTCATTTAGATGAAATGGATCGATATGATTGATTCCAAATCGATCGAATCGAAACTATGTCGAAGATTCAGAATGTCGAATAAAATTTCTTTCCGTTTTTAATCTCTAATCATCACCATAAAATCAAATTTTTTAAACCAATCGGAAAAAAAAAACTTCTGTTCTGTCTTTGCGAATATATATATAAAATATAAGACTGATATATGTGCACATTTAGACTAATAGTTTTTGTAAGCCATAAAATGAAAATTATTGCTAATTTTTCATTCTTATCCTGGATTATGATTTGAATGAAATTCAGATTATCGTGATAATTGTTATCGTACACTAGATGGATCGAAAACGTTATCGAGTTAGCGTTTCGCGGTAATCTAAAACAGTTAATTATTAATTTCCGCATTTGCTTTTTCTTTTGCATTTTTTTTCCATTCGTTGTCTGCTCGATAATAATATGATGATAATGACATTCCGTTGTTAAGAAAGGGAAAAAAATATTTATTAATAGTATACGAATTATATTTATTTCGTTTTTAATTTTGTTTTTTTTAAAAAGATTTTTTTATCGAAAAATAATTACGTGTTAGTGTCTAATTTTTTGTATTAAATATACTATAGTACTGTTCCAAAATGTATATGCGATTTGTTCTTTATCGTTTATCGTTTTTACGATAATTATTGTAAAAAAATACAATATTGTATCAATGTATATCTTCTCGATTATAAACCTTTAATCATTCGAGTTTCAAAAATAACAAACATTGCGTTATATAAATACAACGCTTATGGTTGCGTTACCACTTACTATAGCATTCGAATATCATGATGAATAACATTATATTGTCGACGAAATTAGATATTTTTATAATAGTGAAAGAATTAATTTTTACATAAAATATTTGGGATTTATATTTTGCACGAATCGCTTAAAAACCATTCAACTTTATTTTCCGCAATGTTTTTGATTTTAACATTAAATAATTGATGTTTAACTTTTCGGAAAGCAAACTTTGGTTTCTATGTAGTTCATATATTCATCGCACTGTTAACACAGATTTTAATGTTTTTCACAATTGATTATAAACGCCTTATTGCGTATTATATCTCATGATTTTTCACTCATTTTTTTACTATTTGAAATGATATCAGCATTTATTTGTTTCAAGTTACGTATAATTTATATTTATATATTTATTTATGAATCTATCATTTGGTTATTAATAAGATATAAGATATATATATTTATTTCGAATATATATTTCATATAATGAATGTTGTAAAACTATTTACTAGGCATATATAGAGACTATTACTGTTTACTGTGGAACATTTTGAATCATTTTATATTGATTTGACAAATTATTTGTAGAATTATAATGTCATTTAAATTTAAACATTAATGAATTTAAAAGATAATCGAAGTTTGCATGTTAATATGTTTATAAGATAATAATTTGAATCAGAGGATCGTATTAAATGATTTATCAATTTGTGATAATTAGAATTACGGACAAATACTTTCTAAGTTAACTTTTTAAGTTAATTGTATCATATACTTAGTAAAACTTGCTAGTGGCGGTGGATAAGAATGCGTAGTAAATTTAAAAATCCATCCCATTCCATTATTACGGACATCGAAATCGTTAAAATTGGTTAATTGTATTTGGTTATATTTTATTAATTGGTTATTAATAATTATTGCGAATGGATTAAAGGAAAAAGAATTTTTAACAAATATTTCCTTAATTTTCAATCGCACTTATTTTACTTTTACTATTAGAATTTTTAGAATCTTTGGAAATTCATTTTAAATTATCTATTATTTTATCGAAATTGGAATTTAATCTCAATGAAAATGAAATCTTGTTACAATATTGGTTGAAACGACAAGAATCGCGACGTAACGATAGACAAGTTGCGTTCGATCTACGAGAATGAAATCGATCGTGCTGATGGTAGTGTAAGTCGATAGAGGTGGTTTTGCCATGGGTGGAAACAGCTCTCGACAAGCGTATAGGCAAAACGAAGAAGGCTAGAAACGGTCAGGGAGAGACGGATTAGACGGAGAGACGGTGGATAAGAATGTGTGTCTAGTTTAGTGGGCAAGTAGGTCGCCAGGGAAACCAACGCTGCTGGGTTACGCAACGTAGTTCCAGTGTTATACAACTATTGACTCACAGGATTAACAAGTAGGTTGGGTGAAAACGAAAGCCGAGTGTCCGCTGTGCTGCCTTTTCTCTCTTGCCTCCTCCTCCTTCTCCTCCTCTTCCTCCTCCACCTCCTCTTCCTCCTTCTCCTCTTCCTCCTCTTTCCCTCCTCCCTCCGTCCTTCTCCCATTTCCCTTTTCGTATAGCGTCTCGCTTTCGCTTCACGGCATGTTTCATGCAAGCGAAAAAATTCTCAACTTGAACAGTATATTCTCATCATTTTCTTATATATGTATACTATTTCTTTCGAGAATACGAATGATCGAGTTCTTGTGATCATTTTTGCTTTTTTGGAATATTATCGATTATCAGATAGTAATAGGCGATAATATTATAATCACATTTTATCGCATTTTTAAGATACGTATTATTTACGTATTATTAAGCCGAATATTGGGCGTTGTGTATACTTTTTTCTTTTCTTTTCTTTTTTCCGTTTTTTTTCCCCCTTTCTTTGGCAGTCGAAAGGGAAGAATCAGGCCAGAAAGTCTCGTCGAGTGAATTTCTTTTTCGCGCGGAAACACGCTAGCGATGCTATGCAAATCGCGGCACAGAAATCACCGTTGCCGCTCAATTACCCGAACGTTCGACTTGAACGTCTGATCTAAAAATAACATCCACTTAATGCCATGCAGTTTTAACGAGACCACTTCACGAGACAATCGAGATAGGCATATACAAATACCGTATGTACGTATTTGTTTTAGCTATTAGAAAGGCAGAATTTCGTTAATGCTCATCCAGCTACGAAAAATTTATTTCGTTGAAATATATTTGATCGAACGGTGACGAAGACTTCTCTTTCTCAATGATCAAATCAATGATGAAAAAATCTTAATCATTCTTTTTTTTCTATATATGAGACACAATATTGAAAAGTATCGTAATTGTAACTATTCGTTTGAAAAGTATTATTCTATTATGTGATAATTATTCTCAAATGTTTTTTCAATTATTCGAGAACAATATTTTTTTAACGAATATTTTCTTTTCTGAATGAAAAAACAAGTTAAGGAAAATAAAGTCAATCGAATCTAATGGGACAATGATAAGTTTGCAATTGACTTCAAAATGATACGATCAAAAAAAATATGTGCAAGAAATTCCTGAATAATATTGTCATTATATAGATTATTTATTTTTAATTGTATTTTTCAAAAAATAAAATAAAATAAAATAACTTTATTCGATAAATTAATTAAATACAAATTGTTGTAGACATCGATAGTCCAATGATAATGAAAATGCGAAAAAATTATTGTATAATATAATACATTTTTAGAGAAAATTAGAGAAAATAATTTGGTAATATAAATTCAATGATAGTTGATAATTTTGAAAAATTGCAATAATAACGAAATAACGCGCTAATATTTTTTTTTTATCAAACCTCGTGTTATTTTTTTTTTTTCGCTTTGAATCCAAAATAGACAAGTTTCTATTTCTTTTCGATGATGCTAATCTTTTCTTGTTAATAAGCTGTCGATTCGTTGTCAATTGATCTCAGTTCTCGACTTTCGATTCTCGACGCCATGTATTGCGTGTTCGCATCGAGATCGAAGGTAATGCAGCAAACTGTTTTCTTCGAGTGGTTGCTAACATTACCGACCTGCCTCAAACGTTTGCCACACGGCAAGGCGAATCTCGAGTTCGTTTGATGCGATATTTTAAACTGGAACACATGGAAAACGGTATTTCTGCGTGGCTGACGCACATTACAAAAAAATCACATCTAATATGTTATACTAAGTCAAAAGGTAAGTCAAAAAAATAAAGAAACGGGATATTTTATCGATCTAGTTTCATTATAAATCGCATAAGTATAATATTATAAAGTAAAAAATTTTATTTCTTCGTTTTTGTTATCTTTAGTCGCGTTAATGTTTATTCGAGGATTCTGATCGTTGGAAAAATGTTCGTTTTATGTTATAATGTTTTGGAGAGAAGTAACATCGACCGTAACTAACTTTGTTATATCTTTGTTACCAGTATAAAATCTTTCATTGTATAAGTATCATAAGCATGTATATAAATATCATATAAACCGATTGATGATATATTCAATAAATGATTTTCAATCGCGTTAATCCATTTTTCCAAAAAGTGGATTAATCCATAATCCAAAAAAAATTGAAAGAATTGAAAAATTTGAAAGGAGTTTGAAAAAAGTTCGTAGGTTATATAATTAAAAAACTAAATAAGAATTACAATTTGTATAGTAGTTGAATAGTCGAGAATGTATTTCAATAGTACAATAATAATTTCACGATGCATGTATTATCTTATTCCAACGCTATTTTAAGTTGATTCCTAATTCGAAATCAAGTCCCAATATCGTTATGAAAATACGAATGAATACGAATATTACCAATAAATGATATGTTATATAGATTCGTAAAAATTATTTCATGATGTTTTATTATCTATCTCATATTTTTTCGTCCTTTTATTATAAATTCAATAATTTGCCAACTTAATCGGTAAATCTTTCAAATTTTCGATTATTTGAATTGTATAAAAGTAGAATTCTCTCAATTTTCAAATAAATTCTATTTATTTTATAAATAGTAAATTTGTAAAATTCTTGATTTGATCGTTATCCGCTTTATGTCTTTGCTCTATATCTTTTTAATAATAGAATAAATAGAACAAATAGATTTTTTAACACTTCAAGAAAATCTTACAATGTGTATAATTAAAAAGAAAGATATTGATTCCATGATTTTTTTTCTGATTTTCAAAAAACAAGAATGCGTGAATCATGTGTGAAAAAATGATGCATAATAAAAATGTAATAAAATTAAATTTCCTAAATTTGTGATAAAAGGAATAGATTATACATACATCATGACGAAATGGAACGATATGAATAAACGATACAGGAAATATGGACAGAAAATGAAAATAAATTATCGCAACAGTTTGCTTTGCGAGACTACGCCACTATGATAAGTTGTGTGCAGTGGAAGGTTGTGGATGGATGATAGATCAATAGCGATGACATAGTTACCGAGTAAACCTGGCCCAGTTTTAATACGACCTCATTCTATCGTTTTTTTCTTGCTTTCTTTCTTTCACTTAAGATCTCAGATTCTAATAAGGGTTGTTTTGCGATTGTTACCTTTCGATTTCAATGAATTTTTTATACAATTGCTGGATCTTATATATGTATGTATATATATATAATAATCGTAATTGTAACTATATTCGTAGACGAAGAAAATATATATATAAATAAAATATAAAATGTAAAATTGATTGTACATATTTATGTGGAAAGATTTCGATGAATTTTTCATGCGTGCAATCAATGTTTTGCGAGACAGACTTCATTGTCATTGAGTTCAATTATGGTCTATAATTCGTTTTTGTTTTTGTATCGATACTAAATGAGCTCTCAAAAAAATAGATTGTTTCCTATTCATTACGTATTTCTATCTTTGTATAATCATATACTCAAGTAAGTATGTAAATATGTATTCATATCGTTCAACTTTTCATCCGGTGTCAACTTTTTCCTATAATTTCTTAAAATACATAGCCTTCAATTATATCATATATGTTTACATATACATGGGTATTCGTTATTGTAAAAGTAAGAGTCTTTTCTAGATAACTTTCTTTCGCAAAATATCTTTCGTCATCGTTGGTTAGAGGTGACGAATAAAGAATTAAAACGTTATGAGTAAATGGATTCGATTAGACACATTCGATTAGCTCGCGTAAATATGAAATATAATGAAAGATATGATAAAAGTCATTGAACGAAACGTATATTCCATTTTTATGCGTAAACGAGATTTGATAATACTATAAATATCGTGAAACATTGCCAATTTGATCTTTTCTTTCTAATGAGATTTAATTCAAAATCGCGTTCAATGATCGTCCCATGTTCATAACATTCATCTATTTATTGTATATCGTAATAAACTAATTTTTCATAACTTTGATCGCTTTAATATTAAATAACGATAAATTATCGATGTTTGTTAATATTTATAAAAAAAATTTTCATTACGCATAGGTAGTTTATTCAAGATCGATCGATATTATCGTCTTAATCGATAAACAGCGACAATGATATTTTTTATGTTTCAAACATTCGGCAATTGAAATATTTTTTCGTTGGATCGATTTTACGATTATAATCGTTATAATCTTAATGAATCACACATATTTCATTAAGATCCGAGTAGAAATCGAAGATACTAATAATATTTAAAATAAGTTTGATGCTTGAATAATTATTTTAAGATTTAAAGATTTAAAGAATTAAAGATTTATTATTTAAACATTTTTTTCATTTTATAAAATTATCTATAATATTAAATATAATATTAAATTATATCGATATATATATATATATATATAAAATAAAACTGTATTTTGATAGTAGTATTATAATATTTTAGAGAGTTCATTATTCTTATGCTTTGTAATTTAATTGAAAAACAATATGTATGATTAGATAAACATCATTTAATTTCGCGTAAATCTGTTTAAATAAATAGATTGATTAATTGATTAATTAAAAATGATGGAGTAAAAAGATAAAAATAATTCAATTTTTTTACTAATAATTTCGTATATTAATAAAATTTGAATACGAATATTTTAAATTTGCAATTGCGATTTTACCATGAAAAATCTGAGTTGTGATGCATCGAAAATATTATCTTATTTTAAAATAAAGAAATAATGTCGTGTATCTATACATGATATATAATCGATTAATCATCAGTATTTTAATATGCAGTTCCTTTCTTCCTGTAATCTTATTTTAATCTGCAGCAAATCTAAAAATTATCGAATCATAAATCGCAACAACATAGCATCTTGCATTCCTTACCATATATTTGACAAGCTTCGTTGCCTCGATTCTTGATTCTGCATGAAAATTGATTCTATATCGCCTATTCCTCGTGTTATGATATTTCTTCGTATGTATCGCGTATTGATCGATTATTGACTTAATCGGTCAATAAAAAACGACCGTGCGCAGGGAAAGCGTATAATATTGAAACGCGTATGTTGCACCGCGGTTGACCTTGAATGTACCGATTATCTACCGGGAAATACTGGTCACAACGTAGCCATTACACTTATTCTATCTGTTATTCTATCTGTCTTGAATAATTTCGCGACTCGTTGTTCCATATATTCCTCCACCATTGATTTCATGGATTTTCATCATCTGAATCGCGTAAAACGATCACCCGTATGAAATCCGATAAGGAAATTTTGAACTCGGAATATGAATCAGTAGTAAGTATATGAAATCGATTTAACTGAATTTTAAAATTTATCAAAAATAGGAAATTTTTTATCTTTGAAAAAAGGGAATCTTTGAAAAGGGATATCTATAATATGATAAATTAATTTTCATAATGTATGTGTTCTATTTGTTTGAATATCATTGAATTAAGGATAAAATAATAAATGATTGAATCGATATACATATAATTGTACGATATACATGTAATTGTATAATCGTTTGCGTTTCTATTTGCATATATACATATTCTTTTTTTTCGCTCAAATGTTACCGCGTAGAGCGTATACATAATGCACTGTGCACTCTGCTATTATTATTTTACATACATTTGTTTTTTTCGTAAGAGGCCACAAATAATCATTTCTCAAGTTTAATATCACGCATCTATGCAATTCTGATTATTTATGCATCGCATTTTTATATCGATATTTGTTTTATATTTATTTTGGATATTCATTTTATCATAATTTTATACGATACATATTATACGAATATCGATATTTAATTGGATTATTGTTATTGTTGTGAGGATGCGTCATTTTATTATTTTTATCAAATTTCACAAGAAAATGGCTATGCATTAATTTAACGCTTGTTCGTAGAAATAAATATATAAAAAATACCTATTTAAATGTGGTATTAAATTTAGATTAGTTATATCTTTCTATATATTATTTAATTTATTTTCAATTAAAGAAACGAATCTCTTCGAACTTATTTCCAAATTTTCTTTTTATGGATAATCGATAATAATCAAAGAAATGGAATTCTATTTTTAATTCCATGAAATATTATGCTGAAAAAGATCAGATAAGAGAAAGACAGATGATTTTTATTTGCAAAACAAATATAGAAATACGTACAAAATAAACAATAAAACATATACGATATAATGTAGACTTAAATCGAATATCATACATTTATTTATTATTTCTATTGATTAGAGCTATATACAAATTGCATTGCAATTGGAATATATGTACGAATATGTAAATACTTGCTTAAATTCGTCGCATGATCAATTGATTTCTACATCCTGTCCAAACATTTATATTTATATTATATGTATATTAAGAGATATTTCATACAATTATTTTTTATTATTTTTGAATCGCGATTTTTTTTTATAATAGTCTATAATGGCCTTTTCAAAATTCCCCTCCAGAGGAGGGGAGGGGGAGAAGAGAGATTAGAAAATTATATTCGAAATAAGAAACCGAATATTATTAAAAATATTCGAAATATAATTTGATATATAAAAATATTTAATATTTTTTTATTTTTTTTAATTGATATAGTTTAATTGATATAGTTGATATCTATATCAAATTGAATATTAATGAAAATATTTTTAAAGCGGAAGAATTATCTATTTTATTTTCTTTCTTTCTTTCATTTATAAAAAATCAATATTATATCATTAATATAATATTGTATTGTATTTAAAAGGACGTGTCTTTGAAATTGATATCTAAAAATGATATGATGGTTTTGATAGTTTTTAGTTCATTATTAAAATATATTTTCAATCGATCTGTTGATTAAAAAGATGACATGATTTTGTCGGAATGTTATATATACGCGTCGAATACCGAGAGACAGAAGTGCCCTTGGTCCATCGCATAAAGCAAAGTCGAGAGAGTCGTGAGTCGTAACGCGGTAAGAACGCTCCTCTCGCGAGGAGAACTATGTCAAGGGCAGAGAACTAGCAGAGCACCGGTCCGTGTCGAGCCGAAACGAAACGAGAGAGTCGACGAGTTTTACCTGACCGTATCTACCTACCTTTTGCACTTCGTCTTTCGTGACTGAATTTTATATCCAAATTATTTTACGCATTATATTTTTTTCTCTTTTTTTTTTTCTATCTTTCTTCTCCCTCCCTCCCTCTACTTTTTTCCCTTTTTTTATTATCATAGATCGCATCGAAATAACTATCGAAAATTAATATTTATGGAAAAATGGAAAATATTGTAAGAAAGTAAGATCATTTCGATCATTTTAAGGTATGATGTGACAGATGAGAATTCATATCTATTATTTAATACAATTATTTAATAGTTTAAAGGAATACGAAAAAATACGAGATACGAGATTGAACTATTACAAGTTTCATATCGAAACTTGATTCGATCCAAAGCGGTGTGATGGCATAACATTTTCTTTGAAAATACGTAACTTTGAGCGAGTGAAATATTTTACCGAATGATTCGTAAGCGATGGTTGCAACATAACCTCTCCCTACTTTCTTTCTTGTCTTTCGCTTCTTGTCTCTATTCTTATTCACTCTTCTTCTTCCCGCATTTTTCTTAGCAACAGACATCTGTAAAAAAATTCGCTTTGTTAATCGATTCATGGAAAAAAAGAAAAAGAAAAAAAAAATAAATGAAAGATCGAAAAGAAGAAAGCGATTCACAGTTCAACATGTTTAATCGAATAGCAACAACAATTGGACAGTAACAGCATTGTCCAATGTGAACGCGTTAAAGTCAGATCGAATCGCTCAACCTCCAACCCCGGGTTGGAATTTGGATCAAGGAGGGCTCTGCTTACGGAGCGTGACGCCTTTATGAAGCTTACACACGGAACGACGTGACGTACGGCCGCGGTATACCTCGCGAGAAACTTGAGATACTCTGCAAAGATTACATACACAACGATGAGAAGAGAGTATCTCGTCTTTTGTTGTTTTGTATCCGTGCATAGCTTTTTCCGATCCACGATCGGTCACAAGCTAGTTGAACCTTTCGGATAATTCGTCATGGTATAAATATGATTGAATGATCAATAAGCTATATAATTGGTATTAATAAATATTGGTATATCCAATTTGTATTTTATATCGTATTTTATATCGAATGCGTATTTTATCTCTATTTTCTTATTCGTTATTCTTGTAAAATTACATTTATCGTTAATTAAATATCTACTTGTCATTCATCAAGACATTCAGTATTATAGTCAATTATATGCTCAATTTATCTAAATCAATTGAGATTCAAAAAAAAGTTTACACAATTATTTAGATGTTATGTAATAAATAAAAATTTGATTAATCCATTAAGGACTAATATTGCATTAACGTAATTATTTCATATTGCAAATATCTATATATTTCCTTTTTCAAACAATTTATATTTATTGTTTTTTAATATTAAGAGTTTACAAGATTTTCTTTATATTTTTTCATCATTATTTATTTTTTTCTATCTTTAGCGATATACGTAAATTAGTATCGAAGTCCGTATCTTTAAATACAATAGTTTAATACAATATTAAAGAGGAATATAACGGCGTAACGCGTAATTAAACAATCGTATAACGCATTAATGCAAGAATTAAACGGTTATGAGGCAATTGAGATAGGTGAGCAAAAGGCAATCAAGTAGACTAAAAAATTGGTTTGTGCTTGAAATTAGAATATTTATATCTTTAGATATTGTACATTCGTGTAACAATATATACATATTCGCGCATCAATACATACTGTGTATTAACGCTTCATATAAAATGCGCAAAAGTATCGGAATGATAGCGACGATAGTTATCGTAATAGTCGTTGTATGACAAAGTAAAATCGAGTGGCACAATACTCGGCCGGAATTGGGACGAAGCCAACGTATATACTATATCGATGGTAGGCTGACTTGCAGCGCTACCAGAGGTTTTATGCTATCCGCCTTTTTCTCTCTCCCTGGTCTGATAGCGGGGGATAGAGGAAGAGAAAAATGACAAAAGTAGCTAAGTGCACCGAAGCAAAACGCGTTGTCTCACAACCGCGTTGTGTATCGTGTTGTGCACGTGCAATAGCTCGCCTATCATCGTGACAAACTGTCTCTCTCTCTCTCTCTCTCTCTCTCTCTCTCTCTCTCTCTCTCTCTCTCTCTCTCTCTCTCTCTCTCTCTCTCTCTCTCTCTCTCTATACTCCCCCCTCCCCCTCCCCCTCTCTTCTCTCCTCTCTTATCTTCGATTCGAGACCATTTTTTTTGTTTTTTTTTCATTTTCGTCAGCGTTTATGAAGATTTTTTTCTCGAAATCGTTAATCAAAGATCTCTTACATATCTATTTGGAAAAATGTTTTTACATGAATTTGAACGTTAAATCGCAAATAACAATTTATAATTTTATATATATATATATATAGTATAATTGTATATATAGTATATATAGTATAATATATATATAGTATAATTGTATGCAACGTGTGACCATGATCGAATACTATTTACGCGCATACCATAATTTTCTCTTCCTTTCTTTTCATTCCTGTTCAAAAGGGAAACTCTTTGAGCACGGTAAAATTAGGACAATACGGACCATAACCAGCGGGAATTTTATGCCGACAGGCTTCTTTTTTCTCTTCTTCTTGCAACGCGTATATGCTACGGATGGATGTGCGCAACGAAGCGAAACATATTGCTCCGGCAAACTCTTTGTATGTGTTCGTTGTGCATGCATATAGAACAGAAGGAGGAAAAAAAAGAAGGAAAAAAATCGAAATTTGTATTGTATTCTTATTTTCGTATAAATCATGCGACTTGTATTTTTTATGCGTTTTTTATTTATTATTATCTTTTACTAGATAAATTCCGCTTTTTACATGGTTTGATATAGTTACATTGGTTTAAATTGAATTTTAAATTTTAATTGATCGAGATTTAATTTTTTCAGTATTTTATTTTATTTTTGTTAGTTTTCGAATGATTTAAAATTTATACATTTCCTCGTTATGGTTTTGTAATTTGTAAATTGCATTTTATCGATATGCCATTAGATAATCTTACTCGAAAACTACGAAATCTTTGATTTTTTTCTTTTATAAAATTATATTTCATAAATAAAACGAAGTGTAACATAATTATAGAAATTCAAATCAAACTATTAAAAAAATCATGTTAGCACGGAGCAAGAATCGGGTTAAGGATAATTTTTATCCATATCTATATAAAGATATTTGATAATCCGAAAAAATGACCAAAGAGAGGAAGAACGAAGTTCTTGTATAGAGAGGTTGCTCTTTCTCGAGTGCATCCGTGGTAGTAATGCGGCGTTTAAGGCTACCTGTTATTCCGTGGTGTGTCAGCCTATTTATATCGGCCTAGATTCCGCTTTTACATCGCAAGCCACAGGTACGCGCCCCGAAGAATACCGCGATTCTCACGATGGAAACATGATAAATTTATAACCACATTTAATTTTTGCAAAATTATTATCTTATCAATTTATAGATGAATATGTTGTCATTTCTTTATAACGCGTTCATGCATTTTCTAAGCATCTTTCAACAAGAGAGGATCTGAGTTATACATTTCATCAAAGATAGATTCGCTTGGTATCACGAAGACCGAGAAAACTAGGAATAAGCTTTTCCCGATTTCGTTCGGTATTGGATTCGTGAGAATAGTGATTTACAATCGAACGAAGTCGATTAATAATGCAAATAATTAGCCTAAGTGTATTAAAGCGTGATAAGGGATAAGCATTAGGTATTCTATACTAGCTTAGGTATTCCTAAGAATTAAAGCTGGAAGACGTATGATATAATATCTCGCGCATATCTCGCGAATCATTGTTTATCATTCATCAAATTTCACGTGTTGATGAAACTTGCGTATTATTGATCGATTCATTAATCTTTTTGGTTTGAAGATTGACGAAGAATTAATGAATAAATGATATAAATATAAAATATTTACTGATGAAAAAAATTATATTTCCAAGTTGGATCGTGTTAAATTATTTTTGAAATTATTTTCAAATCGTGAATATCTTTAGAAGTAGAAGTAATTGTAAACTCTTTTTATAAGTATACCGTGATTTTCTAATATTGATTCGCACCGGATGGATGTATACGCTAAAACCGATATGCAAGCGATGTATGTATATTCAACGATGTTTGCATGTTCGTAAAATGTTATATTTTTCCACGCCGTCATCATCCTTCGCGCATGGCCTACTTGGCTTCGTGTAAAAAGGGCTCGGCTCTAAATCGGGAGCAAGTTTACATTGCCCATCTCTCACTCTAACTTTATCGACCATCCACCAATAATAATGGCTATACGCCCCCATTCCATGTTTTTTTGCCCAAAAAATGATTGTTCGAAATAAAAAATGCACTTTTCGCGCGAACACGAATAATAAATATAAATTTTCTAGAAAATGTTATTGTTTTGTATCATGCGATCAGAAATCATAGTATATATTAATTTCTTGTTTGATTTGTCCAAATTTTCTATAATCTAATTTTATTTCAACAAAGTGAATATTTTTAAAAAGCCTATTGTATATTTTTAGAAATATTCTATAAAATAAATTTTTTTACATTAATCGAAGTTAAGAGAAAAATTTGAAAAAATATAATTTCTTTTCATTGATAAAAATTGCCATTCTTGATTATTTATGAAATCATTTTATTATCGGATTGTAAATTAAAAATTTATCTTTAGATTTTATATAACGAACGAAAGAGAGAGAGAGAGAGAGAGAGAGAGAGAGAGAGAGAGAGAGAGAGAGAGAAGAATAAAAAAGTGTAATCCACATTTAATGTAACATTGTATGAATGAAACAAATAAATTTGGTCACTAATCGTCGTAAATAAAAATGTATGAATCGCGTCAGGATTTGCGGTGATGATCCGAGATGGATGAACCAAAAGCAAATTTACCGACAAACGTGGTGGGTAGACGCGGTTTTTTTCTGTTCAGCTTAGTCAGTCTGAGGTTTAAACGTGAAGTGCAACGTGCAGCCAGGCGTGCGGCGGGGGCTTTCGTGCGTGGAATAGGCTCAAGGCTGCACCAGTGCAACGTCGAGTAGTTAACTACTCGTGGTATATTCTAAGTACTATTGCTCACTGCCGGTTTACAGCTTGCTACCTGCTCTCTCGATCGGTGATCGATCAATCGGATCTGATAGAGGAATAGGGAGAACTTGGCGTGGAGAGGTGGTGATGGATAAAATGATGAATATCCGCCACATTGGAGGAAGATGCATCTCTTTGAAATTTTTTCGAATCGTTTCGTGTCGTTTCGCGTCGTTTCGCGTCGTTTCGCGTCGAATCACTCTGGCATCTGGCAAGATTTAAGTTGCTTTCTCAACTTATTAACATGTTAACTCATTATTAATCGAGAAAGATAGATTAGAAAAATATATATATGATATTAATCGAACGATTAATTCCACGATGATTGATGGTTAATTGAAATGAAATAAAATGTCGATGAGATTAAGACATTGGTGAAATAATACTAATGTAATGGTAAACATAAAAAATATGTATTTTTGACGCTTAAAATTTTTGTTTCAAATTTATTATTTTAGATTTTAAATTATTTTAAATTACTGAAAATATTTTAAATTAAAGTTGATTTTTTTTCTCTAAAATATAAAGTTTTAAAAATAAAATGCAAAAATTAGTTTAAAAAAAGGTTTTTTTGAAAAATAATTATTTAAATTTATACGATAATCGAATTCAGTATGAAGAAATTCAGTGAAATGATCTTTAATTTGTTTTTTGATTGTTTTACTGAAAAAGAATTTTTCACGTTTATTCTCATCATTTCTATAAATATTCTGCGATAATTCCATTTTCCATTTAATTTATAATTTTTGTAGATAATGCTATTATTCTTTTTAAATTATGAAATTATACTTGGAATTGATCTAGTTGGCTGATCGTTATTCTTATGAGAACGTTTGACAATTGATTGATATAATCCTTTGTGAATTATTGACGTCTAAGACGCGTTTGAATAATTCTTTAGTTTTCGATAATTGTTAATTTCTGAATTTAAATTTACGATTGATCTATCATTGTATGACCTTGATTTGATGTCGAGATAAGATTGATATAATCCTTTGTGAATTATTGACGTCTAAGACGCGTTTGAATAATTCTTTAGTTTTCGATAATTGTTAATTTCTGAATTTAAATTTACGATTGATCTATCATTGTATGACCTTGATTTGATGTCGAGATAAGATCGATATTAAATATATTCCTTTAAATTTTATAATTCTTGTCTAAAATATTTTTTTTCGATGAATAAAAGAATACAATTAAATTACTTTTATTTGTTATATGTAATTTAGAAATTTTAAACTTGTATTGCACTAAGGCGGTAAAAATATGTCAGATTATTATTTATCTTATCAAAACATAATAGAATTTGTATTTTACTCGATTTCGAATCTTGTTTATTTACTATAATATAATTGGATATATGAATTATCATTTGTACTCATTTTTCGCCATAAAGTTGATATTAAAGCGTTATATAAATATAAATGTTATGCAAAAAATCAACATATTTTTTAATTTGTTGTCTTATTGTCTTACTCTGTATTCTTCATTAAATTTCATTTAAATTATAAATTATAAATTCAAATGAATTAAAAATCGAGAACTTTTCAGTACTCCGAGAAAAGAGAAGATTTTTTTCTTTTCTTTTCTTTTCTTTCTTTTTTTTTTCTTTTTTTTTCTTTTTTTTTCACTATCGGATTTATATATTTTCATAGCAGTGCAAGTACATTGAAACGCATTTTTTATCATTCAATATACATTAATTAGATGGTAAGACCGGACCATGTTCCCCGCGTGAGCGGAATTCCAGTCTAGTAACCATACGTACAGTTGTCTGGTGTGAGCTTTAAAATATTTTCCCAGAGTGTAATACACGATCAATTTTTTAACAAGAATTCAAAATTTGAGTCTGTGATTATATCTATATACATATTTTTCTTTTATTTCTTTTTGTTTTGAAACTTATTCGAAAAAGTTTTATTCCATTTGAAAGAAATCGATGCTTAGTTGTTCTATTCAAGAATAAAATTCGTTGAATTAATTTATTATTCCATTGGAATTTATATTATATTTTATATTTCATATTTTTTATCCCAAAATCAACTTTGTTTGATTCATCGCGTTTAAGCGATTATTATAGCAATCTCAAGAAATTTCTTCGGAATGCTTGATAATTGATGTTTCGTTATTTTAAGTAATCGGATCCTCGCTAATGAAGAAATTAAATGAATTCGCCATTTATGTAGAAGAATTTCTTTTATCCTTAAAAAAAATTATATATATATATGTGTGTGTGTATAAATGTATGTTTAATACATTTTAGTATACATGGTTAGAATTCGTAAAAACAACACAATGGAAAAAATATATACGTATAAGAAATAAAGCGAGGGAAGGAAAGTGAAGAAAGAAAAAAGGGAGGTAACGAGTGAATCAGAGAAAGCACACTTGTGGCAGCAAAATGAACTGGCATCGGTACACCGATACGTTGAGTGGGGATAAGGGTAAACAGTAGTGGCATGACGACGACGACGACACGACGACAACGACGACGCGCGCACAATGGTGACGGCGTCAGTGACGATGTGACGGTAGACGATAACTAGGCAGAGTGGGGTGGAGAGAGGTTCGGTTGCTGCGCGAGTAGAGGCGGTGCGCCACTGCGAAGGGTAGGGAGTAGGGGAAGGGCGGCGGTGTGGAAGTTGGGATGTAGTGTGTGGCGCAGGAGGGACGCGAAGAGTGCGGTCAAGTGTACTGGGTAACTAGGTCAATGAGAGAACCGAGAGAACGACTTATTACGGGAGCACAAGCGCGCCACTGCGAAAGTTCTCTTTCTTTTTCTCTTTCTATCTATCTTTTCTAATTTCCTTTCTCTTTCTTCTCTTTTGTACATATCTATTTACTTTCGCCGATATTCGACATTCCATGATGCAATAGAATGCGCTATGTTCGATCGACACATTTCTATGTTTTGTTGTTTCTGTCCGTGTTATTGTTCATTAAATAGTTTGTTATTGTTGATTCGTTTAATTTATTAATTTCTTTCCGTCTACATCTATATACTTAAACGCTTAAAATTGTTTACTATGGAGTGGTAAACATGCAGTTAAGAAGTTTCGTTTATCAATTTTCTCTTCATGTTTTTTTCTTCTTGCGTTCTATATTGTTAACTGCAGACAACGAAATTGATATTCGCAAATGATTCTATAAATTTCATTCTAAAAATCATTATCAATCAACTATTTTCTTTAAGAAACAAGTTGAAAAATGTTCTAGACATGTCGCTGCTTTTTATATCCTTTACGCTTACACACTCGGGGAAGAGCATACTTACTATACGTGCACGATGCACTCGAGATTGCATTACATAACGCGTACAGTGTATTGTTCACGATGCAGATTTTGATTGTAGTTAAATTAGGATGATTTTTGTTATTATGATAAAGGTATAAGATTAGTGATTGTATATATTCATTGATAAATTTGTGCTAATAAAAATGTATAAATTTTACAATAAATATGATAATTTATACTTTTAATTTTAATTATGTTATATATAATATTAACATTTAAAATATTTAGTTGGATCATAAACATAAACGAGAAAATGTATGCGCACGCGTATCACTTCGTGGATACGCTTTTAACATACATCAATACCGGTAGAAGGTGGTCCAAGTGCATCGTGTAAATGGGTCAAGCGAATTAATTCTTGTTGACGAGCTGCACTTTGTGTTTCGGTACATAATGAAAGTATCGTTTACATTCCGTGCTTAGAAAAGATTGGGAAAAAAATACCGAGGTAGAGATATAAATATCATTCATATTCCACAATCATACGAAGATGCTTTGTTTAAAATATTTATATATAAGAATACATCTTCTTTTCCTTTTTTTTTGAAAATTGATGTTAAATACTAAAAATGTTTAGAATATTATCTTTTAAAAAAGATATTTATATTGTTTAAGGATTTATTTTCTTTTTTTTTTGTAACACAAAATAAGAATTTCCAGAAAGAACAAGAAAAAATCAAAATACATCACATTCTCTTATTATTGATGATAAATATGGTACTCGTATAGAAATATTTATGTACGTTTTCCAAACGTACATAAATTCTGAAATTAATTTCGTAACAATTAATTATCATAATATTGTGGATTCTGAGTTGCGCTTAATTCCTGTAATAAATTTAATATAGTTCGTCTTAACAGTCTGATGTGATATGAATGCATAAATAACTCGAACGAAAAAATTTAAAAAAAAATTGAAAAAGATAAAAAAGAAAAAAAAAGAAAAAAGTAAATTTTATATATATATATATAAAATTTCTAATAGATCGAATAATACATAAGATACATAAGACGTGAGATAATATTTAAATTTTGTTTAAAATGCTTAATATTGTACATGGATTTCATATCAACGTTTTTAAATGAGCCATCAATCGGCAAACTTCATATTAACTAATTTATCTATACAGCGTGGCGCAAAACTGTGCAATCACCGTTAAATCAAATTGGTCAAATCGATGCTAAAGTAACATTAACTACGAGAAACGTTTTATCATTTAATGAAATTCTGTCGATCTATAAAAAAATCGAATCTCAAGATAAGAAGAAGAGCAAAAATTTGATAATATAATCGGTCGATAATATTATTCGATCGAAACATGAGAATGTCCAATAGAAATATTCGATTAAAAATAAATATTCTTATGTTTATATATATATATATATATATATAGTATATGTGCAATCAGATTCGATTTTTTAATCAAATGTTTTTTGACATACACGCGAGCGTATATGCCAAATTAGAGGTGTGTATATGTTAAATTAGAGGTGTGTATATGTAAAATTAAAGGCAAATGAGTAGGCCATGCACGTGGATGCGATGAAAGTTTAGAATTATACTTTGTAAGTATACGTGTATAAAACTGTATTACGGTAACACGCATGCGGATCTATGAACGTTTGTAACGTGGTGCCAACAAGGAATCAGGTCACTCGTATCATACTGACCTACATATTGTTATCGGTTGTACTATCGCTTTTGATAAAGCGTTTATTAAATGTACAATAATGTCGAGAAAAGATTCAAGACGTTTATTGCTCTTTCTTCTTCTTTTTTTTCCTTTTTTTCATTTCTGTCTATGTATATATATGATCATCATTTTTCTTTATCTTTTTTTTCTATTTATGTTATCAGTTTTAGGGATTATTTTTCGAAAACTGATCACAATTCAAGTGATTGATGATTTCGATTTGTCGTTATATCAATTTCTGTATCCTTCTCAGTAGCTTAATGATCACGTCGGTAATAATAACGTGGGTAAAAACGCCTCCCCAACATGCTAAAAATAACGAGCAACGACTCAGATGACCTCGCGCTGGCCACCGTCCTTCCTCGATCGTTCGAACTCTTCAACTTGACCTGGATAGAAAAAATCATTGCTACCATTCATTTATCACAATTTTCTTTTCAATTTTAAATCTCGATCTATCGTTTGACAAAGTTTGATTTTATTTCTTTCAAATGAAATAATTCCGTTCGAAAATAATTAAAATTTCTTTTTTAATTTTTTTAAAAGTTAATTTTAATGAACATATACTGAAAATCATATATCAATTGATATTTAAGAAAAAAATAACATAACAGATTTTGTTATTTGCATCAATTTTTTCCATTCTTTCTCTCTCTTCTTTTAATACATTATTAAACTCAATAATAAATCGTAATATATTTAAAACGGTACTGATAAATTCATGTTTATTTTTCATTATTCTAATATATATATATACTTGTCTATATATGTATCCATTCATATACATTCATTAATTAATTCGGTGTATCGAAGAAACAAAGCATATTCAACATTTGTAAATCTTAATTACTCTATTTCGAAGTTATATATGTTAAAAAAGCGTATCTACGTGATTAAGTTGTACAAGTATCGCGCAAAATGGTTTTTTTATATCAGGTTTTGTCGCGATCATCTGATGAAAGAGGGATCGTAGAAAAAAAATTTATGAATTTTAACAAAAATATAATTTATCAAAGAAATACAATATTTTTTAATCGGAAGAGAGATATATAGACAAAAACTAGCATCATGTAGGCAACCATGTTGAATGAAAATAAGAGCGACGAGAGAGAGAGAGAGAGAGAGAGAGAGAGAGAGAGAGAGAGAGAGAGAGAGAGAGAGAGAGAGAGAGACTATAGTAGAAATAAAAAACAAGGAAAAAAGTATCGAAAAAAGAGATGAATAAAAAGTTAGCGTACGAAGTAACCGCGAATTAACTGAATGTGAAACGACTTCCCGCGTTTCTTTCACTCTCGTAATCGTTTAACGTAACAGCCGTAACTAGTACCATTGCCAACGAAAGTTATCGTAGAAAGTAAAAACAGAGTCACTTTTCACTGAAGATCCGTGACTAGTGTTAGTTGTTGACTAATGTTAAAACTAATCAAATAAAGATAAAGAGTTAGCTATAAGTGTGTAATACTATTTATCCAATTATGGAGAAAAAGAAAAAGAAAAAATATTCATCGATTATTTATCATTTAGAGTTCATACTTCTCCATGATTCTTGAACCGACAGATTCTTATCAAAGCTTAATATTCTTGTTTTCTGATGACATGATATAAGATGCAGGTTAAATACGAACTTTAGTGCCATCTTATTTATTTAGAAATGTTTATTGGCGGAATTGGTTCATAGAGATATGCATGTTTCACGGTGCATGCGTATTTCACACTCGCCATCATAAATATTTCTGCATGCTATTCTATCAGTATGAATATTTCCGGTGTTAACATATTTTATTTATTTAATAAATTTTTTTTATCACTAGTCATTTTTTTTTAAATTAAATATTTAAATATATTTAAGATTTTAGATTATATATATATATATATATATATAGATTATCTTAATTTCTTAATTTAAAATGATTACAAAATCCTGTTAAAAATGTAAACCTATCGAAGATTATAATAATATAACATCAAATCTTAAAAATTTAAAAATCATTGGATTCCATTCGCACAGTTATGTTAATTCGAGATATTTAATCTTTAATCATGTAAATTTATTATATTGTAAATGATATTCTACATATAAAAAAATCATGGATATATAAAATGATAAACAATATATAAATATGTTGTACATACATATCTATGTATATTTGTACAAGTTCTTATATATATATATATATATAACTAACTCTTCTAATCCCATCTAGTTTGGATTATTTTTCTCGAGAAATTATCAGTCATTACAATCGCTAATCATAATTATTGATTTTATCTCTCGTAAACCCGATTTTATACACATATTCGATTCGTTTTTTAACCTTGAGCGTTATCCGTTTCTAATCAATATTCCTATGAGAATATAAGATTTACTCACAATTAATTTGCGTACAATTCATTTTTGGATAAGACAAAAGATTACTTTCGCTATAATACACTCGTTCCGCGTAAATCATGAATTTTTAATCGTATCGAACTATTTTTCGGTCAAGGTCGCTGATGTCCTTGGCTTTTCTTAATCGTGATCTCGGTGATAAAAAAAAAAAAATGCCGGGTTGCAGCTCAAGGTGCGCAATCAATGCCCGATATGGTGGACAGATACATAATTTGCGTGTATAGTAACTCACGGACCAAACTCGCAATGGACTAAATACATAAATATGATTTGCTTGTTAACAAGGCATAATAAACGGCAATGAATACGTTTATCGATCGCAAAGAACGCGAACTTTCACATTTCGTCGGGACGTTGTTCGAACAATCGTGTCTTTGTAAAGTTATATATGTGCAAATTTACGAACAAAGATTTATATTGTTAATGCGATGATAAAATACAAAAATTTCAAATGCTTAAATCATTCGAAATGATCAGTGTGGCTCGAGATACGATATTACATAAAGTGTTTATAATTTGATAAGATCGTAATACAAATTATTCAAAACAGAATTATTCGAAAACGAGGAAAACGAGAAGAAATCTCATATTTAATTTAAATTTAAACTCTTCGTTAATGCGGATAAAAATTTAGGATAGTTATTGGAGTGATAAAAATGTAGGATAGATTTATTTTATTAGATTATTAGAGTGATGAAAAACTATGAAACGAGCGTATGAAACGGAAATTTATTCGAATAATTAGAGAATAGTTGTTTATTATTAGTATATTTAGCGTAACGACAATAACAAAGTAATAATAATTTTAATCTATTGTCGTCATTCTCAAACCATTTTCGACGAAACTATTTTAAAAGTAACAATCGAATAGATATTTATTTATCATAATACTTATCATATTATAATATATTATATAAATGAAGAAATAAAATTGAAATGGGAGAATGCGTTGTTAAAAACGTATGTACAATGTATATGCAATGAAATATATCGTTAAAATTATTTTATTATTATATTTTCGAGTTCGATCTAAATTTTTAAATATTTCATCCAAAATATGAACATTGGTATTTATTTTTTTGGAATTCTCTGCTGATTCTTCGACCTCTCAGCTTATTTAAGTTAATAACAAATCAAACGAACAAATTTCAGGAATAAGCGGAAATCTTTTTTTTTTATAATAACCGTTTTTCATTCGAATGAGCTTGATTGAATTTTTGGGAACGTCAGAGAATAAAAATTTTAAGGCTGTCATTGTCCATTTTTCTTAAAATTCGAAGGGCAAACCTTTACAGGCGCCACCAAAAGTATATACCTACGTGACAATTCTGCCAGTTTCTGCCTGTAAAAGAGAAACTGCAAATATCTCTTACGCCGGTTCGATTGTCATCGGGGCATTGGGTCACTGAGAACTTTTGTTGTGAATTGCACGCAATAATTTTCACTAGTATTTCCAAATATTTACATTCTGTTTTAATTTATGATCTGGCGAGAAAGCGAAAGTACAACTCTTCAAAGGATACAAACTAGTTTGAGAAAAGATTTAGGACCAAGTTGTCAAAAGTATCAACAATTTTCTATCTAGAAAGGCGTAATTGTGATATCTTCTTTTCCATTAGAATTTTAAAATGAGTCTAACATGGTGAATTAAAAAAAAAGGAAACAGAAAGGAAGAATTAAATATTTTTTAAATATCTTTAAACTTTTCTAATATTTTTTGATTTTTTTTTTTCTTTCTATCATTATTTGCTTTTCGAAAGAAAAAATAGAATAAAGACAAAAATACAATGATGATGGCGGAAAACTTGTTTCGATGTTCTTGCTTGAACGATGTATTTTTCTATGCTACTGAAACTGTACTGAGTTTCTTTGCTTTTTTTTTTTATTCGGACTGTTCGTCAATAATTTACAGCTCGATATTCATTTCGAATTCCATCATATATTCCATAATTGTAAGATAATAAAAATGGGAAATGACAAACATTGAGAAGATCGTCTAAACTATATATTTATTATACATGATTGTACATGAATGCTTGCATATCACGTAAGAAGATACATTCTTATGTATTACTTGCACACAAAAATTGATTTACATGTAGGTAAAATATCTTTGTTGTAAAACACGATGGATCTACGCGTTCACGCGTGCATTCACGATTTTGTATTTTCGTTGTGATGTACATATGCTTGAATAAATGTATTTGTATGTGGCCGTGTAATGCGACACAATACGTACAATATGCTCATACAAGAAAGATACAAAATCTAATACATGTATTTATATCATATGTACTCGCGCATGTACATTAATGCACACACAGTCACACGTGGCCTCGTGATATTCCATGTGGGTAAGTGTGTCAAGGACGTGCGAACTGGCCTGCAAAACACCAGTTCATGTTTCGTAGATGAAGCAATGTGTCTCTCTCTCTCTCTCTCTCTCTCTCTCCCCTCTCCCTCTTCCTCTCCCTCTCTTCATTTTTTTAGTCTTTTCTTATTCCCTTTCGTTCTTTCAATTCTTTTTTTGTTTCCTGAAACAAAAGTATAGAAAAAAAATTACAATTTGTAAATCTTTGTCAGCTGAAAGAAAATCTTCGATAAGGTAAAAAAAGACAATATTTCGATCATGTATTTTCGCGAAATAAAAAATAAATATAACTGAGAATATCTGATCGAAGAATATCGAAAATATCGTTATCTAATAAAATGATTTAAAATCACTTCTTTATTATAATGTTCGTATTATTTTTGATAATATCAAATATATATATTTATGATACATTACGATAATAACTTCTTTCTCTTTCATATTTGTATATATATATATACATATATGTATATATATATATATAAGTAAATATACATACATATGTGTAACATAATACAATGAGTTAGATTTTACTTTTAGTTTCGAAAATGGGATTGCGGAGTGGGACGGTCCTTGGCACACTTCACACACCGAGACACGTTGCTCAGAATAAGAGAGAGCAAAAAGAAAGAGTGAGTGGCAAGCGAATAAGTGAGTGAGTGAATGAAGAGAGAGAGAAATTACACCAAGCTATTCTTTGTGACAAATATTATAAATTATAGATATCATAACCTGCGTAACTAATACTAAAATAGCAATCGTATGTTAGAAGATAATGTACATACCTTTTCTTTTTTTTTCTCAACAGGGAAATAAATGCATATTCTTATTAATATTTCTAATCTGATGCTATTTGATCTATCATAGAAAGATTAATTCTATTTTATTACTAATTAGTAAACACATTTGTAATTTAATGGAATTAAATTATATTTTATATATATATATATATATATATATATTATATATATTGTATATTGTATATATATTGTATAAAAATTAATTTATAATTTATAATTTATAAAATAATTTTGGAATAATAGGATACATACATATTATATATATCACAAATAATATGTTAATATTTTATGTATCTATCAGTAAAATAAGCATTGCTGTCATACTTATTTCGATGTTATGATTCATTGACGGAATTATGCTGTCTATTGTAATTAATAAAATGAAAGAGAATAATTGATAAGTTATCATATGTCGAAATTAAATAGAATTAAATAGAACCTTTGTATAATGATTTATAATTCTGGAACGTATAGGCGCGCGCCATTTACGTTTCCCGAGTTTCTGGGTCATAGCTTTCACTTTCTTTCGTCGGTTCTTCCGCCCTTTAGACCGTTCGAAGCGCGACTGCGGCCCTTTTCTCTTTCATTCGATTTTTTCTCTCACTTTCTCTTCTTCTCTGTTTGTCTTTTTTTCTTTTTTTTTTCCCTCCCTTTGATTTTTACCATCACAGAATAATGATTATGATTTAACATGACATATAATGAAACACAGAGAGACTCGACCTCTTTATTTTTTCTCAATGCGCGGATAGAAATAAAATCGTATATGTTATACGATGCCCACGTTACAATCTACAATTATTTCCGATTTACATTCGAAAGAACAAAGCGAAAAAATCAGTGTTCATCTACGTTTCGATGCCGCGCAACATTTGATACACAATACCATTTCTTTTATAAAAGAAATTCCGTCAAATAGGTTTTTTATCTTTTTCATTATTATATTTATTAATCTGTTATTATTATTACTTAGATAAATATAATATTTTTATTCAAATAGCCATCGTTAGGTAGATTTGATTTACTTGTTGCATAAAAAATTAAGAATCAATGGAATGGAAAAGAAATTCAACAGATATCATTTTCGATAATTTTCGTGCCATCACTTTTCCAATGAGTGATTAACAGAATAAATTTTCCTGCAAAGCTTTGTAATTAACATTTAGCTTCAAACACCATTTCTTGCTATCTTTTGCTATATTTTTACTTTCATCTTTCTTATACTATCATTTCTTTACATGCAATATGTACGTAACTCGTTAATTTGGTCGCAATTTGAATATACATGCTTCTTATTTGCTTTTAGTGTATCATATAATTAAGTATACGAATGTGAATATGGTTTATTTTTAAGCTGTTACGTAAGATTCAATGATATATCTAACATTGTGCTCGAATCAAAAATCTACCATATTTCTGTTTCTATCTAAATAAATATTATATATATATATATATATATATATATATATATATATATATATATAATACTATATATTATATTATATATATTGGTATATATAATTGAAAATTATTATATAATAAATTCGTAAAAAAATTTCGATTATGATTTGATCACAATAAATTGAACATGAATTTTAATTCAAAACAATCAGGTCGAATTTGAGAAAACATTGAAACACTTCATACACGATGCACCTAACCTTTAAACTTGGTGTATTCGATACAACGATGCAACGACAACGATGACGACAATACGCTCGCAATAGTTGCGTTATGTGCATTCATCGATGATACGTCGTGTAACTACGCGCGTGCGCATATATATGCGTGTCTACATGATTGCATATGGATACCGACACTCGTACATAAATGTATGCGTTATTACAGCAGGCGCGCACGGTTACTTGGACGAAAAAGCGCGACAATTACGTTTGAAATGTATATAAGCAGACGTATTGGAATAAGGATTCGGATGGAAATAACGTTAGAGAAAAAAATGCGTATGGTTAACATTTGTAAGATAGAACAAAAATATTTATTAAACATGATCAAAAAAAAAAATACGACAATAGGTCAAGAGTAAAAACGGAAAAGAGTGAAATAGAATTAGAGAAAGAATAAAATCTTAAAAAGAAGGAAGGAAGAAAAGAAAAAAAAAAAAAAGAAAAAAAAAGAAAAAAGAAAAAGAACGCATATACGTTTAGGGTGATGGACATAAGGACAGGGTCTGTAAGAGAGATAGAAGATAGGGTGGGATACGCGAAGTAAGTTTAGTCGGTTCAGGGTGCAAGAAGGCAAGAGAGAAAGACAGACAGGCAGACAGACAGACGGAGACAGATATAATAAGAGGGAGTGAGTCGCGGCTGCGTCATGTTCTCAGCGAACTGGGTCAGTGGGTCTCCCCACTGCTTCGCGTCGTACATCTACTGCGACGTACACACAGAAAAGCACTGGCACTGTCGGGGAGTGCCAACGGCGTTACTGTTGACCCAGCCACGGCCTGTAGTGGCCTGTGCGCTTGCCCTGTGCCCGCTTACCATAACTCTGTGTATTGGTCCTTTGCTGCTTTTTGAAAGCAAGAGTTGTTCGCGAACTCATGGCATCCGTTCAATCTTTATATAGTATCTAATACGTATACAAAAGCATTATGAAACAAATGATTTCTACGATATTCTTATTTTTTTATTATATATGATAAATTATTTCCCAATAATTTGTTGACAATCACGCGCATTTAATCATTTTTTTGCTTGATCGTTAAACAAATTTTTCGATCATTGTTTTCGAAATATATCGCAATTATTCGTTTTTATTTCGTTTTATTATTTCGTTTTTGTCTACGAACAAAATCGATAGTAACATATCGATTCGTGATAAGAACTCGTGCAGACTTGTAGTACAACACGTGCGTAGAGTATTTGCCGGTAGCCTTAACGATAAATACGATCGACAAAACGCGGCGGCAATAACGGGCGGCAGCCGGCGCGGGAGTGTACAGGGACAATACTTCTCCTGCCGACATAGACCTGGTTCCGTAAGTAGGTCATCCCCGCCATAGGCTTCACAACCTCCTTCTCCCCTCCGCCGTCAATCCCTTCGACCACGGCAATACCTCCCCCATCCTCCTGTTCCTCTCTCGTTCGTCCCTCTCCTCTCGAGCACCGCGTATTGCCTATCCCCCACCAGCAATCGAACACTCGGAGGCACCTCCACTACTCTCCGTCGGGCACCTGGCCGCGCGCGGTGGCATGCGCTGCTGAATCACTTTCACTTATGCTGTGTACTGTGGTTGGTTATACATACGCCGTACATCTCTCTCACTCTTGTGTTCTCACATTCGACCCGTGGCCGTCGGTAAAGGGACACGCGCGCGCTCTTTCTCTCCTCTCCTCTGTAGCCACCGAAACACCAAGGGAGCCTGACGGCAGTAGTGTGCGCACCTCTCGCCGTTCTCCCAGTTCTGCCAATTTTATTTTATTCCCGACGGTGTCACGGTGAAGCGCGTATCTCTCTATACTGGGGCGAATCCGTGCCGCACTGAACCGCACCAAGCGTCACCGTGTATCGTGTTGTACGGTAATCATTTCGATTGTGTGTGTATCCAGTACTGCCGCCTAGCGCAAAGCGCATGCTGTGTTCGCGATAACGTGTGTGTTATTTTTATCATCAAAAACATCAACAATACAATATATTCTGTTTTATTGGGCGGGAGGGGGGGGCCAGTTGGAAATAAATTAAAAAATAAATTATATATGTTTTTTGAATATAGTAATCTCCGTTTTTGTTGCTGTGATATATGTGACGTATGCCATGTCTCAATAAGACAGACTTCAGATTCTACCTATTTCCACGTATCGACGGTAGGGCGGTAAAGAAGAGGGGGTGAGCCCTTCAGAAAAGCAACGAGACGAGAAGACAACTAGTCGTACACAAATAACCGAGTTGTCAAGTCGCATGGTCCGGAAAATGAAAGATTCTTTCTCTTTTCTATTCTCACTCTATGTTTCTTTACTAGACTTGATGCATTTTTGTTTTTTTTAACGGATACAGTACGAATACTCTTGGATTACAGTGTGTGCGTGTTTACTCATATTATTCAGTTATTTTGTGTCAAACGTCATAATCAAACTTTGATTCGCGTCCGCGCATGTGTGATCACTCGATAACGCTACCGGTGATTCGCGTACTTGATAAAACAACGATCCTATTGTTTTCTTCACACTGTGATCCTAGTCAAAACGATTCTATACCTCGTGGCTTTAATACCAGTTCGAACCTCGTGTGTGTTTATCGTTGTTTCGTCTCACATTAAGTTGGATTTATCAGTGATCACAACTAGAAAAAGATAATAAAGAGAAATGTTATAGTGGTTTTTGTTTCGAAAGTAATACAAATGCTTCAGTGACAGTTGACAATTTTCTTTTTTTACGCAACATACGAAATCCATATTTTATCATATTACGATGGTTCGGACGTAGTAACACGGTTGAAACAGGATTTATTTTCTGCGGTGGTGCGCGATGGTTTTCTTCATAAACGCGTGTCGTAGAAAAACGTGACTAGTGATCGATATTGTATGTGCCAAGAGAATACAGTGAATATTCTTTTTACGCTTATGCTTTTGATTACATCGTTTTCGTTATCGTCGTCGTCGTCGTCGTCGTCGTCGTCGTCGCCGCCGCCGCCGCCGCCGCCGCCGTCGCCGCCGCCGCCGTCGTCGCCGTCGTCGTCGTCGTCGTCGTCGTCGTCGTCGTCGTCGTCGTCGTCGTCGTCGTCGTCGTCGTCGTCGTCGTCGTCGTCGCCGTCGTCGTCGTCGTCGTCGTCGTCGTCGTCGTCGCCGTCGTCGCCGTCGTCGTCGTCGTCGTCGTCGTCGTCGTCGTCGTCGCCGTCGTCGCCGTCGTCGCCGTCGTCGTCGTTGTCGTCATTGTCGTCGTTGTCGTCGTCGTCGTCGTCGTCATCGTCGTTGTGGTTGTCGTCATATTCTCATCCTTATCGACAACGTACGCAGCCTGTGGTACTATAACATACGCAAGTATCACGACATTGCACGTCGTACACCATTACTGTTTCAAAATTAAAAAGGATAATCTATTAACCGTCGTTGTTCTGTCATATCACACGCCACTGGCAAATATAAAAAAGAAAAGAAACGGAAAACATTTATCATTTACTACAGTGGTTAAAATTAGAAGAATTTACAATCAATTCATATATGAGCCAATACGCCACAAGCACGTTCCTCCGTGCAGTATTTGCGCAAGGGTGATATGTTATTGGAGATGGAGCAGCATTCGGGTCTGATATCCCTGAATATGTCGCCGTTCCATTTAAGCCCTCAGGGTAGTCCCCAAGGTGCGGCCAGTGCTGGTCAGCAACAGCAACAAGCGCAACAACAACAACAACCACAATACGGTTCTTCACCGTATGGGAATTGCGCTCAAAGTCCTCCTACAACAATGTGTCATCAATCACAGTCACAACAACAACCGCAACAACAGCAACAGTTGCCGGTACATAATCAGGCGCATTCGCAGAGTATTTCGAATTTCGACGCCGCGTTTTTCGACTCCACCGCCCTTGAAGAACGGTGTCCCATGTGCGGGGACAAAATGTCTGGTTATCAGTATGGTCTGCTTACATGCGAATCCTGTAAAGGTTTTTTCAAACGGAATAATTCACCGTGTAGCAGTAAAAAAGTATATACGTGCCTATTCTCGCCAACGGGAGGTGGGGGAGGTGGGGGCAGCGGCGGTGGTGGTGGCGGAGGTGGCGGTGGTGGAAATGGTAACAACGGTAACAACGGTGGAACCGGTAGCTGTGGCGGCGGCGCATCATCGGCACTCGAGATCGGATCTTGCGGCAACAAGAAGGTGTACACGTGTCTGTTCTCGCCAACAGGAGCCGGAAGCGGCACTGGTGGCAGTGGAGGCAGCAATGGCGCGGCAAACGGTGCTGGAGGTGGTGGTTGCGGCACATCGACAGCCCTCGAGAGTAGCGGCAGCAATTATACCGGTGGCGGTGGTGCCGGTACCGGTGGTGGAGGAGGAACGGGTGGCGGCGGTGGTGCGGGTGCCGCTGGCGGTAGTGGGCCCACCGCAGGGAATGCCTCTGCTGGTGGTGGCGGTAGCGGTAGTGGTGCGACCAGCGGTGCAAGTGGCGGCGGATCCGCTACGGTAAGCGGCAATGTCGCGATACCAACTACCACCTACTCATTACCAACTGGTACCCTCTGTCATCCCGGATTGGGTCAGGTCGGGGTTGGTGTCGTGACCGGCTCGATACCGTGTCCGTCCGAATTCCCCGATACCAAGGACATCATCATAGAAGAACTCTGTCCGGTCTGCGGCGACAAAGTTTCCGGATACCATTACGGGCTACTCACTTGTGAATCCTGCAAAGGTTTCTTCAAACGCACCGTCCAAAACAAAAAGGTCTACACGTGCGTCGCCGAGAGGTCCTGTCACATTGACAAAACGCAAAGAAAGCGGTGTCCCTACTGCCGTTTTCAGAAGTGCCTCGAAGTCGGCATGAAGCTTGAGGGTGAGTTTTTGTTCAATTGTGACGTCATTCTAGCGCGGCTATCTATCTTTTCTTACGCCTTTCCGTTATGCTTTGCAAAAAAACGTATGCGCACATGTAATTTTTCGATAGCTGGCAACGGATCGACAAAATCTTTCTCTTTCTTCTCCCTTTTTTCTTTTTTCTTTTTTCTACTTTAAAAAAAAATTTTTGCAAAAATTGCAAATTGAATAACGTGGAATGATCCGTAAAACAAATAACGATACAAAAAATTTCATATTGTAACGCAAACCAGTTTTATTTGACCAACAATATGAGTGCTCATTTTTTTGGATGTGAAAGCGTTGCATGCGGGTATCATCGCGATTTTTACGCAGAAGGTAAAAGATTGAAAATGTATATGCGACCAAATAGATTTCGATGTTCAATTATGCAACATAATCGTGGGACATGTGTGTTATTGCGTTTGCACATATAATAAATTTTGGAATAGAAGTATATTTGAATACAAGCTATATATATATACTTGCGTCAATACGAATAACAAATTGAAATCTTAATAAAAGAAATATTACTTATTTTTTTGATATTTTCAATGCCAAATGTTACATAGTAATTTTTTAGAAATATTTTTAATTTTTAAATATATTTATTATTATAAATCGGAATTATTATTTTCATAATATTTTATATTAATGTAATTGCTTTTATTGCTTCATTGAAAATATTCTTGATGTATATTCTTTCACATTATTGATGCGTGAATATTACCGCATTGTTATCAATCTATATATTATCTTTTATTCAATATCTTTTTATAAATTCTGCGAAATATCAAAAATAATTTAGGCAAAAGCGTGAGGTTTGTATTTCGGTATCGTACGGTTTTTTTCGGTAAATCTCGGTAAAATTCGTTTATGTTCGTGCATTTTCGCATTATTCTTAACGTTGAATTTAAATCATATCATACATATGTAAAATGTTCAAACAATATTATGTTATCTTTTTTTATAAATTCTTTTTTCGCTTCAATATTTTAATTTTGGCAGGCACTTCTTTTATTTTTTCATTTTTACGTAAATATTATTTATGTGACTCATTCCATTGCTAAATTTCAATTATACTAATATCATACGATCAAATTCATATTGAACAACGGATTAAGTAAAATCGTATTAACACTTATATACGCACAATAAAAAGATTTCTATAAAAATATAATAATTTTAATAAAATATAGTTACCGTTTTATTATATTATATTATATATATGTATATAAAACTATAGTTATAGTTTTTTAAACTAATGCATCATCTTCTCAAGCTGCCTCTTTACGATTTTGATCATCCATTATCCATACATGAATTATATATATATAAATTTTGCAATTACATATATAGTTAGAAAAACTATAATTGTCCGTTTTTGGAATTTCTAATTTTATAAAATCTTTTTTGCACTTTGATAATGGTTAAATTAAGATGATTCAAATGAAGCGTTTAATGCAATACGAATAACTGGGTCTAGGCCCTCAAGGCCCAGCAATTAAGCGAATCTCGAAACAGGCTGTTGCAATTGCCGCCTTTGCACGCTGTTTTCCACAGCGTTCCTACAACGGCAATGAGGATTGCTTAACGCGGAAAGTTTCCAGAGTGCTTGCGAATGTTTACGAAAGGAAACACTTTCTTACTTGTACGCTATTCAGAAATGTAAAAATGTTCGTTCAGAATGTAAATATTATATCAATTAGGCGGAATAGATCGTTTGATTTTTTTTTTGCTGCTCGAATCAATCTTCACTTTATTAAAAGTATATATATATAGATAATTTGATACATTATATTTTCTTATATGGTATCAATATACATATATCAATATATGTATATCAATTATTAACAGTTAACAATGTATGTACTTGACAATTTTTTTTGTCGATTTGTTATATACATATACACATACAATCGATAACAAAAATTTCTCGATTGTTACACTATCATTATAACATTTCTTACTTATATATTTACACTTTACACTTTTCTTTTTAATAAATAAAATATATAATTTGTGAATTTATATTTGGACACATATATCTTTCGTTTCATATTTTCGATATCTAAAAAAAAAAGTACGTTATACTGAAAAAATTAGAGCGCTGATATTTGATAAAAGCATCGGTTAATATGTTTGTGATAATCATATGATAAAACTTGTTACAATTCTGCAATAAACTTGTTATTTGCTATTAGCAAATATGGGAACAAGATTCATTCAATGTGATTCAAACATTATCCGGTTTTAAAAAGTTGAATTGAAAACCGTTCCTTTCTAATTAAATTATGAAGTCATTAAAGAATGCATCCATCGTATGATAAATCTCTGATGATGGTTTTATTGTATAAAAATTGCGAACAGGTTTCAATTTATATATTTTTGAACTCTTCGAATTTTTTTAATAACAAATAATGGTGATTAACAAATATTACAACATGAAGAAAGGTTTATAAACTTTCGGATAAATAAAAAGTTTTTCGATATCTGATTCTTATTATTCTAGTTTTTAATAATGATTAAATTTATTTTATCTTTCGAAACAAAACTGTAGTTAATAGTAACCATATACTATTTTTAAACAGACTATCGACAATCGCTAAAACGTTTATTGAATTTTTAATTTTACTTTCGAACGTATCGCCATATGTGTTCAGACACAATCAAATATTGACACTACAGTTAGAATTTCACAGCTGCGAATAATTTGACTGCTTCTTCGCTTCGGTTTTTTAAATGTTATCCATTTTTACTCAAATTATCTGAAACTTTCTGATTTCATCGAAAAAAAAAAACACGATGACGAAATTCATTCGTTCTTCGTCTGTTCAACTTTAATAACACTAAATACGGGTAATAAAAAAATAAAATAGAAGAAAATTTTAATTTCTAAATTTATAAGAATTTATAAGAAAAATTATTGAAAATTTATGATTCTTCGAAAATTATGATTCAGTTTTACGATTACATGACTGAATAATCAGTCAAATAACTGATACCGTTTAACGAAATATAACTGTAATGAAAAAACGTAATAACTTATGCAACTAATTTTCTCTCTTTTTTTATTAAACATGTTTTTAATGAGCTCTAAGAGAATAATGGTGCTCTTTTTTTCAAGATTCATATTGCTCGTTCCACGAAATATAATATTTTATTTCTTATTTTATTTTCGATCCAATTTTAAATTTGTAATTAACTATTTCCATATATGATAATTATAATTAATTATAATTTTTTTCAATTATTTTTTTTTAATTTTTTAGATCTAATATAATTTTACAATAATATTAATTATCAATTTTTGTATTTATATAAATTTAATAAATAAAAAATTCTTTTCTAGATTATTCTTTTATATAAGATAATCATTTCAAATGTAATTATATTCTTTGGATGGCCATGTTAAGGAAATGGTAGAAATTTTTTATATATTTTATATATACGCTAATTTTAGTCATCTGGTATACTTAATATAAAAAAAATTCTTTTTCAATGTTTTTTAAAGCATTAGCTTTTTTATGCATCTTTCTTTTTCTTATTAATGTCATTCTTCATAAAAAGTTCCGTATATACTACTGATGCTAGTAAGTTTTCTTTTTGAACAAAAATAGACTCGTCATTTGGAAAAACGGCAATGTGTACGCTTACATTCGCGTGTAACTAAAACTAAGTATTATTTCGCAAGTGGTATCTAGAAATTTGAGATGAACGTTCCGCGTCCACGCGATATAATCAAGTGAAAGCCTTTCAACGTCCAGAACAAATTTCTATTAGATGGTCGAAATATATTTTCACTAGCTAAGTCAGTCAGAAATTAGAGTTGAAAAAAATTCATAATCGCTTTCAACGTTGAAAGTTCCAACGATTTCAACTGTTATGACATACGAAGTCTGTATCTGTATATATATATATATTCATTAGCCATGAAAAAAGACTCGTCATTCGTGCCACTTATTAAATATTACTTAATATGGATATTAAATATTACTTAATATGAAAAAAAAAAAATGCTGATTCAATTGCCTTTTGGAACCGTTTAAGTTTCATTATTGTCAAATTTAATATCAAATTTCCAGTTAATTTACGTAACATAAATTTCTTAACTATTCGATTGTTCGGAAGAAAGATTCGATTTGTTATTTTAATGCTCTCTAAAATCTCATGGTTAATCCTATAAGATTCACTCATAATTCTTTTACAATTTTTCAATTGAGATAGATGATGATTATTTGCATGAGCTGGAGCAATGCTTTCCTATTTTGGCGAAACTTTATTTTCTTGATAAATTTCATTTATAAAATAAAATTTATAATATTTTGAATCCGTTTCTATTATCATCTTTCTATGCATACAATTTCTTAAAAAAACAATTTTTCGATAGAATAAATATACTTCCATCTATGAAATTTACTTTATAACTTATTATATAAGAGATATTAATCACTTTTTATCCATATAAGGAATAAATGATCATTGCGTATTTGGAACATAAGAAAAAGCAATTTATAATATAATAATTGGAAAAAATGAAAAATGAAAAAAAAATGTAGAAATATTCCATATATATAATATTCCATATATTATAGTAATATATTGAGAATTTTATACATTGAAGATAGCATTGAAAGTAACAAGAATATTCCTTTTACGACTCTTCAAAAACCGACGCCGCCGTATCTTTTGCATCTGTCCGCCACGTGGACCAGGTTCATGTTTAACGGCCTAGTAGGGTATTTTAAACTTTTGAGTAGGTCCTGTCAATTCTTCAACAGATTGTGCCCTGCTGTAAAAGTGAGAGCAGTCATTGTTAATAGTAAAGTCAAAAATCTACCGAAAATATTGCGAAAAGTATTGATGGAATGGTACGGTCTCTCTTAATTTTAAAGATCTGATGAAAGAAAATATACATTGTATGGAAGGTTTGGAAAATCAAGCGGGACAACGGAAATCGTGGCATGCGCCTCTGTTTAGAAACTCACGAATTTCATAATTATTATATTATGTTGCAAGAAGGTATACCTGGTCGGCTGCTTGCTTGCTTGCCTGTCTGCTTGCCTGCTTGCCTGCCTGTCTGCCTTGCCTGTTTGCTTTACCTGCCTTAACTTGCCTTACTCGCGTATTCGACTCCTACCTTCGTTGTTCACGCGCGCGCATAACAGAGGTGGGGAAGAAAGGTTAGGTTGAGGCGGGGATTGTGTAATCTTTGGTTGAGTGGAGCTTCATCTTTTCCCCGAACCTTCTATTTCTTTCTCGTGTTATTTTTCTTTTTTCTTTCTCCAGCACACGCCCGAATTCATATTTTGTACTTCTTACGCTCACGCGCGCGCGCGCGCACGTGTGTGTATATGTGTGCACGCATATATTTACATATATTTATATTATACATATACATATATTTACCGATTACAGCATATGATCTATGTCATCATTGCTACAATATTAATGATATTCAAATTCCTGAAAAGCTTAAGTTATAAAGCAGGACAATTATTAATAATAGAAGCAATTATTGAACTATATGAATATTAATCTTTCTACAGAGAAGATTCAATTAAATATTAAAAGGATAATAATAAAAGGATAATCTAATATTAAAAAGCTAATTTTTCAAAATTTGTGAAAGAATTATTAAATATTATTGTAATTATCATGATATAAAATATTTTTGAAATTTAATATGAGTATGAATTAATATCATCACTTGATAAAAATAGAACACATAGCTATATATATATATATATATATATATATCATAGATAATTATTTCGCGTTATTATTTCCTTATTTTTCCTTTTTCTGACTAGTTGGAAGATCATATTTTTTATTGAACTGGAGCTTTAGTATTATATAAAAATTTTTTAGCTAACGATTTTATTCATTTTTTTTATTTTGCATTATTTCGCAATACACGAATAATTGAATTCCCTAATGGTCTCGTCTGCTGCGTCACAGGAGAAACTTGTCTTGTGCGATTGGATGACGGTGATCACGTGATCGCCTATTAATTTCTATGGGGAAAGAGGGGGGGGGGTGACGTCATTGGATCCATGGACCAACTTGGTAAATTTTCTTTTCTTTTTGATATAATATAATACGTGTATTATTATCATCAGAATTTTACAAACCGGATTTGGGTTACATTCTTTCAATGATTTGTACGCGTCTTATTACACGTAGATCTCAATTGTACGCATAGACCGTTTATGATTACTTTGTAACATAGCAGGAGATACGAAATAACCAATGGAAATATCAATTTCAAATATGGGTGTGTGTTTTTATTACAGATCTTCGTTATAAACTAGTGCCACTTGTACTGTACTACTATAATTGCTCGCAATTGTTCCGCGCAAGAGAAAAGATCAACCCGCTAAACATAATTGAAGCTTTTTATCATTAGATACGTGTCACCTACTGATATCATATTAGTAAACGGAAAAATATGTAATTATATTTATTTTGTTTAACGTTGACAACAAATACATTTTAGTTTATTTGAAATGATTGATGATCTAATAAAACCAAAACCTTCCTATTTTATTTTATTTTTATACGAAGTACGATTTTCCATTTTGAATATTCAAAATAAAATCCAAATTCGTTGTGCATTTTTTATATATTCTTCATAACTCGAACTTCGATTCTTCTAGTTATCAATAGACATGTCATGATATTTGACACATGTAAAATTTGTCGATAAGTAGTTAATGATTTAACAAAAAAAAAAAAAGAAGAAAAAAGAAAAAAAAAGAAAAAAGAAAGAGGAATAGAAAAAACAAAAAGTTACTATGTCATGTTGTTATCAAGTTTAATATTTTTTTTTTCTTTATCGATTCGTTTCTCTAAAAGCAGAGCTTTGAAAAGTATAACTGTTTCAATTATATTTTAATAATATTTTTTCAATTAATTTATTTCAATTATATATGATGATTTTGATTAAAATTATTATGAAGAATTTTTAATTTTGAATATCACGAAAAATTGAAATTTCAAACGATTCTATTATTATTATTTTTTAACATATATTTAAAAATTATTGATTAATAATAAATATTTTTTAAAGTAATCGATAAAGAAAATTTTTCTTATATTTAGATTTTAGCCTATGTAATATCAACAATGCTTAAGATTGATGCAAGATATCGAACAGAATATGATAAAATTACGATTGAAAAGTTTATAAACAAATTTGAACAGTTTACTTTCCTATTAATACTTACTATAATAAGTAATTATAAATATAAATTATTTATTATTAATTCATTTAAATATATAAAAATTTACCAAAAAAAATAATTGAGAAATTATAACATATTATTTATATATATTAATTATAATGTAATATAATATAATATAATATAATATAATATAATATAATATAATATAATATAATATAATATAAAAAAATAAATATATAAAATAGAAGATCGATAATTTTATCTTCTAAGTTTCCTTATTCATTATTTATAACTGCATTAAAAAAGATGTTTAGTGAACCTTTCGATATGCTTTTTTATTGTCAATTTTAACAATTCGATTAAAATCGATAGAATTGGTGTAAAACAAATTAGAATTGAACGTGTAAAACGATTTGATTTCTCTTAATTCTTTGTTTATTTTAAAAATGAAAGTTTTTCAATTTTCAAAAATAAAGAGTTTTCAAACTCTGTTTAAAAATGTTTTATTTTTTCCACTTCAGCCAGAAGAAAAGATCAGGTGATTAATTGCACAAAAATGAAACTTTTCCGGTAGACGATACGTTCGATGATTGCATAATCTATGAATTCACGAGAATTGTGGCGCGTAAAGTTTCTCTAACTATTGGAACTATTCGATGGAAAATTGTCGATGTATTTAACACATTTATATATCAGTTTGATAAGAATATGATGTTCATCTTGCCAAATTCCTGCGCAATTGGAAAGAAAAAAGTTTTATAGAAATTTTCTCTCATAAATCGAATCAATTTATTTTTATCATAAATCGCGTGAATAATCTTTTCGTGAAATTTTGCTAGGAACTATAATATAAAATTTCGAAAAATCTCAAATTTGAAAAATTTTCATCATCGTTCCGTTATTATTCTCGTTCAATAAAATTCTGATCCTGTGAAAATCCAATCTTCAATAATAAAATTAAAAATCGACTCGAAGGTTAATTCCATAAATAATAATAGAATTTTCGTGCATTTTTGAATTTTCGATCGTTGTTGTTATTGTTTGACGATAAAGACAATATTTTTTTACTTTGATCATTTTTCGCGATTTTCACTAGAACATGTTTGTCTATGATGGTCTATATCGATACTAATATATCCTATCCCGAATACGAGATATTGGTATCCGCTCGATTATATATACTCCGATTTTTGTATACATTCACGCTTCGATTTAACAGAAATACAAAAAATTCGTAATATGTTTTATTCAAATCATTTAGAGAACGATATAATTGAAAATATACAATTGAAAAAGGTTTGTTATGTTATTTTAATATAGAAATTCGCTATATAATATCTATATGAAATTCTATGATGCTTTTCATTGTCATATTGTAATATGATTAATCATAAGAAATTAAAAAAAGGGATTTTTTTAAGCTAAATCCATTATTCATCAATTATTAATTGAGATACAGATATCATTTCATTAAAGATATTTAAGATATTTAAATATTTATTTATATATTTTCATTAAAGATTTATATCATTACGTATTATTATATATTATATATTATAGATATTTATATATTACGTATATACATATATATGTATTATATATTATATATATGTGACATAATGATTTGCAAACTCTTGATATATCTTAAAGATGAATTAAATGAAAAGATATACGCGTGATAATGCAAAACATTTATTATGCTAGTAATATTATGAAAAGAATACACATGAAAAAAATTATTATGATGGAATGATTATAAACGTAGTAAGATATCAATGAGGAAAAAAAATCTCGCTGAACGAAAAATCAATTTTGCTCTGATCTATATCTATCCTTGAACGTTTCTTCTTAGATTTGTGTTACAAATCACGGAAAAGATTGCGAAGAAATTGAACACGATCGAAAATCAAAATACGATCGTGTAAGATCATAATTCGATCTAAAATGTACAAATGATTTCCCATATAAAGTAAAAATAAAGTAAAAAAAAGAAAAGATAATTAAAAGAATAAAGTGAAACTAATGTGAACGATTAAAAAAAAAATGTCGAAGTAGCTTAACACATGTCAAATAAATCTGCGAGATACCCGATGGCATTGCGTAGCATTAAGTGAGCAATCGAGAACAAGTGGCCGAAAGCAATAACCTGAAAGTCAAGTTTAGCAACTTTCGATATTGGCTTACTCTCTCGGCTATTGTCTGAATTCTCGTCGAATCGATCATTATGTAAATACAAAAAGAGAGAAAAGAAAGTGTCACCGGATAAAAAAAATAAAGAGTCATGCGCACAAGCGCGAACATGTCGCATAATTCTTGATGACGATCACTTTGCATAATACAGATAATATTTGTTAAAATTAACAACATAAAAGTTCGGAAAACGACGATTCGATTCGGGTATGAAATTCATCGTGCATGACTGAATTTCAGTTCAGACGATCGTTATTTTTCCGATAAACAATTATCGAGAATAATTGTTCAAAACGCATGTAATTAACGCATGTAATTAACGCAAATGAAAAAATGAATAAATCATAAAAAATATGAAACAAAGTGTTTATTGTACGACATCATTGCATTCGTAGATGATGCATTAGATATAATCGCATTATGCGGAGATCACAAAAGCGACAACCATGGAGGAAAGATTAGGAACGGGAATATATATTTGAAAAAGACAGGAAATCGAGAAAGAAAGGCATAAGAGTGCGAAAAGAGAAAAAAGATCCACACAATGTGGAGTAGCGAAAAGTAGTTGGAAAAAAGAATCGATAAATATGAAGAAAAATTAAAAAAAGAAAGAAAAGGAAAAGAGAAGAGGCATAAGCGTATACAGAGTAGCGGAGGCGGTAATGTGGATCGACGGATGGCGTAGTGTTAGGAGGAGGTAGGAGCAGGGAGGCAGATTGGAGGGAAGGGAATAAGTTAAGTTAGGAGGTGGCGGGATGTCGGACGACGGTATTCGATATAAGTCGCGTCTATGTGTATGTGTGTCGAAAGGGGACAGAGGGGTAGCCCTCCTCCCTAGGCAGGCTGGCTCAGAAGCAGAAGTGGACGGGCAAGCGATTCAACCTCCTTTCACTTTCAACGAGCGCGCACCGCGCTTGTTGCTCGTTCGCTCGCTTGTCGTGAACGCCGGTGTTTCATGCGACGATGGGATAGCAAACATTTCGTACGAAAATAGGCAACGCTGCCGATTTATCCGTGTGTCCGCCCTATAAATCGTTAAAGCTGTTCGAAATCTTTCCTCGATTGCACCCGTGACCCTGAGGATCATGGATATTCGTCATCGGGCACACGACCTCTTCTCGAAGAAACGTTGCCACACCGCGACACGACTAACTCTCCATTGCGATGCACATGGATGAACGAGCGCGGGCTCTCCTTTTATGGCGCGAGATTTTACTTCTTTAGTGTTATTCTCATTGTTTTCCATTTTTTCCCTTTATTTCTTTTATCTTTTATGTTTCCTTTTTTAAAATTCTTATTTTTTTTTTAATTTGCTCTATAAAAGTTCAAAGAGAAAGAATTGAATTTTATCTACATCAACTTTGAAATGATATTTTATTCCTTTTAATTATTTTAATATTATTTTTTCGTTTTCATTTTTTCTTCTTTCTTTTTTTTTTTATCTCGTCTATTCGCCATTTCATTAAATTCGTTTATCAGTTCAAACCGATAATTGATCGATTATGTTATGTCTCTCAATTATGCACATTTTAATTCTTCGCCTGGCAAGAAAGATCTATATCGAGAATTGCTCTGTTAAACAATTTCCGAATCCCGGAATCACATATCTAGAAATTTATTATTTATAATATGTAATTTTAATTCGATTTCAATTGTATATCTAACTATATCAATATTGAAAGAATCAACTTTGTATTAAAATGTTTCAAAATTTTGATCGCATATCAATATATTATAATTTTGAAATCATCTTATTAAATCAATATATCGACGAAAGTAATATCTGAAAGAAGAATATTAACAAATTATCTATTAAAAATAAATAAGATCAAAAAATAATTTATATTGATAAGTCGTAACATTCGCTTTTAATAATGATGCACGTTCAATATGCCAAATAACACCTGCGAGTTTCGTAGGTGGAGATCCATGTTTTGCAAGTAAAGACTCATTTGCATGAAACAGTAAGTAGACTTGTTTGAAAGACGTAATGCAATGACAGTTACAAGTCGTTCACGCTTTGTCCCATTTGGCTAAGATTAGATCTCATTTCCATTTTGCTTGAATGGCATTACCTTTGAAATTTGAACTCTGGCGTTGACTTCGTTTTATCATCATCAAATTATATCAAGTTTTACAATTATTATTTTCGGATAATTAAAAATCTTTCTAAATATATAATAAACATTAATTGAAATATTCAAATTGAAAATCAATTATTGAAGCGATGAAAAAAGAAAAAAGAAAAAAGAAAATAAAAAAAATTAAGAATTAAAAAAATATGAATAATGAATAAGTATGGAAAGTGAACGAACCTCATTTTATTTGACTAGTTAGTTAAAAATTCGAATAATTCAAAAATTCGTCTTTCAGATAAACTTGCGACTCGAGACGAGGGATGAACATGTTGTTTCCATACGTTTTTGTACGTTTACTTTTGTTATAGCCGTACGAGCGGATCGGATGAGAGGCGGTAGGAATAAATTTGGACCTATGTACAAGAGAGACCGAGCGCGGAAGCTACAAATGATGAGACAACGGCAGCTGGCACTGCAAACGATACGCGGCAGCCTCGGTGACCCATCGAACTATCCCTCCGCCGTAACGCCTTTCCTGCATATTAAACAGGAAATACAAATACCTCAGGTCTCGAGTCTAACCTCTTCTCCAGATTCGAGTCCATCCCCCGCAGCCGTGGCCGCTGGTTTGGTCACGACACAAGCTGGTAGCGGAGCTGGTCAGCATCAACTGATCGCACCGTCTTCCCAGCCAAACATTTCTGCTGGTAATCACCTGCACAATCTCAACCCTGGCCTGGATAGTAAGCTCTGGGCTGCCAATTCCACCACCCCGAGTCCGAAGGCTTTCAACTTCGGCGAACAGTCCACACAATCTCATGGAGCCACTGGTTCCGCACCCTCTACCGCCACGTTGAAAACTAGTCCGATGATAAGAGACTTTGTGCAAACAGTCGACGATCGCGAGTGGCAGGCATCGCTTTTTGGATTATTACAAAATCAAACGTACAATCAGTGTGAAGTGGACTTGTTCGAATTAATGTGCAAAGTGCTCGATCAAAATTTGTTCTCTCAGGTGGACTGGGCAAGGAATTCTGTATTCTTCAAGGATCTCAAGGTTTGTGTCAATATTTTTTTAAATATTACATTTATCCTATATATATATATATCCTATATATATATATATATGGTATTGTATCGTATAATATAGATCTGAATTTATTTAAACGTCATAAAAATTATTTTATAATAGAAGAAAATATATATATTATATTTAATCTTGTCATAAACTTTAAACAATAAATTTTGTCCTCTTCAAATTTCTTATAGAAAAAATTATAAATGAAAACTATGTTATAGCAATAATTATTCTGTATGAATCTGGGAATTATTAAAAATAACAAAGAAATTTGTTTATAAAACGTAATATAAAATGTAGTATATTCTATTCTTAGAAAATTAATTAATAATAATTAATTGAATAATTTGATGTATAAAATTATGAAAAAATGAATTGTAAAAAATCATATTTTGACGAAAGCATTTATTTAAATCTTTAAAAATCATGCGTGTCGTCATCAATATGGCCATTAATCAGTTTTGTAATTATTGTTTGTAAATTTATATCAAAATTAAATTCTTCAATTTTTTTCTCCATATTATATATTAATAAATTATAAATTAGTCATAGATTATAATGTTTCTTATTATTTTTATATTTATTACATATTTATGTAATTTTATTTATTATAACAAAACTTATGGCAGGATTAGCGATGCAATTTTTTGATCTGTATACATATCATTTATTTTTTGATTATGAATTGAATTTTATGGTATTTGTCAACTACATATTTAGTTATCGAATTAATTATCGATTATTTTTTATCGTGTATCTATTTTTTAGATCAACTAATTTTAGTGCCATACATAAATATATATTAAATATATATATTATATAATCTATCAAAATTTTATTGATTTTAACCATCGATGAAAATATTTTTCAAGAGAAGTTAGTTCTTACCGATAAATAACTCCGCGCTGGCTTGTTGGTGGTATGAACGGGGATGTGAGGTAACCAACAGCATTGCACAATCACTGAATGATTTCAAGCATCGCCTCATATCTAGGTCATAGCAAGATACGTTTCTGGGTTATGGCGGTTATCCTAAAGCAGGCCCATGTTAATTATAAATCATTTATTTAACTCATTATATAGTTTTTATTATATTTGTACTTATAAATTTTATAAAAAATATTATCATAATTTCGTCGATACTTTTTGCTTTTATAATTTACAAACAATATGGAGCAATATATCGATATTTTATTTTTTATTAAATTGTATCTTATACAAATTAAAATAATTTTTCTTTCATAAGTAATTATGCTTTTTTCATTGTTATTTTTAACATTCAAATTTGTCATTTTTTTTTAATTTATTAATTTTATTAATTCATTTTTAAAATGTTTCTATACTATAAATGAAAATCTATTTGATAATAATTGGATTTATTCGGAAAATAGTAAAATTCTTCCATTTTAATTTAATATATATATTGCCATGAATTAGTTTTTATAATTTATAATATTTTTTTGAACAGGTTGATGACCAAATGAAGTTGCTACAGCACTCCTGGTCAGATATGTTGGTGCTCGATCATCTTCATCAAAGGTTACACAATAATTTACCTGATGAGACTACGCTTCATAATGGTCAAAAATTTGATCTTCTTTGTCTCGGCCTACTCGGGGTTCCTTCTTTGGCAGATCTTTTCAATGACTTATCGTCCAAACTTCAGGAACTCAAATTCGATCTTTCGGACTATATATGCATGAAATTCTTGATGCTGCTCAATCATGGTATGCTTTTTTTTTCAATTTTCCTTTCCATTCAAATCTCTATATATCGATATATTTATATATCAAATTTTATTATCATTGATATATAAAATTGTTTGATTATTTTTTAAATATACAGAAGTTCGTGGATTAGTTAACAAGAAACATGTACAAGAAGGTCATGAACAAGTTCAACAAGCTCTTTTGGATTATACATTGACGTGTTATCCTTCTATACCGGTATGTTGACCTCATATATTCATTAGTATTCTTTTTTTTTTAATTTTTCGTAAAATTTTGTACATTTTAACATATATAAATTAAATTTTATGTAATAGGATAAATTTAACAAGCTGCTAGCAGTATTACCAGGAATTCACGTGGTAGCGAGCAGGGGAGAAGATCATCTTTATCAAAAACATTGTAGCGGTGGAGCACCAACTCAAACTCTTCTCATGGAAATGCTTCATGCTAAAAGAAAATGAAACGATAAATTCATTTGGCATTTTTGCCATGAATTAGTCTATTGCTATATCTCAAAAATCAAGATAGAGCTCCTTATTGTCAATGTGGACCTCAAGTACCTATTAAGAGCTAATATACTACTGCTTAGGTATTGGACCAAGTTAAGGAGCTCTGGTTCAAAAAATACCTATGCAAATGAATCAAGTATAGACGTACATAATTTACATATATACATAATATATGTATTATAAAATGTATCTAAATATATAAATATAATGACATATATTTTCTATATTTGATGTTGAAGTTTTAGAGATGTATCCATGAAGAATTATTACCCCTGTTGGTGGGTAAAAGCGCAGGGAAACAGTAAGCAAGATGCCTTGAAAACAGTACAAAGGGTGGTTAACAAAATATTGGTTAAAGGGCAGGCAATTTTTGTCTAAATAAGTAAAGCTATTTTTCTAATAATAGATGCGATTATTTTTAAGCACATACCACTGAAGCCTTGCTCTCATTTTAACAAAAAGATAATCCTAATGATAACGAATGAAAAAAATTGTCGACTCTCCAGTCAATCGTGCTTCTGCAAGGGATTCAATGGGCATACTTGAATGACAGTAAAATTTCATGTGATATACTTATATATAACATATATACATACATATATGTCGCACGGCCACCTGGGCATCCTTAGAACTTCCTATAAAAAAAATCTGCATTTTGTCACACTTGCACATGGCAGGGCTACTATATTGTAAATACTAGTTAACACATTCCAATTATGTTGTAAAGTGAATCATGTTAAATATGTAATTATAATATTTTTGTGTATAGTTTAATGAAATAAATATATTTCTGTTGCTTACTGAGAAAAAAATCATTAGCTACTTAATGTCTTCACTAATTTAGACTTTTATTCATGTATTTCTTTTTATTATTTTTCAAATAGGTGGCGGAAAAAAATAACCACAGATTGCGATATTTTATTATTGTATATTGTATCGTAATAAAGATTCTGTTTAAGAAATAAAAGAATCATTGGAGCAAGGTTTATGTGGTCCTATATTATCTAGCGATTAATATTAAGTATATAAGATCAATATTGTCTTATTGCAGTTGTTAAATAGATAAATATTTACTGAATGTTAAGATAGTGATCGAACGTAGTAATTTTTCACTAATAGATTATTATTATTTAGTCAATAGTCAGAAACTTTTCAGTGCTGTGAAGGTTGTCTTTTCGACGCCTGTGGTATCTAAGCCATCGGTAATTACACGTGCTAGATTCGAGGCTCAAGTGTGACAACAGGAACAGAAATCTTTGCTCGTACTGGTAGGCTGGTAGTACCACCCTTTGCAACTCCTACTGTTTATATCCTCTATCAAAGAAGTACCTGGGAAAAATGCTATTTTACTACTTTCACTTTTCCACCGACTTCGATATAAGATATTAAGTATAGATTTAAATAATTTGTTGATGTATGTAAAAAAAAACTCGATGCCAGATTAGATTAAGAATCGAGTGTTGAATCAAATCAGGAGGAGTAGCTGTGAGTATTACTACCGTGAAAGATATATATATATATATATATATATATATATATATATATATATATATATTCGAAAGCTTGCATGTACTTATCGTGTGAGTAAAGATTTATGTCCATGGTAAAATTTTTGAAATCTTCGATATAAATACAAATCATATATTGACATGTTCCCAAATTTTCAAATCGTCTGGTTCTTTTAATTGATTGATCAATTGAAAAGATACTTTACACTATTATTAACTTTTTAATGGATTAATTTTATTTAACTCGCATATAAATGTCTACCTCTTTGTAACTGTATTAAGTCTTACACATTTACATTTTTAGTAAACCACATACCTCAGAATAGACACCCAGATAGCAAATTAAATGAAATATATGAATGTTACCTATGTAGACTTAAACTCTACAATTTCTATAATGCGTATGGACATAATATAAAGGTTCCATTCAAGTATTGTACTCATTATATTTCCATGTTAATTATTTTAATTATTATTGTGTTTATTCCAAATTAGATTATATTTCTACACGATATATGCGATCGAAATTTAATAATTATCAATGAAGTCTTTAAAATTTCTATTTATATTGTGTTGTTGTTGGGTAAAGTCAATTAATATTTTATCTATTATATTTCTATTATTCAAATCTTTATTCAAGACTTCTTGTAGAACGTGTCGGTCTGATAATTTTGGAACAACTTACAGAAATCATAAACAAAATATTTCAAAAAACAAAAATGAAAATTGTCTCTTCTAAATATATGTCTCTAAACGATGAACTTTGTATGTATCCATCCTATTTAATCGTCCGCTCGATTCTGTTATAAATTGTTTATTAATAATTGTAATTAGGAAATATATATATAATAATAATGGTGTTATAAGAATTGTGTTAAATATGTACAGTTACCAATTATAATTGGCGAACAATCTAATTTAATATCGATGTGATTTTTTGATCCAACAAATAATTGGAATTAACATTAAACGATGAACTATTATGCGTTGTTAACACTGCCATTAGGAGTTGGCAATTGTAAATTATGTAGAAAAGAAATGATTAATTGTAAATATATCTTTATTATTAACTGATAACACTGTTCCTTTTTAGGATTGACAGCGCTATTTTTATATATTATACTAATTGAACTCCTATTAAATGAAAATATTTCCCTTATCGCACTCCTGTTTTTGGTATTATTATATAAAAATATGTGCAATGACCACAAGATGTACAATAGTTTTTGAAAGGAGGGTAAAGGATGGTACTATGAATTATTAAGCAGACAATTTTCAGAAATTTACAAATAGTATTTCAAAACATTCAATTATTTCTTTATACATACAAGTTATTATAATTTAAATGCGTTTATGTACAACACAAAGTTTATTATAATTTGTAACAATGGTGTCATTCGTATACCGAATAACATGTATATTAAAACATTTGTTTGCTTTGTACAAATATGATAACAACATAAGAAAATGCACAGTGGTTAATAAAGACATCAGCTAACTACTGCACACATCTTCATATTTTTAATTCATAATGTTTACATTTTTATATTAAATTTATTAATCATATTGCCTAATCTTATATATAAAATTATGTCTTATTACAATATAAAACAAAATTTAAAACAATTATTTTTTTATATTTTAAGATATAAAATCAGAAGTACAATATATTGAATTGTTATATTAATATAATTTATAAAGGCACTATTTTTTTTTGCTTAATTAAACAACTGTAAATTGTACTTATTTCACATTTGATTAATATAACATTAAACTACTAAAACATCATGCATGATTATTATAAGATTTAAAATAAATAAGAATGTTCACACTTTTTTCATTAATGATAAACAATTGAAAATGATAAAAATTAAATCATTACTAATTATTTTCATATACATATAGAAAATATATTATATTCATGATGGATCAGATTTTAAATATAGATTATATGCTTCCTCATTCATCAGACTTTTTAGTTCGTCAGGTTTACTTAATTCTACTTTAAATAACCATCCTTTTTCATAACAAGAAGTATTAATTAAACTAGGTGTTTTTTCAACTGCTTCATTCTTTTCTACTACCTTTCCACTTACAGGGCTAAATAATTCAGAAGCAGCTTTCACTGATTCTAAAGCTCCACATTCAGCTGTAAACAAATTAATTTTTATTAGACATTCAAGTTTAATTTTTACTTTAAAAAACGTTTTAGAATTTTCTGACCTTCTTTTTTTATTTCAGATCCAATATCTGGAAGCTGAGCATAAACAACATCTCCCAATGCTTCTTGTGCATAATTGGATATTCCAATTATACCTACATTACCATTAATTGTTATCCACTCATGTTTTTCCGTGTATAATCTTTCTACAAATTTTGTTTATAATAATTTAATATAAAATATTAATAATATTTTATTACAAACTAAAAATATTTTAATATGATTTTAAGTTAAATTAATTATACATTTAATATCAATAAACATATTATTAAAATTTTATTTGTAAATATTAAAAATATAATATAATATAATAATCAATATTATAAAATATTTTTTATCAAATGTTTGAAAGAAATGTTTTAAACTTACTGATATTTAAACAACGAGTACTAGTAATGGAACGTGAAACATGTAACGATATTTTTATAGCAGAAATATTAAATAAGCTTTTTCTCGAAATACGTGGAAATGTTCTTACAGTGTATTTTGTCATTTGTGCTATTACTTTTGCCATATCGAGTTATATTTTTCAATTTTAAAACAATCGAAGAGCTTAACCTTAATAAATTTTTATCGTGCACTTGAACGTTTCAATTTTGACTAATATAAGTAAGTACGAAAAGTTTCCTGGTAGAGTTTCATATAAACGAAACGCGTGATTTTAATGAATTAAAATATTTCTATGAAATAGCATATATTATTTTATCAATAATTCTTATCGTAGAATATACATTTCATCATCATACAATTCAAACTGTTACGAATTGAATATAGTGATATAAAAATATATAGATATATTTTATAAATATATTTGTTAATTTTAATTTGATAATCAATTTAATAAATAATATATCAATGTAAATAATAAGAATAAATTTTGTATTTTAAATAATTATATTATCTATATAAAAAGAGATTAATTAATTAATTAATTTTAAATTAGTTTAAATTATTTAAGAAAAATTTTTTAATAAATTTTAAAAGTAAGTAAAATTTTAAAAATATTGCATAATTTTTATGAAAAAATTTAAAAAAAATTATATAATATGTACGAAAACAATTAGTTAATATAAATAATTTTATTTAAATTTTATTTAAATATAAAAATTCCAATTTATATAATTTTAATAATAAAAATAAGATATTTTTATTCATATGAAAAAAATATATGTAAAAAATGTTCAAGTTATAAGTATGATCACGTGAGGTTAAAAGATCAATAGAAACATATTCAGCAGATAACATAATTTATGTTATCAAGTTTGTGCAATAACAGTGAATTCCATAGTAGCTATACCTAGACAATAAGTACAAACAAATTCAATTATAAAATGAATGAAATCACAAATAAGATATAGAATAGATTACAGCACAAATGTGTGAACATATTAATATTTTTTCAAATTTTAAATACAAAATTGGACCTAACTAAATAAAATAATTAAAGTTACTACTTTTGCATTTGAATATACTTAAAATTTTCGTTTTAAATTATAATATTACGGAATATAATGGAACGCGAAATTATATATTACTTTTTAGATAATTGGTTTCAATATGTTTTCTTATAAATTTCTTGAAGTTTCAAATTTTTTTTTTTTATCATTTTAATATTATTTTCAACGTTATTAATATAACAGGAAATAAGTTACAATTATTAATACAATAAGAATTTTATATTATTTTAATATGATTCTTTCACAATAAAAATATTAAATTGTTTTGAAAATATTTATTGTAATTTTCTTCCATATTTTTTTTGAAAATTTTTTTTTAAAATCTTTTAATATCTTTTTAATATTAAATTTCGATACGATTTAATATTAAATTTTAAATTATATTTTTTAATATATTTCGTGTTACAATATTATTGTATATATTTGATTTCTAAAGAAATAAATTCTCTAATATAATATTAATTTTTAGAGTTTTTAGAGTTTTTAGAGTTAAAAAGTTTTTAAATGGGATTTATTATAATTATTTAAATTAAAAAAATATTACATTAGCTTTTTAGCAAAAACAATATTTATTTAAAAATTTATTATTTGAATCTTTTTTATTAAAAAAAAGTAATAAAGAATATTTGTATTACAATTCTATCATGAATTATTATAAAAAGATATTAGAAAGATATTAGACTTGTTTTAAATACATTAACTGCATAAATTAAAATTAAATCATAAACCTATAGTATAAGAACGGCCACCAGGATTATGTATAGGTCCTGGAATAGGTTCGGTAATGCACCATTCATACCAAACATTTTTAGAATTACATAAACGCCAAAAATGAACAACTATTTGGTCCCCGGCTTTTAATTGTATTGGTTCCTATAGCAATAAATTGTATTTTATATTTCTTTTTTTAATGATACAATGATATAAATTTATCTTACCCTAATTGGAAAAAAAATTGGAAACCAACTGAACATTCCAGGACTATGTGTGCTAGGTTCTATACTGAGAGTGATATTATTGAATAAAACAGTGTCAAAATATCCAGAAAAGCCATGTAATACAGAATTTTGTTGTACTTTAAATATTTTTGTATCATATCTTGAATTATCGATAACACTTGCTAAAAATATAAAAATATTTGAAAAGTATTTAATTTATTAATTATGAATAATTAATAAAAATAATATTGATTTACTAACCATTATTTGGATGATTAAATGTAAATAATGGTTGCGGTTTTGCTATGTCGTATTTATTTTGAAGATGAACTACATATGAAGTTTCAAAATGAGCCAAAGAATGTTTGTCTTTATCTCTGCATTGTCTTACTTCATTATATAATTTAGATGATTGTACTGGTGCAATATATGACGTGTATGAAGTTGGTATACATATTCCATCAACTAATGTAAGAATAAATATAAAAATGAAAAATAATGATAATCATTAATAACAATTATTTAATAATAATAATAATAATAATAATAATAATAATATACCTTTCAAAAATCGTTGAATTCCATCTAAACATTCTGGAGAAAGTTCATTATCACCAAAAGAACCAAGTAATTCTGATACCATGATATCAGCATTTTCAGGAGGATTCCATTCTCTCATATCACAAGATACAACTGTTACTTTATTTTCCCAAAGATCTTTTTCTAATGCTTGTAAACTATATACATAATAAATTTCAAATTAATTTTTCTGCTTAATGTATAGAAAAATATATAATTATTATCTTACGTTAATACTGCATTGGGATTTTTTTCCACAGCATATATTTTAACCGGTTGTTTTGCTCTTTCTCCTGCATTTAAAGATGCACGAACAAGAGGTCCTCTTCCTGCTCCAACTACCATTATTATTCTAAACATTAAAATAGAATTTTATATTTTTAATAATTCATTTTTGTAATTAATTATAATTATAGAAATATAGTTATGTTATTAATTATAATTAGCTATAATAATGTACTTAATACATTTCTCTATGTTTGTCTTCTGTTTTGTCTACAATGGCAGAAATTGCTTGAAAAATAGCAGTTTGATATTTTGTATATTTAACGGGATCTTTTTCAAATACTTCATATGTTTGAGATTCAAGATTATCCATAAGTGGTTGCAAAGGACATTGTAAATAATCTTCATAGCCCCGAGTATATCTTTCAATTAGTCCATTTGACTCACAATCCTATAAAAAATTATTAAATTTAAATAGAAATATTTGTACCTGTAAATATTTGTAGATCAAAACAGTAAAATCAAAAATGTAAAAAATTTTACCTTCCATAAATATTCTAAATAATTATGATAATAAGTAATACTTTGATACCGATTCTGTCCTGTAAGTATAAATTGTACTTCCAACAAAGAAAATTTCTTGACTAATGCCTGATGTGCCTTACTTAATACAGGATATCCTTTCTTATTTGTAATAAATAATGTTGTTGGAAAAATTAAACACTTAACTGGTTCACCTAACCACCTATCAATCTTGCAATTATATCAACTTTATTACATTTATATTTTAATTAATAATAACATATATATAAAAAAATAATTTTTACATACTTCTTCTTGATCAGGAAGATCATGACTTACAATTAATGCAACACCTAATTTTCTATTATAATCGCAAACTACTCTAAAGGCATTCCACCATTCCCATGGACTTTCTACCATACTACATTCTTTTTCTCTGTAAGAATAAGCTTGTTTAATTGGATTTTCCATAGGTATTTGTACCCAAACCTGTAATAAAATGAATAGATGTTACAAGCATATGATGGATATAAATTATTAAATTAATATACCTGTAAACTACATGTGCTTGAAAGCTTATCACAGATAATTCTACTAAGATTTGCATTTTCTTTTATTCCTTTTGTTAATTTAAAAGTAACTCCTACAAGACCTAAATGACTTGCCAAAGTTAATTCTTGCTTTAAAGTTTCTTCACTGTTTTTTTTTAAGCTAGGATTTTTTGAATCAACTTTAATATATGGCGATAATTTACCAATGATTAAAGTATTCCAATCTATAAAATAAATAAAAATATTAATTTTATTAAAATTTTTTTTATTTTTTAACATGCTTACCGGAACTACATAAGACTATGTCTGGTCTGGTAAATGGACCAGTACGATTTTTTGCATTTCCAGAAACAAATTCTCTCTTAAATAATGGATGAACAAGTGGAACACATATAAACTCATATCTGAAAGTTAATAATAATAATATTAATAATAAATTGGAGAATATAATAATAAATAAAATATAAATCATAATTTATTATTTACTTGGATGAATTTGCTGTGAAAAGACAATTACTTAAATCTGGTGCTGCACAAAAGTCAAGACCACAAGAAACTGGTCTTTGACTTGACATTATGCTTTATCATTAAATGTAAAAGATGAATCCTAAAAATATATTACAAATATTATAATATTTAATAAAATTTATAATACTGTTTTACAAACACCGGGTATTACCGGTATTGTTTAACAAAGAAAAATATGATATGATATATAATAATTTATAAATTATGCATTATTATACTAAAATATAAATAATTAAATAAAAGAATAATTGATTAATAATAATTAAAAATTTTAATTTATATATATATTCAGTTACTACACATAATCAGAAAATTAAAAATCGTCTACACACCAATTGCACGTGTAACACTGTTAACTATAAGTACTAGCAAAAAATATCAGAAATAAGTATTTTTATTAAATGCAAATACATTTATCGATTTTAAATAATAAAAATTTTGTAAAAAAATACATATAATTTAAACTGAAATATATAAAATTTATTTAAATTGTTTAATTATATTTGAATTTAAAAGAAAGAAAAATGTTTGAAATACTTAAAGTTATTACTTCTTATATGTATATATTTATATAATTTATTAATTTAATATCAACATAATATGTAATATATTTTTTTTATTATGAGATTATAATTTCTTTCCTATTTTATATATTATATTAGGTAAATGAAAAAAAAATTTTTTTATAAAATTTATTAAATCATGACATTAACCAATCAGAAATAGTAGTTACTTTTGACATCGACCATTTTAAACGCCGCTTTTAATGCTCTAGTCCATGCTAGACGCTTCATGACTCCATTTCCTTGAGCTTTCCATTTTGCCTCCTTTTCTTGTGCTGTGATCGAAGTTGTTAGCTTTGTGGTATGTAAATGTTTATTTTTTTAATCAATTTGTAATAGAAATTATATATTAAAAATTGTAAACACAATTTAAATTATTCAAGTCTAAAATTAGTAAAAATTTATATGATAATAAATATTTTTTTAAAAAATTAATAAATAATCACATTGTGGGAATGCGTCCTTTGATATGTAAAATATCAGTCAAATAAATTTTAAATAATTTTTGTCTTATATATAATATTTATTTTTGTTTTTAGCTAAAACATTATATATGTAATTATAAACTTTTATTTTCTATATGAAAAATCGAATACTTAATTCATTAAAAATTATTTAACTTCTCATTTCTGGAATAGATATCTTTTCAGAAATACTTCTGATTTTTTATTTAAAAATAAATAATTCAGAAATATAAAATTGTATAATAAATTAATAAAATATTTCTTAAATATATATTTTTATGTTTAAAAAGCAATTGTTATAATTTCTATTATGAATAAACAAATAAATAATATATAAATTATATATAATATAAATATAAAAAATATATTATTATATATAATATATATAAAATATATTCTTATATGTAATATATTATTATTTGATTTTAGATACAATGTCTTTCAACCGAGGAATAAAACGTGATTCTTTTGGGAATCGAAATTTTAATAATCGAGGTGGTGGTGGTGGAGGACGGGTTGGTAACATGGGAAGTAGTGGAGGTGGAGGAGGTATGGGTGGCAATATGGGTGGTGGAATGGGTGGTGGTGGTGGAGGAGGTGGTGGAGGTGGTGGTGGAAGTGGTGGAATGAATCCCTGGGAAGGAGGAATGATGCCTGGCAGAGGAATTTTACCAACACCTAATAATAATTTGTCTTTAGCATCACCGCAAGCACAATTAGCAATAGCGAGCAATCTCCTTACAAATTTACTTCGCAGCCAACAAGAAGTACAGCCTCAGGTAATTAAATTTTATTCATCTTATTTTTATGATTTTTGTTATGCTGTGTATGTGCGCGCGCATGTGTGTATATACACATATTTATTTTAATATTTAAAAATTTATAGCAGGTACCATCACTTCTTAGCCTTGGAAATAACTTTTCTGGACCAGGACCTAACTTTCCAAATCAACAGAATTTTTCTTCAGGGCGTTTTAATGATCGTCCTGTTAGACATCCTATGAAGAATCAACGACCACAACCATATAATAAGGTATGAATATATAATTTTTATTTGATATTGTGATCATTTTGAATGAAAAGAAAAATGTAAGGGCAACTTTTAGTCCACACTACTTTTTTTTTTTTTATATGTCAACAACACCAATCCTTAGTTTGAAAGTTTGAAATTTTCCTTTTTATATTCATTGATCGATTCATTAATGAGGCTTTCAGTTAGTGGATGACATGCTACGTGGCTACCCTGTGCAGTTAATAAGTATAAGCAATTCTTACTACTAGTTATGAAAATTAATTTTCATAGGAAAAAATTACCATCTTAATGTTATTCATTAAAAAAACACGATAACAAGATGTGTGATTTCAAAATAGAATTTCTCATTTTTAGTGGAAGTTAACCGTGATTTTGGGTAACAAATTTCAGTATAGATATATTTCTCCTCTAACTTGGTTCATTTATAATCCACTCAAGTCTTCTATTCATCATTGTAGCTAAAATTGACGGAAGAACAATATTCGAAAATATTGATTACAAGCTACATTGTTCACTGACTTAACTTCTTCTTCTTGTTGATTATTTTTCATTGAGCTTTATTGAGCTACATTCAAAGGATAAAAATATGTGTTTTATAAATATCATATCTTATGATCAATATAAGATCATTGCCTGTACAAAAGATGTAATGATTGTATGCATCTTCAACTATTTGCTACTATTTTCCTTTTCCCTTCCACTAGATTGTGGAAATACTGACCTTTGATGTTCATTGGAACACTAAATACGTCCTGCTTCCGAATTGAGTAGTATATTTTTCTCCCTCAAATATCCCAATGGTTGCTAAAACCAAATTCAATTTGAGAAGAATCGCAATTATATCAGATACTTCTCATGACGGTTTGGTCATTTGACCTACATGACTAGATGGGCAATCGCCCCCGTGATGGCCCTGGTGGGCGACGTGGTCCATCTGCACAACAATCTCGTGCACCCCAGTCTGGCAATCAGCGTATGAATGGAAACCAAACTCAACATCACAACGATAAATCTTCTAAACCAATTCCTGCCTCTAAACAAAATCAGACTGCCAAAAAGGAACAGCAGGACGTTAAGACCTCTGATAATGAAAAAACAGAAGCACCTGCTGTAACAAGGTAAGCTCCTGGTGATTGTGAATAGTTTCTTCAAACTTCAGTAAGTCTCATTCTGTCACCTATTTCTGTATGTACGATGTTTGTTACGTACATATGGTATAATTGCTAAAGAATTAGCATTGTGTCCTTTCTCTTGTCTTTTAAAGAAATATATACATACGTATATATACATACATACATACATATATATATATATATATATATATACATATGTCTACATATTATATGTTCACTCCTCATTGTTGATTAAACTCAACTCACATTTCAACTTTAAATTTAGATTATCTATAATAGTTTCATGACATTAGAATTTCATAATCATGTAAAATATTCCCCATGTATTCTTCTTTCAATACACATTATCCAAATATTTGTTCATAATAATAGGTTGATTAAATGTTTTTACAGTTGTTAGAAGTGTGAGTTATCTTCTTTTAACTTAATATCATGCCCAATTTCTTTCTAGTTATTGATATTGATAATTTTGTATATGCGTGTTTTTAATAAAGCACATATTAAAGAAATATGAAATTAATATCATTAAAAGAAGTATACTAAATTTAATTATCATTTATTATTATAATAAAAATTTTGTTTGTTTATATAATAGTGAAGAGAACGAAGAATCAGAAGATAAGAAGATTGATTGGAAGGATATAAAAAAGGAAACTGAGGATATTCAAATTGTGGAAACTGAAGAAGCAAGAGAAAAATCTCAGGATGATGGACAACAAAAATCAGATAAGCCTGCAACAGAAGAAATAGCGCCAAGGGAAACAAATACAATTGATAAGGATTCAAAAATGACAGGGAAGAAATCAGAAGCTAGACATGCTGAAAGTCGTTATGCGGAAGTTCCAATGAGTCACATGTTCTGTCACATATGTAATAAGCATATGTGGGATGGATATGTATGTATTTAATATTTATTATATGTTATCAGCTTAAGCTTTATTAATGTTTTTTTATTTTTTTAGTCTTTTGAAAATCATTTACGAGGACGAGCACATCAGTTGATGATGGAAAAATTAGACGAATCATATAAATTAAAAGTTGATTTGATGCGACATGAATTAAGAGTAGCAGAAGAACAACGTGAATTGAGTTTGACTAATTCGAAACGTCGTGGAAAAAAGGTAAATATACATAAAAATATAATAAATTGATATTATTGTTTTTATTTTTATTTTTTTGCTTAGGTTTCTGTGGATCTTAATGTACGTGAATATTGTACGATGTGTGATTTAAACTTTTATGGAACATTATCTACTCATAGAAAGAGTGAAAAACATCAACAATTAAAAACATTTTTACATCCAAGATGTTTCCCATGTTTAAAAGAATTCCCATCGCGTATTGAATATGATGAGCATTGTTTAACTCCTGGACACATGAAGAAAGCTGTACAATGTGAAGAACAGCGGAAAAATAAAAAGAAAGGTATATAAAAAAATCATTTAAAAGTATATAATTTCAGAAAAAAAATTATCTTATCCTTATTTTTTTATTGTTTTCATTCGTATAGAAAAACTTGCAAAAGGAGAATCTGAAATACGTACTGCTGAAGATGAAGAAAAAGATATTGGTCCTGATAATAAAAATGAAAAAGAAGAAGATATTACAGGAGAACAAGAATATATTACAGATATTATTGAAAATTTGACCGAAAAGAAATTGAAAATTCCATCTTATAAATATTGTCGACAAAATCAAATTTCAATTGGTAATTAAAAACATATATCAATTGTCTTATTTTATTTTTTATTAAATTTTAATTTACAATATTTATTTTTTCTTAGGAAAATCTATGGTGAAAGAAGTTCAAGGATTTTATTGTGAAAAGTGTAGGAGATTTATGCTTTTAGCTGAAGATATGAATGCTCATTTACGTAGTATTACTCATTATCGAAATTTCGTACAAGAAATAAAAACCTTAACTTCGAATATAGAAACTACAGAACAGAAATCAATAGAGAAATCTGAGGTATAGTTAAATAAATAAAAAAATTTATAAATTTATAATTTATATTGAAAAAATGTAAGAGGTAATTTTTTTTTTTTTTGCAGACTATTGAAAATGTTCAAGAAAATGATAAAGAATATGATGGAAACTGGAAACGTCGTAAAATAGTTAATCCTGAAGATGAGAATAATATTGAAATGAAAGAAGTGGAAGAAAACAATACTGAGAATGCAAATCCTCAAAAAAAGGCTGATGGAGATGAAAAATATGATCCACTTGAAGCTGATGCAGAATCTGAAGAAGAAGAAGTTCATGAAGCTGAAAATAACGAACAATCTTCAGAAAACGTTATTAATACTCAAGAAAAGAAAACACCAGTTGATAAAATGTGGGCTGATATAGATAATGATAACGAAGCAGAAATAGGTAATTTGATTGATGACGGAGATGAAAAAGAACATGTTGACCATGAAAAATCAGTTCAAAAGTTAGATAGAGAAAATCCACAAATAAAGTCAACACGTGGTCGAGGTTTTACACGTGGACGTGGTACTCCACGAGCACGAAGAGCTCGACGATAAAATGATCTCTATTTTAAAATTAAAGTAAGCTTGGGTATATTCTATAATTATTATATTTCTTAATCTATTGCATCTACTCTTAGATTTCATTAGTTTATTTAGTATCTTAAGCGGTCAACGTTTGCATGATTTAAAATGTTAAATTTTCTGAAAAAAATGAAAGAAAATTTACCATAATTGAATGATTATGGCTAATTTTTTATATGTACAAATCGGAGTATATAGTAGCATTATTCATATATCATTTATGCTATAAACATTTAACGCTATAACATTAAAAAAAATATATAACTGATTTACCCAAGCTTGTTCGAAGTTTCTTAATTATACATTATCACATTAAACTTGAGTATATACAGATTGTTAAATAATATGATAGATTTCAGAATTAAAGAAAAGAAATAAAAAGATATGCTTTCATGTACTAATATTGATTATCTTGTAACTATTCTGTATGGAAAAATATTATTAATATTTAGTGATTAATTTCTTGCGCTGGAATTTAATTCATCAATGAGCATGTCTAAACAATCTGTTATATTTCTATTAAATCTTAAAGGTGTGACAGTAAATATATTTTCCGACACATTAATGAATTCGTCAGAATAATCAAATAAATAGATTCTTACAAGAATAGATACAATGATGCGTTCTATTTTTTTTTAGATATTACAAATTTATCCTACAAATATTTCAGATTTATTTGTCAAAAAACACATCGGTTGTAATTTCAATCTATATCTATTTAAAAAAATTTTGCACAAGATGTTTCTATATAAATTTTATGGATTTGTATAATAGGTTATAATATTATTTTCATTATCTTTATTGATCATTCATGCCAGATCTATATTTTCCTTTTTTCGAAATGGCAATACAATATTATTATATTCGTTATTTATTTGCTTAGATTTATTTATGATTTATCGCTTTTTGTTTTATTATTTTCTATTTTGAAGCAAATAATGGATGCAAATATTCTTTACTTAAATTCTTTACTTAAAAATTAATAAAATTATTTTATAATTTTTACTGTTTTGGTTATAATTAATTATATATATTAAGAAAACTAAATAATTTTTGTGATAAATGCAATATATATACAAAGATATAATGTATTATTCATTATAGAATAGTAGCTTCAAAGAAAGAAATAGTGATACAATTTCTGCTCTTTTAGAATACATAATTATAATAAATATGCGGAGCACGTTATCCCAGCGCAAGTGGTTAAAACATCTTCATCATTTTTTAAATGATCGATCAATAACAATTACATAACAATCAAATGAAGATTTAAGATTCATTCCTAGTGATATGCTGGCAAATCCCAAAATATCTTATTATAAATAAAATTAAGATAATATAAATTTTATTTAGTTTATGCTAAATGTAATAATAATAATAAAATATTTGCCAATTAAGATTTATAATAATCGATATGAAAAATCAATAATTTTATTTGCTTTACAATTATATAATAAATAAGAATTTTATTATAGATCTATATCCTTTGTGACATATAATATATAAAATATTGAAAATTTCAATTCCATCATTATAACAAACATCATAATCGTTATAAATTAATTTAATTTGTAATAAAATTTACGTCCATGAAAAATATTAGCTTTATGAGCCATATATGTAATATATTAAAATAACAAATGATATGTAACGTTTATAATTTCTTTATATTAATTATTCTAATTATTATATATTAATAAGAATTGTGCAAAATATTAATCTATTAAAGCACCTAAATAATAAAAAATAACACTACTTTTATATTATTTAAATAATTTTTCATTCTAACATTGAACTTTATTGAATTGAATGTATAAAAAGTATAAAATAAAACAAGATAAATAAATAATAAATATAAAATAATTTAAAAAAAAATTGTTTTAGTTTACATTTAGTTTTTTAGTTTATATTTTAATAATATTTATATATAAAATTATGTTTTATATCATAGAATCAAAAAATTTTTAAAATAAGAAAGAATATAAATAATTAATATAAACAAAAAGCTTACTTTTAAAATTATATATAATTATAAAAAAAACATATTATTATTACATTTTATTTAAAATTTATAATAAAATAATGTTTAATATATTATATCATTAAATACATTGATGTTAATCCATAGAAAGATGAGTTGCTAAGAACTCATCGACAGAATCAGTATCCCATTTATGTATATCTAGAATATCTTCAACTTTATTGTCTGCATCAAATAATTTAATTATTGGATCTAAACCTCTAACATATTTTATTTGTAAATTTTTATATTTATTAGGTCTATTACTTTTTATGAAAGCTATAAAAAAAACAGAATAAATGTGTGTAATAAGTATTTTTTTATTTTTAAATAATATAAAATAAATTTACCTTGAATTTGAGGATATGCACCAAATTTGCATGTACAAACTTCGAGAACAGCACGTGGATACCGTTTTAATCCAGACGCATCATAATCATCATCTTTTAAACAACATTCTTTGCAATTATTTCTATAATTTTTATGTATTATTTTTATTCTTTTAATATAAAATATAAAATTAATATAATAAATATATATATACTTACAGTATTTCAGTTAAACTATGTTTATTAAATTCCTCACAAGTTGAACAAAGTAAATTAGCTTTATTAAAGCCTAAACTTTTACAATCATCAGCTGAAAATTCCGTTGATACAATATTTACCTAAAGAAAATATTATATGTTATTTTTTAATTTATAATAATTTATATTTAATAGGTTAAGTAATGATATTTTTATTTATTACCATTAAAATAAGTGAAAATATACGTGTTAATTCTAAGAACTTCATTATATTATTTTTTATATATGAAATAAATAAAATGAATCATATGTAATTGTAAAAAGAGAATATTTAACATTGACAATTACAAATTCTATACATATATGGACACATATCAGAAGCATAGACGAAGTATAAAGTAGATTTAACATTCCGCAAAATTTTTTATATTATTCAGAGGTATAAGAATATTTTTACGATTTTTTATCATTTTCGATATCATTCGCTGAAAATAAGATTGCAATTTTTATAATAATTTGAATTAAAAATAAATTTCAATATGAAATTATAGATAAAAAATGAAATAAATATATACAGAATATCTTGTAGATTTATGTAAAGTAAGATACATTGTAATTTTGAAAAAAGAAATGATGAAAATTCAAAATTCAAGAAATATTCGATTATCTTTATTATCTTTTTTTGCCTAATCTATTTATTAAAAATCTTAACAAAAATCTATTCGATCCAATTTTTATATGTTGTAATATATATATTTTATATTATATATTCATAATCTTATATATTATAGGGAATATAAATATTTTATGTGTATAAACTTATCATTTTCATTGTAATTTTTCCCTATCATCCATTGTTGTTTTATATTGAATATCATCAAGTAACGTTATATTTCACTTGTTTTTGGAAATATTAAAAAATGACAAAAATTGAATAGTTTTTTTGAGTAGAATGTAATGCGTTATAATTATTTTTTTATGAATCGGCACATAGAGATTACATGAGAACATCAACTAATATTTTTCTATAGAATCATATATATTAGAATCATATGTTTGAATATATAAATAGATGCATTATATTATTTTCAGTTATTTTCATATATATTATAATATTTCGAATAAGATATTTAATCACAAATTATTAATTAGAATATGTTTATTTATATTTAATTATTTTTTAAATTAATAATATTTTGATGTATAAATTATATTTTTCTATTGAAATTATCAAAATGCATTACATTAACTCATATATTAAAAACTATATAATTTCATTTAAAAAAATTAATAAATGTAGAGAATATAACAAATTGAATCACTAAATCTTTTTCTATTACTTTTTATTTTAATTTTAATTTTATTTTAATTATATTTTTCATGAGTAGAAATTTTTTTATTATAGGAAAAATAACATTTTTATTTTAGCTTTTAAAATTATAAAGCTGTATAAACGACTTTTTTTTCTTATATGTTTTATTATATGTTTTGACAGATTTAATTTTGCGTAAATAGTTAGATGATTGTTAGATGGCGCAAGAAACATGTGATCTTTTTCGAGGTCGGTATTTCAGAATATGAGACACGAAATCCCTTAAAATGTCTATTCTATATTTTCTCCTTGGTAGGAAATATTTAAAAATTCTTTTTTTGTTTATATTTGTTAATATTGAATCAAATTAATGAAGATATTATTTTTTATTTTATTGAATGTTAATCGAATTTCAAATATGTTTAAAATATTCATATATTATAGAGCGTATAATATAAATTATTTAAAAAACATGATATTTGAAAAGAAAAGAAAAAACTTAATTTCATATTTATAACGAAACAAATTTCCAAAATATAAATATAATATTCAATAATATTATATCGTTTAATATTTAAGTCTCGATCCATCGAAATACAATCGATGCTAAATCGCAAATATAAGAAAATTTGAAGTAACCAAAAACTTGGAGTAACAACTATTTTAACAAGTCCTTATGAACAATAACTTATAAAATAATAAAATAGTAGAAATGAATTCTTAATGAACGGTATAACATAAATAGTTTTAAATAACATATGTAATGCTGAAATTTTCAACTTACACAGGGATTTGGATTCTTACCATCCTTCTTTTAATTGCTCCTGTCATCAAAACCAAAAAATATAATATTGTTAATACTGAATTTTCCACATGTCATTACCATAATTATTATTATTATTATTCCCAAAATTGCGGATCATTAAAAAATTCTAATTACTTTTTTCTAAGTTTCACGCATGTTGTGCAAGATTTTATAAGCGTTTTATTAAATGGTACGTATATATATGATCCATTATTAATTACGAACCGATTTGATGGTAATAATTCGAAAAGTACAATTAACGATATAAAAAAATTGCAAAAATTATTGAAAAATAAATTAAAAAATATTCCAATTTATTCTAAGAGGTTATTAATGCCAAGTGCTTTGAAAGATACGATTAATCATTACACAAATGATACATTATTATCGTTCAATAACGCATTGTCAAAGTCCACGAAAGGGAATAACAAGTATCCGAAGTATCCGAAGGTTGGCTACAGATGGAAACGAAGAACATTATGCGCAATTTTTAATAGGGAAAAATATTCTACGGAAAAATTGGAAAATAAAGAAGAAAGGGATACGAAAAGGAAGACGTTATTAGATTACGATGGGCCTCATATTTTCACGAATGATATCGATGATTCCGATTCTTTAAAAGCACACGTACGAGTGAAAAGAAGTAAATCGGAACCAATTGTATATCGACAAGATTATTTGAAAGATTTGGCTAACTCTTTTCCTCAAGATATTCGTGAATCAATTGGAAAAAATTCTTATAACGGTGACGCAACATTGCTCGATACGAAACGAGAAATTAATTATATTCAAATTAATGAACATCGAAAGGAGAATGAAGATCGTTCGAAACATCTTAACGCTGCGATTTCTGCGTACGAAAATAACGAAGATAAATCCAAGAGTAATAATTTTATCGGTTCGTCATCATCCGATGTAACTAAAGTAAACACGTTAGAAAAGAAAAATATAAAATTCGTAGATAAGACACCAGGTAAAGAAATTAAAACGTTGCAAAAATTATCGTTGAATAGTATGCTTAATACGAATCGGCAGTCGGACGAAAATTCAGAAATTGAAAATTTGCCAGATCCTATGTTAGCCGTTGAATTAGTTAGGAAAAAACGAAACGATTACGCAAACGTGAATGATAAGGACAATAAAGAGTATTTAAGAGAGAAAAATTCTCTCTCGTTTGATTCTCAAAATACGATTGATGAAAAAGAAAAATCTAAATCTAACGAAAAAAAACGATCGATACTCGAATCAAATATATTTGATAAGAATTTAAATCCATCGGATTCAATTAAAGATATGAATGTAAATTTACCACGGATCAAAAGAAAAGAGAAAGACAATGATGGAACAAAAACGAAGTTAAAACGGAAAAAGAAAAAACATATGGGAAAGAAACATGATGGATCGAACAATTTTCTACGATCGGTAAAAGACGTACATTCGAAAGATACAAACCGATCGAAAGTGCCTCGCAAGAAAAAAACGAATAAAACGAAGAACAAGGATAAATTAAAAAAAGAAAGAACTATTAATGCGATAGATAAGAAAAGTAATGAAAATAATTTTCATCATAGATTCGTAAAATCGAAAAACTTGATCGATAGAAGAGATATCGATCCTTTCTTTAAAAATATTGAATCAGTACACGAAAAATTAAAAACATCTGATAAGAATAAAATGAATGACGATATGTTGAAATATGTTTCATCAATTTCCTCTGTTGCGCGAAAAAGTCCAATAGAAGAAACAAAAAACAATGATGACGATTCAAATACTGGAATAGACGAAAATACGAATGCGTTGATGCAGAAGCGAAACGAGAAGCGGAAAAGTTTTGTGGAAAGTAAAGAAAATTTGATTACTTTGCCGCCGCAAGATTCAAAATTACGTATAAAAAGAGATAAAAATGCCGAATCGAATCATGGCTTTTTAAATAAAGAAGAGGAATTAAAATATTACGAGAACATTCGGGAACCGGGCTCTGAAATAAATCGATGTTCTAATCGAGACAAAAATCAACTTTCAATGGTTAATGAAATGAATACTAATCGAGCGGTACGATCGATTGAAGAAGTTAAAGAACTCGCGAAAAAATTAGTAACGAAAGTAGATATAAATATATATCATATATATATCAACATTTTCTTTTTCTTTTAATTATTATTTAATAAAAATAAGTTTCTTTTTAGGTAAGTGAGCTTCAAAATTATTTAAACATCGAAGAAAACATAAAAAATGAGAAAGAAAACAGAAAAATTAAAACGCGCGCGATAGACGATTTATGTTCAAATGTTAGCACTGCTTGTGACGTTTTTAAAGAATCGCCAAAAATTGTTCAAAAATGTATATCGATAAATCATGAACTTGGATCTACAAAAACGTCAAAAATTCTCGAGAGAAAGGTGAATCCAACTCAAATTACCAATGAGCACAATAAACTCGTTAAGATTCCGAATAAAGATACTATGGAAGAGAAAAGATCGGTGAGTAGACGTATCGTTAAAAATACGTCTCCAAATACTCCAAGGATAAGCCGTGAAAATGAAAATGAATCAAAATCTAACAATAAATGGGGTAAATGGACAGATTGGAGTAGTTGTAGCGTTACTTGTGGTAAAGGCCGTCAAATAAGATGGCGGTACTGTTTACGCGATTGTAGCACAGCAGAGACCGAGATGGAGGAAAAAGCTTGCCAATTACCCGCTTGTCCACCAGGAAAATTTCTTGGTATATTTTGATAATTGGTTATAATTGTTAACGATAATATTTTCCTACGAATGAAGCAAAATGGCTTCTGGATTGTTTATGTTAATCTTAATTGTCGATGTCAATGTCAATGTAAGATTTATACGATATGTTTTTAAAAAATAAGTACATATAAAATGTATGTTATAAAAAAAGAAAAAGAAAAACAAGGAGAGGAATATCGTTAATAAAGAAAGAATCAGAAGTAAACAAATTAAAATCGTTGATTTTACTTCTGAGTTATTATTTTAGCAATTAACAGTTAAGAAATTATTATTGAAACGAATAACCTCAACACTGTTTTGTAACAAATCGCATGTATATTTTTTTTTCTTTTTTTTGTTTTATTAGCAAATACACAATATATATTATATAGAATATTTTAAACATAACTTTTTTTCTCCATTCGTATTCATATGTAACGAGATTTCGTTGCTTACAGAACAATCTAATCATTATGTTTCAATTACAACGCGATAGTTTATTTTTTGTTTCTCCCCCTTCCCTCTTCTTTGTTTAATTTAAAATATCGCAAAATATTAGCGATTGTAAAGAATTGGGGTAATTAACAAATATTTTGTAATATTATTTCTGTTTTTGTTCTTTTTGTTCTTTCACAAATAATGTAATATAATTTTATTTATTTTAACGACCCATGTTTTTTTTTTTTTTTACATTAGATCTCTTATCGTTTACTTAACAACTTGTATTTCTCTCATTTATATTTTGTTGCTTATAAACTAATTTTATCGTATAAATTGTACAAACGTGATCTTTTTTTCGTGCCATTTAATAATATACAAATCGTTGAAAAATTTCTAAATACATATAAGGCTTTTGAAACGACCTCGTGTGAATTGTAATTGTTTAATTTAAAACGGAGAAGAAAGGGTTAAGATAAACCGTGCTTACATCGTATCAAAGTATATATATCTACGATGAAATAATATAGAATCGTTCGCATAAAATTACATGAAGACAAAGATCACAGTAATTGTCACATCTCAGCTGCATCGAATTATGAAGAGAGAAAACCAGAATCGATGGAATCGATGCAACGTATGAGACGATAGCACAATTTCTCCTCACGTTTAATCTAGTACCGTTAGAACGTCAAAAGACGTTTTGTTATATTTTTGCATATTAAAACTCGTTTTAATTATTGTTCATAACAATCTCGTACAATCGTACTTTATCTTTAAGTTATCCTTAATTGTAACCACGAACTTGCGAATATTCCGACCGGCGATCTTATTATAAAATAATAATTTATAAATGGTCTTAATCTTCGATTTCGCTTTGAAAAAATTTAAAGATCACCTTTCGCGAGGCAAATCAAATTTTAATCTTTTCGGGCAGATATCTGGAAAAATACGAGATATATGATAATGAAAATATTTTAAAGAAAATCAGATTGTACTGCCATTTATTTGATCTTGTAAAAGATCGATTTTTGATTTTTAAATTAAAACTTATTACTATTTTTACTATTTTTTATTACTATATTACTATATTATTACTATATTATTGCTGGTATCAAAACGTTTTCGAAACATTATCTAAAAATCTAATTTTTGTATAAGCAATTCTTAAAATATAACGAGGCATCAACATTATCCAACATTATACAAAGACGAATTATTTATGATTTCTTCATTAGCATAATATTTTGAGCGTTCATATTTCAGGAATCGATTATGTAAAAATTAGATAAAATTAGGCAGCGCTTCGAAAATATTTTTTGATGGCAACGATAATAATATGCAATAAAAAATATAAGTCCTTAACTTAAAAATTAAACTTGTAAACTTTTAGAAGATCAGCGTTCAAAGTTAAATAAATGCAAAAGAAAAAAAAAAAACACGCTGACCACTAAACCCATTCTTTTAATTTTTATTTTAAGAAATTGTTTTATTATTAATTTTAATTTTAATTTTTATTTTAAGAAATTGAAATTGCTCCTTTTTTTCAAGCGTGTATAATTTTTAATCAACAATTAAGTTAAAGAAGAAAGCAGATAAAGAGTCAAATTAAAAAATTATTTTAATGAAAACTAATATTGCTAATAAATATTCCCTATCCAAGTTTCTAAAGAGAAATTTAATAATTAAAATTTTGATGTTCAAAATTCCATGAGATAATCAAAATAATTTTTATAGCGAAATTCTAAATTGTCGAAATTTACGAACTCTAAAAAAAAATTCATCGTCATTGATAAAATAAAAATATATTTAATAGAAGTGTGAATTAAAGAGAAATAAATCAAGAAATAAATAAGATTTTTACAAATAATTTATAATAATCATTTGGATCGTTTTGTAAGATTTCACATATCATTTACTGATGTGAGAAAATTTTTGAAACTTTCCATTACAGCATTATTCCATATTGCTTTCGCAACGAATGAGAAATAATTGTAAAGTAATAATGTAAAATCTGTTTTCATACGTATAATGGATTTTGTAATTTTGTTTGATTAACGAATAAATATTTCATATGCGATGAAAAATGATTTCATCTGATTAAAAAAAATTAAAAAAAATATATATATATATACATCCGAGAATAATGATAAATTATTAATAATCATTATAATAATAAAATTATTAATAATTATTAATAGTTAATGAATATTCCAACAAACAGATATCTAGGGATAAAGAACTAGGGAAAATTTAGAATTTTTTCCTCTAAGGAGGGAACGTAATGTTCGTTTTCGATGTTGTTGTCTCAGAAACATATGCGCGCCATCTAATGATTAAGAGATAATTCAATACGTTCGTTGCTATAGATAATTCTCGATATTTCAGTTCTTATATAAGAATTATATATTGATTTTATTACAAAAAAATGATTAAAAAATGATAACATTTCTCTTTAGATCGTTCGATAATATATATACTTTATATTTTAATCTCGATACCGATATCGAATCTTTATATTCGCATCCAGCAATATTATTGATTATTATGATAATTACACAATGTGATGCAAGTTTCTTTTGTTCTTTTTTTTTACTTTTGTCAACAATAAGATTCACGCGTTACGTTTGTTAAATATAATTAATAACGTATTTATCAACAAAGTTTATAAATCATAGCACGAAAAAAAAGACGTGTGATTCAATAAACATGCAGAACAAAATTAATAAGTAAAATGAATTCTCTTGATTGCGCAAGTTTTGTTATAAAATAATTTTAATAAGATAAGAAAGATTCAAATTAATACGTTAAAGAAAAAAAAAAATAACATATTATGACACTATAGAAAATATGTTATAATCACGTGATAAAGAACCCAAGATCTCGGTGATGTAATATTTCTAATTAGTAATATCCGACTTATCTATGAGACCACTTACAAATACAAATTGATCACAATAGTAAACAGCAACGTAAATATACGTGTGTAGTCATGAATATTAAACAACGCATATATTGCCGATCAAGAGTATTAGGACGTTTGTTATTTTTAATAAATTTAAAGTCTATGAAGTCTATACACTTCAAAAAGAAATTCGAGAGAAAAAAAAAATTGAAATCAAATTGAATTGAATAATTTTAAATTTTTATAAAATCTCAAAATAAATAATTGCAATAATTTATAATATACAATCTAATACACCGAATTATGTTGCATACGAACAATTTTTGAATCTGTTTTTAATTTGTACAATGAATGTGTTTCACGCATAAAATTATACACATAAATATTTAAAAAAAGAAAATTTAATAAATAAAAGTTTCGAATCAATTTGTTCTTCTATCGTAATCAATTTTCTTTGAAGTATGATGGTTAGATAAGAAAAGAATCGAGTATCAAAATTTATTTCTAATTAAGTTAACATTGTATTGATAAAAATATATATAAGAGAAATTGTGATAAAACAAAAATGTGTTCGATAACTATATAAAAAGATTCGTAATAATTTAAATTTTTTTCATTTATAAAAATTAAAGATAAATCTGAAAAATAAAGAAATCTGAATATCCCAGAAAGATAATAAGCTAGAAAATGAGATTAGAACATTGGTTGGTTTCTTAACGCAAGAGACGATATGTTGAAAAGATATAAGAGAAATAAAAGAGACGAATTACTCCTCCGATACAATTACGGAAATAAATGAAACCAAGTGAATGAAACAATTTTAATAATAAGAACAAGGGTATATGACTTTGGAATCAATATTGATCAATATTGACAGTTGAAAAATAATCATTGAAAAGATAACATAAGAGAATCAATAAAATAGAATCCGCTTTTTTCGGATTTTTCCGATATCTCTTTGAGGATATCGATCGAATTGATAAAAATAGAGCAAAATCGTCGGTTGTTTTGCGTATTACGACCAATATCGAAATCAGATTATTAATCTCGATAAGTATTCAATCATGATATTTAAACGTCCATGTGACCATTTCATAAATTTATAAGATCCTTGTTTTTCTTTTTATTTATTTATTTTCAAAATGATATATCTTCAACGCCGTGACGAAGAACAACGTAGTGTCACGTTGAACTCACACTGAATATTGACAAAATTGGAAAAAGTATTAAAAAGTATCGATGAATCTAAGTTTAAAACAAGATCATTCAAATGGACTTGATCGAGGAGAAAAATACTTGCTTACGGGGGACATATTGTGACAGGAATAAAATAAAAAAACATTAAGATATCGGAGGAAAACAGGAAGCGAGGAAAGGGAGGAGAGAAAAAGGGAGAGAAAGATCCTGAATATGGTGGGAAGACATTATTTACACGTATTACAAAAAAGTCTCGATATTAAAATTATGAAATAGCAATCTTATCCGTTTTCTCTTAATTTGAAACAGGATAAAAAATTATGAGCCTATTGAGACGGACAAATTAAAAAAAAGTATTGCAAATCGAAGAAAAATCGTGAATTTCTAGAAATAAAATTAATTCCCGAGAAGATTAAGAGACGAGAAAAAAAAAAGAATTCATATTATGATTATTACTAGATTTGTGGACGCAATTATAAGAATACGCAGTTGATATACCGATATATGAGACGATAATATAATTATTTATTATTATTGGCGAGAAATATTTAAGGAATTATCGGTAAAATATATTCTCTCTAATACGGTACAAAATAGAGTACATAAAATTTAGTGAAATTTTCAGTATTCGATGATTTCATAACTTTTTACAAGTATTTATTACAATTGAATGTCCTAATACTTTTGAGTGGCAGTGTATGTTCACTTCTTTTTAAACACGCACACACACTCTTATATAACTGTGCAATGTCTTTTAACCATTGATATTTATAATCTGTCTTATAATCTAAAAGGGCATCGGTCCCTTGGTTGCAACAACAACGCTAAGTTGCACTTTTTCTATCTTAACTGCACTAAATGGTATTATATTTTGTTTGTTCGCTTCTGTAAAACTTGAGCTCATTTTTCTTTTTTTCCTTTCATTCTTTCTTTCTTTTTTTTTTTTTTTTTTACATCACAAATACACCAGCTTATTCTTCGAAAAAACTTTTTCATTCGTTTTCTTGATATAACAAAATTGTTATTTCTTCCATCCAATTAATTTTCCTCTTACAAACTTTACAAAGATAATTCACACGTGGAAGAACTTTCATACGACATCCTTTCTTCTTCATTCTTTCATTTGGCAGAGTTCGATATAAAATTGTTTCACGTGGCAGGAAATTAATTAGAACTTGATTCTCGTTCGAGTTCGTTAAAACATTATGTTCTTGTTCGATTGTTCGGTTTTCGTTTGCGACAATATATCTAATACAGAATTCTCCTCGCCACCGGCTAGCATTCGAACGTCTCTATCCGGATCTGATCTCATCTCTCTGAGTCTTTTCTCCACTTCTTCCGCCTGTTCGACTCCCAACCATTCTGCTAAATATCAAAATACATATTTGGTCAATTACGTTTAAAGCGTAATTTATATCGTGAATATATTAAAAAATAAATACTTACATCCCATAGGAATAACGTTCTTCGATAAAGTTCTCGCTACAACTAATCTTACGTTTGGTACTTTGTCGGTGGATAATTTTAACAAATTAGGTAACATTTCCTGGGAAAATCTATCCCCACTAATAGCGTTGCTGGATATTAATTTGGCGCATACAAAAGCGAACGTCTGCCTTCTGATCCATTTTTTTGCATACACAAGAGAAAATCTAAGCTCTTGAAATAGCGCCGTTACGTGACGTTCGTTGTCAGACAGATGAGCTACTATTTGCGTAACCTGTACAAAAGTAAATATATCGAATATAACGCGTTATTGCACAATGAATCTAAGCGTCACTGTTTCGTAAAATATAGAAGAGGAAAAAAAAATATATATATATATATAAATCATACCAAAGAAAGCGCAACATATCTCACAGCGGCAACTTTGTCGCGCAACAATTCAAGAGACAATGATACTATGTGCCGTTCTACGTCCGCAGGGTTAAACAGATTCACAACTTCTAACAACTGAGTAGCCAACTCTTCTCGAAATCTCCAATTCCACTCGGTATCGGTGGAAAGGAATTCCTTCAGTCTTGGCAAATATTGGCGACGATCGGTCGGTTTGAGTATTTTCAAAAATGTCGCTAGATGTTTGAGCACACCTATTCTGACCTCGTCTAAATCTTTGATAAATCCATCGTAGATCGGAACAAGATCAGTGACGGTAAGTTCCTCTCCAAGAATAATAGCGATTTCATGGATACTGGAGGCTAATGTGCGTCTCACTTTCCATTGATTGGCACTTGCCAAAGATTGGTAAGCTTGCTTCAAATATGGCCAATTTTCTTTCCCTAACGTGAGCACAACCGCGGGAAAGCTAAAAGCGCAATGATGAGGAATATCCGTGCCCATGTCTGAACATTGTTCCGGCTCGGCCATTGACAAAAACGAATCGATCAAATGTTGAGGAACGATCTCTTGATCGTTGAAATTGATAACATCGAATTTGTCCGTCGAATATTTATCTTCTTTTAACATGTTATCTAATAACGATGCTTTACTAGAAGCTGTAACGCCGATCAACGGCTGTTTCCGATTTACATTATTTTGCGCCGCAGATTTTTTGGCAGCTTCGACAAGTTCGTCGTCCAATGGAAGATCCGGTGCTATGTAATAGTACAGGAATGGATTAAAATTTTCCGTGTCGTCCAATGTATTTTGATCATCTTTGTCATTTTTTAGATGCTTTCTCTGTATCTGAAATAAATTATTTACCAAATAATTGTCAACTCTCGTCGGAAATAAATTTGATGATCGAACAAACGAAAGAATCGATCTTCTGTTTCTTAACTCGAGAAAAATGACTATTTTCAAGTGGGGGAAATGGGGGAGGGGGAAGGGAGAAACGAATTAAACTCGCGAACCATCGCGTCGGTTCGTTACTTACGGACACGTCGTACCTTCGATTTATAAGCTCTCATCCTGGAAATATGATCTTCCTGAGACTCATCCTCGTCATCGTCTTCTTCGAAGATTGGTTTTTGTATTATCACAGATAAATTGAAGTTATCCTTAGAATTATTATCCTCTGCGTCGAGTGTATGACTTCGTATCGCGCACTTGGTGGGGAATATTCCTTCGTACAAATACCTTATACTGCAATAAAATAACGATCGGTATGATATATATTTTTTTCTTTTGTTTTCGATTAAAAAAGAAAAAAAGAAGAAAAAGAAAACATTGAGACATCATAACATATCATAAGACATCATATCATAATAGATGGAATGAAAAATGAATCGGAGGATAAGATTGAAAAAAGAAACAAAGCGGAATAATTAAAACGGAAATAAAACAATACGAGAGCAGAATAGATGAAACAGAGGATAATAAAAACTTGTAGCTTTTTATACCTGAAACGAGTATCTTGTTGGCTGGTAAATACTAATTCACCGTGTTGATTATAAGTCACTTCGGTAAACTGTTTCGCGAACGTAGATATAAATGGTCCTAAAATTTGAAAGGCAGACATTCGCACCCACTTCGAATCGTCGTTAAGATGCGTGGCAAGAAGATCTGCCAAGAGTAATCGACGATGTTGAAGAGTCATACAGCACGAAACTGGCATCATAACGTCCACGCACGCTTTTCGGACACCCCACACTGTATCGCAACACAGATCGACAAATACCGGAAACTGTGAAAGAGAGTAAAAGAAATATTAGAATTTGTTTGAAAATAATATAATCAATTCGAGATATGAATTTTTATATAAAAAAAAAAAAAAAAAAAAAGAGAGAAAGAGATATACCTACCAATTTTCGGAAAAGGGTCTTCCTCCCAACAGCGGAGCAAAGTTTGCCAAAGTGCGACGCGCAGATTTTTCTCGTATAAAATTCTTTGTCTTTGCAGAGAGCGATGTATCTATCCAGAAAAATCTTTTCCGTCATCTCTTTGCCAATGAGCGGCGCCATTTTGCACATGAGCTGTGAATCGACATAACATATAACGATATATCTTTTAGGAAATGGAAACGGATATTTTATATATATGTATATGTGTGTTTGTACATATACATATATATATTTAAGGAAACGTGATTTAACAAAGAAAAGAAAAATTGGTATAATGGTGGGAAATGAAAGGAAGGAACGAACTAGAGATATTATAAAGATATGGATAAATTCATACACTCGCACATTTTCTAAAAAATAATTTTTCTCCATACGTGTAATTTTTAATTTAAAAGAGAGAAAACATATCGGCCGTTACCGTTTGAATCTCGACGAAGATATAAATCGCACCGTTCCGCTCATCAAAGCTGGCTGTGATACGAGTCCAAGTTACCACATCACAACCACTCTGATGGGAGGAACAGTCGAATTTTCGGTGGATAAAAAAAAACCTGGAAAAGAAGAAACGACAAATAGATAAATGGATGGATCGAGTCGAACGAGTTCGGGACAATTGCAAAAGATCGATCGTTTCGCGACGATTCTCCAATACTTCCTTCGTATACCCGCATCCGTACGAATCAGAAGGTCATTGTTCGACGACCATACGAATTGGACTCAGAGGTGAATCATTCTATCGTTATTCGACAACATGGCGTATTCATCGTATTTTATTCTTCCTCGTATCTATCTATTACTCATAAATTAGAACGATCGAACATTAACTCTCGTTTAAAAATCTTGGAACGAAGTTTTAAATACCGTCACGATATTCTACATCGATATCGATATCTGTTGCTTCAATTTCTAACGAATTAATTAATTATTTCAAGCGCAAGTTCGATATCGTTTGACGAAGAGAAGAAACAAAAAAAAAATAAATGAAAGAAGATAAGATATAATCTATAGGAATGACGCATAAGGAAGTGATGTTGAGATCGGTGTTCAATAAACGCGATCACGTCCTTCACGGATCCTGCGAATCCATGAGAGGAAGTCGACTATGAAAGAGTCTTTCCCGAAATTGGAAACTGTGCGTGAAGACTGGCTCTCCATATCAGGACGGGACTCGATCCGGGAAATGTTTTTCTTTAAAATGACTGGCGATGGAACGATGTATTTCGCGGGAAAACGATCTCACGCTGCCTATAGAAGAATGAGCGAAAAACGATCGAGAATGGATTTACGAGCGTAAAGGCGAGCAACGTGATACAATTGGTTTTACCAGAAAACCGAGCTTGTCTTAAGTCTTTATACTTGGTGATGATGAAAGATGGAACTCGATGAGAATCGATGATAATCGTTGGTTCAACGCGATGCCACGCTCATCAAAGCTGGCTGTGATATGAACGCTTGTATCAGCATATCACAACCACTTTGTGAGCGGTGCACACGCGCCAATCTTCCCATTTTTCTGACACAAGTTTTTCCTCGCAAAAACTATCGGGATTTCAGCGATATCCCAATAACGAATGGACGAATCGGATCAATTGGTCTATCTCCATAGAGATAGAGGAGACACGGATTCGTTGCAAAAAACGGCGATCCAAATCGTCAAAAATGGCTGTGATATGAAATCTAGAAAAGCAACACGCCACAACCAATTTGACGATTGGATCGCGTTGCGCTCTCGTTCTCCATCGTGCCCTCCATCTTCTGCCTCCACCTCTACCATCATGTCCTCTTCCGATGATCGTGCGAAAATACACTCGAACGAACGAAGAAAAATGAAAAAAGCGCGCGATTAAGAACAGAAGCGAAGATTACGCGTTATTATCATCCGTTATCCGGTGTTCATCGAGCATACACGATTGATTATTAATTAAACGGGCATTAAGCATATTCGAAGCGATACACGAACACACACGGTCCTTGACGATCGATTCTGCGGGCCAAGCTCATCAAAATGGCTGTGATATGACTCGAAACATTCCACAACCAATTTGATGTATCGGACCGCAAAAGGTATTTTCATTTCGGTGCTGTATACTCGATACAACGTTCCTCTCTCTCTCTCTCTCTCTCGCTCTCTCTCACGCTCGCTCTCGCTCTCCCCAATCTGTACAATGTCTCCCTTTCGCGTGGTTCCTCCGTTGCGGATCGCACATTTTCCATTCTTCCAAAGATACGTGTGCTCTCATCCTTCTCTCCGCTAATTATTTCTCTCGTCTCTCTTTTCGTTTTCTCTCGCGCCGTAGACGGACACAATTTTGCTCATCAAAGCTGGCTGTGATAGTCGATCTCTATGACAAACCAACTTTGATGGTAAAAGCATGTCCTTATCCGGGGATATTTTGCCCCCGTTTCTTGTTCTTCGTCCTCTTCTCTCTCTCTTTTTTTCTATATATATATATACATATATTTCCCCCCCCCCCTCTTTTTCTCACGACAAAATTTTATTTCTACTTTTTTGCTACACTCGGTTTAGTAATAACAATAATAATTCGATCCAACGAATTTAGCCAAGATTCAAGATGCCGCGGTCTCTTTAATACTCGTTCCCCGTATATGCGTATACATATATATATATATATATACCTAGTATTTTCTTGTTTCCATATCGATGAACGTTGCGGCAGAACGAACGCCGGATGAAAGACAAGATAGTGAGACGCGATAGCGTGAGAACATCTCACTACCCATGTCTTTCAGACGGAATCCGCCCGAAGGAGGACGCGTCTGAAGATTCAACGACTATAAACACGGAACACCTCTCGATCGGAGATAGAACACTTACTACTCCCGATCGTTGCGTTACATTTCTTTGCATAGTAGTCGAAGCCGAGTCCGAATGGATCAAGAATGCTAGGCGCGAGGGACGCGTCTCGCCTTGTTTTCTCCCCACGCTCCTTCTCCTACTTTCAATACATGCGTACACGTTTAACCGTGAGTAATTCTTTACATACGTATTCTTTGATTAAACAACGTCGACGATCGGGTTACGCTTCGTTTGAACGCGTTTAAAATGAGAAAACTCGTTAAACTACGTTGTCCCTAGGTGGAATTTTAAATAGTAAAAAAAGTGGAGAGGCGAGAAGAAAAGAGAAAAGGATCGATTCCGTAAAGTTAAGTTTTGTTCGACGAATGCATGCCTATTTTTTCTTAAAAAAAAAAAAAAAAAAAACAATGATATGCGACAAATCTCGCAAAAATCCGCCGAAACGGGAACAAAATTTGGACGATGATAGACGTTAGAAATTCGTTCTACATCGCGATCCTCTCTGAAGTCCTTTTTTCTTTCATTCTCTTCTTTTTTTTCTTTTCCTTCTTCTTCTTCTTCTTCTTTTTCTTCTTCTTCTTCTTTTTCTTTGATCCAGAAACGACGTCGATGAATTAAAGTCTATATAGTGGATTATTATGGGCAAAGAATATAACGATAACGGAAAAAAAAATGAGGTAAATTTATGGTATAAAAAAGACAAAGTCGGGAAAACGAAAGAAACGCAAAATGAAAAAAAAAAAAAATACTGGAAACTTACGGAGATGCCAGAGCTAAGGAAATCGACGGACCTACAGAGGGTTTCTATTACGGGACACAGTTTGACCTCGATCGTGATGTTGTCGAGAACTCCCTTCTTCGTTAACGTTAACACCGCTGTCTGGGCTGTCATTCGTACCTAGGCCAACAACCAGAAAGAAAAAAAAAAAAGGAAATCTTCAATGGATTTTATAATTCGTTGCCGCGTTACGGTAACTTGGCGAAAAAGGAGCAGAGAGAAAAACACGATTCTCGAAGGAGAGGGGTATACATCCGGGCTGTCGAATATATCGGGACTTTCATAAAGGGACTTTTCAGAGAAAAGATACTTATCGATAAATGCAATTGTTCGATAATAAGCGGTAACAGGAACATGAATCATGGAAATATTCACCTGATTATCTTGATCCTGTAGATATTTGATAATGATACCAAGTAAATGATCGTGAACGACATTGTCGAATAGATGAGGAGATTCTTGGCAGATCGTCGCGACATGAGGTATATGCTCCACCAGGTCCAACCGAACTTGCGTGTCTGAAATTAGAAAGAATGGATTTTTGAATCGTTCAAATTCCTTTAAAAAAAAATTCTTTTTCTTTTTTTTTTTTCTTTCTTTCTTTCGTTTTTTCATTCAAATCGTTCCGACAAAGATCCCTTCCTTATTATTAAATAAACAGTTATAGATGATTAAAGATCGTTAATTTGTTCGCGAAAGAGCAAACTTTTTGATCCTTTTCCTTCTTTCATCATCCTAACGAAGAAAAAAAATTCAAGAATTCACGAGTTACGGTACCCAGACTACCGTGAATGTAAATTTATTTTAATCGGCACCGATACGATCGAATAGGCGAGATATCCGCCAAAAATTTCCCTCGAATAATTAATTAATCGTGGAATATTCACGGATCGCGGAACGAGAATTTCTTCCCGCGAATCTAACGTTATTCTTAATTGATAAAAATTGCAAAAAAAGAAGAGAGAAAAAAAAGAGAAAAACAAAAAAGAAAAAAAACGAAAGAAAGAAAGAAAGAAAGAAAAAAGGAGAAAATAATAAGAATAAAAGAAGGGCCAGTTTGATCGATTGTTTCCGAGTCAAGAGGGGAAAGAACTTGGGGCATTTTAAGAAGGAATCCGATCGTTTCTTTGCAACTCACGATCGGCCGTTAACCGGCGATCATTCGTGCGTCGAAAGCGAAAAAAACAGTAGGGAAAGGCAAGGGGCCATTGTTGAACGTTTCCTCGACCTTGGACATTTTTATTTCCCCGACGGAGACGTTTTCGTGGAAATATCGTGGAACGAGGAAGAAAGGCGACGCCGCGAAAGGGCACCACCCCCGTTGATTAAGAAAAGTTAAGAAAAGTTGCAACTACGAAATGCTGGTAAGGAAAAGGAAGAATCTTCCGACTGGTCATTAGGGGAATGACCACGCGAGTTCTCCTTCCGCTTAACACACTGGACAGGTGTAACGTGGTGGGAATTACGTCGCTCGTTAATTTGCTCGAGAATCTTGGTCGAGATCGCGTTTCACAATGGAATGGAATTTTGGGAAAACGTTTACGTTTTCTATATATATATATATATATATATATATATATATATATATATCACAATTTTAACACGTGAAAAACGATCAACTGATAAGATTAAATTTATACGAGTATAGAAGAGAAAATTCACATACCGTCGTACGTTTCCCCTAAATATCAATCTCCGTCATCGAACATTTGGAAAAAAACTTTTAGGCTTTTCGTGGTATTCCAATACTACGAAAGTCATAACGTTTCCTCCGATTTGATAAGTAACGGAAACGGAATACTTGAATTGAACAAAATTAAACTGACGAATTTTTGTAAAAATTCTACGAACGCGTCGAAAAATTAGAAAGTGGAAAAAAGAAGAAACGAAAAATAAACGAATTCACTTTCACTTTCCGGTTAAAGTAATTGGTTAATGCGGTACAGCGGTTAATCGAGATACACGAAAAAACGCGGGAAAAATTGTTCTTCGAAGAAGAATACGAACGAGTCGGAAGAAAGACGTTACAAAGCGACGAGCGTGGGTGCAACTGAGGGTCGTTCGTCGCGGGAAACGCACCTTCCCGATTTGTCCAACTTTTCCACCTAGGAGTGGGGGGATGTGAAGGGTAGCTGTTGCCCCACCAGTTGGCGGCAAGGCCCAACTAGGAAGCGAGAAAGAGAGAGGGTAGGGGGATTCGTTCGTTTTCGGTCGTTTTCGTGAGGCCCACGGTCGAGCACGTGCTCGTTTTTTCCGCTCCCCTCTCCCCTCCCTCCCTCCCTCCCTCCCCCTCGTTTCCCGTTTCCCACCGATTTCTACGATCGTTCGTGTCGACCGACGAAACGCGAACAACACCCTCCATTCCCCTCCCCTTTCCGCACGCTAAGCAACCAACCCTAGTCCATTAATCACGCGCTGGGTCTTATCTACCGTTCCCCGCCTACTCCATCCTCCAGCCTTCTGTCCGGGACACGAGATCCCGCCAAAAATATCCCGCTGCGTTCCTACAGGATTAGGCGTCCACCGATTATTTACCCTCCGCCATCTCGAACCGTCGTCTTTTCCTTCTTCGCGTCTTCCTTCGCTGCTTCCTGCTCTCGCCCTCTCCTCTTTCCTTCTTTCTCATGTACCTGTATACGCGTCTTCTTCTTTCCACATCGCGTGCCTCGTCATATTTTTTCCTTTTCCTTTTTATTCCCAATAGATTTTATAAAGAATTTAAAAAGAAGGAGGAGGATAATCGTTCGGGATCAAGTCGACGGACCACGACGTTCGAATCGATATCGAGGACGATAATGAAATTTTACGACGCTTCTTTATCCGCGCGATTGATGAAAAAAAAGAAAATCGGCATTCTATATATCTATAATCGGTTTTCCCTTCGTAGTTGCACGAAGATTGATCTAGTTTGTACGACGACGGCGATCGATCGATGATATATATCCGGCGAAAAGACATTGATTGAATTCTTTTCATTTTTGAGGAAGCGTTCTTTTTTCCCGTCTTTAAAAATGACGAAACATTATAATTATTCCTCGAATCACGTTTTCGCGTTGCAAACAAAGAGAGAAGGAGAAAAGGAAATGAAAGAAATATGAAGCTTGTACACATTTCCATTCTATATATGGCGGAGAATTGGGAGAAACTGTTCTCTCTGTCTAAAGTTGATCGAAAGAAAAAAGAAAGGGGGGCGCGCGTGTTCGCGATCCCCTTCGATACTTCCGTGCCGCTCTAGGAAGCGGACTCGTCCAAAAATACGTGAACGCGTGTGTCGCGTGCCCCTGAATCCTGAAATCTTGCTTCCTCGAGGCCAACCCTCATCTACTTTTCCTCTTTCGCCGCGCGTCGCCCTCTCCCTCTTTCCACGCTTCGATCGGTTCACGGAAAAACACCGGCACGTGTTACGGCCAACATGTTCCTCCGCTCCCTAAAAATAGTTGGCTCGGTAACACTCGACGGATCATGCGTCACAATGCATCTTTTTTCGACAGTTGCACCTCTCTTCGGGAAACGTTCGATGCCACGTAAGACAAATGCGCGCGCACCGCATATTCGATCGAATCTTGGTAAAACTTGGGAAATTTCTTCTATACGATCTATACTTTCGAATTACATCGATAATCGATTAAGACGAATCTCGTGAAAGAAGGGATTCCGATTCGAGGTACCGGAAATCTTAGATTCAGTGAGAAAATATAGATAAGTTGAATCGATCGACTCAACAATTCTTTCTCTGGAAAATTCTTCGTTTTTACAAAATTAGCATTCGACTTTTCGTAATCCAAATGATTAATCTTTAATGAAGAATAAATATACGTTAAAAGGAACATTTTCATTCATTCTCTAGTTATATACGTATCAGCTATTTTATTCTAAAGCGTCTTATTTTGCCTCGCATAACGAATGCGTACGATTTGGTTTTGATTTGATAATTAGAGATAAAATATTGAAGCACAATGTAAGAATTAATATTGATATTTGAGATGAAAAGAGTTATTATTCTATTCTTACTCGTACATCAAAACTTGTTAATCTTAAATTTTTCGCGCCTTTCTTGATGACGTTGAAACGAAGAACGTGTTCGAAGAACCACGATCTCAAAATATTTCAACCATCGTCTATATTTTGTCGTCTATATTTTTCGTTTAACGGAAACATTAACGATTCGATTTTATTCTCTACTTTCCTTTGCTAAGATAAAATAAATTGATTAAAATTATACGTGTAAATTATGGTGGACTTTTCGCCATTAAAACTATTATTGTATTTTCTTCAAATTATAGAACGTCGATACGACCGATTCGTACGATTAAATTAGATACAAAGCAATGGGCTAATTTTTGGCAGAAACGCATATTACGCATATCGAATATCCACCATTCGTACGCGTTCCGTTCCATTCAGGATTCGTTAACGATCACAAACGTCTAAGTAGGATCGATGGATTTACATATTTGCAATTGTTCTACGATTCTCTTTGTCGGTGCGGAGTCGTGTATTTTGTAAGAGAGCACTGTCACGCGACGAAGATATAAAAGTAGAGGCGTGCGTTTGTTTCGCGCGATGGTGGAGTCCCGCAGAGATCGACGCGGCGGTCTTAAAGTGTTTTCGAAGGCTGGCGAGAAAAGAAAGGAGCCATCACTGGGATGAAAACGCAGTGGCGCGTTATTTTCCACGTTTCCTCGAACCGGTCCAGGTAAAAAGAAAACGCTTTTCGCAGAAGGATCGTTCTCGACCCATACTAGTGGGTAGCTGTTGCTTTTTCAAAGGTGCCTCCTTTCTCTCTTTCTTCCCTATTCCTCTTCGTCTTCTTCTTTCTATATTTCGGCTTTCGTTAGGGTGACGTTTCACAAGTAGATACTCATCGACGGAATGTCACGGATGACCTTTGAACATGCTTCTTCCTCGGTTCTACGAAACCTCGACCAAAAATATTTCCGATCGTTTTCGATCTTCGAAGAAACGGAATAGAAGGGCGCTATTGACGCGTTGCATCGCATTGTTTCTCCAACTACCTGACCAATCGTGTCATTTGTTCCTTTCGTTAAAATAATCTTAACGATATAGACGTAAGTATATCGAAGATAAAATCACTTTGGAAAGCAAGAGTATCCGATACTTAACGAAATAAAATATAATATGATAAAGAAAAAAAAACGCGTCGAGGAATAATAAATTTTATGCATTTTCATTTATTTGTAATAAAATGAAAAAAAATATATCGTTGTAACGGAATATTAAAGCGAATGTAAATATTTTTATATTCATGTTTGCGGAACATTTGTGATAATTTAAAAAAAGAAAAATACATATCCTTGTATCGATCCTTGAAACGCCTGTTCGTTTCAAAAATGAACATTAGCAAAAAAAAAAAAAAAAAAAGAAAAAAGGAAACTATATCGAACTAATATCAAACTATAAACCTCGTATAAATACGTCGCATAGGGAAATCAAAGAAACGAGAAACTTCCGGCAAGGCGCGTGCTACACCGGAAGCGAAGACAATCTTGTCGTCACCTAATACGGAGCAACAGCCTCGTCGTCTGCAACCCCAACTGGCTTCTTCGTCATTTACCCCACTGGAAACGCGGAACACGTTTCTGTCTTCTCTCAAAAACGGGTCCCGGCCCTTCTATTTTTAAACTTCTCCCAATATCCCACCCACGATTTTCGTTCCATGTTTTTCGTTCGAGGAAACGGAGCCGAGCAACCGGAAAAACAAATGGCGAACCGCCTAAAAAGGAATTTTCTGGAGGGAAAAACACAGCGCCTATCCCTGTGCACGTATTTCCATTTTTTTTCCAACGCCTCGTTCACGATTAGTATTTCTGTAAGAAGCGACTCCGAACGACATAGAAGATGTTAAAAATATTTATTTGTGTAATAGATAAGTATTTCAAGTTAGATTCGATCACGAGAATTTAATTTCGATTTTTCGACTTTACACGAAACAAGATTATTATTGCCAGATCCAATTATTAGAATTAATTCGAATGATTTTTGTACAAACGTTCCGAAGATTGATGAAAATGAATGAAGTGCGATAAATAAATGTGACGATAAATGTTTCTTAAGCATCATGGCAACGTGCACATCGTCTGTCTTCTCTCGTTGCCTGTTAGTTTTAGCGGAGAAAATTTTTTATTCGGCATAAAATCTTTTGCGCAGTGAGATTTGCAATGGTTAAGTATATTGCCGTTGTTTTTCGGCAAATATTCATTCCATTTTTTTAAGAATCGTGCAATTATGAAGAGTGGAAGAAACGTGATGTACACATCTAAAATGTGATTCTACATTTTATACATCGGAAAAAATATGATTAAAATAATTATAAAGCAAAGCAAACAGATTGTACAAACAAAAACTAAAAGCCAAAAATTAAAAAAAAAAACAAACAAAAAAAAAATACAACATCTCGGCAAAAATGCAAGATTGCATCGACAAATTTCGTCGTGTGCAAGCAATCAAGGATTTGGCTCAGAATTATTTCCAATCCTTTTATCTCGTAAGGTGCAATTTGCAAAATGTGTATATGATGCAATAAACGTATAAAAGTGCAACAAACATTCGCGTTTATCTTCGATGTTTTTAAATTTTATTTCATAAATTATAAAATTTTATTGGTTGAAAATATTATGTACATTAACTATCGAAGAAAGATTAAAAGTTTGAGAGATCGTTTTTCTTTGAAATTTTTTTAATAAAGGATAAAACGTTAAAGCAGTAAAACGTTTCGTTCAGTTTTCTCATTTTATACAGATGTATTTTATCTAATTAAAAAAAAAGAAAAAAAAAGAAAAAAAGAAAAAAAAGAAAAATGGATTTTTAAACTTACCAGGGTCTTCGACAATCTGTTGCACCGATTGCATCACTTCGTTCACGTTAAGTTTCGTTCCATTGTTTGCAGCAGTGCGAAATACCTCGACCAACATCCTTCCGATTCTCTGTCTGTAAAAAAGAAGGACTTAGATTAGTTGGTAATTTTGATCGAAAGAAAGAAAGAAAGAAAGAAAGAAATTTTCATTCGTATATGTACATAAATGATCGATGAGAGATGGATGAGAAATGGATGATCGATAAAAATACGAGAATTATGTACTAAATGTAAGAATTTATATATATCACTGAGTTTAAATATTTAAATAAATATCCATTTTTAAATTTATCTTACAAATAAAATATATATTTGTATAATTTATATAAGGAGTAGATATAACAAATTAACTTTGTTTTTTCTTCTATTTTTCTACTTTTTATCGATACAATTTGAAATTTAAAACTATAACCATAGTTTCAATTAATCAAACACTTAAACCAAAATTTCTTTCAGTTTTACACGCAAGGATAGTTTCTCGACACAAAAATTAACAGAACTTAAAAATATAAGTGGTAAGTGTTATTAATATTTAATATTTCTTCAAATTAATTCGTTGTCTTTAAAATTCAATTTTTCTCTTATCTTAAATTTAAATACTTTTATCCGCGTTTTATTTTTCCATACGTTTCTTAATATTAATATTTTCTATAAATATTATAAAGAAAAAATATTATAAAGTATACAAATATTTTATCGATTTAAAATGCGTTTTACAGGTCTGTATAAAATATTTATTCGACATATAAAATATATATTGGACTATCGATATAAAGGATCTTGAAATTTTGAATTTCACAAGATATAATAATTAAGATTCGAAAAGAACGATGCATAAGAAATATGATATTATTTATCTGCTGCGAGTTGATAAATCGAAACAATGGCAAGAAAAATTTGCTCATCGACATCCATCTTATTCATTTTTTGAAATTTAATTAATTAGATTTTCGTCGCATTTTTGTCAAGTGCAAATTTACCGTTAATATGTCACGTATATAAAAAAAAGACGATACGATTATCTCGCGGTGAATATAAATTTTGATTCAGTTATTACGGGTAAGATTGAAAAGGAAGTGAGAGGAAAAGAAAGAAGGAAAAAAAAATCGGAAGAAAAGAAAGGTTTACCCAAGGAAAATTACATTTTCTTCGCGGAATTGCGGATGAATGCAAATATCAGCGATGGGGACGATAATTAACGGGGAATAGAGGAAAGAAGTTGCGGGGAGGAAGAGAGAAAAAAAGTTTTAACAAGGAAACGGATAGGCCCATGCGACCACGAGGTGACGAGACTCGAATCGTTGCCGCGTCTCTGAAATTCCCGAGATCGGCCAACTTTCCGTTTTCAAGCTTGCTTCCTCAACCCCAATTTCGTTCAAACTTGAAAGAAGTTTCAGAAACGAGGCGTATACTTTACTTTGTCGAATTTTAACGATCGCGGGTGTGGATATTCGAATGGACAGAAGATCGAAAGGGAACGGACAAATGGTCGGTGATCGTTAGTCGGCCATCGTGACGGCATCGGAAATAGGAGGCAACGTCCTTCTTTAAACGAAAAATTGAACGTAACTGGCTACTAGCTAGCTACGTGACGAAAGAAAAAAAGTAGAAGATGAGACTCAAGATGTATCGACGTTGTTCTCTCACGAGAAGGGAAGAGAGAGAGAGAGAGAGAGAGAGAGAAGAAGGGAGAGGGAGAGAGAGAGAGAGAGAGAGATGATAAGATGGAAAGAAAAAAAGTAGGAAGAAGGCGAGAAGATACGGCAAATTCGATCCTTCAGTTTGGCGTCCTCGCAAGACTTCCCCCCACTGTGCGTTAGGCTTGTCGCGATGGAGAGGAATTCTATCCCCTCTCCTCTGCACAACGTATGAACCGATGGACGCGGGGGAGATGTGGTGGGGGGAAGTTGGAAGAGAGCGCGGTGCTGACAGCCGCGAGACGAAGAAAGGCGACAGTGGCACGAGACATTTAGAGCGATAAAGACCGAGCGTGGTAGGTCGGCGAAGCGGAGGAGGAGGGGGAGGAGAGGCAGCGGTATGGTGGGGGGTAGAACCGGCACCAACGAAAGATCGTTTGCGGTGCCCCACCAGAAATTTATCAGACGAGCGGAGGTGGGGGTGGCCGTTCTCCAAAGTCGTTGGAGAACGGGTAGAGGGATGGTACCGCCCGTGAACGCCTACCGTGCCGGCGCAAACATGGCCGCCACCAGCGTCGTCGTCGACGACGACACCGACCACGAGGATGCGACGACTACTAACTCCGCTCATGTACCCCTGAACTTCTTCTTCTTCTTCTTCTTCTTCCCCCTTTTCTTTTTCTTTTCATTTTCTTTTTCTTTTTGTCGATCAACGTAGCGAACGTATACGCGAGAACACGTGGACAGATCGAGCCAACGAAACGATTTTCTTTTACATTCGTTACGTTTTATTCGTAATCGTAACGTGACAGTTTCAACCGATTACGAAGAATGTGGCGATATCCGCGGACCCAGCTTCACCCCTGGCCCAAAATTAAAGTATAACCGAGTAACTTGGTTGGTGCGCATGTTCGTGTTTCAGGATGGTTCGTAAGATCGATAGGGAAGACGGTGGTTTCGTGACCGACCGGCTTCAGGGGCTGGTTTCGATTTTAGGGTAAAGTCGATTTACCACGGCTATTGTTCCCAAATATAACACGTTCCAAGTTTTACGCTTTGCTCTAACACGTATGATTTCCCACTGATTCGATCGATACATTTATTGTAAATTACAGGGCAGATACGTATTTACTCGTCTATTTAGAATAAATGGCGATCGTTTAAATTATAATTATAGCAAAATATAGGATAAAAATTATTAATTTTCTACTTCGTTACAACTTCAACGAGAAAGAAAATAATTAGTTCGAAATTTATTTATTCATCGGTACAATTAAATTATAAAGATGATTAGATCGTCTTTGGATAAATATCGGTCATATTGCGAACAATAGAAATTCGATCATCGTTGATCATCAATAGAATTGAACATTGAATGGTTACAAGAAGACTTTACGGAAAATCACAATCAAATCAAAATCAAAAACAGTTTATCGTAAACAAAAAGAATTTGAACATGCTGTTTCGTAATTATTAACATATTTATTTATCCAAAATATTAGATATATTTCTTTGTAAGTATTTTCAACCAAATTACACAGATCTTTGATATTTTTCTAATCATCGTTAATCACGAAACGATAGAATTTAAAACATAAGATGCATTCGTATCTTGCTGAAAAAACCATATATACGCTTTCGTTTAAAGAATTGCATTAAATTAAACGAAGAGTTGATGATAATTGAACGTGAAAATTTCTCGATGTCGATGTATACGAGTTGGTTCTCATTATCGATCACATTAAAATCGCCATAACTCTCCCCGTTAACGGGGACACGGCCGTTATTTCTATCGAGAGTGTGATTCTATACGAATAATTAGCGATTCTTTTGGAACGATAAGAAAGGACGAGAGAGAAAAGATTCGAGAGGCTATTTTTCCGAGACGTGGAAAATAATATGGTATCTTCGATCGCGTAGCAATTTCTCCCCGACGTGTGAAAAAAGAAAAACGAATTTGTCTCGTCGTTTCGAACACAGAGACTCGAAGAAATAGATATAATACCATGTCAAGAAGACGTAGAAATGATAAAGATAAACATACCTGGTATAGGTAACTACGATATTCTGTTTGATTACTGTTCATTGATAAGCCTCGAGAACTTATCGTTTCAAAATATTTCTTCTATTTCTATGCATTAGGAATTAAATTTACGATTAACTTTCGAAAAATAATTTCATTTGGATAAAATGGACATCTATCGTTACGAAGCAAAATTGACGTACAATTTAAATTAAATGACGTTAAAAATAGAAATTTATCGATAATAATATCGATATATTACGAAACGTTGATTTTAGGAATAAAATATCGTTTTAAAATATCGTTTTAATGTAATTTTATTTCTTCTCGATCTTTTTTAAAATTCTTCTAATCGTCGGAAATATTGGAAAAATAATCGTTTCAATAATACTTTCAATAATTCTTGCGATATAAGAAGAATTTTCGCATACGTTTCGAGCGATAAACAGAATTTAAATCGGAATGGTAGAAAAACCGAAATCTCGGTGTTAATTCGCGGCAATAGATGACTCGAGACAAAGACAATGTCGTTCGGTTGGTTAAACAAACGCATCCGCGAGACACGCCGCTCCACCAACTATGGGACAAGTTGACTGCGCTTTCTAGCCACCGGAAGTCAGCTGTTATCTCAAGAAGTAAGCTGGCATCGAACGACTCGAAAAACTCGTCGTCGTCGTCATCGTCGTCGTCGTCGTCGTCGTCGTCGTCGTTGTCGTCGTCGTCTTTGACGCAAGGCGACCCACATTTGGCTACCGCACCGTTTCATTGTAATACGTGCGATGCGACTCATAATCGTAATTTTATATTTTACACGACTTATACGACATATATCGATAAACGCAAAATTTCAAACAATCTCTAATTCGTAAATTGAAAAATCGAAATCGTTTTTGTTCTTAAATTAAAATAAAAACAACGACATTGACACATTTGAATATAGAATTATACGTAATTTATATGAAAGTAAATAGTAAATATTTATATTCATATGAATCCCTTTTTTTTCTTAACTTGTAAGATATTCAAGAATTTATACGTATTTTTATTTATAAAAAAAATTGATACCTAATCACAATTATATATAAATTTCTCCATGTTTTAAATTTAAATACGTGTAAATTCGTATACGTTTTAATTTCGTTTCATCGTTGTATTCTTATATTTCTGTAAATTGAAATGGATCTTTCACACGTCCCGTAATTTTACTTTGCAATATATCCGATGTTCGAATAAATTAAACGAGAAACGAAGTAACGAATAGAAGACTCTTGTAACACTTTCGTAATCGAACGTAATGGGTGAAATATCATTTTACACCGATGAATCTTATATCGTTCAAAGTATACGAACATTTTGGAATATAAGTGTGGAATATATATTTCGATCCTTTTTTTCGCATTCCATTGCAAGTCGTTGAGTCGAATTTATATCTTCACAATTTTTTTCTCAAGGCGAGCAAAGGGTAGGAGAATCGAGCGAGACAAGATAAATTCCCATGGGCCCGAAGGCTACCCTTCGATGTTCTCCCTATGCTGACCCTTGATCAGGGTCCATTCGTAGCGAAGGGATCATCGTAGAGCGAGGGTCGAAAAAAAGAAGGTTAGGGTTCCGCGCCACCACTTGAAAACTCGCGTGTCTACGACTCGATATACCGGATTCCATGTACGGGACTTTTCATGTATTCGTCTTCACACGGTTCTTCTCTTGCGCTCTCTCTCTCTCTCTCTCTCTCTCTCTCTCTCTCTCTCTCTCTCTCTTTCTCCGTTCCGTCGATCTTTCGTCAACTTTCGATCGTTACGCGCCACAATTTTTCGCTCTTCTTCGCGAATCGTTTCAAAAGAGTGAGCGAACGAGTCGAACGGAAGGAAGAAAAATTTTGATAGGCAACGTGAGACGACAACGTGTTTCGTTATATCGAATAAGTTCTCCCCTGGAAGCCGCAAAAGTAGATCGGCAACAGGCGGAAGCCATCCAACCTTTTAATTCCTCGAACCGTTTACTTAGGTAGTCGAAGGTGAACCGCGAATTTGTAACGAAGATAGGTATTAGGCGGAGAAAAGCTTGCCGAGTTGTTTGCGAAATAAACAATATAAAATGTTTATACAATGGTTCTTTTTGTTTTTTATATTTGTAAAGATATTTCAAAATTTATAGAGACAGCGACGAAGCGAAAATTGCGATAATTTTTCCAGATGCGCACATTGCCACGGGGGATGCGAAAATCTGGGTCCTCGGCCGTTATAATTTAGGGGAACAACCAGGTGGTGCACGTACCTCGTCGAATGCGCAAATCCAAAGAATAGACGGAGAAAAATGAGGATGGAAGAAATAAGAGCGAAATGTTTGCGTAGATGCATCTGTCGTACGTAACGTTTCGTCGAATTTGCGTCACGATATCGTGGGTATAGGTGAATAATAAATCACCGATAAATAATTTCGATATAATTCGCTGATCCGTCGACCTATCATTTGGAAAAACGGAAAAATAAAGATCTAAAGATCGAGTGGCGATTTAAGAAAAAAGGAAAGAAAAAACGACGAAGAGAAGAACGAAGAGAGAACACTCGCGATTTCCGCTCGATGGATTCCCGATGCATACGTAAATCAAGGCGAAGAGGGAGTGATGACATTCGAGAAAGTTTGTGTATGCTTTCTCGAATGCGCGCCCGAGAGAGAGGGGAGGAAGCTTTTATAAAATCCGATTAAGGGTGAAGAAGAAATCGAACAATCGCGATCGGCTGTGAAATTCAGCGAGGGAAAAAAAAAGAGAGGAAAACAGAGAGGAGGACGAGGAAGAGGGAATGAATCGACGAGGGAAAAGAGGGACAGAAAGGGTGATTTCAGCATCGGAGAGGATTAACGAGGCCCGTTCGTTCGTCCAATTGGTTTATGGTTTCACGTTGTTCGGTGACGATAAATAAACGTCGAATCGTAGGAGACGCGAGAGAAAGAAGGAAGGATAGAAAGGATAAATCTCTGGTTGGATTGGTCAATGAACGGCCAGGGTAAAAAAAGGAAGAGAAACTCTCGGTGGCGCTCGAACCTCTTTCGCTACCTTTATTGCCAAGGTACCTTTACTGCCTTTTCGATGCCTTCTCAATTCCTTTCCCTAGCCTTTCCCTAGCCTTTCCCTAGCCTTTCCCTAGCCTTTCCCCTTCCGAATTCCTGCTCGGAAAGAAAAACGCATATGTCCCTGCCGCAAACCGAGGCGAGAAAGGTTGCACAGGTTTAAATCTCGAACGTCTAATTCTCTCATTCCTGTCTTAACGGACCGTGTTAAGTCGTGAACAGTTGTTTGGAAAAGCGTATTGTGTTCGAGAAGGTACATCGGCTAGGCATTGAAACTGCCTCCGGTTGAAATATGAGTTCCGCCAATAACTCAAAAATCGTATTATTCCCAAAGAAATTTTTCCCCCGATATCTCGCAAACTCGCACAATCTCACGTCCCGATTGTTTATCCAACGAATCTCTCTATTTTCTTAACAGGTGTTTTTACGTTTATTATCTTTACCTGACCTATAGCTGTGTAGGTCCGATCACGATTATCGCTCGTCTTAAATACGGAGGTATCGGTACCTCTCGGTAAAGATTCGTCGGAACGTGAACGTTAGACACCCACGATCGCCGCACAATGAGGCGTAATCGACGCGATTAGCTACCACCTATCGATCGAGGGCGGTATCGATATTCCGATATTCGATATCTCGAGAGTAACGAGACAAAATTGTCGTATAATTATTCGTCGATAAACGAGCGAATAACTGGAAGGGCGGTGACTCCGATCGTTTTTCGAGCAAAAACTTAGGGGAAAAAGACGCGCGTGTATTCGTGCGATCGAACGGGACAAGTTCTCTATTCGCGACACCTGGTACCGCTTTAATCGTTACACGGATCGATCACGATATTTTTTTCATTCTCGAAATCTGGAAAACCAGTTTCTCGCCCAGTTGGTCAGCTTTTATAACGCGTCATCCGCAAATTCAAAATTAATCAGGTAAACGCCATTCACGTATACGGTGGAAATACGCAATAACACGCGTCGATCCGCGTAATAACTCGACGAACGACGTTCAATTCTGCCAGATCGGTGTAATATATTTGGGCTCGTACAGGGGCTAAAAGTGAAAATGGATGTAATTCGCGTCTCATCCTCTTCGCGATCCCCTCGTCCAATCTCGCGCGACTCGCGATAAAAATTATAAAAATCGAACCTTTCTGCGCCTCGATTTCGCCCTCTCGAGTATGGAAATGGATTTCGTCTTTATTCGATTTTCACGAATTAATCGAAAAAGGAAGGTAAACTTTTCCCTCCCTACGACTATGACCCGAATAAAACGCCCCAAGATCCGCCGCGACAACGTTCGAGAAAAAAGATCCAATGGCGCTCTCTCTCTCTCTCTCTCTCTCTCCCAGTCTCTTCTTTCCGACGAGTAGTCGATAAATCGATGCGAACACTTGGACGGATACGTATACGCGTCGTATTCTGGATACACGTCTACCTATCAACCGAAAACTTTATACTCACGAACAAGAACACAGCGTTTTTCTCGTTCGATTGGTCACGAGGCGCACGCGATTTGCGGACGACCAGTTTTCACCTGGGAAACGTAGTTACACGAAACGGAAGAGGAGGGAGGGGGGAAGAAAAAATGAAGTATCGTGACATACATGTTCTACCATCTTTGTTCTGTCGACACCATGGTCGATGTTTCGAGGGAAAGAGGAGACGAAGAGAAAGACGAAGAAGAAGTAGAAGAAGAAGAAGAAGAAGAAGAAGAAGAAGAGTCTGGTAGCAGGATCTCCGTGGCATGAAGGGACTCTAGAGAGAAGGAATGTTGTTGTTGTGCCGGGAGGCGGTTGCACGAGGGAAGCGGTGAAGTGCAACGGTGCGGCCGGCGGCTTGGATCAAGCGGTAGAAGCGCGAGAAAGAGAGAAACGGGGAACACGAGGAAGACAGAGAGAGAGAGAGAGGGAGGGAGGGAGGGAAGGAATGGGGGAGGGAGCGAGGGGGGTTTGGTAGAGGAGGGGCGGCAAAGTCAATGCACCGCAGGGGAATGCAACGCGCCGCGCCAACCAACACAGAGTGTGTCTACTACGTCAGAGCGCATTCTACCGCACTTTAAGACTACAGCGTCGTCGCTGGTCACAGTTACTATACGCGACTATGTCTTTTTCTGCCGTTGCCTTTTCCACGAATTTCCCCTGCTGCGTATCTTGGCTAACTTCGCGCGGCTGATGAGAGAGAATTTTTACGGAGAGAGAGGGAGAGGAAGAAAGAGAGAGTTGTTCGCAATTTATTTGGAATTAGGTAGATATTTCGACGGTAGAATTTTTTTTGCTTTTATTCTTAGCATGATCCGGCAACGTTTATTACTCTCTGCGCACACGCAGAGAAACGAAACAATGGACAAATCCATACGTTGAGAGAGATCGGAATTTTAATTTTTCGAGAGTATCAAATATCAAATATTTTCGAAGGAAGAAAAGTGGGGAAAAGAAAGAAGTATCGTATAATTGGATTCGATCGTGGATCGAATCGGGATCTCGTTTTCTACAGGCGAATTCGCTTTCCCACGGAGTGACGGGGGCAGAAGGTTGAAAGCGAGCGCGTCGCGGCTCGGCAGAACAGCGTAAAGCTGGAGCCGGTGGTATCGCTTCTCGGAAGCAATGCATCACGGGACGATGCATACCGAGGCGGCGCGTGTTACGAGTCGATTCGAATCGAGTTCTCTTATTAAACAGGACGGTATAAAAACTCGGAGGTAGAGAAGGAAGGGAAGGTCATCGCGGAGATGGAAAGGAATGGGTGAGAATAAGGAGTATACAAGTATGCGGGTCCTGGTAGCGTGGCGTGTAAACGATAAAGAAAACTCGGGTTCCGTGCTTTTGTCGGACCAAGCCACGACTGTAAACAACCGGTAACCGTATCGATCTAACGTGACACACACACACACATACATACATACACACACCACGCGCACGCGCTCCGGAAACCGAACGATTTTTGTGCATCGTTGAATTACGCGCTCTTCTTCTTTACCGATGTTCTGTTTCTCCACCATCCAAGACGTTTTCCCCCAGTACAGGAAATGACACGCGAGTCACGCGGCGGAAACGATCCGAAGCGCAAGAACTGGGAATGCAAGCGGGAGTAGTTTTCGAACGGTACATTCGTCGTTTCGTTCGCGGAAATCGAAGAAGTCGCAACGATTTGAAGGAAAAAGAAAGAAAGAAAAAAAAAAAAAAGAAAAGAAATATTTCTATTCGCTGCTCTCGAAAGGGAAAAATATTCACGGGGGAGTGACGGATAACAATCGGCCTCGAAAGAAGGCGTTCCACCGCGTCCCACGTACGAACGCCTGCGCGAAATTCGCAAAATTGCACAACAACGGGAAAAGAGCAAAAGAAAGGAGATCGCGCGTTAGATGTCTTTTCGATCTCTTTCGTACCGATCGATCGTTATCGCGTTCAACGACCACGTAATAAGAAATCCACGTAAGGATGGAAAGAAAAATTAATGCGGAGAATCTTAAAAAAAAAAAAAAAAAAAATTCGCCTCGCGCGTGTTCCAGAGCTTGGCGGCGTGTGGTCGGTCGATCGTTTGTGAAGTTCAGTCACTCACGGCAGTTCGCACCATACTCTCCCCCTTTCTGGGTCCCACGTAAGTACTTGCGTGTTCCATTCCCCTCCCTATAGTCGATTCCCTATAGTGTAGATATACATACATACATATATATGTTTTCTTTCTCTGGCGAACATCGTTGATCGAGATCGGCGCGAACGGTGTGCGTGATCGCACACGGTTGCGTAGAACACAGCGAGTCGTTGTGCGGTGCGTTGGTTGCTGTTGGATAGCCGCGCGAGAAAGAGATCGCTTCGAGTACAAAGTCCATATACGTAGTTGCAACGGTGTGCGCGTGCGTGACGCGTAAGTGCGAGGGAACGGTGGAGTAGAAAGGAAGGCACGGCGTGAGTAACGTGTGTACGCGCGGCCGGCTGCGCATGCGCGCCCAAGTTCCCGAGAGGCGCAGTGAATGAAGACCCCCACTACCATCGCTTCGCGGCTACGCACACATGGTACGCGATCATACACGACGTCACCGCCGATGTTACACGATGCAGTTCCCGCGACGTTCAACTTTCGTCAAATTCGACTGGGATGGCGCCTGGGATGGCCTCGTTTGATAACGACCATACACCGACATTTGTGTGTTACTTTTTACACGACATCGCGATTTCTTTTTTTTTTTTAATTCGGATACCTCGCTACGATCGATGCGTCGTAGGAGGACGAAAGATACGACAGACGATGACGAGATCTTTAACGCGCGAGATACGAATAAATCGGTACATACGCATATATATTATTTTTTAAAGGACGATAAATTGTTCGAGAGGTGCTCGTAATCCGTACGAACGATTTCTAATCGATCCTGGGGGGGATCGAATTCCATTGGCCCGCATCCGCGACGCGTGGAGGCGAATGGCCCTCGCTGGGCCCAGAATCATGGACGCTCAGTGCCTGTATTAAACGACGTACCACCGCCACTTTTCTCCTTTGCCGCGCTACGAGAGGAAATTAGAAATTTGCTCGGCGGAGATGGTCGTAGAATTGTGTGATTTGATTCGTTGCTACCGACTCGTTTCTGCCGAGAGTGATCCGCGTCTGCAGGTCTGCGGATTCGAAGAAACAACGTACGGTAGAAACGAAGACTCGTCGAAAATAAAAAAAGAAATATTTTCGGCCGGAAATATCCGTTCGTCGGCGATATTCCAACCGTGAACCACGAGCGATGACGTATCCCTCGAAGATCCACGAAGAAGAAGAAGAAGAAGAAGAAGAAGAAGAGGAGCGATACGACGAGTTTGGTGTCGGGCATCGGCCGACATATGCCGGTTACCGTGCATGCATGCATGCGTGCGTGCGTGCGTGCGTGCGTGCAGCTGCTATATCATCCTTCGGGTTTGGGTCGGTGGGTGACACGTTTCGCTCGTTGTGCACGGCCGGTATACACGCGGCAAGCAATGGGTATTGATTTGTGGAGTGAACGCACCGCACCCCTTCCCTCCTTTCAACCCCTCTCTCTTTTACCATACCTCTGCAACGCGGCTTCGGCCCGACCGCGTATACGCTCCTCCATGGACACGAGATACACGCGCTAATTTCGCATACACGCGGCCAGACGGCCGCATACAATTACGGCTTAGCCCCTTTCGCCGAGCCCCGTTGCTCGCGCGCGCCGTGTCCGACCCCATCGCTCGGTTCAGAGGCCGCTCCCCACCCAAACACCCCTCCTCCTCCCTCCCCCTGGGGAGGGGGCTTGCACTGCATCCTTTGGGTGGGTCAGGGCCAGAGAGGCGCGGAGAATCATGGCTGGATTCGGGGTAGGTCGAGGGTCGAGGACGGGATCGAGGAAAGTTCGTCGCGTCTCTGCAGAGAGATTTTTCGAGAGATGTCGGGTACTCGGCAAATTTTCGGGAAAAGAGATTTTCAACGGGAGGATCGAATTCACAGGATGTATTTCGATTCGATGAACGAATAAAAATGATAAAAAAATAATTATCATCGAGTTGGGAGGAAAGAGAAGAAGAAGAAAAAAAAAAGGGAGGAGGCTGGTCATACGGAGAAGAAAGGGATTGACCGGTAAAGAGTGGGGGCGAAATTCCGATCACATTACGGCGAAGAGAGAAGAGATACGAGGGTTGTCGAGAGCGCAAGAACACGGTCGGTCGAGACGCAGGGGGGGGGAGAGAGAGAGAGAGAGAGCGAAGGGGTGAACGGTCGCACGGGGGTGGAGTAATGAAAGAAACGGGTGGGGAGGAAGGTCAACGACGGCGACGATGGGAACGCAGATGGGAACACGGGGGGATAAAGGATACAAGGAGCAGGAGAAGTAGTAGCGAAGCACTCTTTCTCCGTTCGAGTCCGAGTGAACTGTGGAGGAAGAAGCGCGGCAAGGCAAGGTGGAAGGGGGTGGAGAAGAAGAACGCAGGGGACGAGAGAGGAACACGCGTGCGCGCGCGACCGGGTCCGAAGTAAACAAGTGGAAGCCGGTGGAACGGGACGGACACCGGTCAGTGCGATGCATTTGGTGCATTCCTGCAGTCTGCGCCGCTGCGCCCCGACGGTGAGAGCGGGAGAGGCAGCCGGACCACGTTCGAGAGAGAGAGAGAGAGAGAGCGAGCGAAGCAAAGGAGGAGAAAGAAGCGAGCTCTGCAACGCGGCACACCACTTTGGACCGACGGACGCAAACCGCATTCCCGGCCGTGACCTTCGCTAGGACATCGCCACTGCCCCCACCCCCACCCCTTTTTCTCATCCTCTCTCCCGCTCGCGGATGGCAATTGTCCTTCCTTCCTTCTTTCTTTCTTTCTTTCTTTCTTTCCTTCTTTCCTTCTCTTTCCTCCTCCCTTCTACCCTCTGCCTCTCTCTTTTATCGTACGTCTCGCTTCCACCGAGATCGCGAAATCACCAACAGGAGGAACGTGGAATCGCGCAGCATCCCACTCTCTCTCTCTCTCTCTCTCTGTGTGTGCCGTTTCCCACCCTGTAGCACGATACGATAGTCGACCAACTCTCCATTTGGTCACGAGTTTTCCTCCGAGTGCGAGTAACCGCCACTGGGAGGGGGTTATGCTACTCCGGCTGGCCTTTCGCGGCCGATCCTCGAGGTGCGAGACTTTTTCCCTCTCCTTCCATCTCTCGCTCCCTCCCTCGCCACGATTGCCCTCGCTTTCTCGCTCGCGCGTCGAAAATACGAAAGCCTCGCTATGGTTCGACTCTAAATCCGTTGGTGACGAGAACCGCGCGAATCGTATGATTCACGAGCTATAAATAATCCGGAGAAGGACGGGAGATTAAAGGCGAGACCGTTAGAAAACGCGGGAATATATTATAGGGAGTGGGATGGATTCCGAATCTTTGGCATCGGGAAGAAATTTCGTTTTTCGTTCAATTCCAGCACGGAGGAACGTGGAACAATTACGAGGTTGTAATTACGCGGAATTCTTACGATGATTCACGCTCGCGAGTCCCGGGAGCAGAGCAAAACAAAGGGAATCTCGAGGGGGAGGATTTGAACGCGTTCCTTGTGGCAACCGCGAGAACGAGATTAAAGGATCCAGCGGCGGAACCGAGCGACGACGTGTCGCGGATTTTCAGGAAAAGTGGCCGCGGCGAAGGAACGTGGGAGGCCACTTCACAGAGGGACCCCGTTTTAATTTCCTGCCGTGGCGAGAAGCCAAAGACCCCGGAACAACGCGAAACGCTCTCTGACCGGAGTTTGCCATCGGGGAAAAGAGAACGCGTCGAGAAGCATAGAGAAGAGAGGACCAAAAGCACGGTGTACGAAGAAGAGGGAGAGAATGTGGTTCAAAGGGAGGGAGTGGAAGCAGCGGCCCTAAAGAATTTCAGAATCCTCTCTCGCGCTCTTTCTCTAATTTACGAGCGGTCGTCCCGAATTCGAGCAAATATTTGTTCATCGCGTTCGACTAACGGGTGTATATGAAGGAAATGGGAGGAGGGGGAGGAAAGAAAGACATACGTACGGTTGGAACGAGAGAGGAAAAGTAACGAGAGGGAAGAGGAGTAAGAATAGACAGGAGAAAGGAAAGAGAGAGCGGGCATCGTTCATAATTCGAAAACCGCTCCTCATCTCTCTGTGCTGTGCGTCCATCGATACTTTCCTCCCCCTTCTCTCCTCGCGTTATACGTCCCTCTCGTTTCCTCCCCCTTCCTTCTACTTTTGCTTTTGAGACGCGAGATCCATCCATCGACCTTGCATTTCCAACTCCGAAAGACTCTTTGAAGCGGACCGCCCAGAATCTAGCCGGAAGCACTATTGAAGAGTATTCATTCGAGAGAGAAGAAGAAGGCGAGAAACCCAGTACCTGGAAGTCGTGTTAACACGCGCTGCTGGACGCTACAAGCCGCTCCAATTAGCATCTTCTTTTTCTCCTTCGACTTCTTTCGCCTTCTCCTCACGCCTGCCTGCCTTCTCTGCCTTCTTCTCCTCCTCCTCCTCCTCCTCCTCCTCCTCGGCTTCCTTTTCACTCGACTCTCACACACGACCGACGACGAGCACCTGTTGAACCAACCCGACACTCTCCCTCTCCCTCCTATCTCTTCCAAGACATCGTGAATATCTCTTCGTCGAGTATGCGGATTCTAATCGTGTTCTATTCGTTGTCGGATCAAAGAATGAAACGGATGTATTTGATTGTGATGACCAACGATAAATCTCGAGTTATCGGTGAATCAACATGGTTGTCGCGTGGAAAGATTTTACGATATCCATCGTTACGACAAAATAACTTCCATTTTGCGATATCTCGTATCTTTGTGCGCTTTTGAGTCGAAGTTGGCTCAAAACTAAATTTAGGATGTATTTAAAATTCCATTACCATAGATTAATCGATTCAATTTGCATGTTCATTTTCTAATTCTCACGAGAGAAATTCAAAAAATTCGATTCGTTTAAATACTATTTTTAAATTTCAATATTCCCTGAAAGAATTATTTCATCGATTTCTTTATTCCGCAATTGGATAATAAATGTTTCGACATTTCAATTCAACTAAAAATAAAATGTAACACGAAAAGGAAAAATCCAAATTTTTTGGAAATCGACAGCAACGGCTTTAATTATTCCGCCGAAGCGTGAAGCATTTCTTCATAGTTGAATCTAGGAAGAAGAAGAAAAAGTTAAAAATAAAAAAAAAAACAAAAAAAAAAAAGAAAAAGACTCGTAAGCAACGCGGAGCAACCGACGGACAGACGGACGGACGGACGGTCGGTCTCCTTGTTGCACGTCCGATTCGCTCCTGTTGGACGAAATACGTCGGCATCCAAATAATTCGGGATACGCTCGTGTGAGATATGAATGAGAGGAGTGGGTACGGCGTGACGTTGTTTACTGTCTGGCAGGATTGGAGTAGAAGCATCCGCGTGCACCGACGAAAAACGAGGAGACGAGTGGAATCGTAAAGAGGAAGAAAGATGAAAGAGGATGAAAGAAATGGTGAAAGAGAAGAGAGAGGAGGAAGAGTAGTGCGAGAGCAAGGAAAATAGGTAGACAGAGAGAGATTTAGCAGAATGGAGAGAGAGAGAGAGAGAGAGAGAGAGAGAGAGAGAGAGAGAGAGAGAGAGAATGTGAAAGGTAGAGGAAGATGGAAGAGAGAAACCTGGTGCGAGGATGGGGACCGGGCCCAGGATTCGAAGAAAGAAGAAACGGGGAGTCAACGACCCAACGAGAGATGCCGTCTCTCTGGCGTTAAGGCGCGCTCGAAACCTTCTACCTTCTCCTCTCCCTCCCCCCCATCCATGTCTTGAATCCGCGCAAACCTCCGCTATTGCGAATTGATACGGGATCAAGGCCGTTTGCCTTGCGGAATTCCAACCTGAACGGCTTGTACAGGTGGTAGAAGAACCTGATAAACGCGAACGACGTTCACGAAGAAGAGATTCTTCCTCGCTAAATCTTTCCAAATCGTTTCTAAAGAAAAAAAAAAACGACTTTTGTTGTCGACCAAAGTTGCGTTATTTCGAGATATATTATTTCCCGGTAGAGATAAGTGACGACGATTATAATCGAAAAAAAAATCGATGCGTTGGAATTGTAATGAATCACCATAGATTTCCACCGATGTAACAAGGCCGAAGAGTTACGTCAGTATCTCCGTTAGAAAGGAAATTATCGCGACTGTACACGGACTTACGGAGAGCCATCGAAACTTTTGACTCCTGTGTCAAACGAATTCAACGAAAAATTCCACTATTATAATTTTTTATTCGAGGAATAATACAAATGGATATATATATATGAATCGTGTTGTATAATAATAAATCGGTCGATTCCATATTGAAAATAATCAACGTGAAATATGAAATATATCGACGCATGTTCTAACGTCGAATCGAAATAATTTTTCAGAATTCAATCGATTTCGATTTTCGATCACGGAATAATTTCGGCATTTACCACGGGTAAAGAATTTCCTTTTTATTATTCGATTCTATACGACTATACTTAGAATGGTGTAACGCTCGATCGAATACGTGGAAAACTTCCTTGACGACGTTTTCGATCGAAACGCGCATGCGCGAGTAAACCTACGCTTCCTTCGAACAGTAGGTATGAATGATTGTCGTTGTCGCGGTGTGGTCGTCAATCTCTTGACGTCATGGAGACGGTGACGGTCGTATTACGACCGTGCGACCGTTATGTGACCGATTGGCACACGACTGCCACCACCTGTCTACGTGGTTCTCCTGCTTTCCCATGCTGCCCGAATTCGTTAAAAGTGACCAATGTCTCGCGCGCTCGTTACGTGAATGCCATTTCAAAATTAATATTCGAGGTTAGATTCGGGCCGAATCACAACATTCCGATCGTTTCAATTTTCAATTTTTTCAACAATTCCGACTAAAAATCGACACGAGCTCGATTCTCGACCAGTTTGACGATCATCGACATCAGGGGAAGGATTTCACACGATGATTACGCACGATGATTCCACGATGCTCGATCGTTGTGTGATCGAGTGAGGTACGGCGTCACATCGTCGAAAAAATTCCAAATCGGCGCGCTTAAAGACACGCCAGTTTCGGCGAGTGGGATTGATATGGAGATTAAAGGGAGGAGTGGAGTCTGTGAGCGAGAGATCGGGTCGGAGAACGAACGAGCGAGATAGAATGGGACGTGTGCGAGCGAGAAAAGTGTTTCGAAAGAGGAACGGAGACATCGTGAGAGAAGGGAGAGAAGGAAAGAACCAACACACACGTACGGGGGGAGGGGGAGCGAGGAGAGAGGGAAGGGAGGGGGGAGCGAGGAGGACAAGAGGGTCAGTAGCTCTGCGTTCTCATGCATTCCGCTCTGTCATGGCGGCCAGCGACTCAGACACGCTTCGTCTGTCCTCGTTGTGCATTCACTCCGGGGGCAACGTGCAGTTCGTCTTCGTTACACCCGGCTAGAGGAAAGAGACTGAGGAAGAAGGGGTGCAGAGGAAGAGATGGCAAAAGGCGGTAGGCATGGGGGTGGGGTAGGGAAAGACAGAGGGGAGCGCCCACTGCGTTAAATGCTCCACAGCGAAGGCGCGCGCGTTCTCTCGCCATGCTTCGGGCCCTCTTCTCTCTCTCTCTCTCTCTCTCTCTCTCTCTCTCTCTCTCAAGCCCTTTTGCGTTGCGACGTAAACAAGCCAGGGCCACGCTTCGACCGATACACAACATTCGCGTTACAAGATATAGGAAGACGTTAAGGAATTCGTCATTGTATAATCGTACTTACCGAATCACCGCAGAAATTGACACAAATATATTTGAAAATTGAAATCGTACGTCAATTTCGCGCAAATTTATCTCTAAGTCGTGTATATAAACATTTATATACGAACTTAATATAATTTTGCTATTTACGAGAAAATTCGGATTAAATTTTATATATAATCTTTACACAAACATCTTTATTTCAACACACGTAATTGATTATATATACGTTACTTATACGATGAAAAAACATTAATAATACGTTGAAAATATAGCATCGAATATTATACGATGTGAATGAACGCATCGACATCGCGTTAAGGACACGAAGAAGCTCGTGGTATCTTTCGCGTATGACGACAGATGCATGGAACGTGATTGTTCCGCTAAAGTCCGTACTCGAGAGTCTCGAGAATCGAACGAAACGGGGCATCTCATTCCGACAATGATTATAATTAACGCGGAATTTTATATCATATTTTATATCATATAAAACATGAAATTGCGATCGAACGATTTTCGAAGAGTATCGAAGATCGAGAGTATGAAAGACAAAGACAGAAATTGGAGCGGTAAGAAAGGGGGTTGGAAGGAGAAGCGCGAAATAATTTAGCGATCAAACGCAGCCGCGAAAGCATTACGCGAGGAGCGAGAGTTGGATTTGTCCGGGACGGGTAGCAGCCGTAAACACGACGTGGCGAGACGCTTTTATTGCCGACACGCTAACCACGATCGCGTATTTAATCAGCCCGGGCTTTGTTAAACCGAAATAACTGTGCGGAATCATTTTTGAGCGACGTTTTTCTTGGAAACGGTGCCACGAGAAAATCTTCATAAATCGCGACCAATGTCTCGTTAAAATTGTTTCGTATAAAAGATAAAGTTTTTCAAAGGGATCTTTTATTTTTTCATCGAAAAGATGAAAGAACACGAAAAAATGATCGATCGAATTTTTTTTTCCACAGAAAGATTCTTACATTCGATATATGTCACAATTATCGATCTATTGATGCGTTTCTGAATCACGCAAATGGCGACTCATCGATAGATTAGCGATAGTTCACAGAATTTTTCAAATCATTCGTAAGCGTAACAAAAGTAACAAATATGATTATTACATTCACTATGATATGTAAAGTTACTATCTTTCTTATATTTTGTCGCCAAATTTACGATGTGATGTTTTATATCCAAGAATTTAAAAAATATCGACGTTTCGTAAATATATTAATTATAAATTATGTGTAATCATGATTTTACAGGACAACGCGTATATATATATATATATAATCCTCTCTACATTCGTACTTATTAATTATTATTATTTTCTTTCCTTGTTTTCCTCTTGATGCAAAAAAGGGAATTATGGTAAAATGGAATTAGAAAAAACGGGGAAACTATATCGAATATATCGAAACGAGTAGAAAGAAATATATCGAAACGAAAAATGTTGGCTACAAAGCGAGAAGAAATCGAAAGGAAAGAGAACGAGCGGGGAAGCCGAATGGATATTCTCGCTCGGTAACGTGGGTACTATCGTATATCTTCCCACAGGAGGGCGGGAACGTCGTCTCGTAAGGGGAGACGGCAGAAGGGCGAGAAGGGTCCTACTAACGCGCGACCGCCGACAATAATACGGAGAAAGGGCACATGAATGCTTGGTGTTTGCACATGCGCGGGAGCGATGAACTTGAGAACAAGAAGGTTTTGCCTTCGCTTCGTCTCCCCGCTGCCTTTCCAGGACACACGATTCCACTCTCTTGTTTTCGATGTCATCGTGTTGTTCCCATTAGATCAAATGGAGAGAGAAAAAAATGGGGGGGGAAAAAAAAGGAAAAAAAAATCGAAAAGTTCATTCTCCGATTTTATCACTCGTGTGAACCAAGCCACAAAAGTGCTTTCATCGCTCTCGTTCCGAGAGAGCATGGAACGACACGGAGGTCGAGACTGAAACGGTCAATTTCGAAGGCGACATTCCACCGGTACCTGTCCTTAACTCAACCTCCTACATTTCGCGTTCGTGGGTACACGATGCTTGCCAAACACGGAGATCGAGATCGGATGAGAAACGGAAAACATAAGGCAACGTATTTCAATCCATTTCCATTCTTTTCCTCTTTTCTTTTTTTCTATCCCTCTCTCTTTTTCGATTTCATTTCATAATTCAACAACTTGGAGGGGATATATACGTGTGTACTTTTACGGTAAATGGAAACAAACACGAGGTTTATACGATGATGAAATAAGAAAAAGCAGGTATCAGGTATTCAGGAATGCGATAAACACGATGATGCAGAGACTGCACTCGGATGTGCGCGCGCTTGCGCGCAGTTACCATTGAAAGCAACCGTCCGAGACGCGATTATTCATATGTTACGCAAGCAGTTATATTTGTCGCGTTGGAATGACGGTTTCTCGTTTCGTTCGATTATAACTTAACGCGATCGATCTCGGAACGGTGTGTTCTTCTTTATCGACAGAGGACAAAAGAAAAGAAAAAAAAAAGAGAGAGGAAAGAAAAAAAAAAAAAAAAAAGGAATAGAAAAACGGCGAGGCGCCACTATATCGGTGAAATGAGAACCTCTGCGCGTGCCGCCGTGCCGCCGCCTCCGTCGCCGCCTATGCGGGCGTACGCTGGCACAGGAAATATGAATGTAACGCCGAAAATTCATTCATAATAAGATCTGGCTACTCGAACACACCGGGGGCGTGTTGTTTGAATTTCGGATTACGGATCCGGTCGTTAGTTGGTCACGGAGAGGGGCTAAAGGGCCAGGGGAGGGGGAAAGGTTAATAAGATCTTTCGATAAATAACACGTTCGATAACACTATTCCTAAATCGTGAAACTAGAAGGTATTGGTTAGAAGAGGATGGGACGTGGTTACACGCACGATTCGAATATATCGAGAAAAGCGTCGAATGAGACGTGTTGGTTCTTTGTTCGAGAATTTATAGATTACAATATCGTCATTTCGAAAAGATCAAATAAGTAAATAGACGAATAAATGAGAATATATGGCAAAGAGATAAAAAGGAAACGGAGTTGAAATATATATGTGAAAAATAGATATAAACGTTAATTTGTTCGCGTTTACGTCGTTGATAAGGATAAGGTAAATATTTATTTATAATATATATATATATATATATATATATATATATATATATATATATATATATATATATAAATATATGCGTGTGAATACGTACATTTCGTCGTTACTCTTTCGATATCAAAAGTATCGTGATACGTAATATCGTTCGACGTCGTTGTGACGTTTTTTTGTTCACTTTTTTTCTTTCCCTCGATGGTTCACGTTTCCTCGAACGAACGGTAGTATATCCGTGGCGTGCTGCTTGCTTCCCGTATGGGCCATCGAACTTGGAACGCACTGTAGAGGAGGAGCCGGGGCCCGTATTATGGGAACACACACGCCTGAACACGTGTGTCTCACTTCCTGCGGCGGACCGGAAGTCTCTATAGTACTATGGCGCACCGTAGTGTAGCGTGACCACGCTACAAGGGCCATTACTACTTCAATGGCAAAAAGAATGGTCCAATTACCGGTTAAAGCCACCGTTGCTCGTCGTTACTCCTTTAATGCGTTTTTCGAAGGCGTACACACACCTCCTCCACTTTCTTTCCGATTCTCTTCTCTTTTTTCTTTTTTTTTTTTTTGCCCCCCTCCCTTCCTCCTCCTCATCGGATCGCGTTTATTCTTCATCGATCTTTCCTCTTTTATTTATCAAAGTATTCGTCGTACGTTATATTTCGTTCAATATCGTTTCGCGTTCAGAGATACGGACGCATCGATATTTCTCGCATTCTTGTTTCAACATGTATTTTACGACGATATTCCAGAGAAACCAATGACACACCAATTGTTAACCGTTTTAAATGAAAATTGTTCGTTCTCTTTTAGTTCTCTTTCTTCAAGTGAATGCGACGAGTTCTAAATAAGAAGCGAAAAAGGGACCTGTAGAGCAATTTCCGGTCAAAGATTCCGCCATTGCCCGTAATTCATTTTCGATACTCGAAATCGCTCGATAACTTTTCCGATCTCACTCTATTCTGAAGAAACTGTTTCGTTCCAGCCACGTGGTGACGCACGCGTCTCTTCTTAACGCGTTCGATCGTAACACTATTAACGCACTGATAATATAACCGTAATATATCCTTTTCCTTGCTCTTGTACAGAAGACTCACGGGTCAAGCTTTTTTTTTTGTATACAAACAACACGAATCGTACATTATATACATGTGGTCCGAATTTACTCGTCGAGTCCGCCCTTGACACCAACCGCACGGGATGTTTATAACCGAGTAGTCCGCACAGCAGACACTCGCGCACACGCGTACACAGCGTTCCATCACGGCCGTGGTGCGAAAGAAAGATAGACGAGAAAGTGGATCGGCGAGACCGATATACAATCGCATAAGAACGACCGCACTATGGCACGGTTCGTACTAAACTGAGAGTGATCGGTGGCGCGTCACGCTCACGGTGATGCGCAGACGCGAGCTGCGCACAAGCGGTTGCGCACGACGCGGCGGCAACAAGCCGCGATGCGCGATCACACTCGCCAACACGCACTCACGCAGGCGCATTGCACGCACCCACACGAGGTTGATTCCCTATATAACTACTCTCTACGTATACGCGATGCGTTGCCGCGGGTGGTAAAGGGCCGCATGTGACCAAGAACGGAGAGAGGAAAAAGGAGAGAAGAAATATGAAGGGAGGGGACGAAACAGACCCGTTAGTTCTCAGAAGTGGACCGCCACCGCTCGCCGCCAAACAGACCTGTACCGACCGTGGTGGTTCTCTCTCGCCTGCCACCACCAACTTGGTGCTTGCTTTGGTGGATGGAGTACTACTACTACTACTACTACTACTACTATTACTACTATTATTACCACTACTACTACTATTTCACTACAATTATTACTACTACTATTACCACTACTTTTCCAAGTACTTTTACGTGTCTCACGACACACGACTAACACGGATGGAATTTCTTTTCATCGTTGGTCATTTTCGAAATCGATCTTCTTAATTTCCCATTTTTTTTTTTTTCGTTCTTTCTATCTCTTCTATCTTTTTCATCGTTTTCTATGAACGGGAAATATACGTTCGATATATTCATGCGTAGAGCGATAAACGAATGGGTGCGCGCGTTCTGTCGCAAGTTGGTCGACAGACCGATTGGCCATTGATTAGATACAAGTGTTTACTCGAGTGACGAATACATACCGATGTCATGTGTTTTTCATAGAAGCTCGATGGAACGACGGAGAGAAACGAGATCCGTAAATATTTCTATGTCGGCAAAATTGAGAGAAAAACCGGTTATCGACTGTTTACAAAAAAAAAAAAAAAAAAGGAAAAAAGGGAAAAAAAAAGAAGGGGGGAAAAAAAAGAGAAACAAGATTACACAGAAAATAGAGAAAAGTGTGGGAAAGTAACGATCGCAGGCGCAGAGATGTTTCGCCGAAACGCGACCTCGGCTTTCGTCTAGTTTTTCTTACCGAGTAAAAGCGACAAGTGGCGACCGGTCGAAGGCCCATCGGGGATCAACATTTCCTTTCTTTCACGGAACGGGGGCAACGTCGTGGGTGGTAGGTACGCCACGTATAGCGTGCGGCACCAGCGAAATGAGAAAGTCGATTCGTACGATCTACGATCTTACGACGACGTTTCGACTCTCGTTACAACCGACCAATATTCCCCGCATACATGTACAAAAACAAATCTCTCTCGTTTTGAAATATAAATTTTCAAAGAACGAATTTCCAGAGAAGACGAAGAACAAGAGGACGAAGAGAGGTATTATCGCTAGTCGAGGAAAACGTTCCAAGAGTCGAATTTCTTTCACCCGAATTCCGAATCGAGGGAAAAAGAAGAAGAAGAAAAAAAAGAGAAATATGATTCTCGTACACGTCTGATACTGTTTTTCTGTTGCTTCTCTCTCACGGTGAGACGCACACGGGCGGTCTAAGAACTGCAAGATTCATTAACGGTTCCTCGGCACGGAGGCGGGCACGCGTGTGTGTATGCCGATGTGCATTCCATCGGTCGCGCTCGTGTGAACGACCGTAAGGTGTACTTGTACACACAGAGACACGGAGGAAGAGGAGGGAGAAGGGGGGGGAGGACAGAGATCCCGGAGATAGATGTCGAGTATGTGAAGAGGAATGAGACACAAGAGATAGAGAGAAGTATTATATACGAAGAATGGAAGAGAGAGGAAAGAAGATGGAAGAAGAAGAAGAAAAACCGAATATATACATATATATGTATATATATATATGTACATTTGATGGGCTCGATTCATCTGCTAGACGGTTGTCTATCGTCATCATCGAAGTACGCAAGGAACGTACGAGGAAAGTTATTAAGGTCAGTGGTGTAGCGACGATCGCGATGTAACCCGGAGATACACCGATAATACGTTGTATTTCGTACAACGAGATACATACGCGACATTGGATTTGATTAATCGTTAAAATCGTTTGGCGCAATCTAACGATCGAACGCACCAGTAATCCGGTTCGAATCGATCCATTTATGGCAATAATAATGATTGCAAATATTCTTCTTTGTTCGCACAACGTTCGCGCTGCTTCACAGCGGAAGCAATAGAACGTGAAGCGTATTGGCGCGAAATAACGATGGAGAAAAAACGTTTTCGATCCTTAATCGCGACGATTAATTTGTTTCTACGATGCGTGCGCGTATATACGTCGTCTTCTCCGATTCGAGGCTTCCTTTCGATTATTTTCCAATCAATCGTGATCGCGATTATAATCACTTAGCCACTTATCTTTCTCGCCACGTTCGTTTCGGATAAACTGGACTCCACTCCGACCGAGGCGGAACTAAAATTTGTTGTGATCGAATGATCGATCGCAGTATCCAAAAAGGATACTGGCGACGATCGAACGATCGACGCTTTAATAATCGTTTATATTCCGCGTTTAAATCGCGCAGCACGCATCTTGGTCAAGAACGATTGCGCCGTAAAGGCGACCAACGCAATCCTGCCACTGGCTCGCGATCGTTCGAGTTGCGACGCCAATGCGAGGAGATCGCGGAGGCGCACCTAACCTATAAAGAGACACGGAAACGTGATGGAATGCGCGCGAAACGAACGCCTGCGTCACTCCGCAACACCGTTCCATCATCACCTGGATATACCTCCTTCCACTTTCCATCGTTCTATTTTTAATCGATTTTAAGACGAGAAATTGACGAGATCGAGAATACGATATCCATCGTATCAGAATTTCGTTTATAATAAGACGAATATTTTTTTGATTTCGACCTATTTCGAAATTAGGATTATTATAAGATAGAAAAGAGAGAGAAAGAGAGGAAATAGAAATTTACGGAAGAAAAGATTTATCCGTGCAGATTCGCTCGGTTCAGAATGCTTTTTCTTCTCTTTTCCCTTTCGAGGATACCAGAGTGGTTCCACCCGATGCATCGAGGCACTTAAGGTAACGCTACTTCTTTCGCGATCAAAAGGAAAGACGCGAATGCCCGCTGTCTCGAATTTCGTAACGAAAGACAGGCTACGCGATACCTATTTTTCGAGCGTTGTCGCTTGGCTCGGTCTCCGCTATGTGACACAGTCGCCATCTCTGCGTCGCGTAAATTGCGAGAACGACACGACTGTTTTTGGCTCGATACCGATTGGCACGGACGTCTTTATTTACGGAAAAGGACAAAGTACGCGAGTTCGTAGGCGGAGATCCAAATTGAATTGGACATCGAGAACATGGAGTTTCACGCGTGTACCACCATCGACTCGTTCGAAATTGCAATTTTGTTCGCGAAAGGATTCAAGGAATGGAATCGTCATCGCGAATACGCGTGCGAGCACAATTCGACCGTGGACGAGAAACGTTCGTTACGTTTTATTATTATTTCATCTGTCGTGATATAATATAATTGGCCGCTTTATTTTATATTCATTCGTACTTGTGCACGGGGATAACACGTCTCGAATAGTTTATCCGATACGGTAAAATGAAAGTGATGTGCGGGATCACGATCGGTGTTAGGGAGGAGACAGAGGAGAAAACGGAGAAAGAAAGGGATGCGAAGGGTTAGAAACGGCGGCGGGGGCCAATCACGACGACTCGTGGCGCCTTAATTGGTACTGGCGCGCGTGGCTCGGACTTGAGAAGCGAAGAGCGCAGCAGCAGATGCATCCCAACGCTCGTTCGCAACAGGAAATTCCTCCTCTCTCGCCGCTCCTCTTCCGACATTCCAGCTTCTACGCGCATATTTATGCGAAACGTCCTTCCTCCCATCTTCCTCGTTTTTCCCATCCGTTGTGTGCATCCTTCGCGTGTAACATCGGCACGCACGGTGTCGGTGGACGAGGGCGGGGATTCGATGAATGGACATTGCGGCCGAGGTGTTAGCGTTGGAGGAGAGAAGCGTCGATGAATCGAGCGCGATTATCGTTCGTAGCACGAGCCACCGATGGCGAATCAGGTGGAAAAGGATCCAGGACATTTAAGATCGCGCGTATACGCGATCGAACGAAACCGAGTAAAATGAGTAATCTCGAAGACGGAAAAATGGAAATCGACGTCGTATCTCTGCATATTCGCGGATACGGTCGATGATTTGGTCGAAATCTTGGATGCTCGGCCAGAGATTATCGCGATACAGATACTTTTTCGTTATTAATTCGGGATTAATAATTGGAAGCAGAGGATCACGCGTGTCATTCGAGACGAGAAGAGAAGGGGCAAGGAAAGGGCAAAAATTCGCGAAGCAAAAAAGTAGAGGAGAGAGAGAGAGAGAGAGAGAGAGTAGGACCGTTCTCACCGCGAAACGTCGATAAACGCGAGCGGCATTGGGTTGGCGAGTGGCCGGCGTCGTTTTAACGATTCGCGCGTCACAACGACGCTCCACAAGTAAATCTCCCTCGGGGCTGGGAGGACGGAGAGGCGCGCTCAGGCACAGACGCTGGTCGCGAGTGTGGTCGAGCGCTTACTACGCGCTACGCGACGACTACGCGTTCACGGCCGTATGAATGTACGGTCGCCGCGCGTACGTACGTACGTACGTGGGACGGTGGTGTGGTGGCGTTTGCGGCCGTGCATTCATAAAGTGGCGGACACGTAGCGTGCGCGTGCGCAGCTCGTCGCCTTCTTCGTCGCCACTCCTTCCTCTTTTCTTCCTCTTCGCTCGCCACCCTTCCTGCGACTAATACGCATCCCCCTCGCGGCCACTCGTATCCTGTACACACTTTTTACATCCGCTAACTAACAGAGCCGCCTCCGTTGCGGCTTGCATCCGCGATTCATTCAATCCTTCTCTCCCTCCCTCCGTTCTCACTCGCTTTTCATTTTCGCCTCGCGTAGTAACGCTTTTTCCCTTCTTTCCTCCTTTTTTCCTTCCTTTTTTCGCTTCCACCCGCCAAATACGGAATAAGGAACAGGGAAGGGAGACGAGGAGAAGAAGAAGCGTACGACGTTTCGTTTTTCTCGCCGTTTCGGAAAAGAGAAAAGCGTTCGTTCGTTCGATGAACGAGAGAGAGAGAGAGAGAGAGAGAGAGAGAGAAGGTTGGGTGCGCGTGAATAGTCGTTCGTTTGTTCGAGCGTTGGTAGCGAGCGACTCGGTACGGGGTCAACGGAACCACCGGAAGCCGTCGGTGGCCAGGGTCGTCGCCGATTCTCAAATTGGTGGCCGTTTGCTCTCTCCTGCCCCTCGCGTCCCCCTTCTGCTCTCCTTCCATCCTCTTTCCACCGGAGCCTCGCGCTCCCTCTTTCCTTCTCCTCTCTCTCCGTTCGCCCAGCCCCTCTTTTCCGCGTGACGCGAGCCGTTCCTACTTCGCCACGGCTCTTTGTAAACAGGCCACGTAATCCCCTACACCCACTTTTTCCTCCCGTCTAAATCTGTCTCATCGAAATGCGTCCGACGACGAACGGAAACCTTCCTCTCCCTCCACCGCCCTTAATTTGTCCCCGACCTCCTCCCAGACTCCTCTCTTTCTTCCATTTTCTTCCTATACGCGCCCTTTCCTCCTTTCTCCTTCTCCCTTTTTTCCTCTCGCGACAACGAGCGAGCGTCCAAACGACTTTTCGACCAACTCCAACGACGCGTCACGATGTATTCTCGTCCGTTCGCCTCGCAATAATAATAAATCGGGAGAAATGGACGGAAAGATGGTCGGAATGAATGACTGGGCGCGTGCGTGCGACGCGTAGGCCTATATCGGTGACGTCACGGCCAGAGAGGAAGGTAGGTACGCGAGCACGCTCGCACCACGATACACGTGTGCGCAGGGAAACGCGGACGGGATAAATCGCGCGTAACGATCTCGCTTTGTGTAACAGAGCGCGGGGAGGAAAGGAAAGGGGACGTATCGTTGCATCGTGCGTTTCTAGACGCGTCGGTGTCGCGTAGAGAAAGAAGAAAGACGAGAAGAAGGATCGAGGAGGATGCGATAGAGCGAGAGAAGGCCAGACGTACGCTTCGCCATGTGTAAGGGACCGGAAGTACGAGTATCCGGCCAGACTCGTGTGGGCTTCTCTACGAGCGTCCTTATTCCCTCTCTCTCTCTCTCTCTCTCTGGGTCTCGTGACAGGAAAACGTTACTCGGGTTGTTCGCGTGCGGGCGCCGTTCCTACACTTGCCCGAGTGTACGCGGCGCACCGTCAATGAGGAGGAGGAGGAGGAGGAGGAGGAGGAGCGGGATCGGGGCAACGAGACGAGTAAACTAGAAATCGTGCACGTACGTGTGTGTGTGTGTGTGTATCGCGGCGTTCGTACAGGATGAATCGATCGACGGAGGGCCGCGTGCGTAGGCGACGCCAGGTTTTCTTCCAGGAAACGACAACCGATCGGTCGTGGAAACGTACTCGAGAATTCGCTCGAGAGCGCAACGACCGGTTAATCAGCGCTCGCTCGATCGAACGCGTTCCGCGCGATCTTTAGATCGAAGGAAAAAATGGATGACGTGATTCGATCGAAATTCCTGGAGCGAATTCCACGGAGGGAGGGGCAAGCGGAAGGGGGGAAAAAAGGATAAAAAAAGACCATCCAGGAAGAGTTATCGGCATTCGTAACGACACGCGGATAAGCGTAAATATTTCGATCGTAACGCGGCCGTTCGTTCGTTCGTTCGTTCGTCCAGATATCCGGTCCTTAGTCTTAGAGGATCCCCCCCCACTCGAGGGTCTAATTTATATCGAGGAATTCCGAACAAGGTACGCAGAGGCGTCGATCTTTGAGGCGCCGCCGTTTAAGATGCATTATGCCAGAAGGCAGCCTGTGGAAGAGGCGGCGAACGGAGCGAGAGAGGATAAATACATGGCATGTACGAGGTTTTCGAAAGTGAGGAGGGGGGAGGGGAGAGGGAGAGAGACGCGGAGAAGGAACGAAGGAAAAGGAGCGATTCGGGAAGGAGAGAGCGGGAAAGAGAGGAGGAGGAGGAGGACACACAGGAAGAAGGGATGTTCTAGACGGTGAAGGAACGCAGCGTAGAAAATTGAACGGAGAAGAGAGAGCGAGAGAGAGCGTGGATGAACGAAACGGATAGGAGGAGTTGGCAGACGGAACTGGTCCCAGACCCAATATGATAATTGAGTATGGAGAACGATGTGAACATAGCACCTTGTAGGATTTCACGTGGCCATTGTGGCCTCCCACTCGAGGGGACCACCTCGAGAACGTATCGACTTTGTATGTACGTGAAAACATCAAAGGCCCTGCCTTTTACCCTTCTCCTTTCGCTGCCGCTCCTCTTCTCCCTCCTCTTTGGCCCCCCTCGTTTGCTCTCGTTTCGTTACGCTTCGACCGTGGCACCGCGTCCACGGTCATCCACCACCACCACCGACCCACCTATATATCTCTCCTACGTGCGTGTATCTATACTTGACACACGTAACGCGTACGTGTTTCCCGTGCGAGAATCCCGCGTGCCCGCCCTTTATTTTTCCGCGCTTTCCTCCTCCTCCTCTCTCTTCTCCCTGCCCCTCCTATTCCCCACGGGGGAATCAATTCCCATTCGCGACACAGCCGATTTCCTCCCCGATCATCGTCGCCCGTAACCACGCGGATATTTCTTCTTATACTCGATTCGTGAATCGAGAGAAACAAGCGCGTCTCGCACGATCGATTCCACTCGATCGAACCGTGCTTCCGTTCCGCGTCCACCTCGCTATGGGAATCCGTTCCAATATTTATCGAAACTCGTTGAAAAGAGGGCTCTCGTCCCATCGCCGACGACCGGCGTTGAGCAATCGCCACTCATTATTTTACCCACCGTCGCGAACCATCGATAATCGCGCTTGCTATTCCTCCTATTTCTATCCGTTACGTCCTCCTTTGTCTATTCTCGCTCGGTCTAACGCGATACCCTCCCTGCTACCTCGACTTTTCCCCGACCAGCTATTTTCGAAAACTCGATTCCGTCCACAATTTCGTATTCCGAATCGAAATGAAACGATCTGCGTTCCGCTATTAATTTTCCGTATTCCCGTTTGGAGGACCACGTCGAAAAGTCTGTGCGAATCACCGAACCAGATTTCGATATATCCGCTCGAAATACTCATCGACGCTTAATCGCGGCCAGTCCCCCCTTCGTATCAACGACTCGCGCATCAATGGTCGTCGCCGCGCCACCGACGCGGAATTTCGAATCTGTTGTGCACCGACATGTGCCGAATCCGGTCTATTAACGGCTCGAACGCGCGTTTTCGCAACGTGGATACGTACGACAGAAATAGAAACAGAAAGATTGCAACGGTGCTTTTTTTTCTCTTGGTCGCAAGAGTCCCCCAACGACGAGAGAGAGAACGAGAAGGTTTCCGGCAACGAGTCCCCTCCGAAAAATAATTATTCTTATCGCTGCGTTAACAAACGATTGCCTATCTATGGCAGATGTAAATACCCTTCTCTTTTTTTATTTCGTCAACGCGTAATTCGTTTATCGGTGAATCGACCGCGTGGTCGAGAATAACGACAAGCGTGGAAAGTAACGTCGGACGACACGAACCCTGGTAGAACCGATAGCGGCGTGTTTGCTCGAGAGGTTAGCGCCACCGCTTTATCATATCGTCTCGACACCATTCCTCTACCTGTACCAGTGCTCTCTCGCCCCCCAACTCGGGCCCTGTCCCTTCTTCGACGATCCATCACGATCGTCGTCGCTTAAAATCGTTCCAACCTGCGATTCTCTATATCCACTTTTCGACATCTCCATAGACGCTCCAACCAATCTTTGCTCGGCATTAAGAGAAGAAGCAGAAATCCTCCTCTCCCGATATCGTAGCCTCGCGGATCACGATACGAAAAAGAGGAATGATTCGCGATCGTTTGATCGAGGAAAAAAAAAAAAAAGAAAGAAATTTGGAAGAGCGAACGAGTTCGGGGATGCAACGAAAGTACGATCGAGTTTACGGATCCCGCGAGGTTAGGAGATGCAGAACGAGAACAAGAAGAAGAAGAAGAAGAAGAAGAAATCCGAGTGGGGGAATGGAATGCGCGTTCGAGAATCCGTCTACGGTCTTTCTACCTACTCTTACGTATGCACCGGTGCGGCCAAGGATCGGTGAGAAGCGAAGCGGAGCCGGAGGAGAAACGCGCTTCGCTCTCCTTGTCTCCTCGAATCGACTACGCTCTCTCTCTCTCTCTCTCTCTGTTTTCGACGCGTTCTCGGAGCACAACAAACAGACGCCGCCTCGTAATTTGTTTTCATACGTTCGCGGGCATTTGCCAGTCTACGCCTCTTTCTCCACCTTCAGCCTCGCGTTCCTTTTCCTTTTCTTTCTTCTTTTTTTTTTCCTCTGCTTTTCGGATTCCTTCACTTTCTCACCTTCGACAGTGGCGCGCGGGTCCGCAAACCGTCCGTTCGTATCGTTACGCCTTCGATCGAACGGGAAACGTATCTTTCCTCGGGTCATGTTCGGACGAAAGCAGAAAGCAGAGAGAAAAACTTTTGAAATTTCTTCGACGTCAATCGAAGGATTAACGTGATGCGAACCACCTGTTGACGAATCCTCGAGACGATACTTTTCAAAAAGAAGAGAATTGGACCGACGTGTCGAATCGAATCGTACAGCGGGAGAAGTTTGTCGAGATAACGCGGGATTCGGAGAGCGAGGCTTCGCTCCATCCCTCGACGGCGACCACCATTTAAGGGCCGAGCTCGCGCGTTACGCATGCGTGAGAGGAGGGGGCGTGCGTTCGGGGTTGCGTTCGAAGATCGCGACCTTGCCGCTCGTTCTTACGTCGAGACGTCCTTTGCCGCGCAATTTCGTTTCGTCGCTCCCCCTCTTCCCTCGGTAAATCGAATTAGGCGGGCCAGACTCGGCAGCGACCACGAAATCAGCTCGATGGAAGCTCGATCGTGCGATCATTTCTCCTACGTATATCCTCGAGACACGATAACTCGATAGAATCGTTTTTTCAAACATACCGTTGCAAGTCGATGTTTCGGATCTTCGAGAAGGAGGTCGGTCCTTTCGTTTCGTCGGATCTCGTGGCGCGAAATCGCGCAACGAGAGAAACGGAAACGATAAGTGGAGACGATAGGAGACGATAAGAGGAGAAAGAGAGATAGAGAGAGGAAAAAAGACGCAAAGTTGGGAGGGACGGAAAGATCTTTGGTTAGAGAGAAGCGCTACAGCGGCGCCCCGGGGCCATCCATCATCCCAATAATTGCTTCCCTTCCCCCATCCTATAATTCCTATAGAACCCTCCTCTCTCCCCCTTCGCCCAACACCCGCCAATCCTATCTTCCCTCCCCTCCTTGCGCCGCTCATTCCGTTCCTCTTTTCTCGCCCCTTCTTCTTCTCAACTTCCACGAATTCACGCATCTCCCCGCGAATTTCCCGATCGAGAGAAGAAAGTGCGCTGGTTACGTTCGAAAACGTAACGAAAGAAGAAGAAGAAGAAAGGAAGGAAGGAAGGAAGGGAAGGTGGAACCGATCCTCTGGTTGAGTAGAGGGGCGTAATCGTGATATCACGGAAATAGCAGCATGCCGTTGAAACTGTTGTTTCCGCGTAACGACGCGTCGAGCTACGAAAGAAAATCACACGTTTTACGGGCGAACGAGCGTGTCGCGTGGGTGGAACAACGTAATTTCGCGGTATTTACGCGTTACCCTCTGAGCGACCCCACCCATCGTGGTCCTCTAACCATCCATAAATTTCCGCTCTTCTTCACGGGGCAGAGATGGATCCCCCCTCCTCCTCTTCCCTTTCAAACATCCGAAATCGCGCCGTTTTCTTCCGTTTCTTCATCGGGACTTGCGACTCTCTCTGCATCGACGTTCCACCGTTGATCACATCGTGATCTATTCAAGACAAGGGACAACGAAATTCCTCGGGGAAGGGATATCCGAATGGTCGAGTCGCGTGAATTGGAGTACAGAAGGAAAGAAGCGAAGGAGAGTGGGGGAAAAGATCCCGTGTCTCGGGGAAAGGAAACGTTTCGAAATTCCGGTTCCCTCCTCCTCGTCTATGTCCACGTAGATATCGCGGTGCGCGTTAAATGGGACGACGACTCGAGAATTTCTCCAGTCACAACCGCCGAAACTTCGAAAACGAGTTCTTCTTCTCCCCCCTCCCCGGCGACGACGTTGGTCGTTTGCTCTCGGTACGCGACGCACATGGAGGCCGAGAAACGGAACTATCGGGGAAGGAGGGGAGGCAACGACGACGACGACGACGACGACGACTCGTGTCGAATTTCGTCACGGGAGTAGTAGGTTGGAATGCGCGCGAAGGTGGTCGTCATCGGTATATACACGTACTTACTTGCGTACGTAGAGCACAGGGGCAACGGAAGACGGCGTTACTCGGTCGTGAAGCGACGAGAGAGCGCACGCGCGCGATACGCGCTCGTCGCGATGCGTGCGATCCGTGTGTTCGTGCACGTGTGTGCGCGCGTGCGCGCGCGAGTCGGTGAAACGGGGCTCGAAAGAATCCCATTCATAGACGTAGGAACGAGAAGAACGAGAAAGAGAAAAGGACGACGGTGTGGAACGGTGAAAGAGCGAGGGGTGGGGGAGGGGGGAGGTGGCGAGACAAATGGGTAGGTAGAAGGAGGTGGGAAAGGGTAGGGGAAGAGGCGAAGGTATTCGGATTAGGCGCAGGCGCCAGGTAAAGGAGAGAAAGGCTGTTAATGAAAAATTTTCCACGAGGGGGCCTGCGGCGGCGTCCAGGCGTTTTCTAGGTCGTGTCGGAGGGGGTCTGGAATTCATAGACGTGGAAGCGATCGATTCGAGAAACGTATCGCGGGCGAGGACGACGACGACGACGACGAATTCGAAAATGATCGATCGGAATAATATCGTTAGGAAGAGGGACGAAGAGAGGGGGAGGGGCGCAAAGAATTAACGGCGGTTAACGCAACACGAGCGCGACTCGCGTTCGCTTCGCTTCTAGCTTCTCTCGAACGTGAAAAACGTTGGCGCGTCTCTTTATCGGTCCTGGAAAATTATCTGGCGCGATAACGACCATTGATCACTCGGGTTTGAATCGAAAAGAGGCGAGAATCGTCGTGTCGGTTTCAACGAGAGGGAGGGGGGAGGGGAGGGGGCAGAGACGAAGAATGGCTCGTTTCCGTCGTGGCGTGCTCATGAATGAAAGCCGAGTATATTTCGAAACAAGCGTCGAGCGAGAAAGCAGAATGCGCGTCGCTTCTCCTCGTTCCCTCCATTCCTTTCTCTCTCTCTCTCTTTCTTTCTCGCGCGCTTATCGCTGGAGGAAAAGAAGCTTGCGTAGATAGAAGGAACGAGCGAAGGGTAAGAGAGAGAGAGAGAGAGAGAGAGAGAGAGAGAGAGAGAGAGAGAGAGAGAGAGAGAGAGAGATCGAGCAAAGAAAGCGCATAACACGCACGCTCTACGCGGGAAAGAGAGAGAAAGAGAGAGAGAGAGAGAGAAAGAGAGAGAGAGAGAGAGAGAGAGAAAACTCGAAATAACGAATCTCTGTGTACGTATATATAGCTCGACTTATATGTCATCGGTTATCGGAAAGGCTCGGCGTGTCGATATTACACGCATAGGCGTGGACACAAACGTGGAAAAACGTGCGCGGAGATGAGAGGAGCTCGCGAAGACACGAAACCACGGTCGACACACGTGTCACAGATTATTCACCCTGACGATACCGAGCGAACTCTGCCTTCCCGCGACGCGTCGTTACATCACGGACCGATCGATCGCCGTGTTACGTAACACGCGTTTCATCATCCCTTCCTCCCCTCGCCCTTTTCCTTTTTTTTCTCTTTCCTTTCTTTTTCTTCTTTTCTACACCCGTGACGCGGGCCTACGACCGAATCCGCTCGCTACCACGCCCGATACCACGATTCCTCCGTATTATTTCTCCCTCTTTTACCGCGAGTTAACGACCGTGCGATTATCAGTCGGTGACCCAGTGTCACCGATACCTTCTCCTCGTCACTCCCTCCTATCGTATCTCGTAAACGGGTTTACGCCGTTCGATCTCTCGCGCTTATGAACATTTGTCGACGAGCCAACGGGCTGTGTTGTTGTTGTCGGCCCCCGTTGAAACGGAACGATAAAAGCAAAAGGGAGGAAGAAGGAGAAGAACGGGTTAACCAGATCGGTGGAATTTGAACGCACAGTGTGCCACGCGCGTTTCGAGCCATACCCGTGGAAAAGGGGGGCGAAAAAACTCGTCCCGGTGCATTCTTCTTCTTCTTTTTCTTCTTCTTCTTATTCTCCTTCTTCTTCTTCTTCTTCTTCTTCTTCTTCTCGGCGAGCCTCGAACGAGGAGGCTACCGCGGAAGAATCTGCTTGATTAAAGGAAGGAAACTCGTATACTCGCGCCTTTTATTCAAATCCCCCCTTCCTCTCTCTCTCTCTCTCTCTCTCTCTCTCTCTCTCTCTTTTTCTCGTCACGAGGATCGTCTCGTGGGATAGGGTTGGAATATAGCCGTTAATTATCGCGGTAACGTGGAATGCGCCTCGGTCCCCTCTCCCCTCCCTTTCGCCTCTTCTCTTCACCATTCCACTCGGTGATCCGTTCGATACCCCCTCCCCGTCTCCTTTTCTTCTCTATCTCGCGGCATCCTCGTTCTGGACCCCCCCGACGAACGAGAAGGTGAGGAGGGAGGAGAAAAGAGGTCGAAGAAGAGGGGAGGAGTATGCATCGGTCGGCTACAGCGGTGGCACGGACCACCTCATTCATCCTATCTGCATTCCTTCGATGCTACCTGGGCTCCGTGGAATGTCCACCGACCCCGCGGCCTACGCGAACAACTTGCACGAACGCGATCCTCCTTTCGCCAAATTACCGTGTTTCCGTGTCTCTTTCTTTTTTTCTTTTTTTTTTTTTTTGGCGCGCGCGTATATCGAATATCGGTGATTGGCTGCTCGAAATTATGTTAATACGCGTCGAGTCGAGGTTAGATTCGAGGCAGACTAGGTGTCGCCTGTCTTCTCTCTCTCTCTCTCTCTGTCTTTGTTCGTACGTTTATTACCAACGACCCGGAATCGTCGATTATCACGGACGATCGAGGAAAAAGAAGAACTCGTTTACCTTGTCGACGTACTCGGGGATACTCTCTCGGGTCGAATCTACGACGCAATTTGGCGGAGAGAGAGGGAGAGAGAGCGAATGGATAAATACGATAGGTATGAAAAATTTTCGCGATTATATATATATATACATATGCGTATAGATAGGAATGCGATGCTCGGAATGAAAGAATGAAAATCGTCGATGTCACGACGATCGGGGCCATCTCGTTGTTTTAGAGGGAAATAGCGCGAGAGAGAGAGAGAGAGAGAGCGTAAAACCGCCTCTCATGATCGGCATCTCACGGTCGTTAGAAGCGTATCATAACACGGTGTATAACTAGGGGTAGATTCGACGGAACGAAGCCTCGTGTTTCACCTTCGGGGCTCCCGAGGCGATACAACACAATAAGGCCCCGAAGCTCGCCGATTCCGACCGAGATACCAACAGGGCCAGACCGCTTAGTTCCATCCCTCTCGCTCTCTCCTTCGCGTTTCTGCCTGCATCCAGATCTCCTCCTCTTTCTTCCCTTCATATTCCCTTCTTCTTCCTTTTTCATTTTATTTTTCCGTGTGCACGAGGTGCGCGCCTCTCCTTTCTCTCTCCTCTTCTCTTCGTCGAAGAAGCAGCGGAGAACCTCTTACGGCTTCTACTCTTTAGTCGTGCCGCCGCCTCGTACCCCTTTATCTTCACCTTCCAATCGGCCTCGTCGTCTCTCTCTCTCCCTCTCTCTCTCGTTCTCTCCTCATCTCAAGCCTCGGACCAACAACGCTCGTTTAGCCGTCGAAATGGTAACCCTTGTTCTCGTGCGTTGCCGCTTCGTTCAGCAATGGACGAGGCGAGGCGCGCACTCGCTGCCAAATTGCACGCGCGTGATACCTCGATGTCGTTTCTTCGATCGCCGTTCGACCCGTTCGGTCGAAGCGAGATTGGAACGAGAACGGGACGAGGATGCGATATATTTCGGCCCTGGCTGGAATTTCGAAGGAGTTCTCTCGGCGGTGAAAGCGAGAAAGTTCTTTCTCTCGTCCTCCATCCTTCGATGTCGGCGCGAGTCGACGAGAGAGGGGCCCCTCTTAATCGATACTGTTTTCTTCGAAGGAGATTGCGCGTTCGCCGAAGGTTAGACGCCGGCCGGCGTAGGAGCGCCGCGACGACCGATGCCTCCTTCTTTCCTCTCGCTCCCTCTCGCCCTCCCTCTCCCCTTCCTTCGATCCTCTTCTCCTCGGCCTCTAGCTGCCGTGGAGCTGCCGCGGCTCCTCCCTTGACGAAGGTCAAGACGCACGAAATCTCCATTTGCCCGAGGTCGTAACGCGCCACCTTCGAATTTCGTGGCGGACCTTCCGAGAATCGACGAGAGCGACGACGAGCTCCATCGTGGGAGTCCCTCCGCCGATCGAACCGACCGGAGCCCCCGACTACCGCTCCTACCCTCCCCTCCCCGCTTTCTCACTTTTTTATGACCGACCTTCGCGTATATCGTTAACGAGGTGGTCCAGTGACAACTGTACGTGTAGGTGTAGGTGGTCGCGCTCTTAGCGTCACCGCGATAACGGATCTCTCCCAACCGGATTCTTTCCAACATTCTTCCTTCCTTTCGTCTTTCCACCGATTTTCCGCCCATTTCGAACGAAAAAGTTGAACGCGTCCCATCGATTATCTACGATAGATAAGAACGAAAAGAAGGAGAAAAGAAGAGAGAAGGAAAAAGACGCATTCCCTATTTTTTTCGTTCAGTCGGATCGATGGAATGGATCGGTGGCTCGCACCATCGTGCGTGGTATATTTCCGTATGTATTCGTATATATCCGCATCGCGTGTATCGCGATTCGTATCGCGGATCGCGATAATGCGAGAACACGACGAGCTCGCGGCTCGGTATTTCGTGAGAAATCGTTGCATCTCACGACGAGCGTCCACTACTCTCACGTGGGTGAATAAATTGTTGGTATTCGAGTTTTTCTCACGTAGCGGGGAAGCACGTGAAGGCGTTTTACGCTATTGCTCGAAAACCGGCCGCCATGGAACCGCAGACGAATCGTCCGCATACATATGAGGAATCGACAATGAGTTTCCGAGAAACGAGACACTTTGACATAAATTTCCGAGAGACCCGTTCCATTTCGACGACTTTCTCCGTTCCCTTCTTACATCACGCCATCCTTCTCTTCCCTCTTGCCCATTCATTCCTTCTCCTCTCGGGGTCTCGGTCGGTTATCGCGGGACACAAAGTTGCGCGCATCGTTGGAAAAATGTCCCACCACCACCACGCGTTTTCTTTTCCTCTTTCCCAGGACTCGCCGCCTCCTTTATACACGCATTTTTTCCTCCCTCCCCCCAAAGGACCTACCCCAAGCTTCCTGGAATCGATGGGCCCCACGAGTATCCCCCCCCTCTCCCTTTTCTTCTCCCTTCCTTCCTTCTATCTCTCGCCGTTCCATCGGCGAGAAAAGAACGCCAGACGCCCGACCGTTTGTATCTTTTTTCCACGTATCGTGGAAAAGTTGAAGTGGATGGGGGGAGAGGAAAAGAAAAAAAAAGAGAAAAAGAAGTGGAGAGAGAATATCCACTCGATCGAGCATGTTCGTGTTTCTACTTTCTTGGAAAAAAGGAAAGAAAAAAACGGAGTTTGGAACGACTTCGACGAATTCGAAAACCATCTTTCTTCGAAATCGATTTCGAACATCACGGATGGGACGCGATAAATATTTTTCTTCGCGATACGGCATGGATTCGTTTCGACTCGTTTGGCATCGCGGGGAGAGAAGGCGGAGATTTTGAAGAGGGGAGAGAGAGAGAGAGAGAGAGAGAGAAAAGAGAAGAAAAAAAAAGAAAGAAAGAAAGAAAGAAAAAAGTCGTCGGTTCGTGGGTACCCGATTAAATTTTCCCACGCGTCGTTCCGGTTGTGTGCCGTGGCAGGATAAGAGGGTAGTCGTAATATTTAAGATAATCCTAGACAGGAAGGTAAAGCCGTCTCCGAGTTTCTCAACGGTTGCCCCTCCCCTCGCCACCCCTCCCCTTCGCTCCCCCCTCTTTCTCTACCGCGCAGGAGAGAAACGGGGGAATTTATGGTTGGGGAATTAATGGCATCGCGCGAGAGAGCGCCGCCACGGACCGAGAAAAATTTCGTTGGGACGCGGTTCATCGGTTCGGTTAAATCGTCGGAGGCGCAAATTGCGGCGTGAATTCGAGCCACGGTTTTACTACAAACTCGCCTCGATTTCGAATCTGCTCTCCGTTCCGCTCCCCTCTTCTCTCCCCTTCCCTTTTCCTCGTCGGACGAGAGTTTCGTCTCCTCGTTAAACTCGGTCTTCTCGAGACAAATAAAGGAAACGGGCAGAGATCTTTTTCTCCTCGTCCTCCCCCTCCTCCCTTTTCGTCCGTCGAGCATACTTATACAAATGCACGCATGGACAAACATGGTCGGCGCCTGCATTTACATTTTCGAAAGGAGCATCCGCCTTTCCGAGAACCGGCACAGGTCACGCGCCGCTCCTATTCCATGCGATGTATCTTCCCTCCTCCTCCTCCTCCTCCCTTCCGATCTCTGCTTTACCGAAACGGAGATTCTCGCACCCTTTTCCCAAATACCAAGTCCGAAGAAACCGTTCAACCGTGTTCCTCGTTCCGGGTCTCGACGACGATATTTTCAACGGAAGGGAAACGAACGGAGTATCGAAATATCGTCCCGGCGACGAGCGAAAGAGAGGAGAATTTGGATGGCGCGTACGTTTCTTACGGAGGGAATCGAAAGCCCGGTTTTGGGGCCCGCACAGGCGAAGAAAGAGAGAGCGCGCGCACCAACGCCCCCACGTTTCCAGCAACGCTCTACCCTCTTCTCTCTCTTTCCCCCCTTCTTCCCTCTTTCTCGTGCTTCTCTCGTTGTCGCGCCTCCGCGCCTAAGACTCGCCTCTATCGGGCAGGCTGCGATTGGTCCGTGGACCCAGTCATTCACAGAAAACGTAGAATGCAGACGGTCACGTGACTCGTCCACAGGGGCTCGAGAGAGAGAGAGAGAGAGAGAGAGCGAAGAAGACCAGGGGTATGAGCTCGCTATGGCGCCAAGCGGTGAACCGCCTCTACCATTCCTCTACCACTACAGAGGGATGCAAGTTTCCCCCCCATCGATGTCGACGAACCTCGACGAGAAAACGATCGTTGCACGACAATAATTTTAACATCATTTTTCACGTTACCGGCTTCGTGGAGAAACGAAAAGGCGATATATCTTCTCCCCTTTCGAGAAGAAAGAGGAATTTTGCCGGAACCTCGTTGGAAAAGTTGTAGATAAAGAGGGAGAGAAAGAAAGAAAGAGAGAAAAAAAAAAGACGAGAGACAATCGCGTAAGGAGGAATGGCGGCGAAAGGGAAGGGAGAAACGGAAGCGAGAAAAAAATGTTGGTCGAAGAGAGAGTAGACAAAGGAGAGAAGAAAAGAGAGGGGGAGGGGGATAAAGGAGCAAGGATGGTTCGTAGGCATCGCGTAACGGAGGACCAACCGGGGTGGTTCTCACCCCCTCGTGCGTTTCGGGCACTGTGTCGGTGGCCCGATTCTCGGAAGGACCTCATTTGTTGCTCGGTGCTATATATCTCATTCGGGATCCTCTCTTTCTCCTTCTCTTTTCTTCCCATCCTTCGTCGTTCAACTGGCTCTTTCGGGCCAACGAGAGAGAAATCCTCTCGAGATGTTGGGAATAAGAGTGCATGCTTTTACGAAAACGGACTCGGCGTTTGCCACCGGCGCACACCGCCGATCTACGTGTATATATATATATATTATATATATACGCGCGCCCGCATGTGTGTGTGTGTGTGGGCTCCACGCCAATCGTCCCCCTCGTCCTTTCCTTCGATATACTCGCGCCCGCCTTTTTTCCTTTTTACTCCTCTCAGAAAAATCTGACCGTGAGAACCGAGATAAAACACGGCGGATGAAGCGTTGTCGTTGATCGCTCCTTCTCTTTTTTTTTCTTTTTCACTTTTAAAAACTCGACGCAAATTCCGAACGATCGATGATAAGATCTCTTCTTCGCTCGTTATTCGCTTCCTCGGGAGCGAACAAAGATCGGGAAACAAGATCGGGAATGGAATTGCGAGTTTTCCCCATTCGATTCGAGACGAGAAGAAGAAGGAGGGGAAGAATGGTCGCGCGAAGACGGACGCGGCGCGGAATCCAAAGGATTAGGAGCGAGGTAAACAAAATATTGCACGAGGCGCAAAATTGTGCGCGTGTGCGTGCGGGCGCAAGAGAGGAAAAAAGAAGGAGACGAAGAGGGAAGGGAGCAGGGTGGGGCGAAGAAGCGTAAGAAGAGGAGGAGGAGGAGGAGGAAAGGTGTAGAGAGAAACGAGGGCCTTGGATAAGGGCGAGGAGTCGGGCGAGAAGAGAAGCAACTACGAAGGTATTCGGTGGCGCCGCGCGCGCGACCGTGCGAGCGAGCGAGGAAGCTAGCGGCGCGGAGGGCGAGGAGGTGGGCGAGGAGGAAGGCGCGCGCGAGAGAGAGAGATAAAGGGCCCCAAAGATGGGCCCTGGTGGCGCGATAGCGAGCAGGAACGAGGTTCGTAGTAGTGGTGACGGACGGCGCGCACAAGGGTGGAGGGAGGGCGGAGGCAGAGGTGAGAGGGAAAGGGCGGGGGTCGTGGAATGCGGCCGTGGTCCCGGTATATACGCGCCAGTCGACCCATGCCGGGGTATTTGTGTATTTATGTGGAACACCGGAGAACCTCGGGCATGGGAAAGACGGAGACGCGGCTACGTTGTTGGAGCGAAGGAGAGAAGAGGACGGAGGGGAGCCAATGGCCAGCCAAGGTGTGCTGCCCTTTCGGTACGAGGGAGTGAGCGTAGGTAGGTTCTCTCGAGCACCCGGCTATGCAGCAAGAACACCAGGAACCGAACGACGACGACGACGACGACGACGACGACGTCAACGACGACGATAACCACCCACCACCACCACCACCGTCTACTTCCATCCTTCTCCTCTTCCATCGTTCCTCTTTTTCTCGTTTCGAGGTTCCTCGAAATTCCATCCCGGAGTTGCACGTCCCGCGAGGAACGTCCGGAAAGGTGTTTCGGTTCCTGGAACGAGCGGTGGAGGGATCACCGTGCGCGATTCGATCGATCGTTTTCAACGTTTCGAGACGTTGGTGTCTCGCCCTGGAGGATCGTACTCGAAATTTTCGAAACCTGTCATTCCAGTTTCGCCGGTTACGGTTACGGTTACGGTTACGGTTACGTTTAGACGAGCGAGGAGAGCGAGCGATTTTCGTTCCACTCTAGCTGGAAACTGGTAGAAAGAGCACGCCGTGGAATTTTCCCGCCTTCCTCCCTGATCTTCCTCCTCCGTGTCTCGTTACCAGGAACGACGGACGCGACACGAGTGGCCGGCACGTGAGAGAATGTCGTCAATGCGATGTGGCAGCGTGGTTTCGGGGAGGGAGCGCGGAGGCCAAGGGCCGAGCGAGGAGGAGGTGGAACGAAGCAACGAACGCAGGGAGGGAAATGCCTTGGCTCGGAATCATCGTGGCCACATTGTACGCGCTCGAGTACGAATCTCGAATACCGACCGACCGGGGAACGATCACGGAGACTGGCAACACCCCGGTATTCGAACCACGTGGCCATCCAAGGGTCGATCACCAAGTTATCCGGAACGACTCGTCGTCGTCGTCGTCGTCGCGCTTTTTCCCCCTTTCGCCTCGAAACGAATCATCACGACGGGCCATCGAACGGGAGCCCATTTGCATTCCGCACCGGTACGCGAAAAAGGAGTGTCTTCGTCATCCTCGTCATCCTCGTCGTCGCCCGATTCCCTTATCTCGAAACGAAGCGCATTTTCGTCGACGAGCGCATTCCTTTGAAATCGAACCCCGTTACGACAGGGGAAAGGGACACCATCTCGTGGCGAATGGCCGTATCAACGTTTCCTCGTATCGCGGTCCGGGAAGAGGAATTGGATCGACGGACGCACAGGTGTCGGAGTGATCTGCGTCGAGATTTCAGAAGCGGATCCATCCTTCCTTTCCCGATTCGCGCCAATTCGAACGTCTCCACCCGGTAAAAACGGGAACGGGAGAAGAAGAAGAAAAAGAAGAAGAGGAGGAAAGATCGGTGGTCGCGACGCGTGGATATCGTAGTTGAACGTCCCAAACGCGACGCGACGCGACGCATACCGCCCCCTCCTTGGCGGGTACGGGCGGGCAAGAGATCGCAGCATCGCGGCCGGTCCAGTGGCGTCGCTGCCCTCCCCACCGTCCCGCGAGAGCTACAGTTTTTCGGTGGTGGGACACCTCTTACTTGCTCGCTCGCTACGCAACGATCGCCTCTCGCCATCCAGTTATCCGTGTGCGCTGCGTATTAGGTGTAGGACGCGCGCGCGCGCGCACGAGTGGCTGTATGCCCGACAGAGGGCAACAGGAGTGAGAGAGCCGAGGGGCCAGGGGAGAGGCGTCGCGCCGTGGGAACCGAGGAAAACGTTTCCCGCATACCACCCCTCCTCCACACCTCTCCGCCCCCTCCAACTCGGGAACACATCGACGCACGGTTTACGTACGCGGCCGAACACGCGCGAAAGCGTTCGAAGCGGGACCGCGGCTAAGGAGGTATGGTCGCGAGACGAACCACGTGACCGGCCCGTAACTTCGCAGCGTACCATCCTCTCTACCTCCTTTCTTCTCCTTCTCCATCCTTCCGCGCTATCTTTCTCTCCGCGCAACGCACCTTCCGTCTCGCCCCTCTCTCTTCCTACCCTCCTTATTCCAACGACGCAGTTGCGCGTATATACCTACCGCGGGAGCAACTGCGTCGTAGGCTTCTTCGCTTCCTCGTCCGCGCGCGACTACGAGAATCGCAACCGTCCCAAAATCTCCACATCGTACGCCAACGAATCCAAACGAATCGATGTCGTCCCTGCCCCTTTCTCTCCTCTCTCTCTCTATCTTCATTTTCGTTCCTTCTCGTTTCCTCGTTCGTGGAAAAGACGCGTCGAACGAGACGAATGATCAAGGGAAGGGACACACTTACCGGAAACGATCGCTCGCAACAGTGGACAGATAGTGGTCGATTCGACTTACCTGAAATCAAAGAGAACGAATTATCTCGCGTGTACGATACATACGTGCGCGGAGTAATTTTTAATTCGAAATCACGTTTGTGAAACAAGAGATGCCATACGCGTTAGGCCACGATGAACGATTTTAGATTAAAAAAAAAAAGTTCGAAGAGATAAAGAGGGAACGAAATACCCCTTGTTGACACGAATATCCACAATTTTCTGTTTACCCTGACACGCGTTGAAATTTTAGCTCTTAATACCTCGTCGTATCAACTCGTCGATATCAACGTTCGATATCGATCGATACCTGGTTCAACTTGCTTGGTTTCGATCGTTTTAACGGGGATAACGAAGGAAACGATATATCCGATCGACGTGGTTCCATCCAAAACTAAATCGCCAAAGTTGGCATCGATCGAACGCGCGAGATGAATAAGAAATCGGGAAAAGGGAGGAGAGCGCGTCCATTTGGCACGGTTCAACGGGCATAACACAGTCGAAGACGGTTGCACGGATAGAGTGGAAAAAGAGGAGAGGAGAAGGAGGAGGACAGGCAGGTACGGCACGATCCAGGGGATGAGATAGGCACGAAAGTAGCAGGTATGCGTCGAACGTGGAAATTTGAGACTGACACGAGCAAATGAAACGCGGAGCCGAAGGTCGGAAACCCGTGGAGAGTACTCTCCTCTTTCTCCCTCCCCTCTCCTCGTGAAACTCGATTATTTCGTACGAGGCAAAGACGAGGGACGCGCGCTTCTTTCTTACCGATTTCGAGATCGCGCCAACGTTACGAACGGTGTTGATCGCCCACCAGATTTCTCGATTCACCCGTGCATTCGCTTCGAATTCGTCTCGTTTCGAGTCGTTTTCGACGCTTGCGAAGGTGTACGAGATCCCGAGGAACAACGTGCGGTCCAGATGAAAAGAAAGGTCCTTTCGCCGATCTTCGTAAACTTGAATCGAACGTCTCTCGCGCCCTTGGATTTTTCCACGATAAGTTGAAGCTTGGTCTCAAGTTTGCCGCCGCGTGGGAAGCTACCCGGGGCACATTCGCGCATGCGTGGCAAACGAGCGAAGAAAATTTCGCGCTTTACCTTGGCCCATCGCGCGATTACGCTTCGAGAACGACAGGAGGAAGGAACAACTGTTTTCGAGCTTACGCGCGCATCCGATCGCCTCTTCCTCGTCCGACCAACCATGCGTGCGACACTCGATCGGATGTTGAACAAAAAATTGGGCACCCGTTTTAAAGTAATACCGAGCATCGCGTGTTAATTAGGATCCGTAGGCGGAGAGAGAAAGGGGAAAGGAAAAATGGAGGGGGTCCCGTGGCGATGACAGGTACTCGGGGAGAAAAACGGAAACACCGAAGGAAGGGAAGACGATTATCGCGTTACGAAGAAGATAGAAACGGCGGTGGAAACAAATTTGAAATTAGGAGAGGAAAGTTGGCGCGAAAGAAGAGAGGAGACGCGTCTCGTTCACGTTCCCTCCCCGTTGCGGCGTCGGTCGTCGCCTCGCCGCCCGGTTAAGGGCAACGAGGAGTAAAGTAATCACGGAGAAAATTGGTTGACGAGATAGTCAGATTGGCCGCTGGCCACTTGACTGCTCGATTGTCCAGACACGCCCTCGGCGAAATGAAATTTGATTTTGTCGGGCAATTTCGCGCCCAAATCAACCACCCCTTGCCGAGACAGAGGAAAGAGCGTGGCATCTCTCGCGCGCGCGAATGGTACCGCTGCGATCGGAGAAGCACGGTGTAAAGCGACTGGAGTTGGAGGGAATGGAGTGGAGGGAGGAATTGACGGAAGGGAGAGAGAGAGAGAGAGAGAGTAACCTCGTTAAGAGCCGCACCCTCGTGGTATTGGCCTCATTGAACGTTTAGAGTCATCTTTCCAAGCGTCGAGTGGTCTCTTAAAAGTTCAAAGGGTAGAAAAGACGGGGGTGTTCCGCGTCGTACGTCCGGGGAGGAACGTTACGCGCGATCGTGTTTCGGTCTGGTTTCGTCGATTCAGGGGGTGGCGCGAGGTGATCGGGAGGTTTCTCTCCTTCTCCTCCCGTCCGGCCGAGAAAGGGTCGATAACCGCGACGGAGACGAAAAGTTCGGGGCGAAAGGCGGAGAGGAAGGGAAAAATTTGTACGAGAACGTAGATACAGAGGTTCGCCGGCCCAAACAATCTCGATTACGCGAAAATGTCGTACGATTCGATTACGAAAGCGAGCGTGAATGTACTTAGGCGAGCAGACGCGCGCTACCATAGTCCCTGTAATTCAATTTCTTTAAAGTAATTACTTGTTGCTTCTACCGTGGAAGTTAGTTTCCGGTTGAAAATCAATGGCGCATCCACGACGCCAGCTTTCTCATTATGCGCTGAAAGCGTCCTCCCCTGAACGCGATCGATTAAGGAGGGGGCAGGTGGTGGGGAGGGGAGGGAGGAGGAGGAGGAGGAGGAGGACGAGGACATCCGATTACGAATCAGAGACAAGGACGTATACACGCGTGTATTTATATCGGCGCGTTTCTTCTTCCTTTCCCAATCGATCCTAATTTCTCTACATCGTTCTTGTCCCGGAGAATCGTTTCGCATTTTATCCGTTCCGTTCCGAGTCGATTCGGGGAAGAGAAAAGCTAATTCCTAGCCGAAGTCGAAAGAATCGTTAAAGCGTGAGAAGGAGGAGGAGGAGGAGGAGAGGAAGGAGAAACGGTCGGTAAGGTAAACGGTAAAATCAGAGCCGCCATTGATACGGAGACCTTACGCCGCAGCCTCGAAACCTCGAGTTTACGACCTCTTTGCCGAGTTTCTTTCGTAAATACGACGTGGTTGTTTCGAACGTGGAACGAAGAAGCGGAAACCGAGTGCGAATCGGTAGATAACCGTGCCAAGGACGAGCGATTTGTGTCGATTATTCGTGGAATATGACGAGAATTACGCGTTCTTTCTCGCCGCCATTTTGCCGCCTCGATTCCCTATTTTAATCCATCTTCCAAAATCTAACGACTACGATCAATTTGAACTACGTTTAAAGATCGATAGATAACGCGGTAAATCGAAGATCAATTTTTTGGAATTGGAAATTTTTACTTGAAAATCTTCTAATCTATCCAGATATTTCGAAGCCAATTTCTCACGCGATCGAAACGTTGAAAGAAGAAAAAGAAATCTGGCTCGGAGAGGAAGAACGAGAAGGCGCGAGATTTCGCGGTATCGTTTGAGATATTTTGGACCGGACTTCGGAGAAACATCCAGTTTCTCGGCGAATTTACAGCGCCATCGTTCGTTCCATGGTTACTCGAGCGAGACTACATTATCGAGTTGGTCGGTCGATCCACTCGCGTTATTATTCGGTAAAGGGAAGAAGAAGATCGGCCAGACGAGACCCCGATTCTTCTTCCCGAGAACGAGACGACGATTGATCGAACGCGTGCATCGCCGTAATCTTCTTCAATAACTCTGAACCCGTTACCCGTGTTTTCATTTCCCTTGTTTGTCTTTATCCGTGGACGCGGCTGGCACAGTCACGTGAGCGTGCAAAATTCTGCGCTCTTAAAATAACTTGGCAGGTAAAAGGAGTCGTAGTGGACAGAACCCGGGAAAACGCATCGCCTCGTATTCGATGCGAAATCGAAGAAACGATACGCATTCGCTTTCGTGTTCGATCGTCCACCCACCCGAATCCGATCTCCCGACGCGACCGTGATTCACGTTCTTATTATACCGCATCGCGATCCTATTTAAAAGCGCAACTTTTTCGCCATCGATTTACACAAGAAACAAAAAAACGAGTATCGAGTTGGAATTTCGGCCTCCTCCTTCCTTTTCCCTCCAGATTCGCCCAACATTTTTGCGAGCAAGGATCACGAACGAGTTCAACGAACCTTTGTTTCTGAATCGCGGCGCCATAGCGACCCCTAAATCACTGTCACGGCGAATCGTCGCTATCTAATACTCTATCTTTCGCACAGCTTATAAAGGCGAGCTGCGTGCACGCACCGCATTTTGCATCGTGCCGCATGTGCGCGCAGTTGCGTGCCTGGCACGGCAGCGGGCCACGCACCTCTTTTTCACAGTCACGCACCAAAACAAATCCCCCTCCCCGCAGCCGCGTCTTACGACCGAACCTTTGACTTTTCTTCGACCCCCTCCTCACCCATTTTCCCATCGTCGCGGGATACAGGGCGCGGTAGGACGTCGCCCTGGAAAATTCATCGAATCTTCCGAATGAAATCTTTTCGGAACAAGATTAATCGGCCGCGGACGAATCGAACGGTGACTAACTCTCCGATCGGTATTCCTTTTCCTCTCTCTCTCTCTCTCTCCTTCTTCTTGTTCCTCCTCCTTTTAGAAGGCAACGCAGCTGTAAAGACGGTGGTTTTGCGACGCGGCGTGGCGCGGTGCACGCGAAATTTACGACACGCCGTTCAATATTACACGGAAGGTGAATATTTCACGGCGGGGCAAGTTCAAAGAAAACGTCGTCACCGGCGCTACGGAACACGTCGGCGTATCTTAAATCGGTCGTGAAGGCAGAAGGGCCCGGGCCCCCACCGCTTCTGTATCTGCATTAAAATTTGCCCCTCGAGGCTCGAGCGTACCTGTGTATTTTACGACTCTTTGTAGATCGTTTCGTCGACGTCGAACGAAAACGACGAGACGCGCGTCTACGAGACGACGACGGCTCTCGCCTAGACGGCGACAAACACGACAACGAGGACGGCTCGAGACCCGATAGACGACGTTAACCGAACAAGAGGGTTGAGAATCAATTAGACGGCGAGTCACCGGAAGTAAGACATGTACGCTTCCTGACGCGCGCGTCGTACCCCATTGTTCCAAGACGAGAGAGACTTCATCTTCTCGACGTACGAGCCACCTGCACCCTCGTTCCCTTTCCTTCCAACTTGTCGCCTTTCTCTCCCGACATCGATCACGAACACGATCGCGATACTTATTATCCGTCCTCCCCACGAAACAAAGAAAGAAAGAAAGAAAGAAAGAGACGAGTTTACGAGGGGAACTGCGATCGTTATCGAGATACCATCCTTCACTTTATTATAACGAATTCCTTAAACGGTTCGATGATCGAACGATCGTATCGCTGTTTCCGACAAATTATATAAATCGTAAAGAACACGAGTGGGACGCGTTACACGCGTGTTCCACCGCGGAGAAACGCAAACCAGCCTCGTTAAGATCGAGACACGTGAGCCCATAAACGAGTACGTTCCGTTTTACCTACGCGATGTAGGCGTTCTGCCGTTTCCAACCACCATTTTCACCTTCCGACCGGATGGACCAATAATCTCCCGAAACCCAAAATTTTCCCCCCTTTTCTCTCTCCTCTCCCTCGTTTCCAATTCGTCGAGAGATTCGATTCGACGAAATCGATCGCAACGCGAATCCGCGATTGACGATACTTCGTGAAAAAAATTCGATCCTTAGCGATAGAAAGAAGGTGCCCACGCGGATGTGCAAAACAATGGGACAATGTCAAAGTACAATTATGGTAGCAACCGAATGCGATTCGCCCACCTCGCTGCGTTCCACACACCTCGTTCGCTTTTCGCCTCTTCCATCTTATTACCACCGATAGCTATTATTACCCACATTTAATCCCCATCTATTCAACCTGGAATTATTTTAATATCGTTGACAAATGTACTCGATTTTACTATCGATCGCTTCCAACTTTAAGAAAAGTTGTAAGTAAACGCGATCATCGAAACTTTCGTGCCATTTTTCATCTTTCTTTTCCCTCTAACCGTGTAAACAATTTGATCACGCGTATACTTAGAAACGCAAATTCCAAGTTTTCGATCGGTTAAATCCGATATACGCTCCTTCTTCTCGACCAGTTGTATCTCACGATCACGTTATTTGAATCTGAACTAAGCTACTCGATCGAATTGGAACAGAGATAGAAAAGGATAATAAGCTGCCCTATCGACGAATGCGATTTCGAATATTTCACGCTCGATCCAATTCTCCGCTTGCTAATTTACATTCGCAAGAATCGACCTTTCCAACAGCTATCAATCTCCATTACAGCTTCCGACAACCATCGCTTTCGGGCGCACCTACCCTTAAAGCGCTTTAAATATCCTTCTGCGTCTATCTGAACGTCGATACGCCGCGCGTCTTTTCCTCGCGAGAAATTACCGAAATCTTTGAGGGGGAAAAATCGAGAGAGAGAGAGAGAGAGAGAAACGAAAGAGGGTACGACTCTCCTCTCCCCTCGTTGGAAAGTTGGCAGACTTGATCGGTTCGTGCACGACCGGCTGTGTATCTTTAACTTTCCGTCGACGCGCTCTCTCTCTTCAATGTCTCCGACGAACAGTCTCGCGACGCATTGAAATGAAAATCAGTGCAAGCAGTTGCGCCGATCTTCCTCGGTCGATAAAGTAGTTGTACCAGTTTACTCGAAACCCTCGACTGGTCGCGACAGGTCGAAACGTGAATACCGGGCACGTTGTCTCGTAACGAACGTTCGTAATTTCGTTTCGGATCGGTCGCGATGCGAGGAGAGAGAAAGAGAGAGAGAGAGAGAGAGGTAAATGAATGAATAAAAGAATTTATAACGATCGAAGGATGGACGAAAAATAAAACGCGTATTCACGAGACAGGAAACATCTCTTATAGGAAGGAAACGCGGTGAACCGACATTCCTCGTCTAACCAATGAGAAATAATACAATATGGGAATGAGAAATTATAATTACCGGAAAATGCAAATACTTGGAACGAAAGCGTAAAATGGTAATTAGTGCTGGTAAGTTTCTTGCATATTGCTTCGCAAATCACCGATATCGCCATGTTCCTTTTCCTCCCCTCGACAAATCGTCGTTGTAGGGAATTCGTACAAAAAACTGTTTCGCGAACGATCTTTTTTTTTTTTCCTAAGTGATCTGTTTCAGGTTAAAAGATTCGCCTCGTACGTTGAAACAAATTCGACCATCAAGATCCTATCCCCAGTTCCAGTTTCATACGCGTTTCTCTCGATTGTTTCATTAGGGAGAAAAGAAAAGTCGGGAGTTGTGACGAGATTGTCGCGGATATGGCGAAATTAAAAGATTAGCAAAAAGATGAGTGGATTAAGAGGTTTCGAAGCGTCCGATTTTCGAGGAAAATGATTTCTCGCTGATGAGTCGCCGAACGAATGTTATTGGTTTAACGAAAAAGAAGCGAGGATACGAATTGGTTGCGAAATCGATAAGATCGATCGAACTCCGTCCGAGAGGCGATTAAACCCGATTAATCGAGGATGATGGTGATGAAGGCGGTATGGACGGATACGTACGCGTTGCGCGATCGTTTCACGGATCAGGCGGGAAAGAAATTCTTCGATCGATTGGCTTACCTCGTAAGACGAAAGTAGGACGGGTTCGTTCCAAATCCTGAACAACGCACGGCAGACGCATCATTGGACGGTGCGAGAGTGTCGGTGTGAGGAAACGATTGGAGAAAACGCGGACGGTGCATCTTCGGTTGAAAACGGTCGGGCTGTATTCTCAGGTTGGTGATCGATCGCGGGGAATGCGAGACGTCGAAGTCGATAGATTGGCTGTCGGTCGAAAGGAAATTATCCATATCAATATCGATACACACGTGATATCATTTAAGAGGATTTTTTTCGGGCATCGATGACGCGACAACGCGATTCTCACGTGTCCCTAACCCGGGCCGCCATCTTGCTCGTCCACCATGCGAAGTCAGATCTCCCCACCACCGATCGTCGCCCCTCTTCCAATCTTCGTAAAGCAAAGTTTTTGATACGCCAATTCCCGTCTCCTAACACCTACTGCTTCTCACCGTTCCCGCGAAAAACAATTTTCAACCGATATCGATCAATCCGTTCGAACGAATCGCGATAATACGTAACAGTATCGCGTACCATAACAGCGTATTTCTCTCTCTCTCTCTCTCGCTCTCTCTCTTCGCGGTTCTTCGACGCAGAGACAACGGACACGCGCGCGCACGTAGAATATACGTAGTAACGCGGGGAAGAATACACGAAGAGCAGATTGCGCATCGAATCTTCAATTCAGATAAAAAACGATACGTTCGGGGTGATTTCGAGATATACGCCGCCGGGAATCCGACGAAGCCTCTCGACGATGGAGATTTCCGTGAATCGAGGCGTGAGAAGCGAAACGTCCCGTGTCCCGAGGTAGCGAGCACGAATCGCAAAACGTTGCCACGAATTTAACGTGCGTTGAAGGGTGATTCAGTTTCGCACGAGCGTCGATTGGTGATGAGTCATGCCTCTTCTTCTCTCTATTCGTTATCACGTTACGAAGCTTTCGGCATCATCATCTCGTGATCCGTGACTGTTGCCAATTTGATCGTTCTTAACACGACCTTGACGAATACCGCGATACGTCGCATCCTGGTATATCGAAACTGATTGGAAGAGAGGAAGAAGAACCGTCACTCGGCTCGAGTTTTACCTCGGTGAACCATCGACGATCGATCGGGCGGATGGATGGATGGATGGATGGATGGATGGATGGAGGGACAAACGGATGGACGGACGGCCGGCTCGAGCACGGACGGACTGTCCTCGGTAGGCGGTGCCACGCGCGTTTCTCAGACGCGTGAAAAGAATTTCGAACGTCGCACAAGTCTGGCCTTTCTTTCGCACGGTGGAAGCACGAGCATCCATTCACAGCCTCGCTGCTCAAATTCCTATTCGAAACGACGTGGAACGATCGACGTCTACGCAACGACCGAGCTAACCGAGTTTTATTCCCGGAGAAAAACGAAACGCAGATTCGTAAATATATCCGCGACGTGTTTACGATGGGCCGCCGTTGCGTCGTAAACAAGGTCGACACACAAGGTTTCGAATCCGAGTTCGGATCCAAAAAGTATAAAATGGACAGATCTTCGATCGCGCGAGGAACAACGGCGAGCAACCAGTGGACTCTCGCAGTGGCGTTCGAAAATAGAGGCGCCGCTTAGATGGCACGCTCGAAGCCGCCGCGGCGTTATCCGTCTTATCGCTCGGCCCATTACGTAAGCCACACACCATGTCGCCCACGTCTTTCGCAAAAGGGGCTTCGTGCGCGGTCGGCGGACGAAAGTATAAAAGACGAATAAGCCAATACCGGGAGCGAGGAGCGAGAGGGAAACGAAAGCAACGAGAACGGAACAAACGGGATAAACAAAACGAAGGAACAAACAGCCGGTTATATTCGTGATACACGATCGAGTTTCAAAGCTTTCCACCTCCTCGTGACGAATGGCTGGTTGTTGGGCGCCACGGAATTTCGCGGCGCCTTCGGGCCGCGTTCACGTGAACGCGATTTACTGCGCAGATTCCAAGTCACGCGGTTCTTCATTCGTACCTACGTAGCCGCACACGATAACTTTTCTTTCTCTATGTGTCCCGCTGCTGCCCCTCGGACGTCGAACTTTCCTCATCCCCACTTTGCGCGTCTTTAACCTCTTTTCATACTACGTATGACTTACGTTTTCGGTTCTTTCCCTCTATCCTATCGTCCACCATGCTTCGTCGTCGTTTAATGCCGTAAATCCTTCCATCCTTGTCTTTTCCTCGCTCCTCCGTCTCACCACAGAATTTATTTACGACGATTCTTCGTCTCGTCGACACGGTACATATACGTATATACGTGTCGTGTATGTATATACATATACATATATACATATACAGATATATATATATGTGGTGTATATATATACATATACACACACCACACACACCTTGTATTTCGTTTCTCGATACTCTTCGCGCACTTTTAATTATCCCATCGTCGTCCATTTCCAATTTCTTCTTCCGCACGGTTTATCATAGGATAACTCCGGTCGCTGTCAAGTTCGTTGTTACCGGCTGAACAAATTTCCTCGCTCTTCTATTTCGATTGATCGTTCGTTCCTTCCTTCCTTCGTTATCGTCCTCGTGTTCGTCGAATTTCACGAGGGGGACGATTTCCTCGATTACGACCGTATACGTTCTTCGCACTCTGCGTCACAATTTGCCCATTGTACGAGAACCAGCGGTTATTCCTTGTTCTCGCCAGTTTGCCGATTGGCGCGTTTCGCGTCACGAAACGAGCAAACATACCGGTCGAGCGCACACGTTCCGTTGACCGTTCGTTCGTTCGTTCGTTGGTTCGTTCGCGTGTCGCTTCTCCCCGTTTTGTCACTGTATCGACGGTTCCATACGTACGATTCCTTTCCTCTCTTCTCCCCTCCCCCCCTCCCTCTCCCCCGTCACTGTCAATTTTCTGCGACTCGGCTTCGAATCGTGACGAAACACGGTCCCGAACGCGACAAACAACTCTGTCGAAAACGTGAAAGTGTGCGTAACGCACGAGCGTCATGAACGGTCCGATGTATGCGTGAGAAAACATGTACCGACTCGCGTGCGCAGAAGCAAAGCGCACACGCGAGAGACGCAGTTTAAGCCTAAGGAGAGAGAGAGCGGCGACGTTACGGAGGTTCTCCGACTCTCGTACTACACACTGGGTGGCCCGGGTTAGCGTACGACGCAGTTAAAATGGCCGCGAATGTGTTGTTTTCTCTCTCTCTCTCTCCTCCCTCGTCCTCCATCCTCCTTTCTCCCGCCGTCTTTTTTCCTTTTCCGTTAACGGCGGGTCGTAGGTTTCGTTGGCACACACGCGACATCGTCGTCCGGATCGACGGCGTGGCCCGACGGCCGTGAAATCGAGAACGGTTCTCGTTCGACACGACACGAGGGAACCGTGTTTCGTTGCTCGTCCCTCGACGGACGGAGATGAGAGACACGGCGAAATCGGACGCGAACGCGAAACTTTCGATTCGCGATGACACTTTGAGCAGCGGACACGCGCGAAGTTCCGCGTGGGACTGTGCGCGCTAACGTGAGTCTGACGCCGCCGTGCACGTCGACGCAACGCACACCGAACAAGATGCGACGCAAGAGCGCAGCGCCGCGCTCGGTCGTCGCCGAAACTGCGAGGGTAAATAGCGCCCTGTTAAGGAGGGGAGAGCGTAAGGGAGGGGTAGGGGTACTAGGGGAGCAGAGGGAGAGACTACTCGCGTACCGAGCAGTGTGCGCCGCGGCGGGAGAGGGGAGGCGGGAGCGGGGAAGCGGAGAAGGAGGGAGGGAGGGGAGGGCGATGGGTAAGGGAGGAAGAAACCGAGGGAAAGAAATATATAGAGGAAGAGAGAAATAGAGCAAGAGAAGAAGGGGGCGGGGAGGGGGCATCTCAAGAGTGCGTCGGGCCAAGTGCGCGAGTGTCGTCACATCCGGTATTCGGGGTGGCGCTGTACTGCGATACGTTTACGTGTATGCGTGCGCGATAAAAGCCCGACGTATACGCGCGTGTATGCGCGCGTGTTTGTGAATACGGACGCGTATAGGGTGAAGTGAGAGCAGCGTAAGCGTGACACAACATTCCGTCCGTGCATCGTGTGTACGCGGAAAATTATGTGGCACAGGTCGCTGGGATTCTACAGATATGGGCTGTCACGTGAGACGAGCATATGGCTGGTTTGGCCTGTTGAAAAATTCATAGCGCCTCGCTTTTGCCGTGCTATCGCGTCCCGGACTTTACGCGCTTCGTGCTTGTATCGAAAAGTATAGGATTCCGATTGTCGCGCGTTCGCGGTGGTGAATCGGTCGAACCGGTAAACGAGCGCGCGCGTGCCACGGAACGAACACGGAGTGCAACGAATTCCAAGCTATGCGGAAAATCATATTTTCTATGCCGCCGGTACTGTTACGTTGTTATGCGTGGATCTCTCGTTTCCGCTACGAATTCTCGGCATACTTAACGCCGCGTACCACCACGTTGTCGTTATAACACGATCAACTTTGAAACGCGCTCTATATACCAAATTGTTATTACGAATATGTTGATCGCTCTCGATCGGTATCGAGATTAAATTTGCTAAATGTACGACACGAAGTGCGATCGAACGTGAAAAAATGAAAATAAAAAAAAAATCTTCTTTCAAATATATACGCGAGATAATTTTCTACGCGTTAGAAAGTAGCCTCGATATCGCCTCGATCAGAGACAATAATCGGTATCAAAGAATAGCGCACAATCGTTCTAAAAGTAGCTCGCGAACACGGAGCGTCAAACGATATGCTCCCGATTAAATTGGGATTAAGCGCGAGAGATCTGCATGGTGAAGCGAGGATCATTGCGAGACAGAGAAACGCCTTCGCTCGGTACGTCCCTGATTGTTACGGAATAGAGACGCGGCAGAAATAGCACCGTTCCTCGACATTCCTTATAATCCACCGTCTGAAAGCGGGGACACGCAGGGAGGAGATTGTGTGAAACAACGTTGCGCGGCGACTACGACTACGAACTACGAACTACGAATACGACGACGACGACGACGACGACGACGACGACGAAGAGTACCAACGATATTCGGTTCCGCGTCACTACTACCTTCCCGTGTCGTTGTACATCGTCACACGCGACACACGCGTCGCTTCATGGTATATTCCGTTTTCCAGAATGTGCCGCACTAACACGCTCGTGCCAGCCAATTAGATTTGTTCGTAGCCTCTGGACTGGCAGTTGTGAGAACGCGCGACTCGTTGAAAGTTTTCTTCTTCCTCTTCGTACGAACGACAAAGAGCTCGCGCTCCCGCTCGTGCTTACGTTCCCGCATACCATCGATCGTATCATTTTCGGCTGGTCTCTTTGTCTCCTCGTTGACACCGAATTGCCGATAGAGTGGAGAGCAACTATCGATAATTTCGAGTTCGCCATCGTCATCGTACTCGAATTCTTACGCGAAACCGATTATTCTTCCGCTCGTATCACTTTTCCTCTCCACATCGCTATTTCTTCGATCTCGATGTCACAAATCCGCGTATTCGCCTTCTTTTTCTTTCCTCTTTTTATTTATTTTTTATTTTTTTTTTTTCGCAATCACGGCTCGTGGAAGAAACGAGGCGCCTTCGCATTCGAGACGAACGAGTTTCGCGGAATACTAATGACGCGTACTCCGAGTATTACCGAGTGACTGACGTAGAAAAACGAAAACTCGGGGAACGTTTTGTTGCGTTATCGTTGGACGCTGTCGAGGAACGACCTCGAACGGGCCGACATCCATCCGTGCATACGTATACGTGTGTGCGCGTGCACGTACGTACGAGGTTTCGCGCACGGAGAGCCGTGCACGAGCATACATTTAAAAGTCACGTGGCGCTTGACGTCGCGACGATGCAGCATTTCATTCACGACGATCGATTTCATTAGCGAAACGTCGACGTTCCGCCTCGACGAAACCTTTGAATCGACCGACTACGCTCGCGTATCGTGAAATAATTTTTCACCGACATATCGATTTATCTGGCCGTCCGTGCACGCCCGTTCCTCCGACCGATCATCGGCTACCGATGACGTGTGCCGATAACGCGCCACTCACGTTTCGTTCACAAACGAAAATACGCCGCGTATCGCCGCGACCGCCTATGCTTCTCCTCGTTTCTTCTCGTTCGTTCGTTCGTCCGCTTCGTCGTCGTCGTCCCTGCTTTTTGCTCCTACGCAGATCACGTGACACGCGTGACGTTTACGTTCGCATTTTCCTCACGTGTTGGGCAAACGTCACGCGTGGTCGATACCGATTGTCGTCCGCCTATCTTCCCAACGCGAATATCGCGAGAGGGACGCAAGATCGCGGGCACAAGTAGGGCAACCGAGAAGAAAAATCGAGATTCGTTGAACATACGTGTGTGTGTTCACGACGACAATGGGAAAGAATAATCGACGTTCGAGCATCGTGTTAATTAATTCCACCACGTTATCGCCCGTAGTATCGTAATTGTCGACTTTCGAGCGCGGAATACGAGCGATTTTTACGAGCAATCGGAATCACGCTCTAGCTTCTTCCATCTTCTCTAGTTCTCCGCGATTCGAACGTGCTCCGGTGCGCAAATATTTGCTTTACGCTGCACACACTCGAGTTATATCCTCGTTATATCGCTGTTACATCGCACCGTTGCATAAAGTATTACGTTCCTACCTTCTTTTTTCCCCTATTTTCGAATCATCTCTACGAAAACGTTCGCTTCGTTACGCGATTCAACGTTGAATCGGGATCGAGAGTAGAAGACGATCAGATACATACGTACGGGACGCGTTATCGACGCACCGATCGAAAACACGGTTTCTCTTCATACGGGTGCTTTTAATTTTTCGACGCGTAACGACATCGACGAAAAGAAAAAAAGGAAAAAAAAAGAATGAAAGAGAGAAAAAAAATGGAATCTCGAGGAAACGCGTGTAACGTAGCGGATCGGGCAAATATTTCGAGCTTGGGTCGAGATTTCCCGGCGCGATCGATCGTTGAGAAAGATCGATTCGGCTGGGAGGAGGGACGAGAGGCGAAACGGGGGAGGGAGCGCGGATCGACGAGGTTGACGAGATGTCGGACCAAGATCCGACGATTGCTCGTCCAAAGTTTCGCGTAAACATACTTGGAGATTACTTCCCTCTAACACTATCGAGGGAATTATCAATTAGGATTAATTAGCAATTAAGGGGACCAACTTTCCACGAGTTAGCAGGACGACGCTCGTAAAGAGAAAGCGAAAGGGAGAGGAGAGGGAGTTTCGAGGAGTCGTCTTTGTCGGCGCGAATCGATCCGGCAGCATCTCTCGTTCAACGGGATTTCACCCTTATCGTTTAACAAAACTCCTCGCGATAATCGGTGAGAAATCGTCTGCCGATATCTCTCCCTCTCTCTCGAACCGCTCTCGCGGAATCGATCGATAACGCGGTACATTTGAAATACGAAACGGAAACGTAAGATGATCGGTGAGAAATCGCGCGAGAGAACGGAAGGGAAGAGAGGAGAGCGCAATCTCGCGCGACCTTTGATACGCAATTTAATACGCATTCGAGTCCGATCACATGGCCCGTTCATCGGTTCATCGCGATGCTGTTTTACTCCAGTTATTGTTTCGTTCCCGGATTATTCGGAGAGAGAGAGAGAGAGAAATTCGTATAAACGTTATAGAATAATCGTTGCTCTCTCAGTTTGAAGAAAAGAGAAACGTATAATCTACTAAATAACAGTTTCAACCGAGATATCGACATAACGCGAATAGCGATGACGAAAGCGTAGACTTTGCATCGAAATATATTTACAATGTAATTACAATATTCTATTCGAACGATAAAGCCTCGATAAAGAGTAGCCTCGAAGGAAAAATTCACTTTGTTTTTGTTACGAGCCCTTCCTCGCTCCGCGTCACTCGCGGACGAAGAAAAGAAGAAGAAAAGAGGGAGGTTGCCCGCCGATCGATCGAATTCCCATTCGAGACGACGATCAACGGCGAAGAGGCGGTCAGCCTCAAAGACACTCGGGTATTCGTCGCACGAGCATTCGAGTCATAATTTCTCATAGCGCGAAGAACCGGTTTCTCGGTAGGCAGTTGAGCTGACTCACGAATTTTCTCGACATTCCGCTCGGCCGACACGTTCCCAATAACGATCTCGGATTCCGCGGAATCGTGATTCGCGATTCGGAAAATCGAAACTTGACGCGATCGCCATCTCTATATTTGCGAAGCGATCATCGCATCGGTCGAAATCGCAATGGGCGACCATCGATTCCCGAGCGATGAGGCGCCTAGAGCGCGTAAGTGGGCGGCTCGGAATTTTCATCCGCCAACTTTCGCGGATCGTACCGTAACGGCGAGAAAACGTATCGTAGAAACGACTGCGAGATAGCGTCGCGCGCGTTCGTATCTCTTATCTCGGGTATAACTCTTTCCTATTGTCGCGCAAACATCGGCCGACACGAGCAAGGTAAGTATCTACGTAAGTTCGGTTCGGAGAACGACATAATCGAGAGCTCGTCGTTGACCGTGTCGCGAGAGTAAGTGGTGGGCAGGAACGCGGCAGAGTTTTCGATGAAAACGATAATACGAAGAAAACGTAAGCGGAATAAATAAAACGTTTCCGACGAATAGGGTCCGCGCGCGCGAGAGAGAGAGAGAGAGAGAGGTCTTGAACTTGCCGCTAAGACTCGGGAGGAAACTATTACCGCGGGGCGGCGGTTATTCAAAGTGGCGTAGCGATGGTGGCAATGGACTCGAGTTCTCGGTGACACGGAGAGAAGAAACAAGGCGGGCGAAGGAAACTCATGAACGGGCGCAGAGTAGGACGGAGGACGGACACCCGGGAATCGAAGAGACGGAGAGAGAAAGAGAGAGAGAGGGAGAGAGAAAAAAGAGGAAAGAGAGAGGAGTATTTTTAGCGGTTACACATTGTTGTTGACTGCTTCTGACGACATTGAACCGCGGTCCCGCGCGCCGGAGAGAGGGAGAGAGGGAGAGAGAGAGGGAGCAGCAGTCTCTAAAGTAAACCAGCGGTGGCCTGCGCGCACGCTCCGCACGCATATGCGTGCTGTTCGCGAAAACATCTCGTGAAATCGCGAAATACATGTACCGAATTTCTTCGATAAATACGATATATCGACCGTGTTAACCCTCGTTTTTTTTTTTTTTACCTACGAAGAATCGCTTTTCACTCTCGTCGCAGCTGCAGAGGGGAAAAATCGATTATAAAACCGAAGGCAAGCGCGTATCGATTACCGTTATCAATTTCGTGCGATTTTTGGCCCGATTCGGGCGGCTCCTCCATAAGGCTGACCTTACGCGATACGATACGACTCACGCAGCATGGCGAGTCGCGACCATTTCCTCAGATAACGAATTCATTCACAACGACGATTCATCCGGTTAACGAATCCGGCATGCGCTCTGAAATTCGATCGAGAACTACGCTGCTACACGTTGTAAGAACGAACGTTTTCAATCCTTAACCACTTGCCATTTCTATGGATAATATCGTGCATAGATATTTTTTTTCATCTCTTTCTTCGACAACTTTCGACAATTATTAACGAATACGTTAAAATCGTTATCGAACGAAAATCGATGCATTTCGAATTTTTCGTTTTCGATAAAAATAAAATTTCTCAAAATTTACAGATTCGAAACAAAAATGATCCAATTTCAATTTAGGGATCCGTTTTCGATTCAACGACGATTCATCCACTCGCTTACGAATACAAGTGGAATAAAAGATATTTGGGAAAAAACGATTGGTAAATTATGAAAGGGTTAAATTCCGTAGACGAAACGGGAAGAAAGATCGAGGATCGCGAGCGTCAAGATCTCAGTCCGCGTTATTGGAATTTTTCCAAACGATCGAGCAAACGCGGGATATTTTCCATCTGGATTCTTTTCTCGCGAATTAACGCGCTCGTTTTTTCCGATTGGGAAAGTTGCTGCGCCGCGGCGAGAATCTCCTTTGTCAAACGCACTCTTCCCCTCTGCGTTCGAAATACGCGCAAAGTTCGAATCGATCGCTAATCGAAAACTTGTAAAGAAGTATATGATGTGTCCGTGTACGATAAAGAAGATAAGTAATTCGTGGAAAAAGAGAAAAAAGGGAGAAGGTAAGACGGGATGACATGGATCTACGTGAAACGAAACGAAGCAAACACGCCTACGCGCGACACATAATGCACACGACACGTTTGCATTCATCGAGGACGATCGATCCAAAGGGTTCGCTCTCGTCTCAAATTTTAGTCCTTAAAAAAAAGCGTGCTTGATTGAACGAACCGCTGGCTCGAGAAAGGAAACCGAGATAGATGAAAAAACGGATTATATATAAAGTTATATAGAAGAAACGCGTTTGTGTACGTATGTGCGCGTCATTGGAGCTACAATAAAGTATTCCAAGAATGAAGGATACGTTGCTATAGCAATAGCACGTGTGAATGATTACTCACGTCACACGCACCGCTTCGATGTTCGCACGATCCTCGTTCCTTGGATAAACTTACCTGCAACAGAACGGATAAAGTGATTTACTGGCGGTCGAAAAGTACGCGAAAGAAAGAGAGACACGATCGACGCGGCGATATAACGCCAACCGAGAATCGAACGACGTCGAGTTTAACCGATGTTGGAGATGGGCGGGGATCACCAGATCCGCGAAATTCTCGCGACTTTGCTCCAATCTTTCGACGGATCGTAACGCAACGGAAACGCGTTTACCAGAATCGACGACCCGCATCGGATTCTTAAATCGATCGACCAACATCTCGATAACGATCGGATCACATATAAATATCCACTTGGAAACTTCCGTTTTCCTACCTACCTCCTCCTCCTCCTCCTTCTCTTCTTCTTCTTCTTCTTCTTCGAGAGAGAGAGAGAGAGGAGAAGAAGAAAAGTTTTATCAACGAATCGTCCGTAATCGGTCGATTTGGCGAAGGGCATGGTCGGCACAGGGTTGGAAACGGGTACGCGCCAGATCGGGACAACGATCTTCGAATCTAACGCTCCAACATCTTTCGATTCTACAAAAGCGTCACGAAACGCGCACGGTGGCACGCACCACCTGGACCTCGAATTCATCTTGCCTCTCTCTCTCGCATTCACGTTTTCTTTTCTCGTTTCTTTCGCGTGCCCCGCCCGAAGGGGCCCGCATCTGCCACCTTGTGCCAGCGCCGCGTGTTTCGCCCGATAATCGCGTTCGCCATCGTCGCGATCCTCTCTGCTTTTTCCTCCAGAACTCGTTCCCTCCCATCGAGGCCGCGGCTTCGATCCAAGTCCTCGTCAACCGTATCGTCGCAGACGATACTCGCGCAATCGAGATCGCGTAACGTTCTCCCCAAGGACGAAGACTTGGGCGCGGCAGGTGGTGGTGCCTATCGCTTTGTCCCGAAGCGCGATGTAATTTGTCCGTTCGAAAACGAGTCTCGAGGAGCAGTGGGAGAGGAAAGAAAAAGAAATGGAATCTATCCTCTGGACGCGATTCGACGGGAGCGAGAGGAGGAAAGGAGGATATTTGGCGGGAAAGGAAATCGGCGGGGATTAATTTAAAGGGAAAGGAAGAAAGGAGAAGGAAGAAAGGAGCGGCTTAACGTGGAGTGCTAGCTCTGGGTGGTTGAAGGTGGTGAAGCGAGCGTAGAAGGACGAGGGGTGAAGGAGATGGAGGAGAGGAGAAAGATAAAGGGAAGAGGAGGATAGGATAAGACAGGATAAAGGAGAAAAAGAGAGGCGAAGGCAGGGAGGCTTAAGCAGGGGGCAGCAGGTGATGCACCAGGTGGAGGACGACGGCGCGTGCGCCGTTTTGCCCCCCGCCTTCCGGTCACGTGCCACAGCCTCAACCCCTCGCCCCCACTCGTTCGCTCTTCCAACAACTCTCTTTCGTATCCTTCATTGTGCGGATACGATCTTTCGTCCTTTCTTTTCTATATATATATATATATACGTTTCTTTTCGTCCTTCCAAAAATTTTCCAAAAATTGTAACAACGATTATCGAACTTCGCTTATCGGTATCGTTTCGTTCAACACGCTTGTTTTGACGAGAAATGACCTCCCTCCCTCTTCCTCTCCCCCTTTCTCTTTTTCGGGGAGAGTCGGCGAAGACGACAGATGTCGGATGGAAAGGAGAGAAAGGTGCAACATCGGCGGTGTAGCATCGTTTTTCGTTCACGATTCTACGACGATTATCTCTCGTACTTATTTCACCCAACTTTTATCGTTTCTTTTTATCCTCCTCCTCCTCCTCCTCCTCCTCCTCCATCACCCTGCTTTCTCGCTCGGGTTTGATCGCCGAGGCACGAGGAGCGAGCGAGCGAACGGACAGGAAGTCAGATAACCATCGACCCTAGTCGCCTGACGTTCTCCTCGAGAACCGAATGCTCCGCCGCCTCGGAGATCCCTCGGCCTTTAGGCCGATTCTACACGCGTGTACTTACCGATTCACGAGAGGAACAATATTTAAAAAAGCGACGAAGCGAACGAATTACGCGCGTCTAGAACGCAAGAGAAAGAGTACGACGGAATCACGCGATCTTTCGAAAGATAGACAATTAGAGGAAACGGGATACCCGCGGCGGGCAGCAAATAACGCGTTCTATCGCGTTCTATCCATGGAGCTACCGAAAATTCGTGGAACGCTTAGACATCGTGTATCTTTTTGCGCTTACCTCGTGTCTAGTCGACGGCCGAAAGAATATACCGTTTCGAGATTAGAGGCCGCGACGAGATAGTTGCATCTCGTCGCGTCTCCACTCGTTTCCATTCGTAATCTTTAATTTCGGTTCTCTCTTTTTTTTTCGATCGAAAATTGGCCAAGAGGGATTTCTTCTTCCCTTCTTCGAGGGTGTTCTTCTCGCAACGCATCTGTCCCGTTTCGTTCGTTGGAGAGAGAGAGAGAGAGAGGAGGGGAAGGATGTCCACTACCCACAGTCCAGTAGGTGGAAAGCAGTCCGAAAGAAGCCAACTCACCTTTTCGTGGCTTCTCGGTAAATATACTCCGCGAGCGGTTGTATCCGTGTGCATCCGTGTGACCGGTGCACGGCCACGTGCCACGTGCGTGTCAGCTGCGATACGAGTTTCGCTTCTAAAGGAAGCTCTCCTTTCCCGATTTTATCGACGGACCGAGACACCGGTGCATAGGCCGCGACCAATCCGAGAGAGAGAGAGAAGGGAAACCGCGACGAGCGAAACAGACCAGAGCACGAGCGAACGAACGGTCGGAAGCGAAGTTGGACGGACGCTCGATCCTCAATTTTTCCACCGAAAGAACAAGAAGAGCGGTCTCCAAGAAGGGAGAAATTCGCGTACGAAATTTTTGTAGCGCGAGATCGTCGATCGAAAAACCTCGGCAGCAGATGCCGGCACGCGAGATGCGCGCGTGTGCGCGTTGCATGGGCCGAGAGAAAGGGCGGGTTGGGTTCCCTATCTCTGCCTCTTTTTTTCTCTCTTTCTTTTCGCATAAACGCTTGCGGCTGGAAACCGAGGGAGGGAGAGGGAGAAAAAAGAAATGCATTAATTTGCCCGCGCCGATAGAGGCAACAGATGCCCACCGGCGGAGAGAAACAACGATTCACCTTCCACGCGTGCCACTTTTCGTCGACGCTTCGGATCTATCTCGTCAGGATGATACGATCTTTCGATTGTCGTCCGTAACGAACAACGGTTAAGAACACGCCTCGATCCAATTTCGATCCATCCGATCGAACGCCGTTTTCGGAGCAACTATCGAAAAATTGGTGGTTGGCAGAGTCGGCGTGACCACGCGCCAATAATCTCATTAAAATGGGAATGCACGAGGCGCGAAGCACGTGGCGATTCGGTCGGATCGGGCGACAAGGACACATCGATGATCGAAATCGTCGTCCACGATTCGCGATTCGATGCCTCCCGTTTAACAGCGAGTTGCCATTTCGCGCAGGAAACGATCGACGGCGTCACTACCCGCTCGATTGTCATTTTATTCTCGTTTAACTACGATTTCGGGCCAAGAAATGGTTAAATGGGAGAATATTTTCCGATCTGATGCGATAATTTTATTTGTTCGAAACTGGAGGACACTGCGTTCGACAGATCGATTTGTGAAAGAAATTGCGACGAGGAAAAGGATATCTCTCTCGTCTTTAGGCGATTCCGGTATGATTCCATATTTACAGCGAACGATCGCTGCATCGGTTGTCGAGGAAAGCCGATCCGCAGGTTGAACAAAGCCGACCCCTTCTCGCCTCTCGTATATCCTCGTCCGTGCCAAATAATATCCCCCTCGCTGTGGAGAAAGAGTTTGGGACCGCGACGTCTGTTCCGCTCGAATTATATATATATATATATATATATCTGCATGTGCGTATCGAAGACGAAGACGAAGAAGAAGAAGAAGAGAAGGAGGAAAGACGACGGAGAGGGTCGGATTGCGGAGCGAGAGTGTAGCAGGGTGGAAGGGCGCGGAAGGGAGGGAAGGGAGAGGTCGAGGGCCGAAAGGAAACACATGCCAGGAAGGCTCGTGCCACGACGATCTAAGCCGCGTATCTCGTGAGGTTGCAGCTGCCCTGCACCATCGCCGCAAATTGCCTCTCCCTTCCCCAACCCCTCCCCGACCGAACCCCTATACTCGGCCACCCTTGTCGCTGCTTCCACGCGAAAAGGCGAATAAGCTCGGCTTCCTTAAAGCGAGCCGGGCCCAGACCTCGGAGGAGCATCTCGTGGAACCACCACCACGGACGCGGTTTCGGGTCGTGGAAGGTGGAGGGAGGCCCACGGGGTCCCGACGGCGTGCTTCGCACCTGGAGAGGAAGAAGACACGCGGCTCGGCAACCGTGAAATTTACAACCGAACCGGCGGGGTCGGGTGATGGAGGAATATGGATTTTTTTCGGGGGCCGAGCTGGAGGAAGGCCTCCGTCTTTCTCGGGACGCGACGCGACGAGGATCTCGATCGAGGGTGGACGATAAGGACGAGATAGGGACGGAGAAACGAAGAAACGGATCGATGGAATAATCGGTGCGCCCGAGTGGAAAATCGATCGAATCGGGGTAAAGAGGACTCGGCCCTCGTCGTGTTTCGGGAAGCGAGGCGAAACTCGTTGGCCAACTCGTTGGGAGGGGGAGGAAGAGGAAAAGGAGATGGCCCCGCGAGAGGAAGGGCACGGATGGGTGGACAAATTCGATCGTTGTCGGCCGTTTGACGGCTATTGGCCGAGAGAGATATATGTATTCAGTTACCGGGTTTAACACGAGACGCGCGTCGTAACACGATAACGCGGTCGCTCGGTTTTTCGTTCGCTCCCCCTAAGAGGAGCCCGAACCACTCTTTCGTACGATCAAATTTTCGACTATCGAATATTCATGGTCGGAGGGGAGGAGAGGTGGACCGTTCCTTTTTGTACGAGGCAAGTCGAGCGACAGCCAGGATGCACGCGACGACGAATCGCGGAGTGGACGGATCCAATATTTAACTCGCGCTCGCGTTAATTCCATTTCCAATAATTCGACCAAAGAAAAAGAATCCTCGATGGATAGTGGTCGTGAATTTAAGGCTTTAGACTTCTTCTTTTCGTCGTACCCACTCTGGGATACGAGCTCTTCTCTCTTTATTCACGGGAATGGTGGCTATTCCCTCTTCTTCCCTCTTCTCAGGGATCCGGTCGGTGGGAATCGCGAACGGAAGGAGAGGAGGACTCGTTCCGTTGCGGGCCGACTCCTCTTTCTCTCCTATCCCTCGTGTGGAAAGCCGAGTGGAACAAGTAGCCTGAGGGGGGTTATTGCCGGCCGATGTCATTTTCTCCGGTCGGTCAAAGAGTGGAGGAGAAAGAGGGAAAGGGAGAGGGAGAGAGAGAGAGAAAAGAGAGAGAAGGGAGGTGGCAGGAAGAGGCGGGTGAAGAGGACGAAGAAACGCTTAGTCGGTGGTGACGCGTTTAATGCACGTCAAAGGGCTGTCGTTGTCGCGATCGGGCTTGCTTCTTCCAGTACTCGGTCGCTATTTAACGTTGTCTCTGCCGCTCAAGATGCCCCGGACCAGATAACCGATGAAAAACGTCCACCTTGACGGCGGAGCACGAGCTCTTCCACGACCTTTCTTCTTCTTCCTCTTCTTCTTCGTTTTCTTCGAACACACGGAAGGTGTGGTGCGGGATCGAAAGGCTCGGGGAGCAACTTTAAACGTTCCATCGATGCCACGAGGAAGGGAAAAAGAATATCCGTTGAAATTTATTCCGGCATTTCCGCGTACGGGAAGATATCTCGGTCGAAATAAGGTCAGCCGCCATTTCGAACGGATCTGTCTAGTAGCCGGAATTTTGTCCGGATATTTCCGCCTTGACTATTTTACTTGCTGGATTACTCCAATTCCGGGAATACGTAGTTTCGTGCAACTTTATGCGCATTGCTCGGTTATATTTACGTCGTGATTCGCGCTTTGAATGTTCGCGGAGGCGGATGGAAATGGCGTACTCGCTCTCTTATATTAAACCGCTAACAAAGAAGGGCTTTATTAAGAACGCGAGCACGTTTCTTTCTTTCTTTCTTTCTTTCTTTTTAAAATCGCTTTCCCCTTCTTCTCCCTCCTCTCCCCCATTTTCGTTAACGATTTTCAGTGCCGCTTGAAACGATACCACGCGATACCGCGATATTTTTTCCTCCTCCTTGTTCGAAGGGACGGGATAAGAAGAAAAGGATGATCCGTCGATTCTCGGTTTTTCTTGTTTCTCGCGAGATGAGAGAAGGAAATATCCAGAGGAGGGTAACGGCGAGAGGAAGGAGAGAGGCGGCGAGGTTTCGCCGGAGGTGAGCGGAGAAAATCGGAAGCGTCGCCGCGAAATGGTCGTTACCGGGCCCTGCTGATTATCTAAGGGCGGACGTCATTTCCGCGTGGGCGTATGCCTCCGGGGATCGAAGGGAGAGGCGAACGACGCGGCCCCCTTTCTGCTATTTCGGGATTAGACTCGTCGATTGCCAGACTCGACAGCTGGGGTAGATTTTTCAAATTCCAGCTGCTGCCTATTTCCTACGGTCTTCCGGTGGAATTTCATCGATCCGTTTCTCCACATTGTTGCGCCCGAGACGTCCAACCACGATCGAATCCAACTTCGACTCGCGATTTCGATGCTTCCACCTTTCTTCTCCGTTTCTCCGTCATCGACCGCCATTCGCAATACGATCGGAATGATCGTCGTCGAAAGACGAAGACGCCGCCGCCTCTCTTCCAATTCGCCACGTCCTCGTTCGGGAAGAAAGTGGTAACAATAGATGGAGGAAGGATAGAAGGAAGAAAGGGGGAAAAAGGGCGAGTGGAAGGTGTACGGTCGTATATTTTTTGCCGTAGTCGGTAGATGGGCACCCCTGAAGCGGGACCCAGAGGGTGCATCGGAATCGTAGAGGTCCGAGGGTAACAAACGCGAGTAAAATGGATAAAGGCTACACCTGGCCTCCGGATGGTCGACGGCGGCACGCGCTGCCCTCTCCCTCTCTCTTCCACTCCGCGCAGATAGGTCTCGTTTTCCCCCCCGAATGTACACACCTGCCCCTCACCGACACACGCGTGCACACGTCGCTACACGGCCGTGCGCGCAGCGAGGGTCGTAAATGCACACACGGATTACTCCCGGCGATGGCTGTGCCACAAAGGATAGAAACGGAAAGTGGACGAGGAACAGAGAGGGGGGCAGAGAGAGAGAGGTAGCGCGACTCTAGACGTGGTTAGCAGCCCGTTGCAATTCCGTCGCGTTATTTCCTAGGACGACGGCGGACAGTGGAGCCTCCTCGAGCCCTTACTTACGTGCACGCATTAATGCGGACCAACCACCGCTTCGACTTCGTTGCCGCGAGATACCCGAATAACCGTAAATCATCCATTCTTTCTCGTCTACTGTTATTCGCAGTTTCGATCGCGATATTCCTTCCAATCGATCGAAACGACTCGAATCCGGCAGAATGTAGAATTGTTGAATTCTCGTTAAATCGATCGAATCGGGGCAATTGGAAAAAACGGAACGATCATAAAATTTTCTCAATTCTTTTTCGAATCGAAACTTTACACTTGTCGTTAGAACCGTTTCGCGAAACATCTCTCAAATTGTTCCCGACAAAGGCGAACAGGAGGAAAAGGGAAGGCGCACGTTCGTTCGTTTCCTCTCCTCGCGCGAAATCGCGGAGAGCTTTGGACAGCGATGCAACGAAACGCGTGGTGACTAATTGGCGCATTATTAAAAGTTCGCTCGCGCCCCGACACCACCGACTCCCGAGTTTTCGACGTTAGGGGCGGCGGCGTTATCGCGAGACCAGCTTCCTAATGAGGCGAGGGACGACTTTAACGACCATTTTCCGCGCCAGATGCCGCGATATCGCCACGTAAATCGATCGCTGTTTATACGCGCATCGCCGCTACGAAAAGTATCGGGACGCGCGGAAAAGCGAGCACGAGAGACGGCGGGCAGATGGCGACGAAGGGCGAAGGCCGCGTGTCCTAGACACCGGCTTTGCCCAAACCATTTCTTCCTTCTCTCTCTTTCTCTCTCTCTCTTCCGACCGTCGACCGAGATAATTAGAGATCCTCGTAGCCGATAAAGCGTCTCGCACACGCGTACGCCTCTCTTTTTTCCCTCCCTCCTCCCTCCCTCTGCCCCTCCTCTCCGTCCTCGCCAACGTTTATCACGATACACCGGTATCGATCTGACCCTACTGCGAGACCAACGTACGCACACGTATCGTCGCCCAATTCCTTCCTCTCCTTCTTCTTCGATCCCATCGATTATTCGTCTTTTTTCTTCATTCCCAATAAGGATTCTAACGCCGAGTCCGATTGAGAGTTTAACGATCGCCGCGTCTCTTTTCTTTTCGCTGCAATCATTGGCTCGTGTCGGGGCTCGTTATCGCGAATTTATACATCGAAAATACGGGAGAAAGTTTGGCCGAGTGTACTTTGATAAATTACGATTTCTTAAACTGCGCTGCGATCGTTCTGTTTGAACGAGGTTTAAATACGCATCTCGAGTTTTGGAAAAACACACTATCGAGGACGAGGACGTGTACGAGGCGATATAGGGGTTTATCATCGAGCAACAATACGACGATTATTCCATAGGCAAGCGCCGTTCGTGCACGACTACGAATCGTGACCTAAGACAATAGATTCGTTTACCATGCATTGCTCTCGTATCGTACGTTTCGTGAAAACAAATTAATCTTCGGCGATCTCAAGTTCGCCGTTCCGTCTTTTGGCAATCGACCATTTATTTCCACCATCCGATCAATCGCATCGAGAATTCTGTTCCGATCCAACATTTTGAAAAAAAAACTAGATCAAAGTGCATACCTAGACGGACGTAATGTCGCGCAAGATGACGCAACCGTTTCCAGCGATGGGATTAAGCGTATTGCGAGTAAATTCTTCCTCTTCGAAGGAAAGAAGGAAGGAAAATTCTCACAAACATTCCACAAAACGAATCGATCGAGCACGAGTAACTGGATCGAAAATTGTTCTTTATCGCAAACAACGTCCCTCGACGCCGATAACACCGAGATCGAGATCCGATCGATCCCGACCCAGTTCTATAAATCGAGTCTTTCGCGTGGAATTTCGTTTGGAACCGCGTCCATCGTTGCCCGATTCCTCGAGAGTAGATTCGTTTACGCCGGGAGGAACGGTTTTCGGGGATGGTAGGCGTGGTGGTAGGTGTCCCACTGACCGTAATACCCGACACGGTCATTTTTCAAACGATCGAAACCGAATCACCAAATTATCCGAACGTAAATCGAAATCGCAAATACTCGTGGTAACACCCTAATCCCGCTATATTGCCCACTCTCTCTCTCTCTCTCTCTCTCTTCATTCTTCCATACCGTTGTGCCCGTATGTGGTGTTCTGTCCCGTTCCATCTACACGTGTGTTCGCGCGTGTATGCACGTTTCACGTATTGAAAGCCGGAGCGAGCAGCGACGAGGATGAAAAAGCGGAGGAGAACGACAATCGGAAAATTGTGCCATCTGGTCGAAGGCTGCGTTCACACCGAACAATGTCCGCATTATCTGTCCTCCGCAGCGATGGAACAGGCATGACGTGGCAAACGAGCAGACGAATCGACCGGTCATTCGATTATTACCGCTTCGATCCAGCGGACCTCCGCTTTTAACCAACCTGGCGTGAATATCCCAAGAAAACGACCATTTCTTTCAACGCGTAACTCGGCTTGTAACTTGGTAATCGATCCTATCGAATGGAAGAGAAAAGGAAGAGTCATTTATCGCACGATATTTCGACCGGTTTCGAGCCGCGTCGCGAACCAGCCGATCGTCTAGACTCGTTGCAGACGTGACCCAAGATCCGGATTAATTTTAGCGGTATTTTGTTTCGACCGCGTCTCGCGTTGTGCGGCACACACCATAGTCGATGAACCCGATTGGCCGGTCCGTCGCGCGTCGCGTCTGTATTTCTGAATATTTCGCACGTGCACCGCCAGGAAATCGCATCATGGCGCCAGAAACATCTCCCCTGTTTTCCCTCCTCCCTTTCTTATACCACCTTCCCGGTGTTTCGAAAACGAAAAGGTGAAACGACGCTTGGACGGAGGAGGGGGAAGAAAAAAAGAAAAGATTTTGCAACTTCGAGCTTCTTTCTAAGTTCGCGTAGTAATACTTGCACTACCATCGGCGGGATGTTAACGTTTCAACCCGGCCGTGCCACCTCTCTCCGCACCGATCTTATTATAGAATAAACTTAACGACGTGTTAAATTATGCTTACCGGCAAACTAGTTGCAAATTCCTCGAGTCGATATTCGAATATCGGGCACGTGGAATAACAGGGAAATAATACGCACGCCGTTGTACAGAAATGACTATCCAGAAAAGTCGCACTACTTTTCACTCGAAAGTGGATATCAATCCGATCGATCTTCTCTAGATCCCTGTTTCGACACGAACGTTACGATGCAACATTAGTTACGTACTTCTATAGAATTGCGCAAATTTCCTGTCCGATCGACGATAAGCTCGACGCAAAGCGAATCGGAAGATACCATCTTTCCGCAGAAAGGAGGAGGAAGAAGAAGAAGAAGAAGAAGGAGAAAACTTTCTAATCGCACGTTGTAATCGGAAACGATGGAAAAGCGTTCGCGGTTACGAAACGCGTTTTTGACCGTTACATCTCGGTCTCGGCTGCACTTGGCACCCGAAAACGGTCCACCAGGGAAATCTGCGCGCGGTTCTCTCCCTCTCCTCGCGTCTACAGGGACCGTCTTTCTCACTCGACGAACGCGGATCGCACGGCTCGATTCGACGACGAGCCACGTTTTTCCGCACGACGAGATCAAGATCGAGTTGAATCGGAGCGAGAACGAGAAATACCGATACTCTCTCCTTCGTTCCTTTGTTCCGTTCCGGCTCGTATCGCGCTCGCACGCGCCACAACGCGTCCATAAATCACTCGTGTCAATTAAGGAGACTCGAAATCGCGGCAAAATCGCGACATTATACAATGTACACGCACACACGCACACGCACAGATATATATATATATACTCGACGAGTCGGTTTTCCTCTCCCAACGAAGATGGATAATTAGAAGATTTCGATTTTTCTCTCGTTCCTAATCGTTCCCAAGGTTGAAGAATTATTATATAATTCTTTGGAGAGAAAAAAAGAGAGAAGAAACAAAGAAAACACGAGCGATTCCCTGCGAGATCGACGTCAGATTTTACCGTACGATCTATTTCACTCATAGGTGAACCGAGCGCACGTTCCAAAGTTCACTCATCCGAAACGTTAGCGGGGGAAAGAGAGAGGGAGGGAGGGAGAGAGAGAAGAGAAACGCATGACGTTGACCTCAAACGAGGCGCCCGGCAGTTGGTCGGTGCAGGAAGGGAGGACGCGACGCCGCGCGCCGCGACGCTGACGCACCGTGTATATTTGGCTAGGGTCCGTCACGTCCGATCGTAGTAGTTCTTTCCACGCTAGGTAATCTCGAGTGACTGCTATCCTCCGTATCCTCTAGGTCGTCGTTACGTTCCGATTTTAAACCTTCGTTTTTAGCCGGCGATCACCGAGAGACCGATACCTTTCGCACGTATCGATATCAAATTCCCCCGATCCGCCGAATTATTGCGCCAAATCAGACACGTACGAAACCACTTCTCGCGGCTTGCTATCGCATGTACAACAGTTTCAAGCTACTCCTCCGCTCATACGTTCAGCGGCGAGAGACGAATCCGCTTATTTCTTTCGTCGTTGTCCAAAGAAGACCTAGACTCCGAGGTTCGGCTGAAGCGAAGTGGATGCAAAACGGGGGGGAGGAGGAGGAAGAGGGGAGGGTGGAAAAACGACGAGCGACCGTTTTCGAGTTGAAAGTTGAGAGGAAGTGGAGGAGAGGTTGGGAAGCAACGCGAGATTCGTCGTACGAAGAAGAAACAGCGACCGTCGACTACCGGCGCTTCGAGAATTTATGGACGCGCTCTTCTCTCTTTCCCTCCCTCCCTCCTCTCTCTCTCTCTTCTATTGGGTACGGCGCATCCGGCCCAATGCTCGGAAAAAGCGAAACCTACACGAGAGGACTTGGGCGTTACATTGTATAGCGTAGTCACCGATGCTTCGAAAGAGATTTCCTTTTCTCTCTCTCTCTCTCTCGTTCCTCTCCGCATGGAAACGAGCAGACATTTCTTTCATCATGGTCTTATTCAATGTCTGCTTACGTGTACACCACATTTTCCCCTTACATCGTATATACGCCGATATATTCCACATACTCCATCATATAATGTTTCGACAATTTTCCTCCGAATCTCTCCTTCCTTTAAACGTCGAGTGTTCTTCGAACGATCCGGCGCGTCGATGGAAGTACGACGTTTCGTCTCGCATTTGGATTTCGCATTATATTCGGTGGTGGGTATAGCAAGGTCAAAGAAATTTCGAAACGTTCGAAAAGCACAAGTACTTTTATATGTCTTTATACGTATATATGCGCGTTAATGCGAGTCGGGGTAAAAATGTTAACAAACGTGCTCGTTCACCGTGCCAATCAATTTTCGCTCTTTCATGCAAACAAGACAAGGGGAGCAAGCTGTTTCGTATACGCTCGTTTCGCTCTTGTCATACGGTCACACTCTTCAACTTGTCCGTATTGTACGCAAAAAAACACGGATGATGTACGGATGAATCGAATAAGATTTCGAGACGTCGAGATGAATATCGAGGAAAATTGGCATAAGCTAACTTGCTTAACGATTACAACGCCGCACCGTTATCGCGCTAATAATAAAAAAAAGAAAAAAAAGGAAGATGAACAAAGGCTACATGAGTACACTCACCGTGTGAAGTTTGCGTCCGACGTTACGTACTGTTGCAATTTCAGTAGCAGTTCGTCCTTTCCGCCTTCGTCGCCACTTCCTCCAATATTGCAAATATCGTTTCCGGAAGCGTCAGGACTCAGATTATAATCAACATCATCGTCGTCGACTTCATCAATCTCCATTGCTGAGCAAACGAAAACGTCATTGTATTTAAATGGGATAAAATGCGAAATCTTGGCTCGTCGAGGGGGAAAGAACGAAGAAAAAAATTCGCTCTTGGATAAAAAGAGGAGAATATTCGCGCCAACTTCTTCGACCGCTTCTTAATACGCGTTTCTGTACGCGAACCGTTAAACGATACCGAGATAAGTATGGATGGATATATCGTTGGATCGCCGATTCGCATCGATCGCAATTATTCGTCTCTCTTTCGTCGCGCGCGGAGAGAAAGGTTGAACGAGTGTGACTAGCGTAATGACTTCGTGACAAGAGCGTGAGAGGGGGTCCTGATTTCAAATTTCCCTTCCCTCGTTCCTTCTTTTTTCGAGTTTGTGAACTGTGTTATTTCGATCGTGGCAAATTCTGGAGACGATTAAATTTTCGAGAAGAACAGGAAAGAAAAGGAAGATTCCTTTTTTTTTCCCCTTAAAATAAAATTTCCAATAGTTGCACGCATACACGCACACACACATACATGATCAACGAAATTGTACGTTGCTCGATATCTTTCTCGTCGCGGTCTGATGCCTCCTCGAACTCGTAAAGAATGGTTTTAATCCTCCGCCGGATTCGATTTAATTTCGTTTCAACGAAGGAAAAAATTCATTTTGTCCCGGTTTTCGTTACGTTTTCGTCGGGCAATGGCATGAAAATTACCTCCGTTTCGACGGCGAAACGATAATTTATAGGAGAGGATTCGCGGGAGGATTCGCCATCTCCCCCTCCGGATATTTTCCTCGTCGGCTTCTCTTCTTTGCCCGCGCTGGAGGGGAACGAAGAGTAAAGGATGGCGAAAAAACAGATAAGAAGCGAGAGGAATGGGGAGGCGGAAAAGGAGAAATAAAAGAAAGAAGAAGAAGAAGAAGAAGAAGATTCTCGATGGTGCTGGGGCGCACGAGTCACGGAAGCGCGAGAAGATGCGGAGAGGCGAAAGGATACGTGTAAGAAAGGCGGAGAGACGGAGGAGAAAGCGTGGAAAGAGAGCGACTTCCGTCTGTCCGATTCTAACCTCCTCCTCCTCCTCCTCCCTTTTATCGTGACGCTCGATCGGATCGACCGGTCCGTCCACGAGCCCTTCTATCCGAAACAACCGCGCACAACCCCCTCTCTCTTTCTCTCTCTCGGTTCTCGAGACCACCCTTTCTCATCGTCTGGCCTACGGCACAGCCCCCTCTATCGGTCTTCTGGCATCACCGTGTGGGAGGAGGTAGGGGCTGGGCTCCAGAAACTCATTTGAATCACGTGCAACGACGAGTCAAGTGTAACCGTACTACGCGTTTACGTATATACGCGCGCTACTACCTCACTTACCAACCATCTTCTTTTTTCCACTCCTCCCCCCTCCTCCTCTTTTCTCCCCCGTCCCCTCATCGATTTCGACGTTCCGTAATCGTGTCGCCGTTTCACGTCCATCTCTCGATCCCCTCCTCCTCTCTCTACTTTTCTCTCTACCTTTTCCCCAACGTACCTCAACCCCTTGTTGCTTCTCTTTCTTAACGGAATTAAGGCGTCGATAGCATGGGGACGAAGACGGTGGGACAAAAGGAGAGGAGGGTTAGAAATGGAAAGGAACGGGAGAGGAAAGATAGGTGGATAGATAGATGGAGAGAGAGAGAGAGAATGGGGAAAGGGAAAGGGAAAGAGAAGAGTAAAGAACGAAGATAGAGAGAGAGAGAGAGTGTGTGGAGAGAGCAGAGGGGCGTGGCAAGATGAATGATCGCAAGACGCGGGAGTATTGATCCCGGGGACTGTACTCTGACTGTTTCTCTCTTTCTCTCTCGCATCTCCCTCTCCCTCCCTCTTCTCTCTCTTCGACATATATACGCGCGTCCTCCCCTTTCCTGTCCTCTTCTCCATCGTGTTCCTCCGTGCTCGTTCTATCTCTCTTTCCTTCTCTTACTCTCGTTGTCGGAGTTTCGCACCCCTGTACCGGGTGGCGCGTCGGTTAGGTTCAGGGTCATGCGTGCACCCCTTTCGCTTCTGTGTCGGCTCCTTCCTTCCTTCCTTCCTTCCTTCCTTCCTTCCTTCCTTCCTTCCTTCCTTCCGTCCTTCCTTCCTTCCTTTCGTCCCTCACAAAGGGAGAGAACCTGCTCCTCCACCAGCCTGGATCGAAGTCGAAGAATTCGAAGAGGAGAGGATCGTTCTATTCTCTCACCCCGATAGACACGGTCGGGAAACGGTCGACGATCACAGTTCTACACCATTGTGACGGAGATCAACGACATTTTCGGCCCTCCCCTCTCCGAGTAACAATTCGTACACAATTCGATGCGAGAATGATCTATATAATCAATAACGACACCGTTCGAGTACACGATTCGTGTTTTATCGGGCACCGAGTATATCACTATGTGCCGAAGCTGGAGAAACGGAAGGACTCGATTTAAACGTACATTCGAGGCGAATATCGTGGAAATAAATCTTTAAAATTCGTATGTTTCGTATACACGTTTGAAATTAACTGCATTAATGGGATACCCGGTCGATTGGCGGCACGCGTACAGGATTTACAGGGCGGGGATAGATGGCGAAATCGGCGTCCTTCAGCTCGGACAGGATCATCCGTTGCGAGAGGAATCGAAAGGGATAATCGTTGTCCGGTCGATTAATCGGAGCATCCCAAGATATTAATAACCGAAGCACGAGCGATGCACCGGAATCGAACCTCCACGGACGCGACAGCCCTGCGAAAAGTAATTACCGCTCTTTTGTTCCGCGCGCTTAACACGACGGAACGATCGGATCGTTCGAAATAACGTTTCGCATGCCGGTCGACACTTTTTTCTTTCTTTCTTTTTTCCTTTTTTTCTTTTTTTCCCCTCCAGAGCGGGATCAAAACGTTGTTTCACGGCCGTTACCGCCCAATCTTTGCACAATACTTTGTACAAACTTCTAATTATCCCGGCCGTGATGCGTCAAATACGCGGGGGGAAAAACGCGGTTTTACCTTCTCCCTTTTTCCTTAATATCCGTATCGGCGTTGCGAACCGATCGTTGAGCAGATCGGAAATCAACGCGGTTGCGTAGAGGTAATATTCGGGTTACGTGCACGCGAGACACGGATGGAAAGGCCGCGCGCTGAGAAGGTCGAACGGCATTTTACGTAATTAGCGGCAATTCCTGCGCGCAGTGGCCGCGAGGAGGCGTGGGTAATCGGCGAGTGTTCACCTTCCGTTATAAGCGGCGCGTGAAACGCGATGGAAGAGCGGTCGCGATGTATCGTAATAACAGGTGGCACCGCGATTGACGTAATGATAGATCGCGTACAGGGCGCGCATCGATCGAAAAGCGAAAGTTTTTTCCATCCTTTGAAATTTTCCGCGCCGATCTTACGCCTTTAACTTTTCTTTACGGATCATCGACGGACGTTGTTTGTTACACCACTTACCTACCTACCTACCTACCTACCTATCTACCTACCTACCTGTCTACCTACCTATCTATCTATCTACCCACCAGATCGATTCTCGACCAAGAAACGACGCGGTAATGGCCAACTTTTGCCGCTTGTGATTTATCATTTATGCATCGGGACGAGGCGAACTTTGACGCGACACACGCCGCCCAGACCCGCGTTAACGAGAACCGCGTGCTATTACGCGGTTAGGGATGGAAGACTCGCGCAAGTAGGTCGGGCGGAGATAAGAATTATCGATATCGGCCGCGAGATGCCGGATGCATCTCGATCGAACACGCTCCTCGTCGAATCGTAAAATTTATTACGGGCAGCATCGTGTCGGGGGGAGAGAGAGAGAGAGAGAGAGAGAGAAGGAAGGAGGGAGGGAGGGAAGAAAGCAAATAAGAAGATTCCTATTAATCGAGACGAATCGATCTGTCGCTACGCTCGATATCGAGACACGGTTGCGCGATATCGTTCCGCGTTGGATGACGTCAAGTACGTGGGTAATCCCGAGCACGCGACCAACCAAGGATATTCTCGATTCGATCGAAAACATGGAGAATCGAACGTAAAGAGTGACGCGGGGTTCGACGGTGGGCGCACACCTTTCGACGAATATTTATACGGATCGGTTTTGGAGCGTGAGACGAGGACGGATTTAAAATAAGTCGGTCACAGATGCGATAACGATACAGCGTCACATCGATGCAATTGTATAACGCTCATTTTCCGACACTCGTTAAAATAACGTGACCATTAACGGTCACGTGGTATGGTGGAACAATAAGCTCGGATCAACGCCGTTCTCGAAGAACGAAAAGATTTATTGGAACGAAAATACATCCAATGACAATAGGAGAACTGTTACGCGTTATGCGATGCGTATATACACGGTATTCTCCGCGAAATTTCTTAATTACTTCAACGAACAACGATGGTATTCTTATGCGAATGCGGAAGAAAGCCATTCGAAGGGTGCACGTTTCGACCAGCTATAACTATAACGTGCTGTACGAGCGATACGCGAATAACGCGTTCCCGTTTTACGTCACCGTTTTAATCCACGAAATTGCCGATTAGTTGGGACTCGTTGGCAAAGCAATTCTTTTTTTTTTTTTTTTTCCCTCATCATCGAGCCTTGTGACCACCAAAGATTTCACAGCGGCTCCTACTTTCTTTCTTTCTTTCTTTCTTTCCAAATCTCTTTCCAAATCGATTTCCCGAAAGTGGAAATCGGCAAAAAAAAAAAAAAAAAACTCGGCGTATTTCGTTTCGTCCTTTCAGGACGCATTAGATTATTGTTAAAGAGGGGGCAGTGCATTTATCCCCTCTTTTTCTTCATCGAGATCGAGATCGAGATCGGGATCTCGTCGCGAAAACGGGAAAACGGCACACGACTTCGAAAGAGATAGATCAATAAGCGAAGCATTTACGGGCATTATCCTTCTTCGAAGTGCAGCCAAGTTGAATCGATCTTTTGCCAATTACTGTTGTCTCGTCACGAAGGAAGAAAGGAAGAAAGGAGGAAGGAAGGAAGGAAGGAAGGAAAGAAGAACGGAAAGAAACGGTGGGACGAACAGGTGAAGCGAACAGATCGATGAATCAAGGGTGAAGAGAACATCTTCTTCTCGGCGGGGCATCTATCCGGTTCGGAACGGGGAAACAAAAAGAATCGACAGGTTTTTCCCTTTCGCCACACCTAAAACATCGGCCACCGCGAAATAACCCATTTCGTACGGCCGGTGACCGATTGTTTAACCCCCTTTCCGTTACGTTTTACATCGATTTTTCTCCGTTTCGCCCTCCCGACCCTTTTTTCGCTCTCTTCTCTCGCGCCCCTCCCCCTCCCCCTCTGCCCCCACCCATTCGCCCCCTTCCTCCCCTTCCCCCGGGGCGTTTCATTAGCCGCCACGAGAACATTTGCTTTTGTCCATGTTTCGCAGCAGCTTGTCTCGCTTTTTTATTCTTCTCTTCCTTCTATCCGCCGCCTTCCTTCCCCGACACGTATCCGTTTTCCAACTGACCGAGGGAAAAAAACGATAACGAATTTCGTCTAATTCGATCGTTCGATCGTGAAAAGGATAGACAAATTTTTATTTTTTATAATAATAATAATAATTTCCCTTCTCTCATCCCAGCGTGAAATTCGCACGATTATTATTATTATTATTATTATTATTGTTATTATTATTATTATTATTGTTATTATTATGGGGTATCTTTCGCGGCACGCGAAAGCGAACTGTTACGATAAAAAAGGATTGGACGATCGATCCGGATGGAAGATGATGCATTTTCGACGTACGCGTACGCGTTTCGATTCTCCACGCTACGTTATATAATCTCATGGACAATCGTTTCGTCGTATAATACATCGTCGTGACGTTGCACGTTCGTTAACATCGAGGTGGGGAAGCTTTACTCGTTTAATATGCTCACCTTTTTAATCGTACAAAGTAACCCCAAGATTTCTTCGCGTATCCACGTGTCGTTCCAGCCGTTGTCACTACAAACATCATTCAACGTCAGTTTGAAGAGAGAGAGAGAGAGAGAGAGAGAGAGAGAGAGAGAGATAGAGACAGAAAGAGAGAGGGGAGAGAAAAGAGAAAAAAGAAAAAAAGAAAAAAAGAAAAAAAGGAAAGAGAGAAAGAAAAAAAGAGAGGAAGAAAAAGATATCACGCACTCGCGTCGAATCACACGTCCGTTCCTCGTAACCGTAACACAATCGAATTATCACAAGAATGAATCGAGCAACGGCACCGATGCCGTTGACGTTGTCGTCGTCGTTCTCGTCGTCGTCGTCGCACCAATACGCGATCTCTCTCTCGAGGAAATTTCTTTTATCACGGTCGTTTTCCAACTTTTCTCTCCCGACGCGTTCTATCGCGTCCACGACCGATGGAAAATGGTTACTGGCCGGCGAGATGGATCCTTACGCCGGCATTTTACGACATCCTTCGGGCGAAACGGCCATGCGTGGCCGGCGAGATCCTCGCCACCTTTTCCGCGTTTAAGGCTGCATTACAATCCCATTTTCCACCACGTCGAAGAAAGAATGAAACGAACGATACTTTTCCTCCTCCTCCTCCTCCTCCTCTTCTCGACGCCCGTCGTTTTTCATCGGATTACGCGTAGGATTATCCAAATTGCGTAATACTCCCGTCACCGTTCTTCCAAACATTTTCTCCCCCCTCCCTCCCCCTCCCCCTCCATCTTTTCCACTGAGAAAACTACTACGACTCGGGATTCCCATCACGATCGTCCGAATTTCCTTCTTCTCGAGAAGCATCGGCGCACGAACGATGGCAACGGTTCCTTGGGAAAATCCACGCGAGTCTCACCACGGTCGATCACACCGCGCGCGATGTCCAGGCATGCCACTTTTTCTTCTCACTTATCCATCCTTCGTCGTTCGAGCAGCACCGGTATCGGTATTCCGTTCCTGCCATCTGTTCGCGTGGAACACTCGGTCCAATAATCTCGACGACACGCCATCGTCCCGTCCGGACGAGCAGCTCCAACATCGAGCTGCGGAACACCCGTTTTCCCAAGGATGCAGCATCCTTCTCGTACGCGTTCTCCAACGCCCCCCACGGAACGAGAAAAAGGGGCGCCGCACCGAAAACACCTTGGAATCGTTTCGCGATGGATCCTCTCTCCGGGATCGGGGGAGGGGGACGCGACACCCGGTCGATCGCGATCGCGGAAAAAACGAGGAAGCGCGGGGTGGGGGGGAGGGAGAGAGGAACGAGATGAAAAGTTTTACGGGAAGAACGCGACTCGACGACTGATAAATCCGCATTTAGCGTAGCGGGTTCACGTACACGCCGGGCTCTTGCCGGCTCCACCAAAGGCATGATTGGTCTGCGTGTCGGTGCCCCCACCGCCCCCTCCACCGCCCCCCAGGGGCGGACAACCGAAGCAGAGCGCCGTCGCCGTCCTTCTCCGACGATGGGAGCGCCATCGAGCGGCACCGACGCCGACGCCCGCCACCGATCGATAGTCACCCACCGTCCACGACGACGACGACGACGACGACGACGACGACGACGACGACCACGACGACGACCACGATCGAGACACGACCACGACGACGACGATCACCACGCCACCGTCGTCGACCACACCACTTTACCATTATTCCATTCCTGTTTAGTCGTACACCACGTACCACGCGCGTACTTTCGCGTACGCTCCGTTCTTCGAGGATTCGATCTGATTGCTCTCGTCACGCGTCATTATCGAGTTTCTCGTTATGTATCGCAGTTCGAAGACAAGTTCCATCGCAGATACGCGTCTATCTCTCCCGTTACATCGATTCGTTTTCCACTCGCCAATTTATTCGTCGATGTACGCTTCCTACGAATCCTCGACTTATCGCGATCGAAATCGACATCCTCGATAGGAAATCGATATAACCGATTCCTCTTCTTAGACCCGCTTTGTGCGAAATCATGGTCGTTGATTCGAAGAACAAGAAGGAGGAGGAGGAGGAGGAGACAGTATCCTTTAGCTATAAATATAAACAAATCGCAAATAATTTTTTATCCATACTTGATCATCTCGATGACCACGCCTTCTCCCCCTCCCCCTCCCCCGATCAATCGACCGCGTTTCGGCCCCGATTCAGGGGCGAAAAATTCAGGGAACACGCCGTCCAACGGCGTCGACGGAAAGAACGTTTTTAGACGCGCCTCGAGCGTGCATCGTTGCCGCGATAAGGGTGGAGAAGGGCGCTCGCTTCCTTCTTCTCGTACGCACGGCGCGTAATGCGAACCGGATGAAGGGGTCAGGAAGAGAGTGGACGAGAGCGGAAAAAAAAGGGAATCGGAGTAAGAAAGAGGGGGGAAGGATTGGGAAAGGAGGGAGGAGAGACGTATGCAGAGAGCGAAGGAGGTCGGCTCGAAGGGAGAGAGAGCGATAGATAAGAAAAGTCATCACGGTCAGTGCGCGCGCCGCGCCACATCGTCATTCATTGATTGCATCGTGGCGTGCGGTCTGCCGTGGCGAACCTACGTTTCACGTCGCTAATGTGCACCGGATGAAACGAGAAGGAGAGAAGAAACGGACGAATATAGAAGCGAGAAGAAGAAGAAGAAGCCGTGCTTTCTTTCTCTCGCTCATTTTCTCGACCGTTCGCTCGCTCGCTCGCTGTGTAACCAGACTCGGTTAAACGGTTCGCGCAAAGAATTCGTGGCACGAGAACCCGAACGTTTCCCCACAGAAATCGGCCCCCTTTTTCGAGCAAATAAATATCCCCTCCTGCCCCCGTACGCAAGATCCTTTTCACACCATTTCCGTTTTCTTTGCCGTTTTCTCGATTCGTTCCAGCTCGCTCGCGGCCGCATCGATGGACGACGAGTAATTTCTCGAGTAAAAATGCTAGGTCGGGCGGAACACGCGCGCGGAGAAGCAAAAGGGAAAGAGCTCGAGATAAGTCATCACGGTCACCAGCGCAGCCACGTCACGTCACGGCACGCAGTCAGTCATTCATTGATTGTATCATAGAATAGTGAGCGTACGCTGCGCAGTGCCGTAATACGACGTACACGTAAACTCGCGTTGCGTTGCGAGCGGAACGGTGAAAGAGACGGACGGATAAAGAGAGAGAGAGAGAGAGAGAGAGGAGAGAACGAAATACGCAGCTCGCGAGTAAATATCGGTCGAGTAAATATCGGGAATGATTTTTCACAGCGCTCGAACCAACGTATCCATGATTATTTTAAGTTTGAAGATAAAAACGAGAAATTATCATTACGCGTTCGTTCCACTTTCGATCCGTTATGAATCCGATGCTCTCTCTCTCTCTCTCTAAATATATATATTACACGTATATTTATATTCGGGGGAAGGGAAAATTTCGACGACGTGGAAGAAAACGAAGTGTAGGAAGTAGAACAATCCGAAGGACGTAGGTTTCGTATCGTATTATACGACGGTTAAAACGGTTACGCGTATCGATCAATTTTTCTCGGTGTGGTAAAGTAAAAGCCTAATCTAATCTCGCGCGTCTATCTAGCAGTACCTTTGAAATATAAAAATGGTCGATCTCTTGCGCACAAGGATAAAGATAAATTGTGTAAAAAAATCGAGATACGATCGATCGAGTCCAAGATTTTCGAACACGAGAGAGGCACGATCGGGACAGGCTCGATGGTCGAGCGTTCTCAACGGTCGGACGTAGACGCGAAGAACGAGAGAAAGGATGATAGAGGAGGAGAGAAGTAGGTCTAATTAAGAGACGTAAGTTTATTAAACTCCGGGCTTAAAATAGCGGGCGACACACTGCCCAGGAATGTAAGGACAGTCCGGTTTTATTGTCGGTCGAGCTCCAAGATTAATTCGTACGGACTTTTCTAGCGCGCTCGTCACGGAAAACGAACGTGCCCGATCCAAAAATCGATTCGACTCGCCGAGAAAAAATTCATCGAGGTTCGAGTTTCTTCGGAGAAGAAACCGCGTTCGAAAAATCGAAACGAGACGAATTTTCTCTCTTCTCCGTCTCGACGCGGCGGAGAAACTCGCGTGACTAACTGCGCGAACGAGCGCGAGAAAGAAAGGAAAAAAGAAGAAAGGGAGGAGGAGGAGGAGGAGGAGAAGGAAAAAAAGAGGGAGAGAAAGGATCGTAACACCGATCGATCGGCAGTCGCGCCTGAATTTAGGTTAACCGAAGAAGAGCGAGAAACGGCGCGGAGGAGGAGAAGAGGCGAAGAGAGAGGCGAGGATAGAGGGTAACGACGATAAAAACAGCTCTCGGGCGAAACGTCGGATATTCGCGCGAACCTTTTCTATTATTCAGAAAGGCGTTCCAGTTCGATCCGCGAATGGATGATATTTCGGGGGCGGAGGGGAGGAGCAAATCGGGTGAGAAATCGGGTGGAAAGGTCACGGAGAGATCGTGGCCGTTTTCCGAATGGTGGAAAAATCGGGGAACGCGTGGCTCCGACTAGGAGAGGCGGTAAAGAGACGTATCAACGCAGAAACGACGACCACGAGGGTCAGGATTAAATATAACCGTGGCTCGAGCTATTTATAAAGATTAACTTGTTGGCGAGATAACGAAGGAGGAGATGGAGACAACGGCGTTAAATTGTCGCAACAATTGCGCGGGAACCGGCACATTCCAGGGACGAAATTTCTCGTACCGCTTCGAGCTTTGACCTCGATCCCATGCTCTCTTTCGTCACTTGCCACCCGCCGCCGTTTCAATCGCGCGGGGGAGGGGAGCAAAGCTTTAAAAATACACGAAATGACGTTCGGTCCCGATCGATTTTCCCTCTTTCTCTCGCTCCCTCTCCGAACATCGACACGCGAGACGTGGACGAGCACGATGACGTAATTACTTGCCGGTGACGAAACGCCATCCAACGGACCGTGCTATTTTATTTCGCGACTTCGCGAATCGATTCTCCACCTCGCCCCGTTTCCGAATAACTTCGTCCCAACGGATCCGCGACCGTATTCGCGACCGTATTAATTCCGTCCCCGTTATATACTTGGACTACGGATGGATGGATGGATGGAAAAACGGATGGAGCGACGAATTTTCGTGGAAGGTAGAGTAGCAATAGTAGCAATAGTAGTAGAAGAGGCTTCGCTCGATACATCATCATCGTCCGCCGCCTGGAATTTTATTTACGGTTTACGCGCATCCCACACGTGGAATGCATATACGCGCGACACACTAACGACACGTGGCTGAAAAAGAGGCGAAGAATGCCAGGCTCGTCCATTGAGAAGCTAGTTTCCACGTTTACACGCGCTGCCTAATCGGCCGACCGGCTCCACTCCGAAACAAGAAAAAGAGAACGAAGACAAAAGGCGTGTTTGTCTCTGTATACGGGAGACGAGGCTGAACGCGGTGCCTATTTTCGTATTCGAGAAACAGAGAGGAGGAATCGAGGGTGACGAGGAGGAGAAAGATGTTACGACATCCTTCCTCGTTATCTTCCCCCTCTCCCTCTCTCTCTCTCTCTCTCTTCTTGTCAACGTACCTGATAACGCACCAACCAGTTATATACGTTTCTATACACCGTTTCTTTTCTTACCTTACTTCTCCCAGTCACCCGATCGTTCTTATTCCTTCAGGATTCAATTAACGGGACATCTCTTTCTTCGAAACAGTCTCGTACGATGTATTATCGATACGCGCGTTTATCGTCGCGCTATATTCGAGCTCTCGAGTTCGTCCCTTGAACCGATTTTATTTCTTCGGCACGCTCGTTCGATAGCGAAATCGGATGTACGAGCGTGAGCTACGTGAGCGCAACGTTCACTTCCAGTCCTCGAAAGTCACGTATACGGTAATAATTACGCGATCACGTATCGGTAACTAGATATTCCACCGACGTAAAATGTAACCAAGATGGATAAAAGTGGAATGCGGAGGATGCGGCGAAACCGAGCGTATGGGATATACTTGCTAACCCTCTCGTTACAGGGAGGGGGAGAAGAGAGAGAGAGAGAGAGAGGAACCCCCTCGTATTTTCGTAGGGAGAAGACTAACGAGACTTATCTTGCCCCGAACGTAATCGAACGAAATGGATCGACGCGAAGAAGGGAAGGAAATGATCGTCGGTAGAGAAACGTTCGTAAACGTTCGCGAGGAGAGGCGGAGTGGAGGAAGAGGGAGATCGAAGCGGCGAACGGCAAGTTTGGCGAACGATTTCAGAGAGATAATGGTTGGACGCGTATACCTTTGATCCCTTTAAAAGGCGAGTGAATGGGCGAAAGATGGGGTGGCGCTTCAGCCTCGCACTGGTTGTCCCACTGCCCTTGTACGCGGTAGGAAAAATTAGCTAGATCGTTTTTTTTCCTCTCTCGCCCTCTGTTTTTCTCTTTCCTTCCCCCCTCGCCCCTTGCCAACCCTCCGCCCCTCCCCCCTCCCCTCTCCCCGCGCAATGGCCGAAAGCGAAGGGCTGTTGGTTTTGATCGAACGTTGGGCCAAGGCCGAACACAGGCGAAGGGAGAGGGAGGCGAGTTTACATCGAGCTTTTCCGCTTCCGAGGTATCCATCGATCCCTTCGCGAACGAGTTTTCTCAACCCAATCAAAACTTTCCCCGGTGTCGGTAATAAAGTTCCTCTCCAACGGTTATCTCGATATTTCCCGGTCCAGATACCCAACACACGTTTCGCGCCCGCCTCCGGTTATAATTTGTAAATTCGAAAACGAGAGTAGTAAATTATCGATAAAGAAAGAAACGAACCTTGAAAAACGCGTGGAACGAGATATCGAGGAAGGGAGAAGGCGCTCGGCGTTTACCATCTGCGTGCCGCGAGAAGATTCGGTTCGCTTTTGAACAGAATCGGAACGTTTCCGATCTTTACCGACAGGGTTGGGGAACAATGGCATCGACGAGTGGTCCTCCTTCGAGAATCCTCGGAAGAAAGAGAGCAACGGCATCGTGATCGTGATCGACGATGAAACGCCGCGTCCTTCCCGGAGGTCGATCCACGTGATGGAACGCGGAAGCGGATTCGCAGAGGCTGGAAACATCTCCGATCTTGTTCCTGTTGCGTGCCTACGAGTTTCACGGTTTCTTGCGGAATCACTCGCAAAAAGCCGAACGGAATACCGAAGGGGAGGGGGGAAATCGAATTGGACGCGTCGCGTGGTAATCTATTCCGATCGATAAATCGAACGAGAGGGACGAGGGGTTTATTTTTTACTCCTCGCGATCGATTCCTCGTATCCGTGGCTCCGTTTATCAATTTTGTCGCGGGAAAGCGTTTTTAATTAACCATCGGCGTGAAATCACGCGGAGGCGCGAGAAGGGTCAAGTATTCTCTCCCTCCTTCGCCCCTATTCCGTTTCACAGCGCGAGAGCGAGGAGGAAAAAGAAAGGAAAAATTTGACTCGTTACCGAGTGCGATAACACCAGGAGGAAAGAACCCGATGGAGAAAGGAAATCGATACGGGGGGAGAGAGAGAGAGAGAGAGAGAGGGAGGGAGAGGGGAAGATGAAAGTAAAGAAGAGGGGAGAGAGACAGAGAGAGACAGAGAGAGAGACAGAGAGAGACAGAGAGAGAGAGGCAAACTCGCGCTCGTTTCTCCTTACTCGTTAGTCACGGCCCCGTCTTTATGAATGGGTTCGCTCGTGGCTTACGAGAAATCGTACTATCTCTACTACCGCTGCTTTCTCGCTCTCTCTCCCTCTCTCCCGCTGTCTTTTCCCTTTCTCCTAGGGGATGTCAGCCACCGTCCTTCTCCGGGAGGGTTACTGCAAACCCTTACACATAGACGCAACGACAATAGAAGGCGGCCACGAATCGATCGCATAGCTCGCAACCACCGCCACGTCCCCGACGTCGTCCTCTTGTCTATTTGCGCTAACGTGCCTTTCGTTTTCTACGAGTATCTATACTCGAGCCTCGACGATTCGTGTGAATTTTTCCCCATTTTAACGAACAAACGACGTCCTCTATTTTATTTTTTTCTTTTTTTTCCTTTCCTTCCTTCGAGATAAATCCTTTTCAAAATTGGCTTCGCGATGAATGGAATGTTTTCTCGCGTTTCGAGAAAATTAAAGAAAAAGAAAAAAGAAAAAATTTATTCGCGTAGAGTGAAATAAACGACAGAGAGAATAAGAAGCTAAGTAAGTAACCAACACGACGATGGAAAAATTGGCGAGAAACTCGATCTCGTATCGCGATTTTTCACGCGTAATCGTGGTGGCGAAAATGTGGGACGGATATCACGGTTCGGGCTCTCGCGCGTTTCTCTCTCGACAGGGCGCGGCTGATTCTCGATCGCGTGCTTCCTCCGCGACGGCAGGATGCAAAGGAAGCGAAGACGACTCGGAGAGAGAGAGGAGGAGGGAGGGGAGGATCGAGGAGAAGCGGCGTGGGTGGAGGCAATGGCCTGTGGAGGAAGGCAGAAGGGGATGCTTTTATCATTCGTATCGCGGGCCTATTTTGGAGCCCCGAGCCTTTTCGCCTCTTCGAGATCTGTACTCCGTAGAAGGCGAGAAAGAGAGGGGAAGGATCGGATCGTAGCCACGTACGAGGATGCGAAAGACGGAGAAAGAAATTCGGAGGGGAACGGGAGGAGAAGGAGCTTACGCTTGCCGAAGGAGACGAGGGAGGTCTGGATGGTATTCGAGGAATGTCATGTAATAATCGGGCCGCCATTCGAGCGTCCGTTCCAACGAGAGGCGGCGCCACCGCTCGGCTCAGCTCGGCTCGGCTCGGCTCGTTCCTTCCGTTCCGTTCCTCTGGGTCGTCGCGTTTCCCTCAACTAGGGTTGAATTTGCGCAACCTCGACGATCAATGGACGATCAATTTTTTCTCTCGTTAGAACGTTATTTCTCGGACAATTACTTCGATCATTTTCGTTCTTCCTCTCGATATTTCTATTTCAAATTTCTCTTCGACGAAAACGGCTACCGTTTTCGCATTGAGGTTACGTCGAGAACGAACACGATCGTTACGATCGTTGAGGTAAAGTAGAAAAGACGAAAATTTATACCCATCCGTGACCTTTGACTACCCTCCTCGGTCAAGAGGAGGGAAGCCTGTTCCGTATACGATTCGAGCACAGACAAGTCGCCGCCACCGAAAGAGACACCGACATCGTTGGCCTGTATCCGGTCTCGAGATTCGATTCACGCGAGTCGAGAATGCGCTCTCGTAGCCTCGAATGCGAATTTAATAAAGAGAATAAATCATTTTAATGTAACGCGGCGGCACGTCGCTGCGAAACGAAGGGGTGACGAGGCCAAGGGGGTAGAGAGAAATCCAACGTTGGCGAAATAGGGAGAGAAGGAGTAGAACAGAGAAGGAGAAAGAGAGAGAGAGAAACGTAACGGGAGAAAAAAAACCGGTATTTTTGCGTCGAGCACGGAGGGGTGCATTTCGTTGCGATTATAAAAGCCGGGCAACCCCCGGTGTGTCTAGACGACGTGGCCTCCTATCAAAAACAGACCACCGAACTGAAAAGGCTGAAAGGGCAAGGAACTCCTCACAATGCCAAGAAATTAAAGTTTCTCTATATTCGTCCTATGCCTCTTGCTCTCCCATTTTTTTTTTATTCGTCTCTTATCCTCTTCGCCCGTTGTCGACATCGTACCGGTAAAGGGAAGAAAGAAAAGAAAAGAAAAGAAAAAAAGCAAAGAGAGAAAGAGATCACTTTGCCGATAAACGCAAACACAGAATAGGGAGCAACGTACGCACCAGTTAAATAGACTGCTCTTTTTCTTCGCGGCAAATGTTTCGCAAGGATTCGCTCAACTTTCGTACCTGTTGGAGTTCGATCGATCTCGTCGGGTCCGCGTTTATAATCGGTCCCCATCATCCTCCTTTTACATCTACGCATATGTATATCCTTTCTGATATATGTATCCGATCTATAAATCCTACCTTTGTGAATCGAGAACGAAGTTGACACCAATTTATCGTGTATCAGATAAATTTCGAGTTTGTTATATATATGTATCATTTCGATTTCAATTTCGCATCTAAACTAAAACACGAAGGATAACGATTCTGGCGTATAGTTGCAATAAAATTTTATCGTATTTCAAATACTCGATAAAAAAAAAAGAAAAAAGATAGATAAAAAAAAGTATTAAAAAATCTTAGCTTCTATATAATCCATTGTGAGTACAATATATTCATGAATTGGATCGCAAATTTGAAAATATTTCGTAACTAGGTAAAAATCACGAAGCAACTCGTAAACGATGACAATGTATAGTAGGACGAATGAAAAAAAGGATTCATTGATACTCAAGAAACGTCGGACCCGCTAGCTGTCACAGCCAGTCACCGAATCATTTGCATAATCGCGACTGATTACTATCGCTGGTCGTGTGGCCCCCGTGTAGTCATCGCCATATGTCAGAGTTCGAAAAATTCAGCAAACGTGTTCGATCGTGTCGTAACATGGATGGACGTGAAACGATGAGGACCATTGTTATCGATGTTTGGAAATACAAGTTAAGCTAATCCGTCGAGTTACTCGTTGTTCGTGGAAAACGATTTTCGAAGAAACGTGACTTTGACGAGATCCGAAACGAAATTGGCCACGCACGAAAGTCGTAAAAAAATTCCATGTGCGCCTAGTCGATGATCGAGGGAATGGTAGAGTCGGAAGTATGAATCAGGAAGCAGTGCGTCATGTGCTACTGTTGCACGTCACCAAACAGAATATACGAGTCATGAATCGCAAATGATTATTCGCGTAAAAAAAAAAAAAAACATGCACGAGTATAATTCGATTTAACGATTTCTAAGAATCTAGATGAATCGTTACATGATTACGAATCGTTATAAACCGTATATTATTCCACGTATTATTAAGATTATTGAAAAAAAAGATGAAAGGGATTTTATGAATCGTTTCAATTATCATCGATAGGAATTCGTATGATTATCTTGTGATCGATGCGATCTAGATCGGGTTAGTGCCTCGAGGATCGAAGGGCACAGACTTAAATATTTTTCTATCTAGTCGCGTTTGGAAATATAAGTAAGCCAAGCTGATAAACGACCTCTGGAATGTTTGATAAAGTCGATTAGAACCAACTATGGGTTAGTTAAAAGCAACAGTTGGTGAGATTGCTAGTACATATATATATATAAGAACATATATATAAGAAAAGAAAGAAAAAGAAATAAAGAAAGATAATTATCCTATATAGGTAGAACACAATCTTCATCGAAGGTCCGAATATCAATTAGGATTTATTTATCTTACACTTCGCAAAATAAATTTAAAATTCATGTATGAATGAAATAACGAGAAAAAATGTTCGTATCAAATAATAATCATTAAACGAGGAAAAAAAGTTTTGATAAACATCAATCGAAAAATTAATATTTTCAAAATTAAGAACATTCTCATATTCAATGATTTAAAGCAAACGATTTTCTCGTTTTGGGAATTATTCGCTTTATTGTTAATAAAAACAATAGATTATCATATCGTTTCTTCTTTTTCTGGTTATTAGAAGAAGTTTTCTACATATCCTTCTTTCATTTCCATACACGCTTGATATCTTACCTGCAGTAGATAGCTCTTTAAGCGAAGAAATCGTTCGATTTAACGGAAACAAAAAATTATTTGAAAATATTCATTTTCCATAATTAATGTTTGATAGAATTTCTTTTTCTATTTATTAAAAATAAATTATCCTATCCTAATAGTTAAAAATATCTTTTTTTTTTATCACCTTGCATAAACATATGATAAATCATCAAATACCGATCGAGTATACCAAGAACTATAAATATTTTTTGACATCTCGTTACATATTTCGATTATGTGCCAAGAAACTTTAAAATTATACATAAAAAACTGTATTGAAAGTTAATAATATAGTTTAGTTTTATATACGACAGATGGCACTAGTAAATACATGAAAGTCGAAAGATCAGTAACCCCGATAGGCAAATAACCGCGCATTAACTAATCTGTTTACTTCAATCCTTCAGGATACTTTTCTTTTGTTTAATTTAATCCGTTTTAAGAAATTACGTGCATTGATATTACTAGTATGAAGCTGATTTTATAAAAAATTATATTTTAATTATAATATCTATATGAATAAAGCATTTTTATATTACGTAAATTAATGATATAAACAATTAAAATATTTCATTTATTTTTATAATATAAATGGAAAAAGAAACACGATAAAAAAAATCATATCGAGGAAGACATTGTGTATATCTATTAAATGTCGCATCATATCGTCAATTATAAATCAAGAATAATGATCGAAATATATACGAAAAATATATCGTGTTTCATATGCGAAAACGGTGGAAAGAGATAGGAACATATATGAAGATGCAAAGCGACCGCGTGCCCTTTTTTCTGTTTTCTTCTTTTTTCAGCCTGCGGTCGAGGTAAACACAGCGCGGCACGTTTTGTGGCGCCCCCTAACCGATAAAACGCCATCGAGACACTCTCGTGTCCTGGTCGCGCATGTGAGAATCACGGCGTGACATACGGTTTATAGCCAAACTGCAATGTGACACCCGTTCAAAAGGGTTTCAATTGCATTGTAATGGATGACAATAAAATTACTAAGCCCGTCCAACATGAAAATTATACGAGATAGAATGTATTTGGACGGGCATGAGTTTACGACCACGCCACCGCCATGCACGCTAGACACTGGCATGCTTCGATGGTGGGGCCACCGTGCCGAATACTCAACCCCTTCTTTCACGCACGTTTACAATCATGAAAGATGTATTTCCGTGTCAGTACTCACCTTCGTCAGAATCGTCCAGTTCTTCTTTCTGGATGTAGGATATATCTGAAACCCACAAACACCACGGGTTAGCTGAAAATCCCTCGTGTTTTTGGGCAGCTTCGTTCGATCCACAGGCACTCACTCACCCGCCATGTTGTAACAAACTGCAACGCACTCTCGTGGTCACGCGATTAACTTTTCAAATCGAGAGATCGTTTCTCATTATTTGCAGATATATCGATATTGCCAATTTTAATTCTCGTTTCAACGGTTCTTATTTTTTTTATAATTTAAAAGTAATTGTAATATTCGTTCATTGTTTGCTAATTTCTAATATAATGAAAAAATTTAATCAGAGATATTAGTTTAATTAAAAAAATCAGATCAAGAATTAAACCATCGAAAGCAGAATTTTCAAGTAAGTTAATTTTATGCTTATTACGATTTACAATTGTTGCTTATTACAACTGTTAAATAAAATACAGAGTTATGCAAGTTATACGTATAATATGTAAATTTTTATTCACCAAATTTTTAATTTTTTTATTACGTTTATTGAAAATATAGAAATCAAATTTTATATTATAAATGGATCGTATATGATTAATAATTAAATTATTGTAAAGCGATACCTATTTAATATAAATAAATTAAAAAATATATATAGAAGATGGAACAATTTGTATAAACTTTAACATATAATTAACAATAATCTAATAACGTAAATAATAGGAAAGGTGAATATGAATGAAAATCAGCAGAATTTATAGAAAAATTTTGCAAAGTTATACATATGATAACATTTTATATCTTCATAAGAATATAATATGATATTATATATATACGTATATATATAAACATATATATATATATATATTTATATATATATTTTCATATACTACAAGATATCAATATTTTACAGTTTTCTAAAATCAATCTTACATTACAGCACAAATTCAGTTATTTGTTTGTCGATATTGACAAGCACATGATACAGATTTTCATAATTTAACAGAAAAGAATTTCACGTTCATAGACAAAATAGAGTCCACTACATATGTATTTGTGAACCAGTCACAAATACTAAATTGGAAATGTATATTCATAGCAATTCAGATGTAAATTGCAAATTCTTTGTTTCTAATCTGTATAGCGTAAAAAAAATATTTAAATTTTATCTCACTATTTTACTTTAAATATTTAATTAGATGTAAGGCATACTTAGGTAAAACCTAGGGAAAATAATTTGCACAGCCGATAAATGGTAGAAGGTGATATTCTTCTGTAATTTGAATTTGCAATGTGATAATTTATATATAATTATATCTACGTATATGAATGCAACATTCAAAATGATATATCTCAGAGATGTGATATTTAAATGCAACTTTGCTTTCTGTGATTTGTAGTCCTTCTCTTGATTTAAAATACTGTATTGTAAGAAAAAAAATGTATAAAATATTATAACTATATTTAATATGTGATACACGCGATGTGTTGCAATTGTGATTACCTCGCGACAATTCCTGAGAATTATATAATATGAGAAATGTAATGGAAGAGTATTAAATATTGATACACTTATGTGGTGTCATGTGTTATCGGTTGCTACTTCTTCGATTGTTGCTCTACACATTGGACACTCTATCAATTGATTCGAACACGTTTGGCAAAATCCTCTGAAATAAAATTTATTTTTATTTTAACAAAATAATTGATATAATGTGTAAAAAAAAAAAAAAATAATGTATATATAATACCTATGGTTGCATGGTAGCAATCTTACTGAAGCTCTTTGGTCAAAACACAATGTACATGAATCCTCTCTAACGCTAAGTTTTCTCAATTGATCTAAATATATGTGTCTAGGAAGCACAACTTTATCTTCAGGCTTCAAACTAGCATAATCGTTAAATTTTTTATATTCGCGATCGGTAGGAGGATATTTAAATGGTACATTTCCAAAATTAAAAAGACATTGTTGGAATGACATAAAACTAGCTGCTGCAAAAAATCCAGACCTAAAATATTTAAAGCATTCATTATATATTTGGAATGCTGCACAATTTCTTTTTTTTTTTTTTTAATACGAATTTATACGAATACATACCGTACTGTTTTGAAAACTTGAACACATGGTTTCAATGGTACACCATTTATGGAAAATATTATTTCCAATTTGTTCAAATCTAATAAACAACCCAAAATATCACCAGCTTTCCAACAAGGTCTATCATGATTTCTTTCACTCTTTGCATTATACCAAATTAATCGACGACAACCATCATAGGCCAAAGAATATTCATCATCCCCTATGCCATATCCTTCCTATAATGATAAAAAATTTATATATAATGCAATGTAAAAATTATATAATATATAATAATTTATATAATATAACCATTTGCATTATATTAAGAACATTAAGAAATGCTTACGTGATTTAAAAATGTGCTATTTTTAGTAGCCCATCCAATTTGCATTACACCTGTAGTTATAACAAGTGTTTCATAATACCAAATTCCCGAGTCTACTTGAAACGTACATCTTACACTTTCAAATGAATATGCATCACATCGAGCCTGAAAATATAATGAAAATATGAAGAGAAATATTCTATATAATATAATATATATTCTACAAAACTTACTTCTAAGCCATTAGGTGATATTTTCAGGTACTCGCTTACATCCTTTGTATTTAACATTACATTAATACCAGACATATCAACTGAATCGTGAGAATATTTTCTACCTTCCATTATAACTATAGTAATAAAAATAATTAAATTTATCAATTTCTCCATTATGAAACATTTTTTATTATATATCATTATATTTTCATTATATATATCACTTACGCAAATTGTCTAAACACCATCGCGCACAAAAACCTACTTGACGACGTACATAATGAGTTTCTGTTGCCCATTTTTCCAATTCTAATAATGGATTTGGTTTCTCTGCCATTAAACGTTTTTTTATAGTTATTTTATTCTCACCTAAAATAAATACAATTTATTTTCTTAAAATATAAATTATTAAAATTATCATTATTTGTATAAAATATTGCACGAAATAATATTTAATATTTATTTTGTTTAATATTTTATATTAATTTATATTTATTATATATTTTTAATACTTACTTGTTTGTGCAAATTTTTCCAAAGCTATTAATGAATACAATACCACATAAGGATCAATATTTTCCTTCTAAAATAACATGAATTATGAAATTGTCTTAATAGATTTTATACTTTATAAATAATATTCATTCACTTACAAGATTTGAAATAAGATAGTCCAAAGTTTCATCGGATAATATAGCAATACTACTGGGCCCAGTTAATTTTTCTGCTATACAACCCAATACAACACAGATGTTACGTTGCTGAGTTGCACTGGTCTGTATATTTCCAAGTTTTTGAGATAATTGAAACATGTGTGACAATCGTAAAACTAATTCCTAAAAAGTTAAAATATTTATGGCAAAAGTTTCAAATATAATCAGTTATATAAGAAATATAATTATACCTTTGATGGTAATGGACAATCATCTAATAAAAGAGTAATAACCGAAGGACCTAGTGGATTATGCATAGGAATAATATTAACCATTGAACTCACAACTTGTATCCATCCATCTTCTTTATCAGCAATAGCATGTAATTTTAACAATGCAGGTGGTGGTTCTTGCTCACTGAATATAATATCAATATAATCAATTAATATATTTAATAAATGATATATAATCTATTTTAATTTATATTTATATTAGTAATAATATTATTAATAATAATTATATAATTTTTATATATAAAATAATTTATAATTATCATAAAACTCACTTATCAACAAGAGAACCAATTACTCCAAGAGTTTCAAGTACTAATTTGTCAATATTAGCTGAAGTTGGAAATTTAAAAGTTGTAATGTTCATATCATTAGAGGCAACTGTGCCTACATTTGATTCTGGTAATATAGTATTTTCAGTATTTGCATGATTATGTCCATGATGTATTTCAAGTTCTTCAGGAATATCTTTGCACAAGCAATTGCCCATTCCCACACGTTTATAAAGATACTTTTAAAGATATTCTATCACATATATTCATTAAGTAATATTTACACAATCATGTAACATGTGTATTATTAATTGATGTATCCAATGTAACTGAAAACAATGTGTTTTTTTAAAATAATAACAATTTATTAAATATAAATTTACATATATAAATAGAAGATTAAACCTTGAAGATTAAACTTCCTTATAATAGTACAAAATTTTGTTACAATACATACTAAAAATATAGAATCATAAGAATCATATTCCATTATAATAAACTAAAATTTTTATTCATATTCTTGTTTCTTTTTTTTTTTAATATATAAATAAATGCAATTTTGATCAAAATATTTACCGAATAAAAATCAGCTTACAATTATAATTTTATATAAGTCAAGATAGCCTATCTGAAAACGAAACAAGTTTAATAATAAGCATTTAAATAATTTATAATTTATAATATATTATAATATATTATAATATTATAATCTAAATATTACATACGTGTTTGAAAGCTGTCATTTGGTTATGTTTTTATCAAATTAGAAAGAAATTACTTAATTTCTGTGCAACTTTTCTTGATTATCTATTTCACATAATAATTTCGAAAATCATATCCATCTTGTACTTTTTACAATAAAATAAAAATTTAAACTTATATTATACTTTAAAACATATTCCTTAGGTTATGTTCTCGATAATCTTCAAAACAGTAATCTTAACATAAGAGAATACACGAACTATACTATATTTTACGTGAGGTGATCAATTCTAAATCATATATGAGATAAGCCTTCTACGTCAATATGTCTTTTTAACGTTTTATTTAATTAATATTTTATAAACTAATAATAAAATATTTATCAATATATCACTTAGATAATGGCGTTGAAAATATTTTGACAGATTTCTCATATAATTTTGTATACGAATTTTAATTGTGTAATTTATAATTAATTCTTCAATTGAACAATATATGCATGTATATATACATAATACATAATATTTAATAATACGCCAATAAGAATAGTTTATATATATATTTATACGCATATAAGAAATCTTATTTTATCATAATAACAAATTGAGAAATTTATATATATATATATATATATATATATATATATATGCAAAATTAAAAATTACATTATTTCATGAAATATGAAGTAAGAAAGAGATTTTTTTTAAACAATTGTTATTATTTCATTTTTATTTTATATCAATATTAATAATAATCATAAATACATTTAAAAAGATACATTTTAGAATCTTTAGGAATAAAATTTATCTCAAATATTATTTTATATTTGCAGATAATGAAGTTGGAAAAGTTTAGTTTTATTATTCCTACGTATAACATTCAAAAGATAAAACTACTTAAAAGAGATATAAAAATGAAAAAAAATTTATTTAAAAAATAGCCGCCATATCGAATGATAATCTGCGTTAAAACGATAATGTATATCGAAGAATCGAAATCGCAAAGTAGTCGCGGTACGTCTGGTACTTTCAAGACGAATTTCTTTATATACATCAAAAACGAATTTTTGATCGTTTTCAAATATTATATAAAAAAAAAAAAAAAAAAAAACGTTATTATTTGATGTATATGAATTTAGAATTACTGATCGAATAAATAATTACTTTGATAGAAATCGTCGAATAACACTTTTTAATAAATCGTGCGATGCAATCACATGGGGAAGGCGAAAGAATGTCAACGATCAATAGTATTACGAAAATGAATTGGTGATTCGTATGTTGAAAATTTTGTGCACAACATGGTGTCTGGAGATCACGAAAGATTGCTGCCGGAACCGGAAAATTATGTGAAATGTTTTTATGACCTTTTCAAAAGTATCGCAGAAGCACAGAGGTGCGAAATGTATATAACCTCCTTCCAGCTTTGTTTACTTGACGCTTTTGGCGGTGACTTCATCTATCGTTTATTAAATTTAATAATTACGATACAAATTTTGATAATCTTATCATTATTTTTGTTGAATGTATCATTTAATATCATCGATTTTCTAAATTATACTATAATTTTTTTAGATGTTTAAAGTAACCTAAAATTGTTTGTTTATTAAAGTTGGTGTATACTGTATTGTCATTTTGACAATTCTCATATGAAATATATAAAAAATATTGATTTATGAATTAATTTATGATTTATATTTTAAATAATTTATTTAATGTCAATTATTTATCTAATTTAATGAAAATCTCTGTGAAAACATATAATTATAGGTATTTATCAAAAACAATAAAGATTTAATATTTTTTCTTAAACGTTTATTTTTACAACATTTTCCTTTTTATAATTGCAAATATATAGATTATTATTAGAAAATTATTAGTATAAATATTAAAATTAAAATATATTTGTTACATTATATATTTTATATTTTAGAAATAAAGAAGAATGGAGAAAATGCAAGAAAAATAAATCTATTCGAAAGAGGGATAAGAGAAAGGTATTGTTAACTTTTACTTGTGTTTTATATAATTTTTTTTTATGTTTGTAATTACTTTGTAAATTATAATTGTATTTATAACTTATAGATTGATTTAAGTGGAGATTTGAATTATAATAATCCACCAGAGATAGAATTATCTTGCAATGCTTCTGCATTTGCTGTATTTGCTAGTGTTAGGAGTGCTATTTTGGAGAGGCATACTAGAACATCAAATGAAGTTTATAGAGTATCAAATTGTAATTCTCCACCATCACCTGAACATAGTGAAACTATTGATACTGAAAGTGATGATGAAGATAGAATATCAACTATACAGAGCTTACCAAAGGTAATTAAATTAATTATAAATTATATATATTAAAAGAATTATATATTAGTTTAAATATTTTTAGATTGTAGGTATTGGTTTACGAAGTGTTTTCACATTGATGAGAGAAAGTAGAACAATTGAACCTGCTTTGTGTACAAAAGCATTATCAGCTTTATTGGATGTATTACAAGGACAACTTCCTGAAAGCCTGAAATCTGAACCAGATGATGTTATTGGTAATATATACAAATTAATATATATATATAAATTTATTGTTTTATAATAGATATTTTTAATTTTTCTTCCTTTTTTTTTTTACAGATCCACTTTTTGACTTATTATTGGATCTTGCAACTTCACATGGGCCAGAATCAGCTGCTGCTAATGATGGAAGTCATTTAACTGCAGTTGCTTGTGCATGTTTATTGAGTCTTGTGGTTGTTAGAGGTGATACTGGTCGTTTGTTAGCAGCGATAGCAGCTTTACTTATGTGTCCAAGAGTATTAGCAATTCAAAATATTCAGGTAAATTTTTTCATCAAAATTCATGATAGCATAATATATATTTTTAAAAGTTTATTTATTTTAAATTATATGTAATATACATATATATTTTATAGATGCCATGTGTATTGACATCTTTGCAAAGAAGTGTACAAGCTGTTTTACTTGGAAAACTTGCACGGCCAGACTGGATTACATATGGAGTTCCTAAATGTGCTAAGATTTATACGCTTAAGTTACCAAATGAGATAAATAATATAATACTAAATGGGCGAAGCTTTGTGAGTGATGGAAAGTACCTGTATCTACATACAAGTAGAGGATTATTGAAAATTGGCAGTGGTCATGGTGGAACTATTTGGGGTCATATGTATGTTCAGAAGGCGGACTTTTATCCAACAGAAACGGGTTGGCTTGGTTATGCAAATGTTAGTATAATTAAATATTTTCTATGCAATTATATAAGGATTTTTCTAACATTGTTTTCTTTCTTTCTTTTTTTTTTCTTTTTTTTTTTTTTACAGAACACGCTGTATTTTAAGTATACACCTAGAAAACAGAGCGAGTTATTAATTATAGATGCGGAAACTCTTACAGTTACGGAAATTGCTGTTTTAGAAGGTCGTGATTGGTCATCCTCCGTTATGTTTTCTGATGGTGAATGTTTAGGAATGATAACTGCAGGAAAAGATGTTAGTCTTTTTTTTTTTATTTTTGAATCAGTATCGATAAAATTTATATTGGTTGAAAAAAATATACATAAATTTTATTAATTTCAACAGGATGGTTTTGTAGTCAGAACAATAAATACGTTAAGTAATCCAGTAACAGTTGCATCAGAATTACCATTAAAATTAGCAAGAAAATGTGTAGATGTTTTCGGGTATGCTACTTTCGATGAAGAACAAAGCACTCATACATTAAATCCAGGCTGTGATGATGAAATTGCTACAGTTATTGCAGGAAAAGAATTTGCGTTGTTAAAAACCGTATCGGGAAAAGTAAGCAGCACAATTTTTTAATATATTAAAGTAGGAATGAAATATATATGATTGTATCGTTTTTTATAGGTTTTATATAGCGGAAAAGGAACTTCTCTTGGTATGAAAAATAACACAAGGCCTAATAGATGGATGGAATTAACGCTTGGAAAAGGTCCAAGACTTATAAATTTTGCAGCTGGTCATGATGGTCAACATGTTGTAATGGTAATGGATGATGGTTCGGTTTTATTTGCTGGTACTGCTAGGCGTGGAGAAGATGGTGATAATAGTAAGTATATTATTATAACTTCTATGATATGAAATTCATAACATGCTTTGCTTGTTTTCATCTATTTTTTTTTTATTTTTAGATAAAGTTAGGCGACAACCTAAACCAGTCAAACCAAAAAAAATAGCAAAAGTAGAAGGACAATATATTGTAGATGCTGCTTGTAATAATGGATCAACAGCATTAGTTACAAAAGAAGGTTCTTTGCTGATGTTTGGCAAAGATACGTTGCATAGCGATCCGGTTTCGGGGATAATTAACGATCTTAGAGATGTTTGTGTTGTTCATGTTTCATTAGGTAAAGCTCACGCTGCAGCATTAACTAATAAAGGACATTTATACACATTTGGAATTAATAATAAAGGACAATGTGGAAGAGATTTTACTACAGTTCATAGCACTATAAATAAAGATACCTCCTCTGTTGCTGTAGAAATGGGTACAGCAGAAGATGAACTTTTAGTAACTGAAGAAGGTAATTGTACATACATATATATATATATATATACATATACAATTTTAATATTTTTTCATATTATAAAAAAAAAAATAATATTTTCATATATACTTAGATGGTATGGAATCCACCGAAGATTGGGAAGAAACAAAAGGTATGTGTCCGCCTGGATTACATCAATGGAGGCATCGTGTTTGTATGGTTTGCACAGTATGCCGAGAATGTACTGGATATAGTATATCATGTTTAAGTAGTATACGCCCAGATCGAAATCCAGGCCAGTATGTATATTAATTATATATATATTTATACATATATATATATAAAATAAGAAATTAAAAGACGTATTTTCAGGGAATGTGGATGTGGTGAAGGTGATAGTGGATGCGCGGAATGTGGGTGTTGTCGTACTTGTGCAAGAAAAAGTTGTACTAATGGTAAAAATTCATTCTGAAATTAAAGTGATATTAATTCAGCATTTTTGTAGGTTTTTCTATGTTATATTATTATATATGTATCATATTTCAGGTAGATCAAGTTCAAATTTTCGAGAATATTTACAAAGATGTTTGGGAGAAATAAAACAAAAGCAGAGAACGAAGGCAGGTCCGAGTACTGCAAAATATGGAATGAAGTTGAAAGGTCCGAATAATCAAAGATTGGGTAGTTATCTTACATAAAATAGATATATTTTATTATAAAATTAAATTAAATTATAATAATTAATAATATAACGATATTGATTTTGTGCAAAATAGCTGGTCCAAGTGTGATCCAAAAAATTGCTGGAAAAATGGCATTAGGATTAGGTACTAATTTAATGAACGAGGAAGGTATTGGTGGGAGTGATATTGAACGAGGTGATGCTGCAAGAATTGCTAGTATACCACCAGCTAGAGTTCCTATACCTAATGAAAGTCCCGTGGTTCAAGTATCATGTGGTTTACATCATACAGGTAATAAAAATTTACTTTATATTTTTCTAATAAATTTATGAAAATTGTTATATTTAAATTTATGAATAACGTTATATTTAGTGGTACTTTTACAAAATGGAGAAGTTTATACATTTGGAAGCAATATATATGGTCAGTTAGGTGTAGGAGATTTGATAGCACATGTTGGACCGGTACATGTTAAATTACCAGGAATTGCAACGCAAGTTGCTGCTGGAAGCAATCATACGGTTGTACTTACATCAAAGGGGGAAGTGTTTACATTTGGAGCTTATCAAGTTTGTATTAGTATTAAAAAAAATCCATTATTTGATAGTGATGATAATTGAATAAAATAATTAATATTTTTATATTTTTCTCGTCCTCGTTAGAAAGGGCAATTGGGCATAAATTGGTGGAATGGACAAAATGAACTTTCAAATTCTTCCTCTCAAATTAATCGTCGTTCTGATAGGACACAACCACGCCATTGTTTCCCAACTGTAGTTCCAAATATTGGTCCACAATGGGGTAGACGAGCGACATGGGTTGGTGCAAGTGGAGATCAAACTTATGTCAAAATTGATGAAATAAATTCTATTAGTTTAACACGGAGTACTGTTATGGCAAATAAAAATTGCATAAGTATGTCTTTTTTTTTTTTTTTTGAATCATAGTTTCACCATTATATATTATCAGGCGCATCTAATTATAAAAATAAAACTTGTTTCAGTTTTAATTCCGCATCAAACTGATCATGCAAATTCCTTCAAATGTTTAGTTATAAGCAAAAGAGATGGTACATGTAATAGTTATAGTGGAACCGATCAAGTTGATTTCAATAATTGCGCTACATGTTTAGATCCTTTATATAACGTGATTTGGACTTTTAATCCTATAAATAGCGAAATAAGTTTATATAATATTATATCAACGGAAGTTAGAACAATTCCTGGACTGGAAGTTTCTATTTTGAGTCCGGGTTTAACTCTACCTGTAGTATCGAATTGTTTCGTAACACGTTCTCAGGCTGCAATGCATTTATTGGGTTGTTTAGATACCCTTACACAAGCACAAGATGAAAATTTTTCTATAGTAGAAGAAAATGAATGTAACCAATCAACACACGGAAAAGTTTATAGTCGTGAAGATTTTGTTACGGTCAATAGATTTGAAAGTGCGTATAAAAAAAATCAGAAAAAGTAAAATTGTTTCTTATATTTTTTTTTTTTTTCTAGAAATTTGAAAAAGAAATTAATTTATATTTTTAGGCCACGGTGGTGGTTGGGGATATTCTGCACATTCAATCGAAGCTATTAGATTTATGCCTGATACTGATATTTTACTGGGTGGATATGGATTGTTTGGAGGTCGAGGAGAATATACGGCAAAAATAAAAGTGAATAATAATAAATCGTTATATATTATACATTTCTAATAAGTTATGCAAAATTATGATAAGATTTATATTAAATATTATTCCAGCTCTTTGACATTGGAATGGATGGAGGGGATCAAGAAAATGATGGCGAGCTTTTAGCAGAATCTGAAGAAATACCGTACGAGTGTGGACCGCGACAAAAATATTCAATTTTATTTTACGAACCAATTCCTTTGCAAGCAAACAGATGGTACGTTGCATGGGCTAAAGTTAGTGGTCCATCTAGTGATTGTGGATCTGGCGGTCAAGGAATGGTCACAGCAGAGGATCAGTTAGTAAATCGCAACTTTTCTATTTGAAGCAATGTAAATTCGATGCGTCATAATTTTCATTTGCTTGTTTTACCAGAGTTATGTTTTATTTTAAATCTTCGAAAAGATCCAATAATGGAACCGATGTAAATGCTGGACAAATTCCACAATTATTATATCGTATCGTAACACCCGAAAATCAAACTCCTAATAGGCAAAGGGATCGCATCGAGCCAGTTTATGTATTAAAAAGAGATTTCAGCAGAACGGTTACTAAAGTAATATATGTTAAGATATTACATAAAAAAAATAAGATGAATAAAAATAATAAGATAATAATTTTTTTTTTTTTTTTTAGGAATGTTTTCAATCATTAATATCTCTCCTTCAATGGAGTTGGAATACATTAAAAGCAGCGTTAAGTGATATCATGGTTCATAGCACTTCTTCTCACGCGCTCGAAGTGGAGCGTTTAGTCTACATTAGTAAAGCTAGTTTACGATTACTTAGAATCTACACCAATGAAATTTATCCAAATCAAGGTGCATAATAATTTTTGCAACATATATTTGGTTCTATTTTAATTTAACGTCGATAATTTGCAGCGGGGAAGAAAACTCCAGCTGAATCGGTTCGATTGGCAGAGTGCATAGGTGAAGTACGTGCATTATTACATCAAATTTTGTCCGACACTGTACCATTAAATGCGAAAAGCAAAGGAAAAACGCGATTAAACAAAAGTAAGTTTTTATAATATAATATACAATTTTATTCTATTTTATATTATATTTCTTTTTACTTTTATCATAAAATGTGAATAATAATAATAATAATTATATGATATTTTAGCTCCTAGTGCCATAAATAATAATAAAATGACAAATAGCATATTAGAGGAATGCCACAGAACATTTGTAGCTTGTTATCATGTATTTTATCCAACAGCGTATTTGAAATGGGTGTGTTTATGCGAGCTGCTATCAGAAATCGACAGAGTACGTGTTTCGATTGAATTTATAAATTAAAATTTTCTAATCTAAACGATTCGTGTAGAATAAACGGATACATTTTACAGGAACAAGGACGATCTACGAAGGATCGATTGTTATCTGCTATTTTAGCCGCTCTATGCAATCCCATTATTCGTCTTCGATGTATATTTCCAATTTTAAATAATGTGATGGATAGTAGCGATAGTATAAAACGGCAACTCAGTCCATCCGACAATACCGGCTTGTTAATGATAAATTCAACGGAAAGTCATCAATATCCAATCTTAGTGGAGCAAATTAGTTATAAATCTCAAATAGAAAGTTCCGGCAAAGAGACTTTAAACTGGTCATTTCGCGATGTCCTCGATAGACTGTTAGATTTGATTCTAGTCCCTGTAAAGAAAAGTCTTTGTAGAAAAAAGACTCAATCACTGCCAGAGTTGGTACTTCACTGTTGTTATTTATTAGCGCGAGTGATCGCTGAATTAGCGGCACAATCTAGCGGGAACGAGGATGAACTTCAAGCCGCATGCGGTAGGATTATGTACACTACACCTTCGAGATTTACTCGCGTAAATCAAACAAGGTCGTGGAATACCGGTAATGGCTCTCCAGATGCGATTTGTTTTTCGGTCGATAGACCCGGTATCGCCATCGCGGGAGTGGGTATTTACGGAGGTGTTGGAATGTATGACTATGAATTGGAATTACTCGACGATGTGAGTATCGTTGCAAACTTTGAAAAATAGACAAAAACAGTTGTTTCTAACATTGCGAATATCACGATATTATACGTTTTGTAGCAAAATAATACGGGTAACGATCCATCCCATACTCAACGTTGGAGTAGCTTGGATTTTACACGTGGCAGTTTCGGCCCGGATGATTGCGTTAACGATATAGTAGAATTAAAATTCGATAAACCTGTGCCTATTAAGGAAAATATGAAGTACGCTATTAGACTGAGAAATCGTGGAGGACGTACGAGTAACGGCGATGTTGGTTTGAGTGTCGTTAAAGGACCCGATGGAACTACGTTTACCTTTACAGCTTGTTCTTTAAGCTTTAACGGTATTATTCGTTTTAAACGAAATAGTGGAAATATCACTTTATTTAACCGGGAATGATGATACGATATAATTTTTATTTTAGGTACAACACAGACCAGAGGTCAAATACCGCATATCCTTTATTATTCGAATCCTCAAGACTCGGACGGGCAACAAACGAGCAAAGCAATGGCTGAAGTACAGGCAAGAAAATGTGCCCTTGCCATGACAGCTACGATTATTCAAAGATCGAACGAAATTTTTGCATTAGCGAGAGAAAGAGCAGAAGAAGTAGTAGCAACGGAAGTTCTTGGCAACGCGACATTCGTGACAACGCTTTTACCATTGGTCATGGCACACATTAGCCCTTTGGCTACATCGGATCCGAGAGTAAAAATCATTATTTTTCCATCATATTTTTTTTTTTTTTATACACATAGTAAATTAATAAATTATCTTTATCTTTTTTAGAGCGGTGTTCAAATTCTTACTTTAATACAAGAAATGTTACCTCATGTCGCGGCACTTAATTTATTATCCACAATGGGATCGTCTGAAATATCTCAGGACAACGAGGTTCAACCCCACATTCCCACGCCAATAACTACCAGTCATCACTATACTTGGTTGGAAAGTGATCATCCTTATAAACCTGCCACAGTGTCTCATTATAGAGTCACGTTTCCAGAAACAGTGAAATGGTTAACCATCGAATTTACGCCGGAATGTGGCACAGCTCAACCAGAAGATTACTTGCAATTGTACATACCAAATATAATTTCTCTTACCGGGTAAATATAATTAATTCAATTTATGTTGAAAAGTTTTAAGGTTATGTCTATATCTTTGATATATCCTTTATAGCGCAATAACAGAAGATATACCCTTACATTGGCCCGTGTTGCATAAATTGAGCAATATACCGAATCAATGGCCTCAAAATGCGATCGTATTACCAGGTAGATCGTTATTTTACAGAGAATAATTCGTATCAATTACTTTTCGTTATACTTAAACGTGTCGATTCGTTACTTTAGGAAACGAAGTTATGTTTTCCTTGGAAACTGCTTCCGATTATATGAGAAACGATAGAGCAATTACATATGGATTTAAATGTCTAGTTATCGGATACGATTGGATAACATCTGGAAACGGTTTAAAAAATCTAGAAATTGAATTATCATTTCTCGGAGGTGCCTGTGCTGCGAGTCTCATGAAGAGAAATCTTGCGCTACCACCTGTATCTAGTACGTACCTTTTGATTTGTTTAATTTTATAAATACTAAGTTTTTTATATCACGATATTCATAATTGTTTCTTTGATTATTTCGGCGTCAATATTTTATACGTAGTAGATAATTGGAAATGAGAAATCGCGTTTCGTTCAATTTCGACGATATCATTTCAGACGAGGAAGTGGAAGAGGATTTGGAACTGATGCAAGAAACCGCAAAGAGGATTTTTTCCGTACATTCAACCTTACTTGGACGAGGATTCGCTCTAGCTTCACCCCCTACGGTTTCCCAGGCCCTCGATGGCGTTCTTCCGTTCAGGTGAGTGCAACGCTTTCTTTTCTACACACGCACGGAGCGATTGTCGGTTGAGAACCGATGTTAAAAAGGAGTGGTCGATCTTTATCGATGATACGATATTATCCGTGATTAAATAAAACTTCGATACGCCAAGTATTCGTTAACACGACGGATAAAGATTTTTGCCCATCGCGTTATTTCACGTTTTTAACGTTTCAGTTCCATCGAAACGTTCGATTAGATCCGATTAAACGGCAAATCGATGAACAGATTCATTAAAAATGAATCATACCCGGTTATAATCGCGTTATTGAAACCGTTTATGAATCGGTACATTATGCTCCGCAAGAATTAATAGACCCGGTAGCTTTCACGTTTCCACGTTTCTACGCGAGCGACTGCGAATAACCGATGATCGATCGTACCGATGATATGATCGCAATTTTTTTTCTTTTTTTTTCTTTTTTACGACGCGTATATTCATATTCATATTTAAGTAAAGAAAGGGGGGAAAAAAGAGGCGGTTTATTCAAGGAGGTGAAAGGTATGAAAGGTGATATTTTGGGAATATCGATCGGGAATATCTAGTGGTCGTCGTGTGCTGTATGCATCAACTTGGTTCTTTATTATCTCTTTTTTTTTTTCTTTTATTATCTCGATGGTACGAAGTCTCTTTCAATGTAAAATAAATTATACAATCGGCTGTCGTTATATCACAGTCTGACGATAATTACAACTAAAACGTCCTTAGAAATGGTTAATTTTCCGACGCACAAGTACGATAATCGTAGACGCGCGCGAACACACGAGAGATTCCGTTAGACGAAATATCGTAGCCACCCACTTCCGCCACTTTTTCATGCGCGATCTCGAATTGGGCGTGCCTCGATAAAATTCGAGGCGAGTTCGAAGGGAAGGCCGTTGAACAATCTCGAACAAACTCGGGAGGATCGATCTCTGCTCTTCGCTGCTCTTGGGGGATAAAACGAAACGATGCCGCACGGGGCTCGTTGCGTGGAGAGAGGAAATGGCGGGTGTATCAATAATGCATGGCTAACACGTGCGCGAGATAGCTCGACACGCGAGAGTACGAAGCGGTCGGCGCTTCTCGTTGTACTTTAAAAAACAGTTTCGAATCTGTCGTCGTTGCTCGTTGTTGCTCAACGTTTCCTCGTTTCTCGAATTCCTTTCAGCTTCCCTTTCACTCGATCGTGGTCGGTTCGTTCGACGGGTAAAATATCTCGATGGCTTACCTTGATGAAACGGAGGGGAGGACGAATTATATCGGGTCTATTAATCACCGTAAGCAGCTCGAAAGCGCGGAACGATACTCGAGTGGCGGCAGTCGGTTGCGGTTTTACGCTAAACGCTATGCGCGTATTACTCCGAAAGATGGATAGATGGATAGAGAGAGAGAGAGAGAGGAGCCCCCCCGTTTTCGAGATTACCGGCCGAATTCGTAAACGCGAACGAGGTTTCCCTCGTGGCGAATCGATTACGCTCGTCGAGGGGAAAATCCCTCGTAGCGCATTTGTCAAAATTAGATACCGATCGGAATGATAACAGTAACAACAATTTATTATAGGCAAAGTCCAGAGCTCATAAATAAACATGAAATCGTAGTGAAATAATACAATAAATTAACGAGAAAGAGTTTTGTGAACACTCGAGAAGGATCGTGAGAGTTGTTGTCACGCTCGGTTCGGGAACGGAATACAAATTTGCGTAGATTTCGTTTCACGGTACGTATAGGGCGTATACAAGAAGTCTGTGTTATCGTTCTCGTCCTTCTCCACTCGCTCGGTAATAATAATTTCAGATATATTCGCATTCTTCGATATTCTTCTTATCTCGTATTGTCAAGGGGTGTCAGGTAATATCAGTTTTTATTGTGTTACAAGCACGATTAGAAACGCGATCAGAGTTGGAAGGAGGAATATGATACAGGGATTCTGGATGAAAATTCTCGTAGGGAGAATTTTGTGGTGTAGGGAGTGAACAATTTTCGCTTCGAACAATTTTCTTCGACGAATAAGATTCCGCTTCTTCCGCCTCTCGCTCCGTTTTTAAACGGAAGCACGCGAATGTACACTGGAATGGCACGCTGCTTTCCGATCGAACGTGCGATCATCGCATCTTTCCGACGCTTGTTCGACGGATGATCGCCGATAAGAAAATCTCGAACGCGAGTCTCACCGAGTCCGTTATCAGTTATCAGATCACTCCCCTTTGTACTCGCCTCTTGCCTCTTCTTTCATCGTCTCGTCCGTCGTTCCCCGTCGTTCCTCTCCCTTGATCGCTTCGACCAAGCTACTCCGCCGATCTTCGATCCTCGCGAAACGACACTGGCCCTCTTTTCTTTTCCTTTTCTTTTTTTTTTCTTGGAAGCTACTTAACTAACGCGCTTAAACTTAACTAACAACGCGCATCGATTATCCATCCACGCGACCTGCTCGTGCTCGAGAAGAAACGAAAGGGAAACTCTTTAATCAGCGAGAGGTGCGATAAGTGTACGCGACCGGGTGGAAACAAGACGGAAAGAAAAAGGAAAGGAAACGAGGGGGGTTGGATGGATAATCGATGCTCGTTCTTGATATGTGAATGGAAGCTTACGAACTGGCTTGTACTAGGAGGATTAAATTGAAAACCAGAGAGAGAGATTCGAGATCTCCCGTTCTGTTTCTTCGTCAACGCGGGGACGCGAGTCGACGATGGTTGACGAGTGGAAAATTTTGGAGGTGAAGTTGTTTGGAGAGAGAGAGAGTAGTCCGCTCGTCGTAGTCGGGAAAAGGGATGGATGGGCGCATAGATGGTGGGAATCGTTATACGTCGTGGATTCACAGCTCGTAGACGCGAAAACGGGTCGAAGCGTCGGACCGCTCGACTCGAGGCATCGGCCTGGTGGCCGTTGTCGAGCCGTTCCAAGCTTCTCGTTACAATTCCGTGGTCAACGGCTCGGCCTTCTCCACGATCACGTGGAACTCCGTCTCCCTGTACAGTCTCCCGTCCGGCACGACCATCGTTATCCGGCTGTCGACCGGCGTGGCCGAGGTGGCCGCCTCTCTGCCGATCACCCCGTTCTTTTTCGACACGACGTCGGGCGCGTTCATCGGCACGCTGATCCACTTCTTCCTGCTGTTTCTGCGTCGCCTCCTGCAGCACCACACGACCAGGCAGGCGACCAGTATGGTCAGGAGGAGGAGGGCCGCGATGATCAGGACGAACACCAGCACGGACCCACCCAGGGAGCAGTGTCGCGCCTCGTACTCGACGAAACTGATCGACACGCCGTCCGACGTTTCGCCGTCGTAGCAGAGGAACGTCTCCGGGGTCTCGTTGATCGGGGTGTCTTGGCTCGACGCGAGGGCTGGTAGGAGGAGGGAGGAGGAGGAGGAGGGGGAGGAGGCGGCGGTATTTTGTTTGACGTAAAACCTGGAGTAGAGGTTGGTGTAATTGAGGATATTGTTCTTCCACACGGGTAACATGCGACAGTCGCACGATCGACCGACCAACAGGTTGTCGAGCTCGAGGCGGAAACTGTTTCGGTCGAACATGATCGAACCCTCCTCGAAGTTGACCACGCTGTTATTCTTAAAGATAAGGTCGTGGAGAGAGGCGGCGGGCTGCGTTCTCGCTTCGGCGTCGGCCCGTACGCCGAGGAAAGCACCTATGGAGAGGCTGCCGAAAGTGTTGTTCTTCACGATCACCGGCCCCCTCGCGGTCACGTCGAACGCCTCGCTCTCCAAACTCTCCACCATGCAATTTTGTATCGCCACTGTCCGCGGGCTTCTCACGATGAACGCCTCGCTCCTCACCGTGCCCATTCTCACACCGTCCAACATGAACGTGTGATAAACCTCGATGTCGTTCATCGTCCTGCTCGGCACCTGGTCCCCGAACCTAGTACCGATCACTCGCAAGTGGCCCACGTCGAATTTCTTGAACGCTTGCGCCTCTATGCTCTCGATACGGCAATTCTCCAGCCTCAGTTTCTCCGTGTGCACCAGATTCGCGAACGAGAACGCGCTCAACTGCCCGATCCTCACGTTCTCCAGGATGATCGCCTCCACGTCCCCCCGGAACACGAAGCTGGGCATCGTGTCGATGCTGCAGTTCCTCACCGAGATCCACGTGCGCGTACTTTGGGGGGAGAGCTCGAAACTCTGCCTGACCAGGGTTAGGTTCGCCACGTTGATCAGGTCGATCGCGCGCAGACCGACCATCGAGGCGAGGCTCGAGTTGGCCAGGATCACGGACGAGCAATTGCTCACCACTATCCTGCTCGTGTGCGGGCTCAACCTTTTGTCCCCGTCCGTGGTTAACACCAGCTCCTGAAATCAGACGAGAACGCGGTTCAGTCGGACGGAGATGGGACGCGTTGCTAGAACGGGGGGAGAAAGGGAGGGAAGGCGCAGCTCGGCGCGATTCGATGCACCAGACGCGGCTCGTTAACCAAAGGTCGAATAACCGTAATTGCGCGTCTAATCGCCTTATTCGCGTTGAAAACACGCGCGTCCTCTTACCAGCTATTAACCGCCCCGATATCGTTATCGCCATTTTTCTTTCTTCTTCTTCTTCTTCTTTTTCCTCGATCCGAATCCGCCAGTTTCCGAAAGGTAAACAATTTCGAGACGAGGCTCGTCTCTTTCGTCCAACGTTTCGATAAACGAGAAATCGAGACGCGTTTTTCCCAATTTCGTTACTCGCTACGACGGCTCGTTGAAATCGAGAAAAGGGGAGAAAAAGTTCGGGAAGGCTCGTTACTTGCTCCGTTTTTTATTAATAGAATCGAGAAGGAGGAGAAGGAGGAGCGAAAGGAGAGGGACGCGCGCGATGCCACCTATCCGCTCGGCGGCTCCTTGTTTGTTAAACAATCGATGGCGAAATGCCAACCGCATACCTGCCTCTTACCAACGATAGACACGATCGAGATATCGTCCGCGCAAATACGAGGTTTCACGAGGTTATCGCGTTTTCTCTCTCTCTCTCTCTCTCTCTCTCGTTAACGAACACCCGATAACGAGAGCGATACGTGGAAAATGCGACGTTGCGTCGCTCTTGCTCCGCGCCTTGTTCTTCGCATACTCGATACTTCGTTCTCGATACTCGATAGAAATCTACACGTAGAATAAATAAACACGATAAACGAACGAACGAACGAACGCACGTACGCGTTAAAATAATTTCGACGAGAAATTTTTTTCACCGCTCGAGAGAATATTACGGGAGAATACAAGAGGCGGGATGAGAATCGGGGCACAGGGGAACGAGAGTTGGCGTGGAACGAAGGAGTTTGGAGGTTGGACGCGAGATTAGCCGTGAAGGAAGGATGGAAGGAAGGGCGTGCGCGGTGAATGGGAGGAATAAAGAAGGACCGTGGCCCACGTGTAGTGCGTGGCCGATAAAAGCGAAACCTTTGTGCCCCTTTTTCTTCTCGGGTACCAGCTCGCGCGTTTCACCGTCGTCTCGCCCCCAAACCGATCTCTCCTCCTCGCGTCCCTTCCTGTCTGTCCCGACCTTTGTTCCCGTCTCATTGTTCTTGCTCAATTCCCAACACACGATCTCTCTCTCCCCGCCCATAGAAAAGATTACCACACCCGAAATACTCGTCTACGCACCGTCGTTCCACCGACGATTATCGTTTTCGTTTCCTCGCTGCTCTCTCTATCTCCTTTCCCCCCTCTCCTCTCCTTCTTCGAAACACGTTTTTTAGCACCGTCGCACGATTCGGATCGCGTAACATTCCTCGCTCTCCCGAAAATCATCCCCGATCGAACGAACAATTTTATTTCGAACAATCCTCTCTCGAGATAGGGATCGGCACCGTTCGTCGTTCTCGCCGTTTTCGAGTGAAAAGAAGAGTAAAAAAGAGAGCGTACGCCACTTGGGACTTCGTAATGATTCGATCGGAGGTGGTGAATTTTCTTCCAATCGATTCGTAGCGCGGAAAAACGGATGGACTCGTTGATATCATCGATGAATCATTACACTCTTTCCAGGTATTTCTCGATGTAGCGCAATTTTAATTAGGATCAAAGATCGTTGACGAGACGAGTATCGGGGAACGATTACTGAAACGATCGTAAGCATCGTAAGAAAGAAGGAAAGAGGAAGGGGAATTTTATCCGTCGTTTAGATAGAAAAGATGGGAAAGAGATTCGTATCCTTGCTCGTTCATCGTCCATCGTCGTGTATTTCGGATTTTCAGCGTGATCGGTGAAATGTAAGATGCGAACGATGGTAGTTTTTCGGCGTATTTATCGATACTCCCGACTAATTTCCACCGCCGTAAATGGCGATATTTTATATCGTCGTTGGACTTTGGCAACCGCGTTCTCTATTCCGTATCTTTTTTTCTCTCCTTTCCCCTTCCTTCCGCGTCTCTCGTTACGGGAAACTGAGCCGGGTTTAAGGCTGTATCCGCTAAAAGGTTTGCTCAATTATTCAAGGGTGACGTCAATTATTCAAGGGATGCCGGCGCGCTTGACAACTTTGCTCTCGCGTTGACTGTTCGGCATCGAAACGTTTGCCTCGGAGAATAGGATGGTAAAACGCACCTGTTTCGAAACGGGAAGAGAAATAAATACCTCGGGATAGGAGGGGAGAAGAAAAAGAAGATAGAAATTCCATTTCTTTCTCTTTTTTATTTTTCTCGCGTAAATAAGCGCGCCGACGTAATGATTTTACGTATTGCCAAGCGTCTCGTTGCCACGAAGCGGATAATAGATCGGAATAAGAAACTTGGATGAAATCCTCGTTGAGAATGGAAAAGAGGGATGAGGGGGAAGGGAGACGGAGAGCGTAGGGTTCGAACTTTGCTGGGGATCGGAGAAGGAGGGAAAGACGTCCAGTCTCTCTCGATATATTCGTAGTCACGAGTTGACGGCGCGACAAATTGGCTGAGCGTGTTCGTGAAATGCCGGCTGTATTATGCGAAATCCACGGCAGAACTCGCTATACGTTATAGAACTTTCAACCTCTTTTTCTCGCTCTCTGTTTTTTTTCCTCTCTTCTTCTTCACCTCCTTTGCCACCTTCTTCTCCCCCTCCTTTGTCCTCGTTGTTAGCTAAGGTTTTCCCTCGAGAACGAGTTCTCTTCCCAGGGAGAAATATATGTCCGCGAATATCTTCCCCACCTGTTTGACAGACGGCGCGCGAAAAAGCGGCGGCGGCTACCCTCGCTTCGATTCGAATTCCGCTGGAATTCGGCCGTGGTAATTGGTCTCTGGTAACCATCCCTCCACATATATATATTTAAATATACGTATATCGCGCGACGAGACGATGGAAAATGGATCGCGATCCGGTAGCGATCCTCCTCCTCCTCCTTCTCCGTCCAGACCACGCGATCTTCGATCACGTCGATGATATTCGATCCGTAATTTATCCGACCGACGACCGACCACTTCCTTTATCCGCGCACGCGACACGAGGCGCCTACGCGAGTCGCGGTCAACGCGATATCGCCGTATCGAAGGATTTTCCATCTTTCGACACCGCTTTAAATATGTGCCCCAACCTGGCTCCATTCCCCTCTCTTGACTCCAATTTTCGCGACGCGTGCAACGACGAGCAGCCCGTGTTTTACGACTCTGCTCGCTTAGAGGAACGGCGGCGGCGGCGGCTCGTCCTCGGGGACAAAGAACGCTTTATCTCGGCCCCCGTAACGACACCGACGATGCCTCCGACGACTCGCGATAAACGAAACTTGCTCGTCAACCGGAATTCGTAGGTGTAATAATAGGTGGATTCGAGGATGGAGCCTCGAGACAACTCCGCCTCTCGATCCGAATTCGCCTTTGTCCTCTCTCTCTCTCTCTCTCTCTCAATTTTTTTCCTATTTATTTTGGATGGAAGAGAATGGAAAAGGGTCGGGCGAGGGAAAAGGAAGGGAAGTTTGAAAGGGAGCGGATAAGGAATTCATCCACGCGATCGCGATCCGTCAAAAGCGGCTGCCATTTTTCTCCCAGCGTAGCGGTTTTTAACTTCGGATAAGAAATATCGGAGAGAAAGGAAACGGCGCGATCACCAATTTATCGAGATTTTCTCCGCGAGTCGCGTCATCCTCGCGATTTACGTCCCCTCGTCTTCCCCTCGTTTTTGTTCCTCGACAAGCCTCGCTTCTTCTCGTGGTGAATCGGACAACGCGTTATCGTTGGTTAAAAATTGGTCTTGCTAAGAAGCAAGAGCGAGACAGGGGCGCACGCGAACGGTCGGTCGGCCATTCCCGTCGATTCGTGGGAAAGAAAAGGGGAACGAAGCAAGAGATTCGGAGGAGGACGGGTCTCCCGAGGAGGGGAGCGAGAAATGAAGTGAACGAAACGAAAGAATTTCGACAGTTAAACGCTACTCGTCTGGGCTGTTTCGCGGCGGATCGAGACGGGAGGTGAAGTTTTCGGAAGGGTTTTGGGAAGCGAGATTCGAGAATGGGCCGCGCAAACTTTGCCCGCCCCTTTCCTTTATTTATTTTCTCTTCTCTTCCACCGAATCTCTACGTTTCTCTCGCGAGATAATAACAGTAATAATAATCGTTTCGCGTCTACGTAGGAACATACCTCTCCTTCCTCTTTACAGTCGCAGGTCAGCCTGCCGTGAGAATCGCAGGAGCAGGGAGGATAGTCGCATCTGTTCATCGAATTGGTCAGGGCACCCTTGAACAATCCGCTCCAAAAAAGTCCGAGGATAGCGCTTCCCAACACGAATCTCCTTGCTTCCATTTTTCTCGATCTATCCCCCCCTCCCTCTTTCTCTCTCTCTCCCTCCCTCTCTTCTCCTCGTCTCCTCTTCTTCTCGACGTCGACTCGCCTCACACCGAGTCGATATCAGCTGATTTTACGTCGAGTCGACGACCCGAATTCCCGCGTCTCGACATGCCTGCGTCCTGGATATTCCGCGACCAATATATCTCCTCGATCCAGCTTCCGAAACGAAATTCCGAAGAGAACGCACTTGGAGTCCCGTGTCAGTTGGTCTGACACGCCACGCGCCACTACGTAATTCTGTCGGTCATATTGCCACCGAGATCAACCACTTTTTCACCGCTCGTCATTCGAGCTGTCGCGACGATGACGATTCCCCGATTCGACTACATCCAAGTCGTCCTCGTCGTTATTTTCCTTCGCTCGACCGGAAACGTCCAATTACATCCATGACGACGTGCGACATCGTTGACCATCACGATCACCTGTTTCCACGGATTTTCCCACCTCCACGTTGTTCGAATTCGCTGCAAAACGATAGAAAAATCGGTCAAACTCTTTCGTCTCTCTCGCACCCTCGCGTCTTTCCCCAGCCCCCTCCTTCTACGTTCCACGCACGTATTTGTATTTCCCTCGCAACGACAAATTACAGATCGTAATACGAGCGTAGGCTTTTTTCCTCTCTCTTTTTCACTTCTCTTTCTTTCCGGCCGAAACGCGACAGAACAACGCTGCTAACGTTCTATCGTCACGACCAATGAATCACAGATAGAGGCGTACCGCGCGATAAAAGATACTCGTGATCCCCCTCCCTCCCTCTCTCTCTCTCTTAGCTTTTTTCTCTTTCTCGCTGTGTACTCTCGCATGATTAATTACGAGCAACGTTATCGGACACTCCGTCGCGTCGTCCGCCACGAATCATCGAATTTTCGAGACGGAAGAAACGCAGAAAGAAGGGGAAGGAAAAAGGGGGCGATGTTCGATGCTCGGTCGTGAGGAAACAAAAGGGGGGAAGAGGGGGAAAACGTCTGAGAGAATTTAGCGACCTTTTCGAAATTTAAATCCGTAGCGTTGAAAAGGAAGTTTTATCAAATTCATCCGGGGTGATTTACATATGAAAACGGTTTATATGCGAGGCTATTCTTCCTCTTACGTGCGCTCGAAACGCGCAGCTGCGACGCAAGTTGGCCGCTGGCGGGTTTTCTTGTTGTAAAAGCACGCGACACGCGTACACCGAGCTGACACACGCTCGATACACATGCCGTTCCAAGTTAAACACTTTGCCCCTCGGGAACGGGGAACGCGATTACACAGTCACCGTGTGCTTCTCTCTCTCTGTCGATCGAGCACACCTCGAAGAGAACGCGACCTTTTCGTCCCGAAATATTTCCGAGCGTTCGTTCGAAATGATGATAAAACGCGCGATCGTCGCCTCGCGTAATTGCTATCGTTCCAACGTTGCGCAATCGCGGATGGATGGAACAGTGGTGACACCGAGACGCGGCGGTATCTAGGAGTATCGGCTTGTTTATCAACCTACGTATCACGCGGAATCCACTTTCGAGAAGGGGAGGGAGTCGTTTAAGTATTCTCACTCGTTATCGCGGTGAAACTTTTTTTTTCACTCCATGTAACCTGAATTCCATTTACTCGGCCGAGAAACAGAGAGAGAAAGAGAGATCGTGATACATTACAGCTTTTTAGTTTCGTTCGAAGAAATTACGTTATTATCCGAAACGAAAGTTTTTAAGATAATAACGCGTAATTTTACGGAGGATATTGGATACTCTCGCGCGAAACGTAATCCCGCCGATGATAATCGAGTATTTGTTTAACATTTTAACACGAATTATTCGTCGATTTAAAAAATCTTGATTGAAGATATTTATATTCGCCGATGAACGTCGCTTCGAAGAAACGTAACCGTGAACGTTCGATAATTTCATTTTCTCCTTTAATCACTCTTCCTTTTTCGCCTCTCTTAAATTTACCTTTCGTAATCGCGAACCTTGGGAATCGGTGGAACGACGAGTTAGGCGAAACGAGAGAAGAGATCGCAACGGGATTATCGCTCGCGTTTCCTTTCGCGTTTTCCACGTTTCCTCGGCTGGGACGTCCGTTGTTAAAAAACCGTGTAATTTCGCGCGAACGCGCCACGTGTCTTTTCTACCGCGCGCCCCGCCTTTCCTGCGTTTCGACCGTTCAACCAGCGAACCCGGAAAAGAGAAATCGCTTTGCGAACCGTTTGCGGGGGGGAGGAGGGAGGGTGGCGTTAATTTGCCGCGAAGAAAGTCGGTTCTACGCGGAGACGTAGCCGGCGATTTTAATGAATTAACTTTCCATTGGGCTGGCCGGAGTACAAAGCGGAGTACGAGAGGAAAGAGCGCATCAATGGCCGTGAAAAGGGTGGCGCGAATGAAAGGCGAGGCGGGTGGTCCGATTCGAAAAGGAGAAGAATTTTTCCGCGAGCTCTTAATTTCTTCCGCTCTGCCTTCCGTTCCGTGGCCACGCCGATATGAAAAAAAGAAAAACGACTTGTTGATTAATTTAACGAGCACGGCTCGCGAATCAAAAGGGTTCTCTAACGCGTCGTTACGCGCTAGGACGCGATCTTCGTTAATCTCGTCCTCGTCCCTGACAATAAACTGGCAATAATTGTGTTTACGCGAGGCGTTTAAAAGCCTAAACGATTTTATTTTGTCGATTCGCGAATTTTCGGAACGAGATTGCTTCGACACAGGGGCAAGGGACTAATTACCGCTGTAGATTGTTTCACGAGAAAGGAGAAAGGGAGACCGGGTGGAATTGGATAATCCACGCTTCGTACACACCGGTCGGGTACTTCCCGACCGTTCCAAGGTTTACCACTCGGGTAAAAACGCGGAACGATCGCGTACAACCGGTAACGAGCGGCGGCGCAACCGGTTTTCCCTTCGAATCGATACGCTTCTTTGTGCATCGTATTTCCGCTCGGAATTCCGATTTTTCCCGAGTCGGCGAACGCGATCGAGCGTGAGCGATTAATTGTCCACTGGCACTCGCACACGCACAAACATCGGACACAGTCGGCATAACGACGACGTAGAGGAGTGACGCGGAAAATGCAGCGAGGGGACGTGACGAGAAAAGGGAGACGAAGGAAGGAGAGAACGGATGGACGAATTGTGGCGATGATGGCCCAGCGCGGAGAGAAAAATTGGCATGCGGAAGAAAGGAGAGGAAAGATATTGGACGCGCCGATTAAACGCAACGTCCCGGCTGACATTACTTCTATATTCTTCTCGTTTCCAGGTTATTCGGCCAAACTCGTAGCTAGAATCCTAGACTCGTTGGAACGCCGATCTCCACGCGACAGTCGCCAGACGCGCGAGTAAATCGTTCCTGTTACGTGACTCTTGCCACCCTTCGACACGCGCGACCCTTCTGCCCGGAAAATTTAGAATACGCCGCAACAAGACGCGATCTTATCCACCTCTTATTGGGAGGCGTCGCGTGATTTCCAATCCCCGGCCACCGATAACCGGGAGAAAAAGAAGAAGAAGCTCGTTGGTTGGAGGGTTGGTGGAGGGTTCGAGGATTCTTCCTTAAAGGGATTAAGATCGGATATCTCGAAGGTCAAACTCTGCCCGTTACCCGAGCGAGACAACGGGTAATCCCGCAATCACGGCCGAGCTTCTCTCGTTCCTTCGAGATACACGATCGAGCAGGTTCGATTAATCGTTGGGACGGATGCTCGCGTTACCCTTATTCGGCGGGATATCGGCGGGGTTGCGAGGGTTCGTCGTTTCCATCGGACGGAGGAAATTGTCCACCGATTGATTCGTGTTCGTTATCCCGATTTCGATATCATTCGTTACTCTTCTGTGTATCCGATACGTTGATAAGTAGGGCGATTGTTATCGCTCCTCTTCTACTCGTTCCCTCGTTTCGATCGTTTTATTTTCGCGATTGTTTTTCGCGAACGCGTTGCCTCGCGAAGAACAGATTTTTCCATTAAAAGGGACGAATTTACCAAGAGAGATAAAGACGAGGAGGAGGAATAAAGGGGAACGATCGTTATTTTTATCCACGCGTTGCGACCGAACCCGAAGAGAAATTATGCGCTTACGCAAATAGTTACGCGCGATAAAGCGCGTTGCATCGGGCTAAGTCAATTTACCGCGCGAATACGCTCCGCTCGGTCAACCGAGGTGCGCGCCACCAGTTTTTTCGAAAATGGGAAAAGAAAAAGCAAAGAGAGGAAAAAGTCTCTTTTTCGGTAAACATCTCCACGAAAATCGATACGCGTGTGCAAAGTCGGCGTTCGATAACGCGAAACGTAAACCAAGTATCGCGCACGATATGTACGGTTGCAGCTGCGAGGAGGAAAAAAGAATATCTCCGTGAATCGACAGCTGCGCGCCGTTCGACGCGTCCGGTGTGAACAATTACGATACGTCGTAATTATCTCTGTTCGGAGCTGCCAATGCCATCGAACGCGTTCCTCGTTCCAAGTCGCCGCCAAGTCGCGAACGAGTAGATTTGAACGACGATCGAAGATGAAAATCGCGACGAGAAGATGATCCGAACGAAATCGAATCGAATTCCTCTTTACGAACGGACGCTTCGAATCGAAGACGACACGCGTACAACTGACACGCGCGCGCCCACACGCAAGTACGTGCCACGTGGGAAACGATGCGTTACCATTACCATTCCATCGCTCGACCCGCGCGATTCCAACGATCGGAGTATATTTTCGCGACCTCTCGTCTTTGGTCGTGGACGAGATAACGCGACTCGCTTTGACCGAGTTCGCTTCTACGTGGTTCTATACCGGACAGTCACACCCACTGTTCGCATCAGCCGCGGAAAAATCCATCGCGGGATTTCGCGACGCGATATTTTCCAACATCGTCATCGTCGTTTGCACGTTCGTTGTCAGTCACGGGGCATAGTTATGCAATCATCTTTCGAGGATGTTCCGCGCGGTCTGTGCACGGTGGAACACGTCGTGCGTCGTTCCACTCCTCGAAGATCGAGAGAAGAGGAGGAACGAGTTGCGCGCGATCCACGCCTCCGTAACCTTTTACATCGCGCGATCTTCGCTCCAGTGAACTTTTCACTGCAACTACCGAGTGTATTCTCGTGTCAGGTTATCGCACTTTCTCGAACGAAACAGATTTTTTTCCTTCTTCCTTTTTTTATTTTTCTTTCTTCGCGTTTCTCCTTTTTATCCTCGATCCACGATCGAACAACACGAACGAAGGGACACACTTCGTTCTCTCGCGATTAATCGCGTAGAACGATTGAAGGGAGGGGGGATGGGAAGAAAGAGCGAGACGTTGCGATGCTACGTAATAAAGATGATACGCGTACGCGTCTTTACCTCGGTATCTCGTGACACGATACATCCGTGACGCGACGCATACGACGCGCGAACAGCAACTGGCCGCCTTTCGAATTCGCGGCTGGTTTGCACCTCGACGACGGTTATCGCGCGACACGAGTCCCCCCTCCCCCGCCTCTCCCTCTCTTCTCTCGCATCTCCCCACCACCGCTCGTGCTTCAACCTCCCTCCTCTCTCCCTCGCCTGCCCCCCTCTTTACCTCTCCCCTCCCTTGCTCCTTCTGCCCCGTGCACGCTTCTCTCCGGCTTGTCTTGCGGTGCCGCATGGGAAATGCCGTATCCCCACCAAAACGAGTAAGCTGCCCTCCCTCGCGTGCTTTTCAGTCGATCTTTTGCCACCTTGAGGTGTGCGTTGTTACTCGTTCTCGTCTTCGCTCTCGGTGTTTCCCCTTCGGGAGTACGGGAGGAAAGAGAAAAAGAGAAGAAGAGAGGATAAAAAGTTTGGTCGAGCAACAAACTTATATTTGTCCGGTACACCGTTATCCGGTAACCCGTTCTTGCTCCGTTCTTTCTCCCCCCTCCCCCCCTCGACTTCATTTTTCGCGTGTATCGAATCGATTCGCCCTTGCACCTTTAAGTTATTGCGAACCACTCGAGGGACTCCCTTCCCTTCTCTTCCCTCTCTTTTCCCTCCGTGTCGCGTGTTCGTACGAAATATTTGCACGTGAACGTAGGTCACGTATCGCGAGCCATACCGACCATGTTTCGCGGCAATCCGTTCGACGGATACGTCGCGCGAACGTTACAGAGATCCGTGATTGAAAACGGTACACGCGAAACCGAGCCAGGTCCCGCGTTACGTTTCGTTCGAGTCGATCGAATTTACGAGCCGCGGACCGTCTTAACAGTCGAGTCGAATTCGCGTGCGAAACGAATCGGTATTTTATTCAAACGGCCTGCTCGCTCCCCGTTATCTTAACCCCGTATCGATCGAATCTTCGTCGTTTACTTCCTTTCTCCGTGTCTCCCCTTTTTCCGTGTCGCACACCGAATTCCTTATCGGTTGCGCACGATAAAGCGCCACTCGGACAAGCCCGAGCGAATCATTCGTGGTCACGAGTGTTATTTTCACCGATTATTTCAATCTCGACTCTCCCTTTTTTTTTCCTTCTTCCATCGTTTCCATTTAAGAATATCGAGCGTTCGTATCGCGTTGCTCGCAGACAAATTGGTTAAACTCATCGGGTAAAAGGTTGTTCGGGCTTGGCTCGGTAATCGACGACGCGTCCTTGAATAATAAAACGCGTATATCGGAATTATTTACGTTCGACGTCGTTCGGTACATTTAGAAATCTCGCGTTTAAGTAAGTTTTAAATCGGAAAGAAACTGTTCAGCATCGAACGTAGAGAAATATCTCTCGAGAGGTTACAATCGTCGTCGTGATCGCTACATGTGCATGTTTTAAATATACGTTGCGATTCGAACGAGTTTCTTGCCGGTTGCAAGAGACAGAGACAGACGTTGTTTCGTTTAATTAGTAAGAAACGAAGCGATTGAATTAGAATCTTCATCACGAGGGATCTAAACAGTCGGAGCAATCATCTATCGAGGCTAATTGAATTGACACTCGGTCTACGATTATTCGTAATTTCTTCAGCGCGTATATAATCTTCCTCCTCTTAAAAAAGTTACGTTACGTTTTTCTCCACGCGTTATAATTTCATTCGCAGAGAAATCTCGGCAAAGTGTCGAAAAATCGTTCTCCTCGTATTCGAATACGAATCCGTTTTTCCATCAATCCCCGATCCCTATGTTCGTCACTTCAGAATTGCTCCTGATCTCTCGTTTTAAATCCGTCTTGTGCGTTATTCCCTCGAGAAGAGAATCGGGAAACGGAACGTTCGTTTCGTTCGGCTACTCGACAGATTTTGATCTTTTCCTCGTTAATTGGCCAGTGATTAATCGCGATGAGTGGCCAGGATAAAAAACTTGGTGTGAAATCGCCAAGATGATCGTTCATCCTCCCGTTTTTCAATCTTTTCAATTCGAGCAATCATTTTTTCCCTCTCCCCGTTTCTCTACTCGCCGTGATTTATCGTCCCATTATTACAGCCAGCGTGTTACGCGTCTTTATTTTCATAGAGGAGTTTCGAAACTACGATTAATCTCTCTCGGGGAATATGGGGAGGGAAGGGAGGTGTTTTTGCGGGGCGAGGATCATCCGAGAATTCGATTCTAATTAAACCGCGCACACAGCTGGCCGACTCGAGTTTCGTCCCGTCTCCTCGAACGGGGAGGAGGGAGGGAAGATCCGTGGCGAATTGGGCGCGTGCACGTCGCGCGTCACTCTTGCTCGAAAAATCTCGCGCGAACAATTTCCACGATATTTCCCGTCCCGAGCTTTCCGTCCGCCGCATCCGTTTGATCCGCCGTCGCGCGAAACAGCCCGTGCCTCCGCCCTCTATCGCCTCCTCCTCCTCCAACGCGTATAAACTCGCGCCTTTTATCATCACTGGGACGTCAGGGATGATATGCGGCCCTTACGCAACCCGCCGGAATCCAGACAGCCGGCGCGCAACCAGCCGTGCAGTTCTTCTTCGCCGTGGAATCGTTTATGCGACGATTTATAAACGTTGCGCGATCCCCCCCCGAACGGAATCACGATTCGTGAAAATGCAAATTTAACATCGATTCCACGATATATATTCACCCCTTTCGATCTCTTCCTTCCCTCCATCGCCATTATTCCCCATCATCGTCCTTGCCCCACACGTTCTTCTTCCCGAAAGCGCGCCGCGCATACCAGCGGGGACCTGCACGATCGCGGCTCCAATCTCACGCGAATGATCGCGCCGTAATTTTTCACCTCCGACGACGACGACGACTCTCTGTTCCGCCGATAAGACCGGTGCCCTTCGATGATCGATTCGTCGAGACGCGATTCGTCCACGACGCGTTCGTTTCCTGCCTCCGATCCCCCGTTTCCTCGGCTAAAGTATCGGAAGGGGGCGAAAATTAATCGCGTGTCCATGGCCATTTCCGATTTCCGAGTCCAACGATCGATCCACGGCCGTGAGAAATTGGACTGATTCCATCGGTAATTATTTCCATCGTCCCCTCCCCATCGAATCCTGCCCGACTCGGCCACCGTCCACGCGAAATTGTTAATTACGGTGATTAATTAGACGTTGGCGGATAAAAGTAGCCGGCGTATCGATCGATCGCTCGTTCCATTCCAATCGTAATCCGAACGACGACCGGCCCACGGAAACGTATCGTCGTTCGAACAAATTCCGTCTACGGATGGGAAAGACCGAAACGAAAGATCTTTGCAACATTTTACGGTTGTTCTATACGTTGTGTCTCGATTACTCTTATACCGATATTATAAATCGTCTCATCCGTGCACGCGTTACGCAATCTCCGTGTCGTTTCCTTGCGATCGAAGCGTACTCGGCCTAGTTCCGCCACTTGGAAAACGAGCTCTCGCGTTCTCCACGATAACTCGGTGGCCGAGTGATTAATTCCGCGTCACGTTCGCTCGTTAAATCATAGTCCGCGGCGGTCCGTCCGATCAACAAGTGTTACTTCTCGGACCGCGGCGGGGAAAAAACCCGCTCTCTCTCTCTCTTCGCGCTTGCCAGACATTCGACGGACGCCGCGAGATCGCCAACGCTCCTAGGAACGCGAATCGCGGATATCCCATCGATCGATGCTATTTTTTCCCCCACCGTACATATATATAATATATATGTGCGAAGGAGGATCGAACTTTGATCTCTTCTTCGTCTTGTTTTTTTTTCTTCTCTTTTTTTAACGCGATATCGGCGAGTTTGGCGGATGGTGGTCCGCGTCGATCGGAAAGGGCGCCAGCCGACTGGCGGCGTCTCGGCTGCTTCCCACCACCACGGTCCGGTATCCGAGTACGATAACCCCATCGGCAGATGTTCCCCGAGATATCGTCGATCCTCGATCCCTTATTTTACTCACCGATCTCTTTCGATTCCTCCATTCGATCTCCTATTTTTCTTCTCCTTTCGTCGGCGAGGGAGGGAGAGAGAAACGCGCGTTTCTTGAAACATCGTCCTCGATAATATTTCAAACGTGTTTTGTTTCCAAACGTCGGCCGTTTCCTACGTGTTGTTGTCGCTGTTATTGTTGTTATTATTATCGGAGCAGGGAGAAAATCGTTACGCGTCTCGGATCGGGGAAATTTTTAATCGCGCTTTCTGGGTCACGATCCACTTATTCAGCGTTATTCGCGCGGCGCGATTTTTAATGATTCGCGACTTGAAAGCGGCTCCTTGGAAAGAAAAAAAGGAGGGAAAGAGAGAAGGGGGAAATTGTAGCGCTCCGTTTCTTTTGGGCGGTGGGGGAACGGCAGAGGAAGGGTGAAAATATGATGGGTTCGATAAACGGGGGTTCGTGTCGGTGGTGTGATTTCAAAAGATATACTCGGCGCGCGCACGTAAAAGGGAATAGCTCGGGCAGGTCCTTTTCTCTGTTGAACACCGTTCGTGAACGGAATATACCCGACCCACTGCCCGGGGACGTGTTTCGCGGCTTGTTTCCCCGGCATAAATTTACCGCTAAATAGGAAAACACCGTTTTGCGGCGTAACAACATCTCGATCGATCGTATCGAAACGAAAACAGCGGCTCGGTTTATCGTGCGTCTGAAAATGTCGCGTTGCCCGATTACGTTAACGCATTTCCGATTAGAGTGTATGAGGAGCGCGACCTTGAACAGTCGATCGACAGCTAAGGTCATGTACGAACTATCCTCCGCAAATATATCTTGCAAAGCGTACCAGAGTGTCGCTTCATCCTAGTTACGAATTCATCGCGAGTCGACGTCCCCCTCCTCACTCCGCTCCGCTATTTCACGTCGCGGCTATTATCGCGCCGACCATTTCTCCCGTCCTCCTCACGAATCTCGTCCAATCGAATTTTTCCCTTTCCTTCTCCCTCCTTTCTTCCTCTTTGCCCCGTACGCGAACACGTTGGAAAGCAGGATCGTTTGATCGGAAGCGGGGTGTCTGAAATAAATGAACGGTGGATCCACCTGGACGAAGATAAATTAGACGAAATTGCGGGAGATAAAGATTCCGGGGTACAGACACGGGGCGAGGATGAGAAGAGGGTGGAGGGAATCGGCAGCGGGGACAACCGCAACGGCGAAACCTGAAATTCCGAAAACAGAAATTCATGGGTCGGCAATAGCAACGGGGCCATAAACGTAGCGTTTCGAAACGATGCGCGCCACCAGCTCGACTATATTATATATACGCTGTTTGTATCTCGCCGGAAGTTATAATTGTTTGCGAGTTTCCCCGCCTCGCGCGATTCCCTCGGGAGAAGCAACGTCGAGCCAACACCTTGTTTTCGTTCCCGATACCGCGACGTTTTTTCCTCGTCTCGTGTTCACAGCTACCCACGCGATTCCGTTTTGGACGAAACCGCGACGACGAATTTCGTTTCGGGCGAGAACGATTAAAATTTGAATCGAATTAAAATCCGCAATCGAATCGACGAAGTATCCTAACATCCGACGATTACGAAACGTAAACGTTTCCACGATCGAGTCGAGCGAAGTTTTGTCCGAAAAAGGGACGGACGCTCGCGCTGGCGAAACACAGCTGGCCGAAATTTGCGTACGAAATTCCACGACTCTCGAGCGTGGCCTGGTTTTGTCCCTGGTCTCCCCTCACCTGCCGCCATATTTCGCGATTCTTGCGCGGGTTTCGCCACTTCGGAATCTGCCGATCTACGAAGTTTCGTGTCTTCGAAGCTGTCCGGTGTCGCCTCTACGAGATCGCTCGATACAACATCTTACCAAGCCCGAAACGGTTCTAGTTTCGCTATTTCGGTATTATCAAACTATGCTTCCAAAACTTTGAGACACTCGCCAGTTCAGGATCGTCGCGTTAGAACGCTCGGAATGAATCTTGTTTCGTTCTTTTCGAGTCAAAGTTTTGGAGGCGTTACATTTGGCAACGAATTCATCGGGAATCACGCGTACGATGTAGCGTTGATCGAGTGTCGATCGATCGTTTCACTCGCGAGTGTACGAGTATCGCGTTCGACGAGGATCGTGGAAATTGGCTCGAACGATAGCTATTTCGAATCCCACCGCCGATATAATTGTCTCTCTTTCTCTCTCTCTTCCCTACACATTTCCCCAACTTTTCTCCACGCTAATTAAATCACGTTTTCGCTCGAGTATTTCTATAATTCGTATTTAAACGCAACCAACGGTTCTCTCTGTTCGATCATTATTTTCGACTTTGATGTTCCCGATGCACGGGGAGAGGACGAAACGTGCCAACTTTCCTCGAATCGGGCGCAACGCTTTCGAAAGTGTGGATCAATTTAACGTTGCCTGTTAATCGACCGTTAAAAATGGCCATTCGCTTAAAAGCGAAAAAAGAAGAGAAGCGAGAGAGAGAGAGAGAGAGAGGGGGAGGGAGGAAGAATAAAGAACGCGGAGAAACGTATTCTCGTATTCGGATATAAATGTTTTTCATCGATATCGGAACATGCGACGTGCGTTCATTGCGCGTTGCAACGTCGCCGTTTACATTTTTTTCTTTTTTGATTCGCGTCCCGAAAGCGTTATTTTTCCCCCCCCCCTGTCGTTTTTTTCGAATTTATCGCCACGATCCCGCGAGGTATGCGGCGGTGTTACGCGAGCACGGCACGTTCGCACGGCGAGGATACGCTAGCGTGCTCGTAAGTGCCTCGACGACCCCTCCCTCTTTTCTTTTTCTAATGGGCCATGTTACCAGGGAAATAACGGAAGGTGGAGGGAGAGAACGTGACCCGTAAAAAATGTGTGCCGCGTATTAGTTGTTTAACGAGCCGCGCGCATGTCGAGTTACACACGGTCGAAGAGTAGCGAGCGAAACGAGGAATAGAACGCGCTCGTGACGAACAATGAATTTCGTGGCGTCCGCGACGAAACGGAAACGCGCGCTGGAAAAAAGTGGGCAATTCGCGTCGAATCGTTTCCTCCCCGGTTTAAAATTTTTCTTTACCCTTGATCCTCCTCGCATCTTTTCTCCGTCCCTCTCTCTCTCTCTCTCTTCCCTGTCTCCGTTTCGAAATTCTCGGTCGACCGAACGAAAACTGCGGCGGTTGAACGGACGGATGGAAGGATGTCGGGAATCGAGGCTTTCCCGTTGCGGACTCTTTCGCTGAATCGAAATGGTCGGACGGTGCGATAGGGGATGCAATGGTCCCGAGGGTGGGATGGAGAGAGGCGGCTCTCGCGCGGAGTAATTAAAACTCGGAAAGTCCCTGACTTCGCCCTTCGCGGAAAATGCACGAAGCGCCGCCGACGCTTCCCCCTCTCTAATGATCTACGGATATACTCTCCCTCTATTCCCTTCGAAAGTTTCCCGCTCAAAGTTGTCCAGAAAGTCGTCCGCCCGTTGTTCCGCTCATCTTTTTCGCTTCGATTTTTCTCGCTTCGAGCACGAATCTTTGTCCCGTGGACCGGACCAACGTTTGATGTTTCGACGCGATGTCCGCGGACCGAAAGCGAGCGATAGACCGTGCATCTCGCTCGATTTATGCCAGTCCCGGGGGAAAAAGAGAAAAAAGAAGGGGGGGAAAAAGCGGAAAAAGTAAAATAAAAGGGGAAAAAGAGGGAAAAAATCGGCGACGCGAGCGGGAAAGAGAGAAAAGCAGTAAGGCAGAAGGGAGAAAGTTGGGTGGTGGGGTGCGAGAGCGAGTGTCGGGCCGGAGCTTTTAAAAAAACCGAACACGCCGACAGTGTCGAGCGCTGAAAGGATGGATACTACGACTCTTTGAAGCTCGATATCCGCGCTCACACCCGCGCGACATTTCCAACGCCCCCCTCCACCTACTCCAAAACTATCCGACAAACTGGCGGATCGTCGATGAAGTTGCAACTCGCGATTCCACGCGCCCCGTCCAATTTTCCCAAGTTGACGTTCCGAAAAGGGGAGGAAACGAGCAAGGGCTATAAAAGGGGGATTTATCCGAGTTGATCGCCGATTACGCGTTGTTGCGTTTCTTCTTTTTTTTTCTCTCTCTCTCGATTAAAAAAGCCTCGTTAGCCCCGTATAGCGAAAAGGAGAATTCGTTTCCCAGACCGATGCTTAATTTTTCGCGGTCGGTGAGGGAGCGTGACGCGTTTTCGACCCGTTAAATGCTAAATCCGATATTCGGGCCCCGCGAAAATACATCCGGCGGAAATATTCGGCTTCGACGCGACTTACCACGAAATGGCGGGGAATGGGGGTTGAGAATGGAGGGAGGGAGGTGTAAAAATCGAGTGGCTCGGCGCCACTCCCCCAGGGAGCGAGAACTCGCGTAAAAAGGAGAGGATTTCCAATATCGCGTCGCTCAGCCATCTTTTGGATCGGCGTTAATGGTCTCTTCCGTTCCCTTCCCGTCATCCTTCCGCCATCCCTCAACCATCCCGTTGGATTCCCAGATTTTTTTCTTTTTTTTATTATTTTTCTTTCCTTTTTTTTTATTATTATTACACACCCATCCCCTCCGCTCCTTTCTCTTTTATCCTTGGAACGCGCGCACGGGCGATTCGTTTCCCGTCGATCCGAGTCGAAAGCAAGTCGGGACAAATTATAATAGCGTCGTCGACGTCTCTACGACGTCGATAACGACATCGAAGGGGAGTGGGGAGGGGTATCGGCCGAGAATATAGAAATTCTCTTCGCGAATAACGTGGGACGATTGTGCCACGACCGTCACCCTCTCGCCCCCGACGAGTTTCCTCGTCCTTTCGAACGCTACTTTCCCCGCCCTCGGCGAGAAGAAAAAAGGAACGTTTTTACGATCCTGCGGCAAATAGGGAGAATCCTTTTTCCTTCCCTCTCTTTTCTCTTTCCCCTTAATTTCGCATTTCGCCATCCACCTTTCGCTTATCTCCCTCGTCTTATTTCGCCGCGACCGACCGATTATATCGCGTCGTTCCTTCTCTTTTTGCTTCTTTTCTTTCTTTATTTCCTTTTTTTTCTTTCTTCTTCTTTTTTGGGAAACATATTCGCGGATTTATCCGTGTAAATAATGCGTTTAAACAATGCGAGGCGATTCGGCGAAACAAAACACGGCCGCGATAATTAAATGCCGGCGCCCGTTCGCGCGTTGCGAGACAACGTTTTAATCGGCTTTAAAATTGTCGATGAATCTCGCTTCTTTTCTTCGCATTCTGTGTACGCGCGCGCGCGCACGAATTTCAGTAGCGCGGCGCGTAGCCGCTGCTGCCCGTCCAATTTACGAGCGACACGGGGGACTTTGGATTTCGATTCGGATAAAAACTTAATCATGCACGCGCGACGAGTATCGATCGAAAGCGGGGGTTAATAAATCGAGGCACCGATTATTCCGCGTACGACTTGCCATCGTATTTCAACCGCGCCGAGACTTTACGACGAATTTTTTGCTTTCCCCCTTTCTTTTCTTTTTTTCTCCGCCCCATCTCCTGTTTTCTCTTCCCTGATATCCAACACGCGGCGAATGCGAATAATTATTTTACGACCGTTGTTCGCTTTATCCGGAAAACGAGACCGGGTGTCGTTTAAATTCCGCCGTAAGACGTTCGAAACGAAGAATTATATCCGTCCACCGCTCGCTCCTCTAAATGGAATTTATTCGCGTAACCACGGTGAAACGTGTCTGTGTCGCGCGATAATACCGCGTATCTTTATCGTATCTCTTCTATCCACGCACTTCACTTTTCTTTCTTTTTTCAAATCTTATTTACCTTCGCCGAAATCTGGGACGTTATATAGGAATAACGCGATTCCTTCACGTTTCGTTGAATCGATCTAATCGATCTAAATCGATCCTCTCGATCGCGATGGGAATCGAAGAAAGTACGCGAAACGTATCTCGCGGATTCGCAAACGTAGCATAACTTCCGTTTTACAATTAAGGTCGGCCAATTTCGGCGCCCCCTATGCTTTATCGAAGTGCGAGTAGGTCGGTACCCTAGGATATATCGCACAGCGATAATTTTGACAAGGGCTATCATTTCGCGATCGTTCGCACAGAGTTAGAGTGGTTCCCTTACAGCGATAGGGGGTTTCGAGGTAACGATCGAAGCGGCGTTCGCGTATTTTATAGCCGTGCGTGATACGGACGACGTTCCGTGAAGGATGAATCGGATAAAAGGGGGTTAAAATATTCGAAAGTAACGAATTCGTCGTTTAAACAACTTCCGAAAAGTGGGGAAAAATTTGATACCATGGAACGATCAACGTCGAAACATTTAAATTTACTATGTAGAACATGCAGTGTAAACGATTCTATCGTTGAACGCATATCGATTCCATATCGAACGTGTCGCTCTTTAAACCTTGCGAGATTCTTCCGCCTCGATGCTCTCCTTGCAATTTTTTCTCGAATAGAGATTTTTAAATGCGTAGCTCGTGAACCGAGCTCGGTTTCATTTGTAAAAGCGAGTCGCTACTTTTCCTTTTCCTTTTTTGCTATAGCGCGACTAACGCGTCCACTACTCGGCCCCGTCTTTTTATCGCTGGAGATGCGCCGCGCACGGAAAAATCCTCGTAACCGTTTCCATCCGGCGTACGCGAGACGATAAATATTAGCGGAACGTCGATTATTCCCGCGGTGGAGGAAAGAAAGGATTTATCGATGGCATCGTTCCGCGACCTTTGATAATTTTAAAATATCGAAATCTAAATCCCTGGTTTTAAGCGGAATCGTATCGTAACGCGATCCAGGATACGTCACCGTTAATGGAAGATGGTACCATAATTCTTGCGACACCCTCGATAAGGTTTATAGAAATTGCAGAAAGGCCCGTGATTCGCTCCAACATTTTCCTATCGAGTCTTCTCTTCGCACAGACGCGTAATCGGATAGATATCGGATAGTTGGCACGAGAGAGGAAGGTGGACGACGGGCATCGATCGAGTCGCATGGAAAACAGGGCTGCGCGAATTATGCACCGCGGATGCAAAGTGCCCTCCACCCCTTCCAATACGCGGAATCGCATTCTCCTTGATCTCGACGGGTTCGTCTCCGCGTATACGCATCAAAGTGTAGCTGAAAGTGGCGACGCACGACGAGTTAACGTCCCGCGAGACGACGACGGCACTCCCCTTTTTGTTTCTATTATTCAAGCGACGCTCTCGCGACGAGAGCGGAAAAGAACGCTCTCCTTTCCTTTTTCGCAACGAAATTCTTCGAAACGTCCATACGTACGTCTCCCCTCCTTTCCGCCAAGATTTCGTTGGAAATTGGTTGGCGATAAGGTATCGCTTGGGCGGAGGATAAATCGTGGAGGGGAGAATTTGTAAACGCAACGCAAGTTTTCGTAAACGCGGACGGAAGAAACGTTGGTCGAGCCGTGGAAATTACGGCTAGAATTACGCCCTTACGTACGAGATTAATCGGTGATCATCTCCTATCCACGTTGGCGCGTTGCCGTGTTTTCGTCCGAGCAGCTCGCTTGATTACACGCGAGCCTCGATAATAGATCACCCGTTGCTGCCCCGTCCACGCTAACGCTCGGATAATATCCTCCTCGATGCCGCTACGCCGACAGAGACCCCCTCTGTTTCGGGCTGCCCCGATTCACCTTCTCCTAATTCGCCTAATTGTATTTACGGAATCGATCTTGTTTCGCCCCTCTTTTTTCCCGAAAGTGGGGAAAAAAATTTCCGAAAAGTTGCGACGAACAGAGGGGACGAAGGGAGCGTGAAACGCTTTATTTTTCTCTCGTTTCGCCAGTAGAAAAAGAATCGAACGTCTCGTCTCGAGCGTTGATAGATGGGTGGAGAGGTACGAACCGGTATCGAGAGTATACCCTCGAGTACGGGGAGGTAGAAGATACGAGGATGCGGTTTGGTCGGGCGAGTTGACTCTCCGTGAACACGCGATGTGATCAACACGATGCGTATCGTAATTATACGGGAACAGCTTTGTCGTTGCACTGTTCGATCACTCTACCACGCATCCTCCCTTCAACGGATGAATCCTTTCAACGGGCGCGTATAGTCATCGAAGCGCTGTTTGCACAGGCGAACGGTGCGACGATCGATGATCCGTCACGCGATCGAACATCGTTTTCCAAGATCGTATTCGTCGAAATTAACCGGTCGAATGGGAAAAGGTACTTTTTTTTTTAAATCTTTCGAATGCGCACGAACGTTGAAAGCCAACGTTTCTCTCGTTATAAATCGGAGCAAAGGAAAGCGGTTTCGAAAGACGGTTTGATTGGACGCGAGTATAGAAAAATGCGATTCAACGAGCGTTCTTTTTGGCGCAACTTGCGTACGTAAATACGGCGAAAGGAGACGTTGATTAATGAGATGGTTGATTGGAAACCTTGGCATAGCGGTCGCCCGAGCGATGATTCGTTTGCCGCCTATTATTGCTTTACCATTGTTACGCGAATCGATAGAGAACGTAAAACGTTTCGCGATCGTATCCTCGATAAAATTTACAGTATCGCGAAAAAAATCAATGGAAAAGCGATGGAATTGGAAGAATTTGGGAATGGAATTTCGCGTTGGACGGATCGGAGACGTTTTCTGCGATAAATTATGGGAGCAGAGATCGAGGGAACCGCAACTCGTCCACGCTCGTTTCTTCCCCCTTTAACGCTACTTCCGTTTCCTAACCTTGTTGAAACCGCCCGCCCCCCTTGCCGACGCAACTAGTTCATTATCCGACGCGAGGTTAATTCGAAAACGAGGGGGCGTCGTATTTATCCGGCCGAGGTTGGAAAATATTTCTCGAGAGATGGAGCGAAGGCGAAAAACCCCCTCTTCGTTACTCTTTCGTAAACTCGTTCGTAAACTTTGTTCGTTAAACCGAGCCAATAAAATTCCCTATCCGATCCTCGCCGCTAGACGCGACGTCGACTTCAAAGCGTTTCGAAAAGCGGTTCCCTCTTTCTTTCGAAACGAAGCGATATCAACGCGACGCGAAACGAGACCGGATTCCAGAGTGGCGCGACGAGCCTCTGGAATTAAAAGTAATAAACCCGTGCGTTCAATTTGCGTTTTCGTTTCATCGTCGCGACCCTCCTCCCAGCCCGGATATTAACGTTAACGAGAAAATTATTGTTAACGGTATTACGCTACGTTAACGCCACGATAGTTTCGTTTCTTTTTTTTTTTTCACGTTCAAACTTCATCCGGTCCGCGGATAAATTTCATTATAACGATTAAATGCTCCTTTTAAAAGTAACGATGGGATAAAATTAATAAAAAAAAAAAAAGTTCTTGGGACTATTATATATTCAAAACTATAATAATGATCGATAATAATGATTTTTCGAAGCGACGTTTTCTATTCGAGGACGCGATATTTCGTACGTTTCGACCTAATAAAAAAAAAAGAAATAAAGGGAATTTCATCCGTTCGAACGAGGAAGAGAGAAACTCCTGCTAGATTTCTCAAAACCTCCGCTCTCCGCTCGCGTGATTCGGGAAACCCGGGACTCTCCTCTTTTTATTTCTTTTCCTCTCCTCCCCCTCTTTAGCCTCGCGTTCGCGCGAGCGCCACGCGCGACGCGCCCGTAGAATTAGTTAGGAAGCTAATTGCACCACCACCTCGTTTTAATTCCATTATACAAGCTGCGTCGTGTAGATGCAAATTTCACCCTCTCACCTTCTTCACCCCGTCCCCGAAACGTTCACCTGACCCCCTTCCCGGTACCGGTCGCATCCTTAACCCATCCTGAACGCATCCGGCACGGCCCGTCTTCCGTCCCCGCCGCCACAACAACTTTCCGAATTATCTTGTAACGAGAGACGACACCAACGTTCCCAATTACGGGACGGGCACGAGACGGGTAAGACGGGCCTCTGTAACGCGCTATCGGTGTATTAACGGATACACCCCTCCCGTATTTCCGCAAGTTTAAGCGCTCGCTTGAGCGACGACACCCCCGAAATCGAGAGTTTCCTCGAGCTTTGCGAAACGCTCTCCCTCCTCGAACGCCATCCGCGTGGGATATCCCGGTTATAGCGATGCAACATTGTAATTAAGTTGCACCTCGAGCGAGATAACACTCGCTTCTTTCGTTCCAGCTTATTTTACGATCGAGAGTAAGCACGGTTTCGTAAATATATCTTGATGATAATTTGTTGGAATACGAGGGGTGTGAAAATTTTTAATCGATCGTGCGATGTTGTCCGGATAGGCGAGGGTCAAGAATACGGGATATGATCGTCTCCTCTGGTTAATTAGCGACAGGAAACGAAGGCGTAGCCGCAGCCGGGGCTATTAATTATAAATGTCCAAGTTTGGCGAGAAGTTTGGCCGTTGGAGCGTTCCGGCCTGGATCTCGGAATCAATTTGTTATCGAGGCGTGGCCACCGTTCGAAATTCTCGACGGGGAAAAGAAGTGGCCAAGAGGTTGTGTATATATATATATATATATATATATACAAAGAGAGAGAGAGGGAGAGAAAAACGTGGTCTGGGGATCGATCGAGCTTTCTCCTGGTATGATCGCGAGGCCGCGAAAACTTGTCGAAACTTGGTGTTGACACGGAATCGACGATTCGTCAGGGACGTTTGCCTAATTGTTTGCCGATGCGAGCACGGCCAGTACCCCCGCTGTTTGACTTGACCGAACCCGGGCCCCGGAAATCGTAAGTTAATTATCGGCTGTCGCTCGTTTCGTCCCGCCGTTTTCGATGCGGCAACCGAACAAATAAAACGCCACGCTCCCTGAAAATTGATCGTCAACGGGATCGACAATCCGCTTTCTTCCGAAGCTCGTGCTTTTAAAAAATGTATCTTGGATACATATATATATGTGTGCGTAAAGAGTGGGAGGAACTCGATCGAATGGAGGCAATTTCTTGTTTTTTGTGGAGGGAGGGAAGGAATCGATATCGTTGTTTCGTAAAATCGATTTTACCGGAGGAATGGGGTTCATAGATCTCGCGAGAGGAGGGTGAAGACCGATCGGAGTTAACGTCATAATCCTTTCCGACCGGTTAATTGCGCTTTGACTGGCGATAATCCTATCTGGAAGACCGTAGGAATTCGAGTATCACGCGAGCGGGCCATTAGTCGATTAATATCGCCGGTGAATTTTGTTATCCGGAGCGTGCATTATCGCGACTGGTTCCGGAGCGACGGCCGTCAGCGTAGTTTACTTTTACTCCTCTCCCTTTAAACCCGCGCCTCGCTGTCTAGCTTTTGCTTAATTGCACGGAATTCGCCCCCTCTCTCTCTCTCTCCCCTTTGTCGGTCCGCAACGCGACGGGAAAGCAAGGAAAATGGGTGGAGTGCGGCTCGCTCGCCGTGGAAATCTAATGACTACGCTATCTATGTGCATATTTCTTACATAATTACCCGCGTAAAGTACACTCCTCGAAACTCCCCCAGCTGTACTCCAACAGCTTGCGTTTATACCGTCGGACTGAGATATTTATGCGCATTAATCTTGCCTTTTCATCGGATTTCATTAACGCAGTTGCTACTCGGCCGGTGATAACGCGCCTCCGATACGCCGATTAACCTACGCGCCCGCTACGGGGGAAACGCCGATTTTCCGCGCGACGATGATTATCTGGATGGAAAAGTGTACGGTCGATTAAGCGATTTCCCGTTAAAATCGGAACCAAGTCCCCTCTTTATCCCTACCTCGTCCCCGACGTTTGCCTCTTCCTAATTATCCATCCGTCGACGAGGTGTCCGCTCGGATGACGCGTTGTCCGCGCGAAATTTCGATCGTCGATTAATTCGTGGACGCCACCTCCTCCGCAACGGAGGAGAAACTCGCCCCTCTGGCGCGCTTTGGCGCAATTATCGGAAGAGAATGCGGGGAGAAAAATGGAACGGATCGAGAGTAATTTGAATTCGTGCGCCACCGCAGAAATTCGATTTGACGCGAAACGCGTATAACGAGTCTGCCAACTATTCCTGCCCCTCTCGCACTTATTCCGCACTTGCCGACTCGAACTTTGGTTAACGGAGTAATTCATCGAATAATTAGCGCTCGCTCCAAGGCGGCGCGGCAATCGGGAATGCTCGTTTAATCCCTTCCTTCCTCCCCCTCTAAATCCCACCTACGGATCCCTTCTTTTCTTCGCTTCGCGCCTCTCTTCCGTCCCCGCTTTCGATTTTCCAGATCGATACGACGAGTCTCTCTCTCTCTCTCTCGTGGACGGATCGCGCCACTCTTTGACGAGAAGAGTCGGTCGGCGGGTGATTTAACGACACGTGGAAGGGCGACGCATTCCCCTCCCCCCTCGGTCGGGAGGAATCTAATTTATTTCCTCCTTTGTGGTAACGTCTGCGGGACAGAGAAGGGGAGAGGAGAGAGAAGGAGAGAGAGAGAGTCGCGGTTTTCAAAGCGAAAAAGCTTTCCAATCTCTGGAGGCAAAGGAGGTCGGGCAAACAAGGGATTTGCCGCGATGGACGTGGATGGAAACGCGGATGGAATCGGGCGGGGGACAGGGATGACCGTCCATAGCTATATACTTGTTTTCCACTCGTACCCTAGCCGTCTGGGGAATCTCTTTGACCGGGGATCGCCGTGTTTCGTTCGATACGCTCCGTTTGATACGCGCGCGGACCCGGCCTGAATCGCGGCGCTACGCCCGCAGGCGCTACCACCGACACACGCCGACTAAATAATGGTGCCCACATCCGCCGCGCGATCCCCCCCCTCTCCGACGAGAGACGAGACTCCGACCGACCGAGGAAGGAAAGAAGGAAAGGCGAAAAAAGAATACCTCTCCTTCTCTCTTCCGCGCGCTTCTAAATTGGGAAAAGGGCCGATTCCTTTCTTCCTTTCCTTCTCTCGTGCTGCTCGCACGAGAATCGAAACCAAGTTCCACCAGCAAGTTGGGTTACTCGGTTCCTCGCCAACCAACCGGTTTCTTCGACTCTACTTATCGCAGGAATTATTATTACGCCTGTGAAAAAGTTGGCATGCTCGCTACTTAATTTTCTTCGGATTAGTAGTTATCGTTATTTTCGTCCTGCTCGCACCTTATTTCAACTTCACGCGTCTATTAATTCGATAAATTTCAAGTATCGTTTTACATATGTATATGTATATATTACGCGTTATACTTGGTCACGTTTCTTCCCCTCGATTACTCAATTTTCCTTTTACTTTTAAACACGATCGTTGCTTCGTTATCGCTTCGGAAATCTTTGATCGAGCAACACCTCGTTGACCATCGACCACCATTTTTATTTATCCTCGAAAACTTTCTAAACCTTCTATCTCTATCGATCCAAGATATGTATACGTATATATATATCAATTATCCTTTCCATTTCGAAGAAATCAAAGATATCTCGATAGAGAAGGCGCTCGATGGGAGGACAAACGCGAAACACCATATCCTCCCCTCGTTCACGAATTTCACGAGGGTTGTCCGCGTCCATTACGAGATCCCAGCCGGATATTATGCACCGCGGCTTCGATCGCAACCCTTGGACGCGATACCAGGCGTCTAATTTGCAATTCGTGCTACCTCGAAGCCACTTTTGATCCTCTCCCACCTCAAAGTGACGTCCCATGGGGGGCCCGTTTCCAAGTCCCGCGGGGATGGATATTCATCGAGGCGAAAGGCGAAAGGGGTGCGTTGGATGGTTTAACTTTGACCGCGAGCCGTGGTGGAAGGAAGCGGAGGGATGCGACACGGACACAGAGACACAGAGAGAGAGAGAGAGAGAGAGAGATTTATGGTGATCAGAAATTATAGGCTGGCTCCGCGGTTGGTCGCTTCGCTACGTAACCTCTTCGCGCTGCATTAACCCCCTACCCCCTTTTCCTCGGCTCGAAAAGCGCGGTCGGCTCCCCCATTCTCGTCTCGACTTTATTCGAACCGAGATCCCACCCGGTTAATGTTCCGAAAACCCATATTTTCGCGATTATAATTTACGACGCGAAACCCTTGTGTCCCAGCCACCACGTGGCGGATATCGAGAAGAAGAGGAGGAGGTGGAGTCGTCGTCGTCGTCGTCGTTATCCCTCCTCGTGGAGCGAAGATGGCTCGCGAACCGGTTTCGGATGTTCCGCGATATCGATGTCGCGTTGACACGCGGTTATACGAGATTAACGAGCTGTTTCTTCCACAACGGTTCGTTCCAAAAGATTCGCGATCTTGCCTATAGGAAGCTCTCGCTCGTTTTCCCAACCAGCTCTCCATGTATCCATCCGAGTAATTCGGAAAGGGAGAGAGAGAAAGAGAGAAAGAGATTTATCATCGCACGATTGTCGGAGCGAATCGTGGAAGCGGTTGAAATTCCTCGATGAACGTCGTCGATCGATAACCGCGTCGTTTATTAGTTTTACGGCGTCGTTCCTTTTTCCATATCTGTGGGACTATGAAAAGTCGGTCGATCGTCGTCCAGATTTATTCCCCGCTCGATAAAAGTCATCGAAGATGACGAACCACTTATGCTCGAGTCGGTGAGTGGAAAAAAAAAAAAAAAGAAAGAAAGAGAAGAAAAAAGCGCGTGGTAAAGCGACGTTGTCGTAAGCGTTGTCTAAACCATCGAACGGATTATCGCTATCGTTTTTCGTTTCATCGACTGTACGTAAGGTGGATTTAACTATTGGAAAGAAAAAGAGAGAGAAAAAAAAAAAGAGGAATAGTCGCGCCTGTGCTGTTTACACAACTGTCCACAACTTTACCGAGATGACGTATCGAGTATTTATTTTTGCCTCTGGCTAGCTTTTTCATCGAATACCTCTCGATGTTTCGTTTTCTTCGAAGGACCTTGAAACACGCGTTAACGAATATCCGTTGTCGAGTTGCGCAAGCTTGGATCCGTTCCAACGGTTGCGCAACGATTGTGTTAAGCAGATCTTTTCCAAAGAGTCCATCTTTCCGCTCGATCTCGTTTCGATCGCAGCCGTTCGTAAAATTCGATTCGAGAAAGTGGCTACGTTCGATCAACGGCACAACGGTCCCCGACAACTGCTTTACGACCCGTTCCCGAAGAATGACGACGCGTTCCGAAAATAGAAGATCGCGATACAGCTGGTCCGACGTCCGCTGTTCATTGAGAAAACAGAGCGGCGCGGCAGGGAGGGGCGGGGAGAGGGGAGAGTGCGGGTCGGTGGAGGGGAGAGGAGAAAAGAGTGGACGGAGGGGGAAGGAATACGGCGCGAGCTATCGTCGTAAGCTCGCTCGTTTGCGTACGAGATCGCGCGTTGCGTTCGCCCGGGACCAGTTTCCTTTCCCCTCCCCTCCCCATTCCCCGTTGGCGCGACGAGATTCCTCGACGATTCCTCGATCCCGTCGCGGGAGAGAATTCGATGCGCGTTATAATCAATTGCGTGATGCGTCCCTTTGAGGAGAGAGGAGAAAGCGAAGCGTCGAATCCGCTGTTCGAAATTTATCTTGGTTTTTCTTTTTCGTAATTTTAATTCGATCTTGGTCGCGCTTCTCCTTTAAACCGAGAGATTTTCTTTTCTTCTTTCCAGCGGAGGGAAAGTTTCGAGTTTGCATAGAAAGGTTTTTCTTTTCTTCGGATAACGAGATAACGCGAATCGAACGCGTGGCGAAGTCTCGTCCCGCTTATTTATCTTGGCTCGAAAACTTGCCCTAGCGACGAGTAATTATCGACTTCGGTTCCACGCGATACCCCCGTCGGGGGTTACCATCTTGCAAGTTTAAACGAGTCGAAACGAGTCGAAACGCCTAGCCTAGATCTCCGTTCAAACGCCGTGGCATCGACACGGTGCTCGGTGTGCCGCCTCGCCGTTTCCCTCTCGTTTCAACGCCCACCCGTTTCATTCCCTCTACGTCGCGCGGCAGATGCCAAGATGCTGCTTCTTGCTCGCGTATAATTTCGCATTTTGCTCTCGCGCGCGTATAGCGGTGCCGGAATGCTCGCCGCAACAATCGTCGATAAATAGCAGCGGAAGAGGGGAGAGATAGAGAGAGAGATAGAATCGCGCCATATGCGGATCCGGTTCGTGGAAGCTGGCTCGAGCGTCTCACCTCCGCGACTCCCAGCCGTGGCTCGAAATCGACTTCCGACCCGACTCTCATCGTCACTTTTACACTTTACACTTATCGCCTCGTGTGCGGTGGGAAAATCGTACGGTTGGGTAACACTTTACGACCCGGAGCACGCTGGATTCCTCCCGGCATCGCCGTTCCCCCCCTTCGATATTTTTCTTCGATTTTTCTATCTCTCTCTCTTTCTCTCCCTGTTCCCCCAGATCGTATCGTTCCGACCGTTGCCGCTTAGAAAACGCTCGCTTAGTTTATCTTTGATTTATACTCCGGAACGCGTAGCCTTTTTCTTTTTTTTTTTCCATCGTGTATCGTGTTCGGAGAGGAATCTCCGATTCCCCGTTGAAATTTTCTCCGTAGGAAGAAATATTTGTGGACGGTGAACCGTTAGCGGTTTACGAAATGTTTAACAATGAGTATCGCGTTGCGCGTATTCGTATTCCCCGTTTCTCTCCGAATAGAACGATGTAATAGGCTCGTACGTGTCCCACTAAAGGTCTAAAAGTCCTTTAAAACCGATTTCAACGATTGGAAAATTGACGATTGTAGAAAAAAGATACAAAGGTTGGAACACGAAGGACCAGCGTGTCTCTGCGTTTAAAATAATTTTCTCCGGTTCCGCTGATCGGTGATCATCGTTCGGGCAACGATGCCGCCACGACGCATCTGTGCGACGAGGTTCTGGAAGATATCCAGATTGCGACGGTTCTCGCGGTTTAATTCGTGGGAATTATCATTTGGCGCGTCGCGGAAAATGGGATGGTCGTATTTTAGAGGGAGGGGGAGGGCCGTCACCCTGGCCGCAGCGGGACCATTACCGCGCGATGTGTGCTACGGCCCTGAGCTCTTTCCCTGGCGTAGCCTACCTGTTACCCTATTACCTCGTATACGGTCTAGCGTTTTATCTCGTTTCTTCTTTTCCTCCCTCGACGTCGGTGGATTCGCAGCCAAACACGCGAGGATTATTAATCGGTCGAAAAACCGAGGACGAAACGCGGGTAAAATTTGAAACGCTCGAATTTCTCTCGTTGCTTTGACTCGTGACTCGACAAGAAAATGTTAGGATTATCGATTCTTCCTTTCAATCCAACTTCTAATCCCTTCGAATAGAGAGGTCGTTTTTACTATCCTTTTTTTTACGAGATGTTCTCCTTCAATATCGTTCCGAGTCGAACTTCTCTCGGACAATTTGTTTTCGATAAAGAGCGCATTCGTCTCATTTTGCGGCGCGTCGATCGAAGATTCGAAGACTCGGATCCGCGGGGAGAAGGCATCCTCTTAATCTACGCTCCTCGGGGAAATTTCTCGAGATCATTGTCGCCGTTGCTTTCGAAAAATTCGTCGGAGGATAGGCTTATCGGGGCGTGTATCAGCGGCACGAACCTCGCCTCGAGGATGTTTCGGGTCCCTTGTAATTTCGTGGGATCGCGTCGACTGTCTCCTGTGGGATCGGATATAAAAATTCCCCGCCTGGGAAGGAAGGGTGGATTTTCGGCCGCGCGACCACCACGTTAACCCGTCTCTCTCGCTATCTCTCGCGTCGTAGTAATCCTCCTTTTCCTCTTTTCTTTTCTCCCTTTTTCTTATAGAATTTATATTTATACGCCCGTTGCACGCACCCACGATGGACGAGGATGGTGATAAACTCTATCCGAGATCGGGATGACGATAAACGACACCCGAGCTTGCTTCTGTATACCCCGTAAAAGGATTCGTAGATCCAATTCGCCTTTTCTTTTCTCGGTTTCAAATCTTCCCAGAGATAGTGAGAAGATACCGAAAAGGTATGCTGGAAAAATCGTTATTGGGCGGCAAGTCGATACCGTCCCTCGTCACGAGGTTAGCATGTCAACGTCAGTCGTGTTCAATCGGCATTTGGATGAAACGGCGCCATCGAACCAGTAGCCCGATACCGGCGATCGTCGCTTAATTGTAAACCATGTTAATACGTGGACACGTATACCCCTCTCCCCGACTGTCGCCCGTCCGTGATCGATGAGCTTCGTGGACGAGATATCCGTAGACTCGGATCCGACTCGTATATTTCAACTTTGTCGTTTCATCGAAGATCGGACGCGACGAATATCGTGGCGTTTCATCGAAATTTCGCATCGGATTTCGCACAAAGCGTTTAACGAATGAAGAAATAATTTTTTAATCGTTAATTCGAACGAACGTGATCCGTTAATGTCGATGGATGGCGGGCAAGTTGGTCGGAATTCGAAAATTCGAGTCGGCCGCGTCGATATAAAAAAGAAAAAAAATTCGAATAACGGTGAATAACGGTGTTCTTTCTTTTTTTTCCCCCCATCACGCGTTTAAAATTCATAATTCGATTCGTTTCGACCGCACGCTGCTTCTCCTTCCTTCTTATTTCATTTCCCCCATAAATCATCCTCCGGCTCAGCCGTTCCCATTCTCTTTACACTTACGTGGGCGAGAAAGTTTCCCCGAATTACGAGATATTTCATCGGTTTCCCGTTGAACCGATCGAGAGAGGGAGAACGATTCAGGGATACCTCGGCGAGCAAGCCCGCTGGCATTAATTACGTCGGATGGAACGATTGGACCGATCCAAGTCACGATCTTCGCTCGAGCTACCCTCTCATATTGGCCCAAGTTTAATTTAACCCTGTTATCGAATTGACGAAAAACAGAACTGAATTCCGTTTTTTCGATTTAATCCCGTTGCCTCTTCTTTTCGAATATCGCAACGAAAGACCGATTTTTCTTCGTAACTGTTCGATGGATGGATGTATCCATCATTCCGCCAACTTACCAACCGTACCAACCTTCCGAACTTTTCGTTTATACGATCTATTATTCCAATTCCATCTGTTTCTTTTTTCTTTTTTCTTTTCCTTTTTTGCGCTCTACGACGATCAAAGATTCGCGACGATTATTGAATCTTCGCAAGAACGGGGAGCTTTGTCTTCCTACTCGAACGTGGTCCTAATTCGCGCGTGTAAAAGTGCGAGAGATCGCCGCTATTAATCCGAAATCAATCGTAAAACGCGTATTCCCCAACGCGTTCCATCCCCTTTGAACAACGTCTATCCTCGTCAGGCTGGCTCGGATGCGCGAAATTGGCCCACGCGAGATGATCCGTTTCATCCAACCAGCCAGCGGAACATCCGAGATTCTCTCGGGGCGGCGCAGACGACTCGTTCCGCTCAGACGCTCGAGTCGAGGCTTCCGTTGTAGGGTAGAGTGCCAGGAAACCAGGAATGCGATATTAAGGCATCCCAAGTCGATATTCCGAATATTCCAGGCGACGCTTACCTCCTTGCGCAAAATTAACGAGTCGCGCCTGTCTTAAGCATACGTAAACATGGGTAGGGAACGGTCTGGGTTCTTCACGCGGATCACGTAAAAACCATCCACCGCGTCTCTTTGTCTTTCGCGGGAGGGGATGAAATTTTCCGATAATCCAGGGGGGGAGCAAGGTTTTCTCGGTCGAGGAACAAGATTATCTCGTTCCTCTCTTTCCCCTCTTGTTACTCGTAAAAACGAATACAGGATAGGGGATGTATATACACCTCTGGCAGGCGATACTAAATTTCGTCACGGAATACTACCGATTCGTGTCGCTGTACGTAGGAAAATATGAAAGCACTCTCTCTCTCTCTTCCAAGATTTTTCAACTCGTTCGAGTTGTTTCGAATACGAGAGTGGAGAATTTCAACGTCGTCGTCATCGCCCGTTTAATTGTTAGAGATTTCGAAGTTTTGCAACTTATGCTTGTTGCATACTGAATACGTAGAATAACGTATCGAAGTGAGGCTTCGTGTGTTCGAGCGGAACATTTGATCCTGTACCGAGGATCGAATGGCAAATGCGTAAACGCGCTTCCACGGATTCTGCACGCGATATCGCGCCTTTCCCTTCGGTCAAACCGAATTTCGTCCAATCCTCTCGACATCCTCGCGCCTGATATCCGACAGATACGTTTGTTCTTCTCCGTTGAACGCGTTGGACGCGATACGATTCGCCGTTGGAATTGCCGGAATCGAGGAAACACGAGCAGATGCACGCGACACGAGTCGATATTGTTGCAGCGTGGCCGGTGAATACGCGTTTAATTTCGCGATTGTTCGTGTACACAATAACGGCGATAACAAGAAGCGCGCGTTCTATCGGCGACCCGGAAACCCGGCGGGAAATTGGGTCGATCTTTGATCGCCCGAGTTCGATGTAAGGCCAAGCCTCGTTTCCAAATTTCGGACCAACGATCGATCGATCGATCCATTTCACCGTTTATGAAACGATCCTTTTCCCCCTCCTTGCCGATAGAATTCGATTCGATTCTCGATCCGAGTCGGAGGAAGCCTCGTTTCGCAGGATCCCAACCGATTTCAACGATCGTCCGCTTTATATATATATATATATACACCGTCTGGATATGGGATATGGGGGTGTAGGGGTGCGAGCCAGCTTACAAATCGATTCCACGCGGGTGAGATGAGGAGCGGTTCCTCGCTTAAGATCCGGAGGATGCGAAGAAGGAGGAGGGGATGGAAGAGAGAGAGAGAAGGAAGGGAAATGTTTTAATCGTCGAACCACCACTATCGCCACTACCACTACCACTACCACGATCGCCCGGTGGTTATTCCGGGCGGCGCGAGAGGATAAAAAAGTGGAAAGAATCGACTGGTTGCGCGAGGATTACCAGCGGGATTATTTAAACTAATTGTCCGAGTTTTTCGAGCGGACAAGTTTCCCTCTGTATACATAATTGTGGCGGTGGAGGGGTCGCGAAAGGACCCCTTCTGTATGGAAAAGAGGGGAAGCCTGTAGGTAGGAACTCCGGGAAATCAGGCAATTTAAATTCACCGTAAAAAGGCTCTTTAATTAAAAGACTTTAATTCCTCACGGTCGCAAGGGGACGCTTACTTATTCATACTAATGACTAGGAGGCAGCCTCGAGTAATTAGAACGCTTTGACCGGTCTAGGCTTGTTCGATTTACAGGAATGTCGCGCAAGAACGTTTGGGATTTTGATTGAAAACCTCCTCTCTTCGTCCCCCCCTTTCTTGTTCAAGTTTTCGAGTTCTTTTTAATCCCCGTCAACTTTCCATTATTCCGTTCGATATCCCATCGATCGTCGTCGATGATACCGGCGAACACTTCCGCGCGGATTTTCCAAGAATTTTTTCGAAAGAACGTTCGTTGCTCGTTCCGCGAAATACGAATATTCGTTTCGAAGATGAAACAGGATAATCCCGGGTGAGGGGGGAGGGAAAAAAAAAGGGCGCGTTCCGAGCCGGGCGGATTCCCGATACGAACGGTATGCGCTCGGGGGCGCAAAGAATTTGTAATTCGGTTAACTACGGCCAAGTCTCTGGAGAACACCTTGCTTCGACGCAACCTCGCTAATTGGATCAGAGCACCGCGATAATTAGTTTAAATCCTCCAATTAATATTCCGTGTTTTACTTTCGCGTTACCCGTTTCGGATATTCGGCGCGCTAGTTTTCTCGCTTCGAAGATCACGTTTTCGCGACTAACGCTTCCAATTTCTCTCCTTTCTCTTCCTCTCGTCCTCGCTCGGAACGCAGAGACCGAGGCTAAAATTCTCTCGAATTACCGAACCGAATCATCGGCCAGATTTCGCTAATAATTTCCGAAATATCGCGGAATCGATTGGATCGCGTTTCGATTAATTCAGCAAGGAATTACTCTCGCAACGCGAATCTTTCTTTCTTCCGTTCGAACCGAAACCGCGCATCGAACATCCCCCTCGATCGAAAATCGTTTCTTCAATTTTTTTCACGTTTCCAACATTTTTCGAATTCCATCTCTCTCTTTTTATTCGAGCTATCCTTTACGAATCCTGTTCGCGACCGTTATATACCTGCGCGTCTCACGTTCCGTTCGTTCGGCCAGCTCCGACGTTCGAAAAATATTTTATTCAATCGAGAACGGAATTTTGATACATGCTCCAACTCTCCTCCTCCGATTGTTTCCGTCCTCCAGGCTGGAGGGAGGAAGCTTCGGCGTCATATTTCAACGCGACGTCCGTCCCCCGCGTTATTCGACTTTGCTTGGCTCGTTCGACGTTCGCAAGTTGGACGAAGAAACGAAGAGACGGGCAGCTGCGTACGGTCGGATCGATGGGCGGACGTGGATGGTTCTGTCCGTGCGAAAGAGGGTTGCAGGCGCATAAATACCGAAACGTGGTCGTTAGAACTGATTCCGGAACCGAGCAAAGTCCATTTAGAAACACCTGCTGCCTCGCCCCCTGCTGCTCCACCCCCTTCTTCTTCTTCTAAATCAAATATCTCCTACATGCTTTTTCGCGCGTCGTTTTTCAACCGATCGTCGTAAATTTCTCCTCCCTCCTTCTTTCACTTCGATTCAAATCGATCTTTACGTTACGCCGTAGAAATTTTTCAATTACGTCAAATTGTATCGCGATACCTCCTTTCTTCTTCCCGCTAATTTCACCAAAAACCAATTTTCGAAAAATCTCCCCACCTTTGTCTCCTCGTACGCGCCGTTGTTTATAAAGCGTCGTCGTTCTGTGCTATCTTCTTATTTTTGCCCGATCATCTTCCCATCGTAATTGTATTTTGGATTTAATCTCTGGAGACGTTTCTTGCGAACGACCAACAGCGAGAAGAACAGCCACTCGCCGGATCTCGCCACCGATTCATCCATCAATCTTGGCGGGCCGCGTCCTTCCACTCGCTGTTTCGCTTTTTACCCACCGGATCGCCAGAATGGTCGGTGGTCGGGTGAAATCTTTTCCCCGTTCGAGGAAACGCGGTGTTCGACGAGTGGGAAAAATTCAAAGGGTTCGAAAAGTTAAAACGCTTCCCGACACAAGCTGATCGAATTTTCGATCGCCGATATCCTCCTTTATTCCAAATCTTTGGAATCACTCCTTTTTCCATCGTGTGTTCTTTCTTCTCTTCTCCTCTCTTCTCTTTTTTTTCTCGCCCTTCCGCTCGGAGAAAAGAAATCGGTATCGAAATGGTTGGAAATCGGTGGAAATCACGGCACGTCGCTGCTCTCCAACGGACCGAGGGTGGAGTTTTCGGCACGATTTTCCCATCCAGCCGAGGGAACGAGAGGAAGAAAGATACGGTCCATCGAAAAACGGTAAAAAGGCCGCGCCACGGTGTCATAAAAGTTAAATGGATCTTGCCGTTTCTTTTTCTTCTTCTTCTTCTTCTTCTTTTTCTTCCTCTCTTTCTTCTTCTTCTTCCTTCTCCTCCTCTTTTTCTTTCTCCTCTTTGAGACGATAGTATCCAGCCGTTTTACTTTTCAAATAGTTTTAAAACTCTCGCACGGACCGAGAAATCTCTGCACCGAGGGAAGATTTAGCAATTCCACCGCACCACTTTTATTACGATTCTTCTCGAGACGAGAAGAAAAATGGCGCGAACGTGGAACGTTCGCCATTGTCATCCGTCCCATCCTCGTCTCCGATTATTCCCGCGAAACCGGGTCGCGTCGTTCCCCGATCCACCTAATTTTTCACCTTCGTTTCGAGCTTATCTCGCCTTTACGTAACCACCGACCGATATCTATATCGGTAATTGGCGGAGAGTTGCAATAACGGGCTGGAAAGGTTAGAGTTGATCGATCGCGCGATAACGTGGTTGGACTAATTTCGAAACTATTCGCCATAGGGATTACTCGAATGGATATTGTTTAGCTGCGCCAACTTGCTCCTCCGATGCGGGCCACTTCCTCTAACCTCTTGGCACCGACAACTTCCCTCTCCCCTTCGTGCCCGATACGTGTTTGGCGCTTCTTCCCGTTTCACTCGGCTTCATCATCTACCCGAAAATTCCACCGTACGGATTTACTTGGAAAAATCGTTCGAAATTTCCTACAATTTCGAACGTATCATTTCCAAGTTGACCGCTCGCGTCGCATCTCAAGTCTCGCCTGATTCCATCCGGACGAAAAGTTGAAGAATTCGCAACGTCGATACTTCGATTCGTTCGTCTGTTTTCCACCTCGATACGAGATAAAAGGAAAGAACAAAAAGAAAAAAATCTTATTTATATTCCCGTCAGGATCGCGCCATTCGTTCATCCTGGCGAGAAACCTCTCGAAACTCGGATTTTCGCGAAAACCCGATTTTTCCACGACTCAGCGGCCAATCGAGTCGCGAACGTGGAACTCGCGCTAACACGAAGATTCGCACCCGATAAAGCAACTCTGTTTGCCGAGTTTACGAACAGGGAGAGAAGTTGCAGCGGGTTTACGACGCGCGCGTAAACGCGTAGTATCCGGATTTAATCCAACGAAGAAGCGAGTGGATAGCGGAAGGGGTGGGATCCCCCGTCGTTTAGGGAATATTCTTGATCTCATCGGTGTCTCCGCTGAAAATTAAACATCGAGAGATCCTCTTTTCATCCCCTCCTCTCCTCCGGGCCAGTAGAATTGCGCGGCAAAGTTTCGCGACAGATGAAATTACGTATGTAAATAAGCGTGTCGTATCTAATTAGAGATGGCGCGCGATTCAATGACGCGAATTACGCGGCTCGTCGCGCAAACTATCTTTTCACGGCTTTTCGTATCTCGATGATTAAAATATATATTTGTATATATCGTATATGCGTTTCAATTACCCGCAATTTGTGGGCTAAATTCTCGAAATAAACGTCCATATACGATAATAGATACATATATATATATATATATATATATATATATATATATATATTTATCGTTGAAACTTTTGAACGCGAGACGTCTTAATAATTTGTAATACGAGGTACTTGTAATACGGGTACGAATGTTTTACGTTAATTAAATGATTCGTATTAATATGGGAAATTTCCCCTGAAATTCCTATCAAATTTCTCCAAATACTCGAATAACTCGAATCGAAAGAAGATTACATTTGAAAATAAAACGGAAGAATCGTTACCCATCCTCGTGGCCCTTCTTTTTTTTTTTTTAGAAAGGATCAAAGGGATTAGATTGCTAAAAGTATTCTTAAAAGCGTACGAGAGGCATCGGTGTGGGCGAGCAGCGACGCTTCCGGTATTAAGTTGTTACACCTGTTTTAATCCTGCGAGCATTGGCGAGGAGAAAGAGCCGGTAATATCTTTAATATCTGGTCTGGTTAACCGCGAAAGGAAGGCTGTAAACAAAGAAAGAGGAAAAGGGATAAAGGAAGAATGCGAAAGTTTGGCATCCGCCTTTAACCAAAATTGAGTTTTCCGCGGAGAGCATCGGTTGTAACGAGCTTTGACGTCCTATTAGAGCGCATCGCGTAGAAATATCGAGCGAGGAGCGAGGGCGTCCGAACGTAAAAACGGAATTTTGTAAAGGAAATGGAATTTGACTGTGCGCCTAGGATTCCAACCCTGTTTTCACACCCTTCTTGTTTCCCATTATTATCCTTTTCACCATCTTTCTTTCCCGTTTAAACTTTACGTTTCGACCACCATCAACCTCGTTACTAACGTTGCGTCGTTTCTAACCAACTCGATTTATCCTTTCTCATCCTCGTCCAGAAAACGAATACAGGTTTGAATCGAATATTTTTAATCTCTCGAGTGAATGGAATATGTATACTTTTAAACCGTGGCTCGCGTGTTTCGAGAACATCCGGTGGATTAATGGCGTTGGTGGAACGTAAACCTTCTCGACCTTCCCTCCTGGGTTTGATGAAAAGAGGGGAAAAAAGAGAAAAGTTCCCGCGGTACTCTTTGCCACGATAGTTCTCGAAAAAGAAAATTCAAATTCTCAGCGTGTAGAACGGTTGAACATTGTGGTTGTGAAACATTGAAAACCCGATCCAAAGGGATTACCACTTCTCCTCGATTCAAAGGAACCTTCTAATTCGCAAAAAAAAAAAAAAAGAAAAAGAAAAAAGAAAAAATCTAATCTTTATATATATATACACGTAGAGGATCGGAAAGAGGAAATTATCGCGCATGAAGGGACGCTTAGTTTTCTTCGAGGCGACGGTTAAAATCCCCGGTTGTTTGGAAAAATAGTGCGGGAACAAGGAGCGCAGTGTCGTTTGTTCCGGCGACGTTCGAGGCTCGTTCTCTCCCTTTGACGCGATACGACTCCATTCCCTCTGCCTCGTAAAAGTTCGCGCGGCTACATTCAACCCCGTGGCAACCGCTTTCGTAAGGCGATCCTTTGCTTTGACTACTCGCGGAACCACGCGTCTCACGCTGTGTCGCGCTTTAATATTTACGTCGCGTTACGTTACGCCGCATTAACCGGTGTCGCGGCTTTAACCCGAAAGAACACCGGACCCCGACGTTCCGCGCTCTTTCCTTTCGACTTCTTTTTAATCAAACATCCTTGGAGGGATCTCGAAACGCAGAAAAGGCCCTTCTCCCTTTTCTCTCCTTTTTTTCTATACTATTAACTGCGTTCAACAACGCTCCGTATCTCATCCGCTCCGAGTAACTTTTCTTCCCGCAAACTTGTTTGCGAAAAAGAAGGAAGGAAAAAAGAGAGAAAACGTTTTAGCATCGATCCACCGACAAATCTGATTCCCGGCCGCGAATCACGCGTACGTAGATAGATGGATTTCGAACGGTTGTCGATTATTCGGAAAAATTGGAGAAGCCGAGAGAGTAATAGATAAAATAGTCGAGCGGGCGAAACTCGATAGAGATTCGAATCGTACGAGTTTTTTTTTTTTAACCGTTCGGTCCGTAAAAAATTAGAAGATGGCGCGAATTTGTTTACACTTTACCCATTTTGGAATTACGAAATTTGGGAAGAAAGGATGGAGTAGAATTTTGAAGGGGGAGAAGTTAAATACGGTAGAGATAAGACGATGCAAAGCGATAAGGGTTAGGGAGCGGCGGTACGAATGATCGCGAGTCGGCGAGGTTGGAAACGGCGGGCGCATCTGCTCGGGCGTAAAATTGGTATGATATAGAGAGGGCTCCCAGAGACAGACTTCTCGGCGGCCCGTCCAATAGCCGTAGCGGAAATCTCTAAGAACCACCAACTTTCGATCGTTCCTCGCCTCGCGAAGATTGAATTATTCTTGGAGAAGTTGTAAAGGGAGAGAAGGTGGGGGGGAGAGGCGTGTGCCGTTGGCAGGCCGCGATAAATTATTCGTTTTGTCACGGACCCGTGATACGGAAATTCATCGGGAATCGGGCACAATGAGTCGACGGCCACTCGCCAATTTATATCCCGCGGCGAGTTTCGGTGTCTCGGTGCCTCTCTCCTTTTATTTTCGACCGAAAATCAACGGGTTGGACGCGTTTCGTCGCGCGAGTGTATTTCGCAAGAAAACTATAAGGAAAAAAAGGAGGCGTCGTTTCGAAATATTTCGATGCGTTCATCGACGCGTCTCAAACGAGGAGGAAAAGTGGAAAGGCATTCGACGGTTATACCGATCTGAAAAATTTCCAACAATTCCCGTCTAAATGTTTCGCCTCTGTGCTCGTCCAAGTCAACAAGCAAGTTAACTCGTTTTTCCTTTGAACGTGTCGAGCGTCTCTGTCTGCCAATAGCTGGTGTTTACGCAAGCACGACAGCGATTCGTTAGAGACTCATAGTGCACGTTGGTATAATTGGTTACCTTTCTCCCCTTAGTCTTCGACTAGATTTTTCCACCCTATTCTCTTTACGCTTTCTCTCTTCTGTTTTCTCGTCTCTATTGTAAATTTTCCAGCGAAAAGTCTTCCTCTCCCTCCTATTTCCTTATCGTTAAAATTCGTTTTTTACGAAGCTAGGCGGGACAACTTGCTTTCCCCGTACATTTCGCACGGATAAAATTCTAAATGTCTCGATATTAATAAGAATATAAGGAAAAGTAGGAGAATGGGGGGAAACAGATATACTCGAATGACGTGACTGCTATCGATCCATTCAGAAAATCGATCGAGAGAAAATCAAAGTTCTGAAATGAACCGAACGAAAATTATTTCTGTTCCTTTCGAACGGAATAACGAGATGAACTGTGCCGAAAGGGGAGAAAAAGAACTGGAAACGAACAAGGTTACACGTCCTCGGGAGGGAATTGGATGCTCGAAACACGGGTGTAAATTCGCGTGGAACGTTGATGGGACACGGAAACACGAGTCCTATGGTCTCTCGCGGACCATCCCTTGTTCTCGAATAGGAGACTCGATGCTGCTACGGTTAACGGAAGAAGTTATTCTCGAATACAGACGTAGGCGCGTATGTACGTTGGGCCGTAATTTCTCGTTCGTTCCGGAGGAGAGGGAAAATCGGTGGGAAAAAAGGGAATGGAGGGAAGAGCGGGCGAGGCGTGTTCTCGAGGCAGGGCGGGCGGGATTGGTGTAGGTCAGTCGAGCGGAAGCGGTCGATTTACGACCGACCGACTCATAACGAACTTGTGCGCCGGTAGAATTGGGCGGTACCTCTGCCACTGTAATTTCTGCCACTGTCGGTTACGACGCGCTCCAAATTAGCTGTAAGGATTTAACCATTTTCTCGGGATACGATATCTCGTCTTCCTCGTCCCTCCCCCTCCATGCAAATTTCCTCCAATCTCCTCGCGCCGTGACCACCCTACCGATCGTTATCCCGGAAACGAGCACGATTGTCCGCTTCCAATTTCATTTTCGAGTATCGGATTATTCCGTAAATATATATATATATATATATATATTTCGTCGAGTACATATCAAGTTTATCAAAAGTTTTGCTAAACGATACAAACGGATTATCTCGAACGACGTTCCAATTATCTCGATGTATTCGTTTTTCTCTCTCTCTTTTCCGGATAGAAGAGTTTCTAGTTTCGTCAACGATCAACGATCGCGCAATATTTTTCAACGAGCACGATCGACACGAAGCCTTCGTCCGTTGCGAAAATTTTCGCGGCGGTCGAATCGGTATCGGCTGTTAATTTCGATAGAAAGGAGATATGCAAATCGCGGAAACGAGATAAATGGATTTGGAAAAGCTGTTTCTGCTCGTGGTATCGCGCTCGAAGAATAGGTCGTTCGTCCGACCGATATACCGAATTTTAACAGGAAAGGTTTCGTATTGTTTACAATTTCGATATTCGCTGTGTTTCGTCCTCGACCTCGACGCGGAATCAACACGAACTTTTGTTTCGCAACTTCAGTACTGTTCTGCTTACCGCCGAGTTAACATCGTCGCGTCGTTTCAATCACACGTCGTGCTTCGAGAATAACGTAAAGTAAGTCGTTACATAATTGTATAATTATAATATATCGGTTCGTTGTATTTTTTCGATCGAAATCGCTTGATCGTTGCAAGATTCGAAGAACGGTTGTGAAAAACGAGACTCGTCAACGACCAATTTTTTTTTATCCGACTACTTTTTACTTCTCTCCAATTATCTATCCGATCCAGAATATCGTACTACGAAAATACGTACGTAAAATACGTTGCTTGGAATAAATATACATTCGATCTTACGACGTACATCGTAAATTTAATTTTACAAGTAGCCATTGAATCTCCACTTTTCTCTCGACTCTCGAACGAACAACGTAATTTCAACGCGTTATTCGAAATTGTCCTCCTCGCCGACTAGGCCTACCCCTATTTGGAAAATAATTGCGAAAGGCTTCCCCCTCGTCGTTCCTCGACGCGAATGGTAAAATTTTGGTTGGTCGTTGCGCCATCGCAGGATCCTCATTATCCCTGTACCCGGCCGTGTTCCGCGGATTTTCCGAGTTATAGAACGTGGACAGAGCAAAACCGCGAGTCGGGGCTACAAAACTACTCGTCCCCTCTCTCTCCTCGCCCCGATGAATCGCGGCCGCGAAGATACAAAAAGAATTCCAACTTCCACTCTTTCCCCGTTATTCTCGCTTTGTCCCCGCCACTTCGTATTCTATTCACCGGCGAAATTCGAATTTCTACTACTGGACCCGGTTTTAGACCGCGTCCGCTTTACAACCCAATTTTACCGCGTTTGTGCCGTAAATGGAAAAGATATTCTCTCCATATATATATATATATATATAGAGCGAATATAAATTAATCAGCACGATTACGCCTGTGTTTTCGAAAAGATTGCCGATACGTGTGAGATTCGCACGCGATTATTATCCTCCTCGCGTGTTGTTCGAAAAATATTACGAGACTCTCATATATTTATCTCTCTCTCTCTCTCTCTCGCGAGACAGTTGGCCGGAGGAAGTAACTTAAAAATGTTGCGCGCCTTTCCTCGCGTTGCTTACGATTTTAACGATAAAATATACGGCCGGCCAGCCTCGCATTCACGGATATACCTCGCATTCAGGGAGCGAGCAACGCGTCCATTTTATTTCCGCTTGCCGCTTGCGATTCATTTTTTAATGTAGGCGCGCACGGGCGGACGAAAGGGAGGGCGAAGCCAGAAGCGTGGAAAGGGGTTGATGCGACAGAGGGACTGTTTGAAAAAAAGGCGGGGAGTACGTTACTTTTCGGATGTGATTTTTATTTCACCGTGACTTTTCTTTTTTTCTCTCTTTTCAACCTACTCACTGCACGCGTACGTCGTCGCGCTTGATACCGTGGCATCCGAATAAACAGTTTACACGGAATTAAAGCGCACTTGTGACGCAGATGTCCGGCCGCCAAGTCACCGTCACGCCGGGATAAAAATTTCCAGACGGCCGGTTTTCAATTAGACCGCGCCCGCTCGAACGTGTCGTTCGATATCCTCTCCACAGTTATTTGTCCGTTTAAAAATTCCTTGAGCGTGTGGCGTGGAGCGAAACGGGGAAACGGTTTGTCGTCGCCTCTTCTCTCACCTGCTTCTCCATTTCCTTCCATTTGTTCGCTAATCGAACCGAGGAACGAAACAAAGCGCGCACGAGGAAACGTCCAAAGTTTATTCCAAAGTTTATCGTCCGCATCGTTCGAGATGATCAATCGTTGCCAGATTCGATCGTGAAAACGGAATCTCTCTCTCTCTCTCTCTCTGCCCTTGATCCTGTTCTTTTCTCGCGTTTTCGTCGCCCGCCACGTTTTATCGGAGAATGTAATTTCCGTTGGTCGAGGAATCCGGCCGAACGGGAGGCCATCCGATACACAATTTATCCGATAAAATTGCTCGAGCTCCACCGTCCCACGACGATCTTTAACCTTTTCTTTCGCGCTTTCCTCCTTCCTTTTCCTCTCGAATTTCGTTTCGCCTCTGTTCTTTCGTCGCGTTCGAATAAATCTTACCGATACCACCCCAACATCCCACGAGTTCCAGTTGTTCCGCGTACCCAACAGTTGTTCGCGTCGCGTCAACAAAAGTTTTTCGTATCGTTTCGCTCGCCGTTGGATGTAATTCTTGGAACGAACGTGTACGTACGGAGAGTAGGTACGTAAAATTGTTAAAGTTTGGAAATTCGGTTTGTCCGGATATCGAATCGTATGGAATCAATAAGAGAAATTGTGTGTATATATATATATATATTTTATATTCGAACCGGTGGTGAAATTTATCGACGAAACTTGTAAATTTGGTTACACGAAGGAACAATCTCACTCTCGATTCGACGACGATGTTCGTAACCGCGAGGGGATTCTCTTTCCCCTCTCATCCCGGAATATCGTATACGTCATTTTACAAACATGGAATCTTGGAGCGAGTTTCTCGATTTGCGGTAAATTGAGATTCATCGATTTTCCTCCGCCTTTTATTTTCCCCCTCCCAGTTCCTTTTCTCGCGTTTACCGGAGAATTCGACTCTCGACCACGGTTACTCCACGGTTGCCAGTTTTCTTTCCACGGCACACTCCGCTAAATCTCGTCTCGAGAGAAGAGTAATGCTCGTGATTTTACGAATTGACCGATTTTCTTCCCATGACCGAGTCGAATTCGCAATAAGGAACGTTCCTTCTTTCTTCGTTCTCTCCCTTTTTCGCCTCTTCTTCTTCTCTCTCGCTCATTCTTGGCGAACCGGACTACGAAATAGACTATGCGGCGAAGAGAAATTACATTACACAGCGATGAATTCGTGCTCGAAAAAACGTTTCGCTATTATTTTCGTAAATTCGACGAGAGGATTTTTCGTATTCGTCGTTAGGCGCGATTTAACGCTGGCTTCGAAAAGAGCGAAAGAGCGAAAGAGAAAGTCGGAGAAGATTTTAAAATCCCCGGAATGAGTGACGCGCAATTTCCATGGTTTTATAGAGGAGGGAATCGCCACTACTGCCAACCGCTCACTCCTCCGGTTCTATTCTCTCCAAAGGATCTCTCCCGTAAAAGAATCTCTCCTGTACTTGACCAATCGAGATCCCTTGTTTCCTTCCCTCCCTTCCGCACCCCTCCTCCTCCTCCTCCTCCTCCTCCGGTGTACGCGCGTACACTGTAAAATCGACTCGGGAGTTGAATTTCAAAAGCGAGCACGTCGATCCGCTATCGTTGCCTCGCTTCTGCTACTCGTCGACCAACTTCCACGAATCGTGTAACGTTTTAGAGAAATCCGATACGGAAAGGCGGACTGGGATGCATCAACTTGTCAACCCGTAATACCTGACCTTTCCCTCTGCCGATTGTCTTATCTCCCTCCCTCCTTTTTTTCTTTCTTTTTTCTCTCACAGATTCTCCCCATTTTCGATCCAACGATCCTTAAATCGAACGATCGTTTTCGATCGAAAGTGAGGAAGAGTTTGCGAATCTTTTTTTTCTTTTTTAAGAAAAGAATCGATCTTGCTTGAAAGAGGAGGGAAGACCGCGCTCCCCGGTTTCTTTGATTCGTTTCGACTCCTTTGCTCGCGGAATATGAAAAACGGCTTTTCGTCTGGCCGCGGTTTCCAGTTTTCTCCGTCCGCTTCTTCGGAAATCTCTCCTCCTCGCCGCCTTCTCGAACGCTCCACCGACCATCCACCGACCAACCGCAACGCCTCTTCGCTCGATTCGCCTCTTGCGCGCGTGCAAACGAAGCGACGATGCGCCTACGCGTTGCATTCACCTTTTCCACTCGATTTTTCCACCCGCTTTCTTCTTCGTTTTCCTCTCGAAACGCGCTCGCTACCAGCTACTTGCAACCTTTGCAAATCTTTCTTTTTAACCATTCGTATCTCCCTCTCGTCGTTATTTATCTCTTTAATATTTATTTTCAATCGACATCCTCGATGGCCTCTTCACTCGTATCGATCGATCTTTCTCGTTCCATCGTACGGATGGAGTGTTCTTACTATCGTTCCACTGGTGGAAAGAAGTCTCGCGGGACGGTGGAGAGAAAAGATCCTTTCCTAGCATCATATCCTATATCCACTTCACACGCTTTGTCGACGATCTTGACACGACGGAGCAGCGAAAGAATTACAATTTGAAAATGGTAAAAATTATTTTCATTCACGAACTTACCTCAGGGCAATTACTTCGATATAACATTAACCGCGAAATTACGTTTATAAATGAAACTATCGTCGCGAATCATAATAGTCTTGGTGTATTGTAAGAGATAAAAAAAAATGTTTGCATCGCATCGATTAGAATTGTTTGGACTATTCTATATTTACGCTGATGCATCCAAGTTTAGATCGTCGTTTTGGATCGACAAATGCCACGGTAGAAATGCGTCTCCTTTCGAATTAGACTCGCAAAAGAGACTTCTTTCCGCGTGAAGCACGCGGTGAACGGTATGCTCGCATTTCGTTATACGATGGATGATATAGATGGGTAACTTGCGACAGCGCCACCTCTTCTCGCGAGTCCCTCGGCGACGTTTCGACGAGTGTCTTGGCTCGAGTTTGAATTTCTCTTTGTTCCCCCTTTTCTCCCTTTTCCTTGCTCTCCTCGGCTCCTCGACTTTTTCGTTGCAGCATCTCCCCGATGCCGAGAGAGGTTAGAATTACAACCAGCATCGAGCTTTATCGTAGCTCCCGATAAACCGAGGTATCGTGGATGAGCCGATATAACGACGTCTTAGCGCGAATCGATAAGAGATGTTGGAATCGAGTGGCCGCTCCTCGAAACGAATATCGGTCGTACGAAACGTCGTGGACTCGGTTAACGATCGGCAAGTGGTATTCGAGAAACGAGGAAAGAAAGAAAGAAAGAAAGATGTATTCGTAAAGATCGATATTCTCGAAAGTATCGTTAGCGACGCCTTGCAAATTTTGGTAATTACGGTTATCGGTGTCACTTTCCAGGATGTTTCCTGTTTCTTTGTTCGATCGATCGTCGAATCGTTTTAAACGCAAGTCGGACGGAGAGTCGTTATTCGAAAAGCGGGATTCATTCCCGGTTGGGTGGTCGGTCCCTAGACTGAAAAACGATCCGTTTAATTACCTAATAAATACATTTAATTGCCAGGTTGTTCGCGACGAAATAAAAGAAGCAGAAGGCGGCGGTTGATAGCGGGGCAGCCGCGCGATAACTCGGGGACGATGATAATTTAATTGCAGAACGCTTGTCGCGTCTTCCCGCTCCGAAAACCGAGACGCGGCTGGCTGTGACGTGTATTTACTCGGCTATCTGCAACTCTATCCGTTCTGTAACGGCGTCTCTCTCGCTCTACTTCTCTTCCATCCTCTCCTTGTTTTTATTGCCGAGTCCGAGTGCGAGTTTCAAGAGACCGCGGCAATTGTTTTGTCATCCGGCTGAAAGAAACTCGGGTGAAAGAACGGCGCGCGACGTCTTCCTACGTAAACAAATAACAAGAAACAGTTTCCGCCAATTTTGTTTCGTTGAGCTGTACGTTTTATGTTTCACGATTTCTACGATAAAAATTGGCGAATCTTTCAATCGATGTTTCTATCTCTTCTTCTCTTTGCTTTCTCAAAAAAAAAAAAAAATGGGAAAAAAGGAAGATATTTTTATATACAATTTGACAAAAAACGCAAATTAAAAATAGGATCGTTTCTTTTTTCGATTTATCCGATCTGAAAGGTATTTTTCCAGCGCGCGGGAAAATGGTTGGAGTGTACGAGAGCTCGTCGCTTTGTCGCGCAGCCGAGAAATTTCGCGCGCGTGAATTCCAAACTTCGATCTTTCCAAGTAGCTTTTCTTCGACGTCATTTTTCACCTACGGAAAACAAATGCGAAACGTGGAACGATCGGAGGATTGGATTCGACGTAGATTTAAAATGTTGGGAATGAAAAGCGCGCGAAAACATCGGATCGTTAACAAGCCATCAATTTCTCCCGGGACAAAATTTTCCAGACTCTCGTCGAAAAGGGTGAATAAACGGTGGCCGTAAATCGTGCATCGATCTGTTCCCGCGAGAGCAACCGAGTAAGTAACGCGATTCGTCGTGCGCGATATCTCGATCGGAGAATTATTCGATTTCGCCTAAAAAAGTATAGCGCAATTATAATTTATAACGCGGGAGACGTATTATGTTGTTCGTTTGGAAAATCCTCGCCTGGGGAGGGAGATGTAAAATCGATTCTCTTCCGCTTCGTTTAATTCATCGTAATCGCGATCGAAACGAGTCGCGAAAAGAAACATCGTTTCTAATGACGAGATCGAAATGAAAATCGTTATCGGTGGAAAATTAATTGTATTCCCCTACGTTTAAAAATTAAAGAAACGATCAAAGTTTTCAATTATTTTGCAGAGAGAGACGTTTATTAAAACTTCTTATATTATCTTCATCTTTAACGGGCGATTCTTGGTAACGTTTGCATGCGCGGACATCGTCATCCGGTTTATTTTCAAACATGATTCAGAGCGAAACATTCGTTGCAAGACTATCTTTCCGGAGAACGCGATACACGACAAAGAGATTTTTCTACGTCTATTTTTACGAACCCGTGGTGTATTTTTCTTTTTAGAAAGAAGAAAAACTAATATTTTCTTTTATAAAATTTTCCCACAAAAATATTCAAACTCGAAAGAAATTGGAACTGGAAGCATCGAATTATCTTTTCGGAACGATCCCGTAGAGAGATAAACAGATTCCTCGTTGGGAAAAACACGATGGAAAGAAAGAATCGCGTCGAAGTATCTCTGCGACGCGATAGTTTTTGTCGCATCGAGACACCGAGTCCACCGAGTTTCGCGTCAACTTTGAGCCGGTTCTTCGGTTCTTTTCGCTTTATTCCCTGGCGGGATTCGGTCGATTGACCGGTCGTCGGAAAACGTATATCCGTGGCCAACGGAGCGAACAATCGCAGGGAAACGGGTGGCTAATATTTGATCTAGTTTGCTCGATTGTTTAAGAGAGAAGAGTGGACGTAGGTTTACGCAGCCAAAAGAACAGGGGCACGCGGTCGAAGAAGCGACGCGAGATTAAAGGGGACTTTTCTGGATTACGACTGGGAATACCGGTTGAAATATTTGTCCGGTGCAAACAGAAAATTCTCGCGCGATGTCCCGTCCTTTTCGTCCCGTCCTCTCTGCGACTCGTTTTCGCGATCGTTCCCAACGAACGTCGACCAGTCTCGCCATTTTTCTTCCAGCCTTCTTAACTTTATCGTTGCCGTTGTGTCTCGCGATCTTTCTCACGTTCGTTTGATCTCGCGCAATAGCGAGATACATTTGGAAATCGTCGCCACGATTTTTTGATTCGCGATGCACAAAGAAACATCGTTTTACACGCAAGGAATCCCAACGAAGCCTGGATTTTCCATTACGTTCTATTACGATCTCGCCGATCGAACATCTGCTGAAATATAACCTCCTCGGACTTGAATGCGAACGACAACTATGGCAACAATCGATGATCTCGCTTCCGACCTATTCATAGATCGAGAATTCTCACACTCGAGATTTTGTTCCCTTCTTCTTACCGTACCAGTTTCTCTTCTTTTTCGCGTTGCACCGGTTCTTCCGTAAAAGTCACGGTCGCACGGATGGAACGAACGGATGGCGCCACTATCGCGTTCGGTGCGATGCTGTCGCGGCGAGCGGCGAAACTCGAAGCTCGCGTCGAAAACTCGAGGCCAGGGCCCTCGTGAGGGGAACTGGAAGAAAAACACGACGAACACGAGGCGAAGAATACTGCATACTGGGTGGATTGTGTTTCCGTGGGGAGAGAAAGAGCGCGTATGAGTAAACGGAGCAAGATATTTGCGGGCCGGGATCGATTCTCTCCGTGAGTCGTTTCGCTGGTGCACCGTGACTGCCAGTTAATGTTTCGTTCTGGCTACTTGAACGCGTTGTTTGGCGAAACGAAGCTTGAATTTCGAACGATATTACTCGATGGAGTGTCGCATTGCCCTAGGCTATGCGTTGCTGCAAGTTTATCCTTATTAATTTTGGTTTGTTACCAACAATGGTTTTACGACTCGTACGTGGGAAATACACGTGGGATACACGTATAGTAGGTACGTATTAGTCGGATCGATGGATGCGTAACTCGAAACTGGCATTGTTCGTCGATCGAGCGGTCGAGGTATCCGGGTCGACAGATCCCTTATCTTTTCGCCATCCTTGAATCTAATATTCGAAAGTAACTGTTATTACGGGGACTTCGAACTGTTATTACGTTATTACGGCCCGAACATATTCGACGAGATAGTCTCGCGTAAGTCTCCGCATGGTTGCTGGAAGTTTACGAATCATAAATCGGAGGTACGGAATCGTCGAATCGAATTCTATCGATAGTGTCAAGTTGGACTGATTGACTATTTGGTCTGGTTCACGTTGGCCATTGTATTTTTCTCGCGCTAGAAATGAATCATTCGTTTCATGCGATATACTTTCTTCGAACGATACGCTTGTACACGAGCGACGCTAATAGCGAAAAAGAGTCTCTCGAATTTCGCGGAGTAATCGCGCGTATATCAGTTTCGCGTGTACGGTAATCATTCGTTAATATCGTAATCTGTAATCGTTTTTTTCCCCCTTTTGCGTAAACGTGATTTTTCGCTTTTCAAATGTTTCCAACTCTAATTAATTCTATTATTTCGACGTGATAAAATTTATACGATTTCCCACGATTATACGAGTAAACGCGAATACGCAATACAACTCGTCGTACGCAGTGCGCATGAATCAATCATTGGCCATGTTCGTACGGATACGTTCCGCATTTCTACCTTCCTGAGACTGACAGATGGAAAGGAGGGTGGGATGGGGGGGAAGAAAAATAAATAAATAAAATTTATTTTCGCTCTCGCGAAAAAATAATAATAACAATAAACGAGAGTATGAGAAATAATCGTGTATCGTTCGTGTTGCGCTTTAAAGAGTCGGCAGATGGATTCGACGATTATCGACGATAGTCTTTATTTCGATCGTCTGTCTAGACGTCTATCGCGCGAAGGAAGAAAAAAAAAAAATCCCTGTAAAAATGAAGCAGTGTCCAGTTTGCGAAATCGGAAACGAGGGGAGGGCGAAAGGAAGAAAAAAAGTGAAAAAAAAGAAAAAAAAGGGAAAAAATCGGAACCAGATGACAATCGGCTGGTAAAAGCTGGATGAAATGTCTATCAATCTGTCGATCTATCCATGCGCGTTGTACCACAGAAAAATATGGAGATCTATTTTCCTCCCGCTTTTCGATATATACGCGAAAATGGGAAACGACACGGGGTTTGCCGAACATTCGTCACTCGGCTATTTTTTTTATCTTTGTTTTTTCGATGCATGAATCTATCGGGGGGGTTCTTTACCGGAGCCGGTTATTTGAGATGCATCCGCCGGGCCTCTACCTTTGTCGATATGATTTTTCTTTTTATCCGCGCGCGGATGCGGATTCGTAAAAATATATCTCGTCTTTTTATCTTGACACACGATGCTGGATCGCAATAAGATTTGAATTTTGCAAATTAATACCGAATAAGTAATTGATATTACGAGATAGACAAATCAACGATGCAAATGAAATTGGCAATGGAGATTAATAATTTTTAATTCATGCACGCATATTTTATTTATTTATTTATTTTTCAGTAGCGCGACATTGACATTTTTGGCGGAAAACGACGGTTTGATTTTCGGTTATGAAAGAAGCGCGAAAGAAAAATGGAATTCGGAAGAGGGAATTTTCTCAACGAACGTTAAAGAACAATCGATAAACGCGGGACAAAAAAGTGGACGCCGATAGGAAGAATTTTAGGGAGGGGAAAAAACGGGGATTTTAATCGGTGGGAGCGAAATGAATTTCCACACTTTCCACACCGGGTATTTATTCTCGGCCGAAGCCTGGAATGGAGCTATTGGGACGCAATTACATTTCGGGCATGATGTTCTTCCGCGAGATGGAAAGGGAGAAGGCGGGCGTGGGCGCAATTTCCTCGCATAAGCGTTTCAACGTTAAACGCGACGCGTGCATTATAGGAAATGTAATCATGTTTTTAGCGGGCGCGAAAGGTGGTGCGGGAAACGGCCTCGCCTCCACGGGAACGCAATTAAACTAATTTGATCGGTGAATCGATCGACCGATTCGTACGATCCCGAATCATCCGAAACTTGAAACCGATGATCGCGAATTTTCACGCCCACGATCAAACGCGTTTTTCCCCCTTTTTCCGCGCTCGCGTTCAAAAGGAAAGCTATTTTAACACGGCGTATTTGGAACGCGGAGAGACGCTTGACCGAATCTTTCCAAGATAAATCCAGATCGATATTTCTTTTTATCGAGAAAAAGGTGATACAAATACACGTTCGATCCTTGGAAATTAAATGAAAAGTATCTCTGATCGTACGAGTCGATCGGTGGACGTATTGGATTTTAAAATGATGTTCCCCTATATGAAACACGCGAGTTGTCGCGTTTTATCCCGCGCCCTTGGACCATTACGATATACTTTTCGTTTCGATCCGTCATCGTTCCGCGACCGAGAGGATATTTAAACGAATGAAAATTGATATCGGTTACTCGAGAAGCGATAAAAGAGAATCGTTCGATCGGTAAAAATTCATAATTCGCCCGATACGTGTGCGTATATATATATATATAAAACGATCAGATGGAATCGACGGTACGACGTTAAACGATGACAGATCGCCGCTCGACGACAGCTCTTTGAACTCTAACACAATCGCGCGATTTATGAAATTCTAACGTGGGATCGGCGAATAGCTCGCGGCTCGCCGAAATTTAATCGCGTTCCAACCCTCTCTCCATCTCTTTTTCGCCCGCTCGAAATCGATACCGACCGGCAACCGATTTCAATTTACTTTTAATTTCCTTCGACTGGTTTAGTTCTCGACCAACCGACCGACTCGGCAACCGGTTCGCGAATATTTGATCGTTCAGACGATTAGCGACCCGAGTAAACACCGTGCATCGATTAAAAGAGAATAGCCGATTTCTCCTTCCTCCGCTCGATGAAATCTTTGATCGTGGACCGTCCACTAGTTTCTCAATCGGAACTAACGATACTTTATGCGCTTTGTCCAGTCGAACATCGTTCGTTTCGCTCGCGTCGACCGATGCCACGCCGACGATACGCGTTGCCAAAGGGACTCGATTTCGACCAGTCTTGAATCGAGTAATACCGGTCTTTGCATAGTAAATACTCCAAATAAGGAGAGGGACGAGGAGACGTTGGTGTCGACGTTCGTTTCCCGCGCTCTTTTCCATCCTCGAAGCCAGAAAATTGGAACTTGGTTCCACATTTCTCCAACATCAAAGTTAATACGTCATTAGACGTACGCGATACACCGACGCGGCGTATGCGATATACGTTTTGTTTATCCGTTAATCAATGATAAACCATCGACGCAGACGTGGTTGTCGGCCACGATCGATATATATATATATATATATACACGTGTACGCAGCGACTTCCCTTTATCGACGTCTGCCCTTAATTAACGTTAACGAACCGAGATAGCGGACAACCCTCTCTGTCAAGTAACTCCCGCGTTCTGCTTAGTTTGTATTCGTAGATGCTGCGGAATTTCGTATCGGGGGCCAAACTCCCCTCCCCCCGTTTGTCCACCGCGTTGTGCGCTTCGCGTTGAATTTTCTCGCTTTCCGGTTAATCGCACAAGCCATCGGTTCGTCGTTTATCTCGATCGCCGTCTCGACCAACCACGGGTTCGGATTCGATCCTCTTTCTCGAGAGCTGTAAATGATCCCGACTCCGATTTCCCGAAGATGGAGATTGATGGGATAATTTGGAGGAAAGTGGGGATTTGGAGGGACGACGAGGGGCACAATTGGCGCGAGTTCTTTTTGTTGCAGGGAGGGGGGCACTCGCTAACAAGGACGATGAGGAGAAAAGGGTGGTCCGGCGGAAGTTTGGAGCGCTCTTTCGACGAGGGCTGTTCGCGGTAAACGTCTCTCGACCCTCTTGATCGTCCCTCGTCGTTGTTCCATCGGTATGCTGGTCGCCGCGTACCGAGTGGTTTGCCGTTCTGAATAAGGAAATTAAACCATTTATACGAGGCAACCGCCCGCTCGCCCTCGTCGCGTGCCGCGAAACGCGCTGGGAAACAGATTCTCTTATTCTTTCGTCACCGATAGGAATTCATCGCTGAAAACGATTTCATCTCTCCCTCCTTTCATCTCTTTCTTCGCAAATTTTCGATATCATTCCACGGTTAATTCCCCCTTCCGAACGATTTTTCCAGCCTTTTTCAGCCGCTTCTCGTGCAACTTTTAACTCGCGCTTGACCAGGGCACCGATCTGTCGGCACAATGCGACGCCGAGTTTCACACGTTCGTTTCATCAACGCGTGGCCCGCGGAGTAACGGGGGGAAAAAAAAAAAAAAAAGAAAAAAAATGGGATTTGGTCGCGCGAAATTGACAAACCCGACAACTTCGTCCTCTGTTCCGTGTCTCGAATTCCCTCTTTTTTTCTTTTTTTGTTACCTTCCTTTCCGTTTCTCTTCCTCTTTTCCTTTTTCCCTCCCCCCTTCGAAACGACTACTACCGAATGAATGGTTCATTTCCATTCTCCAGCCAGTGGCTCGGGCGCATCGTCGACCCGCTTCTCTTTCGGGTCAAACGATCCTCTCTCGAGCCACCACCACTCCGCGAGGCAAACTCGTTTCCACGACCTCGTTGTCGCGCGCAACCCGCTTCTTCGCGAATAGTTTTCGCACGCGTTCCTCGCCGCCGCTTCGAAACTGACTTACCGAAAACGAGCCACCGATGTCCCGTTATTCGATACCTGTCCCTCGGTTAAACGTTTTCTTTTCGCCTTCTTCCGCTATCTTTTCTCTCTCTCCAACCTCTTCCTCTTTCACGTTCTTTTACTTTTACGCGGAAGAGAAACGTTTCGATTCGAACGTCGGAGCATAATAAAATTGAAAATTGAAAATATTTCCCGAGAGTATTATCCCGCTATTTCTTCTTCTTTCTTTCTTTCTTCCTTTTTTTTGTAGATCGAAATATCCGTATTCGTTCGCGAGCGGAATCTATCATGTCTCCTCGATTGTTTTCCATTAAATTTGAGCGTTAACAACTATTCAGCCAATGTAATTTCGCAACAATTATCGCGAAAGTTTAACGCAACCACGAGGCGGAAGTTCGCCTCGCTCGTCGTCGTCGTTCGGGAGGGCTTAATTATTCAAAGTTCTTCCCAGCATTTAATCAGAACGAAAGTACAACGCCCTTTTACATCTCTCCCCCCCTCCCCTCCTCTCTCGGCCAAACTTTGATCGATGCCCTTTCTTTCACCGACGACCCTCTTTCGCCTCTTTCTCTCCACCTTTTCGCTCGATCAAAAATTTCCTCCTCGTCTCGATACTCCGACCAGATCTTTTCCCCGCAAGTTCAGAGTTATCGCGACCGCATCTCGTGGAGAATCTTCGTTCGACTTTGTTCGAAGAAGCGTTTCGAAAAGCGGGGCCACGTGCAAGAAACGGAGCCAGGAAATTAACGCGTTCGTTAACTTGGGCCACGAATTTATCCTGATGTTAAAACGTTGGAAAGATTCGTCCCGCTCCTTGTTTATCGTACGCGCGATATATTTGGAAGCGAACTATCCCCGACTTTTCTTTTTCCAACGGAAATCGACAAGGGCGAGACGGAATGAAATAAAAACGAAGAGAGAAAGGTGGGACATTTCCTCGGCAAACGTAAAAGTTAGATGTAACCGGAGTTGCGTCTCGCGCGTAATGAAACGGAATTGTATCAAATTGCGGTGTTTATCTCTCACGAGATCGCTCGTTCAACTTTTTCGCGCGTGCCGCCTTTCCTTCTTTTATTATTCCTCCTCCCCTCGATATCGGGCCGTGGTAACGGCCGGGGGACGAATTAAAATTCGCCTCCACTCTGGCTGGAGGAGAAAAGAAAAAAGGAAAAAACTGAGCGAAAATTACCCCCCTCGAGTCACGCTCGCGCGTTGTCGCCTCGAGATTTACGCAACTCGCCGATTAATTCTTTCGATCGAAAGTTTCGAAAATCGCCCCGTTAAATGTCCTTCCCTTCGAGCAAGTTTTCTTCCCACAGCTACGAGAGAGGGTGATTTCTCTCGCGTATCGCGACGCGTGGAATCTCTCCGCCGACAAAACGATCCGATGTCCTTCGGCCGATAAACGGCCGATGCATTTGCGAGATTTAAATCGCCCGACCGGTCCATTTCCCCGGCTATGCATTATTCACCCGAATGTTTCATATCCCCCTTTCTAAACCAACTTTCCGCGCCGACTTGGAGGGATGCGAAGCCTTTTCATTCCGTCTATTATCGTTCTTCTCTCCAGGTGCGAATAACGTGTCCCGATATTCTCCTCTTCGAACAGAAAGGACAACGTCCCTCGAGTTGTTCCGTGGATACTCTTCGAAACGAGAAAGTTTAAAGTTCAACGAAGCTCCCCTTGTTAGGAGAGGAAGATGTCCAAGGAGGACCACCTTTCCTCCTTCCTCTTAGCTAAACCGAGCTCCCGTTTCACAGGGTTTCGATTTTTCCGATCCGGCAAATGTAAATTGGCCAATGTTGGCAAGGTTGGCCGAGCACGTGCGATCGCGCGCCGCGCCTCTCTTTCGCCCGCCGCTTTTTCGTATTCCGCCCGTCGATCCGCGCGCATCCACCGCGTCCGGAATTTTTCCGGATCCGGCGCAAGACCGGCGTGTCCAGTTTTCATCCTCCCTCTTTAATTATCCCTCTTTTCGTCCATCGTTACTTTTCCACGCGACGTGACCCGATTCCGTGCCGTGGATCCTGGAAAGAAGGAGGACATCCGATCATTTTATCCATGGAATCGACGTATCATCGTGGTAGCTGCCCTTTCCTTCCAAGCTTGGATCGTAATTCAGGGGGGTAGAGTCGAAATTAAAAATTGAGTTAAAAATTGGGGGAGGAAGAATAATTAGAATTCATTCGCGACAAATTATTGGACAGGGGTACTAATTTGAACGAGATGGGGAATATTTTGCGCGAGGTAGGTCGGGTTGGATATCGATACGGTTCCGAGTGGACGAGCATCAACTATTTCAATTAATTTTAATTGAGACTTAACGAAATAAAGTTCGGATCGATCGGTCTAGGAACTGCTAACGACTCACCCACGACTCCCTGTTTAGTTTTCTTCCGCAGAAAAAAAGGAAGAGAGGTGTTCTTCTCGAATTGAATCGCGAATTCTAGGGAATCGAGAATCAAACGGACTCGTCCCCACTTGTCCTAGTTCGAGAAAAAGGTCTCCTGTCGGACGGCGGAAAACTCGGATGGAGGATTAACGAGCGTATTTCTCGTTATGACGGATCGAACGTTTTCTCTCTTATTCTCGAGGAAAAGTCGCGAGATGAGACGCTCCTGAAAAAGGGACTGTTGCTCCTCAAGACACACGGTTGGAGATACATATATATATATGTTATATACGTGTGTAACGTCGATCCACCGACTTTCAATATTTTATCGTCAAACAGATGCAGCGATATTAAACGGACGTCCCCTGGGGCTGGCTACGTACATCCTAGGATAATGTGGCCCTGTTTGACGATAAATTTCCAACGATATCCACCGGCCACTTCCTTTTTTCCTTTTTCACGTTTGCCGTACCGTATAAGTTGGACCAGACGCCTCCTTGAATTTTTCTCCTCTTTCGATTTACGCTTTATTCGTTATTCCGTCGGATGTTGGGGGGGAGGTAAACGTCGCAAACAAAATTGCACGAGAGGAACGAGAATTTCGGATAATAGCGCATAGAGCGATCCTCTCTATTCGCGATTTATTCGTTTTAATTTTAGCGGCGGAATCGGAAATACGAAATATACGGACGGTTTAATATCGCAGGTGATGCGTGGATCGGTTCGTAACGAGCGATATTAACGAAGCGATATTACGAGGTAATCGGAGTGTACGGTCAATAAAAGCGGGACCGAGTGCTTGCTCGATCCGGGAAATCTATTATTCTTAACTTATTTGCCAAGCTAGCGAGACATTGTGTCTCTCCACTTGCCTCTCTGTGTTTCCATTCTTTCTTTCTCTCCCGTTGCGACGCGATCGAATCCGAAGGAAACGGAACATCGATGAAACGTTGGAAGAAAACTCCACGATTTCGTTACGTTATACGCGTATATATAAATGCGACGTTCGTTTGCATTATTTTAGAAAACTGGGCAAAAGTTGGATGCTCGATCGAAAAATTGTTAAATCGGTTAATTTTTATCCTCTCTGGACGAGTAGAGCTCGTTCGCAGATAACCGACCGTCCGTATCGACTTCTCGGAGATTAGAAATGCTCGGCCGTCGCGATTTTACGGCGACCATGATGGGAAGAGCGATAAAAATGGGTCGTGAAAAGTAAGAGACGTGTCGCCATGATACCGCATCTCGCGTGTATCGAGCGTACGTAACGGCATCGTAAACCGCGATTTTCGTTATTAATTCCCCCGAATTAGTCTCGTACCGGCTTCGTCCCAATTCTCGTCCCGATTCTGATTTCTCCCCCGTCAAAACGGCAAATTACGTTGGAATTGGAATAACAATACACGAGATGTGGCGTAAAATTACTTCAGAGATCGTGTATATAAATCTACATTTCGATACCGTGTCATAGTGTCGAGCTTTCGATATTTTATTTTAGTAAGAAAGAGAAGAAGAAGAAAAAAAGAGAGAAAAGAAAAGAATTTCAATCCACATTTTTCTCCGCGATATCTTTCGATTGTCAGAGGTTTTCAGTTGGCGATCGCGACGGTAGAAATGAAAAAGAGAAGATTCGCGAGCTAGGGGGAAATTTCAGGCACGTTTTCAGCGCGAAGGGTGGCGGCTGGTTCGCCGGACGACGTGGATAAACTTGGAAACGACTCGTCCTTAGCGGTCATAAATTCTTCCCCGGTGCTCGGTTATCGGAAATAAACGAATTCGCCCGTGCGAGATCCCTTAATCCGTCTTCGCTCGCTTCGTCGAATGAGAAAACCTGGAGAGAGAGAGAGAGAGAACGCGGGCGAGGAAGGCTACCGACGATTAACCGAAGTTTCTCCATCCTCTAATCGAATTGCCCGCTTTCTTATCTCGTCGAACGATATCGATCGCCATCAACGAGAATTTGCCAATTCCCCGATTGTTCTTCACCTCGAGAATATCTATTTCCGCTACATCTCGATTCGATTAAGAAAAAGAACTTATTGTCCGTGAGCAAGTTGAGAAAAAAATGTTAATTCGTCTCGAGCCTTACATATGTATATATATATATATATCTCAAGGTGCATTGAATAATTCCAGTCACGCGAGTTTGTAGGTGACTCTTCATTCTCGAGAGCCGCATGCAACGACTGTTGATTTTATCAACGTTGTTTTGTTCTCGAGTTCTCTGTTTTTTTAAATTAAGACCGACGTTCGCTCCGCGTTTTCCTCCATCTCTTGTTTCGAACGCTTGAATTTATAATAAGTTTAAGTAAGTAATTTGCTCGATTTTTTCCTTTACTTTTTTTCTCCCCCCTCTCCGACTTTCTACCTCGTCAGAGTAGTAAAAATCCCGCCACGATTCGTGAATCCATTCCGCGTTTTTCCACATCCGACGTTCGATCGGTGGTCGATCGTTAATAAGCTCGAGGAACAATGGTGCCGTGACTCGGTCTCTCTCGAGAGAGAAAGATTCGACCACGAGATTAATTAACGACGATCAACTGGCGAACGAGAGAGAGAGAAAGAAAGAGAGAGAAAAAATAAAAAGCGGGGAGAATTTGCACGGTCTCCTAAGCCTGTTTGGAAGACTCGACGACGACGACGACGACGACGATCGAACTTTGTTCGAGCGTGAAACAAAGGTGTCGGTGGAACGATCTCCGATCCACGAATCGAACGAGCTCCACGATCGCGAACACCGCATCGCATTCGAATCGAACCGCAATTTCAACGTATAATTGGAACGGGTCGGGGACAATGGGGGCCGCGCAGACACGTTTTGCGCCACGTTTCTCCCCTTTCAACCCTCTTCTAAACCATCGGCCCGATTGCTAATTAGATCCATCGGCACGCGACCTCCTCCACACGCTTCTCGTGTTCGCTGCTCGCTTCGAAACTCGATCCGAAAGACGCGGAGGATCGAACGCGAAGGAATTTCGAGAGCGGCCGTCTGCCAAACTTCACTATCCGCCAACTCCCTCCCTCCCTTTTCGTTAACAATCCAAAGTTGACATCGAGGATCAAATATTCCATCACTTCGCTTTGCATTATTTTCTGCGACGAAACAGTCGTAAGCCTAAGAGGCGTCGCGGATCGAACGAAATCGAGTGCATCGACCCTCCTCGAGCCTCCAACTCCGATTGATTATCGTCCAATTGAAGCGAGGAAGTAGGGGATGTGTTGGAAGGGGAGGGAGAGGGATCTATAAACTTTGGAGATCAACGTTGGCCGAGGATACGACTGATTATTTCCTTTTATTATCTGATCGATTCGTTAACCGCCTTTTCACGGCGAGGATTTTCATCCCCTCCTCTCTTCTCGTCTAATTTCTCGACTCGAAGCCGCTTGCTCGCCTTCTTTCTCGCCAATTTTTTCGCGGCTGTTTTCCAGGGCAACGACTCCGCAATTACACTCCGCGTGGGTTGGTTCGATAACTATATATCGAAGGCAGAGCCGGAGGAAGCTGCGCGGGGTTGGCTCGCTTTTTGCTCGTCCGAGCCTGGCCACGAGGGGTTTAATGCCACCCGCGGTTTTATGCGATATTCCATTAAGAGGGTGGCCCGGCATCGTTCTATTAAGTCGTCTCCCGGCGAGCCGATAGGCTCGGACGGGAAATATCGGCGGTTACGTCGCCGCGACGTTTATTCCGCTCGGGCTGGAGCCGACATCGGGACTGGCAGCCGCGTCGATTCCACTTTAAATACGAGTCACGATCGCCTCTTCTCTTTCGTCTTGGTCGATCGATCCACTTTTCGATCGACCAAGATCCTTTCCGTGTATCGCTTTCGGTCTTCCCTTTCTTCCTTTCATAATTTCACGAATTTTTGTGTCGACAATTTAGTTACGGTTACGGTTATAAAATACTCGTAGCGGAGTTTTTCAAGGGAGAAGTTTCGTTCCAACGTTATCGGCAAATTTCAACGAGCTGCCACGAAAGATAAGTTAACTCGGTCATTCGCGATCAAAGGACCTTCTACTTTCCACTTTAACTCTTCGAGAACACGCAGTTTCTTTTCATTCCACCCCCTCCCATTTTAATAACTACGAGTGTCGGGAATTCTTTCTCGACGAGAGAAAAAGTTCCCTTTGTTATAGGGAAATTTCACGTAATACAAAGTTTCTATTTCGATTAAACGTTACAGAAAGCGCGCATTATATTTTTGATCAATTTTTCGACGCTGATCCGATCCGATCCCCTTCTCTAATTTCCAACGTAGTTTCAACGAAGATTGGGCCGATTATGCGCGGTTGTCCGTGGATTCAATTTGGTCCGCGATTAGCGAGTGAATGGGAGTGGTTGTTCGCGTTAATAAGCGGGACGAAAATACGCGTTCTCTCGTGAAATCCGGCGGAAGAATTTGCCGAGAAGAGAACAGTCCACGTTTCGCAACTCTTCCACGTGTCTCCATTCTTCGATCGACCGATGATCGATACGCGTCTCCGTGAAACTTTTGAAAATCGTTCCACGACCTCGTTCGTTTCTTCCTCGATGTATTCTCGCGGATTAAAATCGTTCGAATCTCGATTAAAATAGAGAAGGGTCGCGAAAGGAAAAAGGAAGAAGAAGGAAACGGATGGGGAAAAAAGTAGCGGCTGATAGTTATTGGTAGGAGCTAAGCTTGGTTAACTTGAACCGGGAGGAGGAGGAGGTGGAGGAGGACGTAGATCGATCGATCATAGATTTTTATCGAGTGTGCGGAGGTAATGGTTGTTATATTTGCATTGTTTCGAATTAAGATTTCGAAGGGGAAAAATTAATTAAAGTTAATCGCGATTTAAAAACGATTTTAAATGGCGAATTCGTGAACCGCGAGGGAAAATGAAGAAGAAAGAGGAAAGAGGATACGACTTACGGATCGTAGAACCAAGTTTCTTACGAACGAGGACTGTAATGGATGTGGACGAGAAGTGGATGTGAATTTGATAAAAAAGATGAATTATTAGGACACGCTTTGCGACAAAACGGATATTCTCCTAAGATATGAACGATTAGGTGGAAAAATGTACCATCTCCATTACCGTAATTACGATATCGCTGTATCGTAATAACGATTCAGAATGAGCAATTTAAAGATGGTGCATTATCGAAATCTGCGTTTCGCTCACGTTGGAAAATTTCATTCCTACTTATCCTCGAAGGGCGATCAGAAACGAATCGTCGTGGAAAAATTCAATGCGTTTGATCGTCGACAGTATATGTAATTTGTGATTTGTGTGGGGTTCGTGTTGGCTGGCTACGTGAAACGTAGGAAACGATATGTTTTCGGTTTTATCGGCCGATGGATGGGTTCGTTAAGGGTGACGCGAGTTCTCCAAGTCCGCCTCGAAAAGATCACGGTGGTCCCGGCTTTCTATTAATAGACGCACGTGTGCACGCATGACGGGGCGCACCCCGATAAATCAGCAACGCGATAAAAGACCGGGCGACACAGCTCGTTGGAGAACTGGCGGGGCCCACGCACGGGCTGATACGGAAAATCGACTGCCGATCTATAGAAATCGTGTTCCCGGCAAATGGTCGATAACGAAGAAACGAGAGGTTTGTCTTCCATTTTTTTTCTTATATTATTATTATTTTTTTTTTTCTTAGAAACGATTCGATCCACGCAGATCCGCTCCTTCTTTCCCGCTTTTGTCGTTTATCGTATCGATCGTTCCTCCTTGTCGATTTATCGTTGCTGGATATTACCGTACGAGTAATTGGGGTAGCGAATTATGGAGCGAAACATGTGTCGCCGAAATAACGCACAGCGTAGCGCCGTGTACGATATTTCGCAAAGAGGACGTTTCTCCGACATATTGAATATCGAATTTTTTTTTAAAAAAAAATATGTAAATAAATAAAATGTAGTGTAACAAATGCAAACAAAGTTTTAAATAAAATATAGGCGAATAAATAACATAAATAAACAGTATTCGTTTTTCATCAAATTTATACGTAATAAAATGGGATATTCAATTTAAACGAGCGAAAGCTGTCATTGTGTAAAAAATTTTTTTGATGAATTTCCATACTACTCTTGGGAACGGTCAATTTTAGATCGAAAAAACAAAAAATTCTTTCATCTTCAATTTTTTACGCTATCGCGAATCGAAAAGTTTAATGGTGTTTTTTTTCCTTTTTTTTTTTTTTTTTATATATATATTTTTAGAACGCGAATACACTCGAAACGCTGAAAATTTTGCGTTTTTCGTGAATTTATGCGGTTGTTCACTTAACAATGGTTTCAAACGATATAGACATTAGTAGCGATTCGATTTATTTATCGAGTAACCAGATGTCGACGAAATATACAGTACTTGTTTTGGAGAAATCTTTTGGAAAAATCGTGAAGATGTAATTCGAAACGAAGGAATTTCGAATGTAATCACGTTGACGAGATGCGAGAATACCGTAAAACTCTTAAGCCGAGTCGTCGCTTCTGAAAACTCCCGTAAATCCCGCAACTCTGCTAAGAAGAACGGGTTCTCTGGAAAATCCTACGATTCATTCTAATAACCCGAGAGCGTCGCCGTTTACCGAAATAGCTGGTTCTACTCGTAACCATAAAATAAACGCAATTTCATACAGCGTCCCCTAATGATCTCGTCGAGAAACAAGGATGTCGCGCGCACTATCTTTCCGTATTTCGTGAAAGGACGGATTCTCTTTCGAAGATTGCTCGAGATGGAGCTGAAATCGAGTTTTCGATCCGGTTGATGGCGCCGTTTGGCGGATGATTATAGGCGGCCGTTAGGATCACCGATCGGAAAGAAACGAGCCACTCACCGTTCCGATTGATGCTCCGATTCACCCATGAAATCCTCACCCATGGAAAAACGTTTTTCCAAGAAAGCTCGGGCACACCTCGGATACGCGTTCGTTCGAATCAACTTTGATCACGGATTCGCGCCAACCAAGCGTACACGCAACAAGTTTTCACTCTTTTTTCCTTTCGTCCTCGATAAAAAAAAAAGAGAGACGAAGGAACACTCGGTTCTCCGCTCGATTTATCGGTTCGAAATTTCGAAATTCGCCGATGCGTTTCGAAATAAAAGGAGAATAAAACGATCGGGACGATGCGCAGAAGCAGACGCCGCAAACGCATCGCCGCCACTGGCAAACCTGGTCTCTACTAGGTTGGAGAACCGGACGAGGGCCATCCCCGCCATGATTTCGCTGCGAGGAACGGGCCTTAAGGCTTGCTCACAACCGCGAGCTCATCCCAACCGATTCGCGCTCGATCCTCCTTCGAAAGTGTCTCTGGTGTTTCTCGTCTCGAAACGTTTTTTTCTGTCTCTCTTTTTCTCTCTCTTTTTCCGAGAGAATATCTTCTCCTCTTGGACGAGAATTTGTTAATTTGAGATTCGTTCTTCTCTCGGACATGTTTAAATAATAATAGTAGTAATAATACTTTTTAACAAATCTCTTCCTTTTTAACGAATTTATCGTGTGAATTGTTGCAAAGATATCGGAAAACTTTGAACGAGATAAGATTTTTGCACGGTTTGGATTTTAACGGAATCCGAAGAAAATAGCGGAACCGCTTAGATAAGAAATTTTCTGCCACAGCTGGGAGAGGTTTTTGCTAAGAGGCGTAACTACCGCTTAAAATACACGTATGATCCTAGCCCTTTGATTAACGGCCGTACTTTTAACCTACTTTCCTCCTATTATTTCATCGAGTTACATCTCATCGCGCATACATTCTATGTTTGGTGAAAAGCCTGGTTCGAGATAAGCGCGCACACGTTTTCCGGGATAAATTAAATTATCGCCGATAACATCTTTCGGAAGCGAGATTTACGAAGACGAGAGGATGCCTCGGCCCGCCTGAATTACGCCCGATACGATCGAACGATGCGTGGCGATAACAAAAATGCGGTATCAATTTTCCGTCCAACGACTACTTTCCGCCCGCCTCGAATCTATCGAAACTACCACTCGGGAGCCCTCCGTTGAAATTCAACGAATGTTTCTCTTCGAGAGAAGCCATTGAACGACGTTGGATGTAAAGCAAGGATCTCGTGGGTTGGAAAGGTCCGAGAATGGATTCTTATTAGACTTGGAAGATCCGTTGGATCGATCGGTCGATAGAGACGGTGGACGGCGAAGAAAGTATGGTGGAGATTCGGTTCGAAAGGAAGGAAGGAAGGAAGGAAGAGAGAAACGGCGATTGGAAATTGAAGCGACGTCGCGTTTAGGTGGACGACCCCGCGCACGGGACGTCGGGCGTCGACCCGACGTCGAGAAGAGTTTGAGAGGGAGCGGCCGGCCGGTATGAAATCGACACCGTGTATCAGCACGGGAGAAAGCCGATTCTCGAGGCGTTTTCTTAAGGTGGCGGAGCCACGCGTTACCGGATTTCAGAGCTCGCGAGGATGAAATTCATCCGGACCGGAAACGCGAGGAAAAGGGGGGTAATCTTGGCGAGAGGTGTAGAATTCGCCGAGAAAAGGTTTTACGCTCGCCGAACAATGACGGATCTCGGTTTAAAAGGAGACGCGATACGATTTTATTATTCAAAGAGGATGGAACGTTCAACGACTTTGAATCCTAATTTTTCGACATTCGAACGAAATAAGCTTGTTCAATTCTGAATTCGTGCGACGAGGAACGAAATAATCGATGAAGGAAAAGAAAAGGAGAAATAAAAAGGAAGGAAAAAGGAGGGATTCGCCTCCTTCGAAGGATAAAATATTATCTCTCCTCCGGTCGGAATGCGAACGCGGGTCGGGGATCGTTCTAGAATCCGACTTGTTGTATAACACTGTGTCACTTATCATACTTGTCTCCGACAATTAGACTAAATTGTTCTTGTCTCTGCCAGCTCGCTTTAGAATTTTAATCGCGACCCGATTTCCGTAGTTGATCGGGGAAGACGGAACGAAGGACGGGGCGTAGAAGAAGACGGGTTCAACCGTGAAACAAAGTAACCGCATTTTTCTACCGAATCGTCGATCTTCCCCGTTTTTGCTCAAAGCCTCTCTCTGTAATTTGTCAAACCGATCCTCCAAACGTACAAAGATAAAACCAGTTATATCGTTAAAACTTTAACTCTGTTTCCGAATTTCCAAAATAGAGGAGCGTCTGTCGTCGAGGCTTATCTTTTCGTATCTTTTCGCGATTAATTAATTCGTTGGATATAATGGAAAGAAAAACGCACGTTTTTCGAAGGAAGGAAACATCCTCTTCTCTGTTGGCCTCGAACAACACAATCCTCCGAACGGCAGAATCAAAACATTGGAGGTTGGAAACGATGATGGGATGCAAATGGAGGACTCGACAGGACGACCCTTATCGAGAATTAGCCCGAAGAGCGAACCGATCTCGAGCTAAATTTTCGAGGATGAATCGCGACGACCGGCTATCGAGAATTCGTCTTAATCTCGTTGACGGTTGTTCCAATCGAGCGAGCGGCTGTCTGTCGGCTTCTGGACGTATACCCCGAGAAAGAGAAAAATGGAGGATATCTGGAGGTTGGAGAGGGCGAAGGAGCATCGGAGAAGAAATTGAGAGGATAAAGAGCGTTCGTGGGAGACGAATACGCATCGCCATCCTCTTTTACGACCAACCATTGCTCGTAAACCATGAAATATCGACAGAATTCGAGAATCCGATTTGCTTTGAAGTTGAATCGAAATTATGATTTTATTGGAAGGAATATATATACATATATATATTCGATTTAATTGGACAAAGAAAAAAAAAGTCACGTTTATTTATTTATTTTTTCAACTCGTCCCGAAAGCGTCCGAGCCATTCGGAGGGAGAATCTTTCTTCGTAATTAATCGAACGATTGTACAGTCTCGTTGGCACGCGAGACGTAAAAATGGTAGGCGTATTTATACCAGAGATATTTATCCATCCGATAATAATAAGCGCGTTTGGTCGATGAACGTCCTTGTTATTCCACGTTATTCCAAGTCTTTCATCTTGCGGCCAAGTCGGACGTGAAACGAAGCATTGTTCGAGATGCGGCTCGCCGCCATGTATTATTCTTTTCATTACGAATTTTTCTTTTCAAACGGCATTCCCTGCTCTCGTCAATGAACTCGCGTCATCGCTCGTTTTAGCTTCGCCGTAATTATTCCGATTACCTTTATTATTATTATTATTATTATTATCGTTGTTATTATTGGAGCAACGAGAATCCCTCTCGTTTTTGTTCGTTGTCAGCGATAAATACGATTTGCGAGCAACGGGTTCGCTTTTACAACCTATTTGCGTACAATACCGCCACGCGAATGATACGAATTACGTATCCGTTGAATATGACGGATGAGAGATCCGAATTTAAAAATACACGAGAATGGATGTACAGGCTCGAAAGGAATGAAAACGTTTCTTTCTCTCCCTCTCCCTCTCTCTCTCTCTGCTAACGTTCGATTCACCAGTGAATCGCAAAGGATCGCCCAACTGCTGGAGTGCAGATGGAGTGGAACCGCGTTCGAGCGAGAGACACGAGTTTGTATACTTGGCGGATGGCATCTTCGTTCGCGCTCGATTCGAAGTGCGATTACTTTGATTCCCTTAATCGAAGACGGTACGCGTCAATGCGACGCCTGTGTCGAGCGGACACAAAGTGATACAGCTCCGATTTCGAGCGAGTGTCGATTAATCGGACACGAGCCAGCCTCCCCGTCACTCCTTGTTTTTGCGCGTCGAAGCGGCTCGATGATCGGCGCCTCTCCGTCGCTTTTCCTCCATCTCGTTCAACCTTGGCGGAATCGAGGCCTCGATTCAAGCGTTGCACGAGGGGAGTGGAATAATAGGATAATTTCGTCGATGATCAAGATCGAGCAGTGAAATTGCGCACGAAAAAAAAAGTGTGGGAGTAGAACGGTTTGTTTGGATCGAATCGCTTGGACGAGGTCAGCCCGCGATTACGACGAGCACGTGATTGATAGCAATCCCCTCTGAGAAAGCGATATTAAAATGTTATATACGCCTCCAATTTTCTCTCTGGTCGGCGAATAATCGCGTCGCATCGACGAGACGGTATCGGAACGGAAATAAAAACTCTGGTGGAAGAATCGCGCGAAAGATAACAGTTTTATAAAGTCGTGAAAACGGGAGCCGTGAAAAAAGAAGAAAGAAGAAAAATTCGTTGGAAAGCTATTGGAATCCTTGTTTGAAACAAACTCTTTTCTTTGGTCGAGTGTGCGCGCGGGCGCGTTCTATCGAGGGAGGAAAATATGGGGAAAAAGTGGCGGATCCGGTGCATTTACGCGGCGAAACGGAAAATTTGATCCCATTCTCCGCGCGTATTATCAAAGCCGCGAATATGTTATTCCCATTTCCTTGTCGCTCGCCGTTCTCCCTTCCGTTTTCACCGTCCGCCCTGCCCACATCCTGTCCCAATGCAATCAAATTACTCGCTGCTCGACGCGCCAACGGGGAAATGTCGTTAACCATGGTGGTTATCGCCGGTGCGTGTCGCGTGTCGCGCTTTAAATCGAGTTTCTACCTTCTGCACGATCGGCCCGGGCTAAACCCGATTTTTGTTTTCATCCGGACCAGATTCCCCGGTGATCGCGCCATCCCCCGAATCCCGCTCTCTCTATCTCTCTCTTCTTCGCTCTTGCGAAATTCTTCGAAATTCGTCGATTCGGAGGGCGCAGTCGATGAAGCGGACAATTTCTTTTTCCCATCCACGCTTCGTTTCTGACGAACGATCAGCAACGTATTCGCGTATTTTCGCGAATTCGAGATAAACTGGACGCGCAAAAAAGAAGGATATTTAGGACTTTGTTTCTGTTGAAAGGGGAAATTGGCGTGTATCGATCGCGGAGAAGGAAATATTTCGGAATCAGCGATTCGATCTCCGGGGTGAGGCGAATGTTGGTGGAACGAGGTTAACGCGTACGTAACCCTGTCGTTCGCGGGACGATCGTAAAACGGAGGCGGATCCGTGACACGGAAACGCGGGCGGCCAGGTTTGATCGAGAATAACGACGCGACGCTCCCGAGGGAGCGACAAATCTTAATTCCCGAGCACCGATTGCCCCCGTTTCCGCCTCGGAACTGGTTCATCGATAACGCCACTTCCGCCCGCCAATTCTCGTTTCGCGATTATTTTTCCACCGGCCGTGTACGCGTATCCGCGCATTCAAATTGCGCCTTTCTCCGACAAACAATACCAACGTATACATACGTGTAATATTCAGCCAGATGTACGTTTTTTTTTTTTTTCATCGGCATAGTCGAATAAAATTTTCGTCGAAAACGACGATTATCGTTTCGCTCGTTGACTCGTTAATTAGATTTCGCGTGACTGCGAAAATCTAATTTCGATTTTTTCCACGGAAAAAAAAAGTACGCCGCGTTTCATCGGTCGGATTAATCGGATTTCCCATTTCCCCTCCTTCTTTTTTTATGCACATTTTTATGGAAATGTTCCGTGAATGGCGCGAATGAACGCGGATCGACGATTGACGTCGCGAGAGACAAATCGTCGGGCGCGGAGCGTGACTGCGAAAGATACGCGATGAACGGATTCGCAAAATCCAGTATAATGTATCGCTTTGCTCGTTTTTTTTTTTTTTCGTTCCGACCTTTCATTCGCGTTTAAAAGAACGCGTACGTTTATCGTTAACGAAATTCTATATCGATATATCCGCCGTTCGTAAGTTCAGTCGCGGGATAAGTTCGTAGAAGCGAATCGAGAGTTGGCGATATCGCGCGATCGAGGATTCTAAACGCGGTTGACTTTTCAATGAAATTTCGAAATTCCATCGGACCGCCGCGCGGATTCCAATTGGGTCGTAATGAATGTTGGATACGATGCCGCGTATCTGTATTAAAGTGGCTTCATTTACGTTTAATCGGTTCTGCCGTGTAAATTGAATGGCGTACGAACATCCGGTTTACATTAATACGATTGATTTCTTCATTTATACATCGGAATTAAAATCCCGTTTAAACGTGCCGTTGTATCGATATCGATATACCATCTCGATACCCAGAATTCGCAATATTTTGAATATAGATCGAACGTAGGCACGTTTTAGCCATTATTAGCGTATATATATTTCGACAACTCGAAATCACCGCTGTCCAATATTTACCTTCCTCCTCCTCCTCGAATACCGAATAATTACCCAACTTTGGAGATCACCGAATCATCCAACTCGATGACTAAGAGTGGAAAGAAACTGATCGAGATCCATTTCGAGATCGATTTCATATATTCCAATACTAATATCGCGATGCGAGGACAGCGGTTTTCACAGATCTCGAGGAACGATCGGATCGGTTGCCCAATCGACGAACAATCGACGCGCGTCTTCCTTCCGCTCGAGCGGGTAATTCGAAGAGAAAATATATAGGGTGAAGTTATTCGGATAGATGCGGTTCCTTGGCAATATTAGCGGCACGTTGGTGGTATAGCCGACCTTGGGTTCAATCTCGCGGGAATTCGGGAACCTCGGCGGAAGTAAGGCTCCCCCTTCAACCCCGTCGCTGGCCGTTTCTCAACGGGGAAAAGAAGAGAGAGGAGGCGGACTTTATGCCTGTAAGCCGTCGTTATTGCTGCGGCGCGACGGTTTGCACGCCGCGGTATGCGTTTCATGAAAGATGGATCGCGTGCCACCGTTCCCTTATAGAGACCTCTCTTCCAGGGGTCATGCATTGGCCATGAAAAAGGCTTTGGACGTAAGAAGCGACTTTAACGTAATACTCGTGGTTGGAGAACACGCCACTTCCCCAATAATCTTTTTTCTCTCCTTCCTTTCTTTTCTTCCGGGGGAGGGAAATGTTTTAAATTACGGTGTCGTTTCGTGATCCTTTTTTTTTTTTTCCTTTCTTTTTTTTTGCAGTAATTTTTCGATACGAGGGAATATCGCAGCGGCGCTTTCGAAACGGCTCCTCGCGCGAGAGCGAAGGATTAATCGTTAATGTCGGACAGGTTGGATTAAATTTACCCCTGTTTATTAATGACTATGGGCGAGTACAGATTGTAGCGTGTGTACATCCGAATGTCAAATATTTGGTGTCCTGGCAGAGATAATCCTGGCGCAAATGTTTGGTAGAAATTTACTCGGAAACTTGGATTGATACGTTTCTAAATCGAAATCACGCGAAACTAATATTTTCGAAAATAAACAACGGCCTACTTTCGAAGGGTTTCGAAAATCGTAGGAATCTCGATCCCTTAGGAAATTAGTATTCGATTTCGTTTCGATCAGAGGGGGGGGAGGGGACGCCGTTGCGAAAGTTGCGCGGATACTCGCAAACTTTTCACCCGTTGTTGCTCGTGGCCGTGATCCGTGGTGGTTGCCGTGGTGGTGGTGGTGGCTCGTCGTCGAGGCTTAGCCGCACGCGGCGCTTTATCAACGTTGTAACGAGCTGTCGCCGTTATTGCCGAGGTGTCTCCGTTACCACGGAAGCTGACGTGGCGTTTCTAATAAAACGATCGCGCCGCCAAGGTAGCCTGCATTGTGTGTCAGGATCGTGGGAGGAGATGTTGGTAAAGGGCTCGTGTTAACGACCCGCCCAGCTTCCCTATATAATCCTGCGGTGGATCAATTCCAGTCGACCACCACCACCGCCGCCATCTGGAGAGAGAGAGAGAGAGAGAGAATCGTCCGACCGCATCCACGGCATCCTCTTCTCGAGGCAAACGATCGAATTTTCGTTACCTCGATCGCGCCCCTTCGTTCCATCCCCTGTTTTCCTCCACGACGGCCTCCACTCTCGCGGTGGACGGTAGACGGAATGATTTCTCGATTCCTTATAGTCGAGGTTTCTCTTTCTTTTTTCTTTTTTTTTTTTTTTTCAAGTACGCTGTTCGAGGAAATTCTTGGAACGGCGGGGACGAGTTTCGGGGAAAACGACGTGCACGATGACGACGAGCATTATCGAAAAGCGATACAATTTGGTTTCCGGCCCTTGTTCATCCGATTCGAATCGTTCTCTTTTGCTTCTCCCCCCGTACGATTTCTCGCTCGTAATATCGAAACGATATTTTCCATTTCCCGTTTCATTCCATCGCGGTCAGAGAGGCGTTATCGATCGTTGTCTGTTGTTCGCGCCAGGCGTAAGACGGTGCTGGTAGATGCAGCGGAACGAGTAACGACGGTACGCGAATCTGATTAATTTTAATTGGCCTTTTCAGGGGGTGGAGAGGTAGGGAAATTTTGAGCATTGTTGACGGTACAAATTTACGGTGCGGATTGTCGAGTATGTAAGCTCGTGTGCACACACAGAACGTAATTACCGTTGCTAATCAAGCAAATAGCGGTGATTATGACAACGGGATTCGCAAGAGGACTTACCGCCGGTGAGTCCGGTAAACAGTGCGCCTCCATTAACCGGAGGGATAGTCGTGTTTCTCTTGCTTGTTTGTCTACGTTTGAGCAAAAGCTTCTTGCTCCGCTCTGCCTTACGGCCAGCCAAACCGCCGCTCTCCCTTTGTGCCAACACCCGTCCTTACGATTTTCGTGCGTAAACTTTAACCGATAATCCTCTCTTTCGTTCTTTCTTTTCTTTTCTTTTCTTTCTTTTACGCATCCTTCCGACTTCTCGACACCGAATCTCGTATTTCACGAACGACGAGCAAAGATCAAAACGCGGTATATTCGTAGATATTTCTTCTTCCTGCGAATCCCCTGTTGTTTCTTCCTCGAGGATTCCGCCCTTACGGTTTCGTTGCCCTCGAAGGCGTGAAATAACGTGAACGTCCTTCCGACGTGTCTAATTTCGCGTCCATTCTCTTGTGATTACTCGCGATTAAGCAACTCGCGTCGATTACCGTGTTTCGATCGATAAAGGAAAATGGAATGCACGAAACGACGTCATTTAATTGTTTTCAGATATTCGAAATAAGGGGAAAAGGTATCGTTTTCGTAACGCGAGGAGAAACGAGCGGTTTCGCGTACATTAGCAACGAACTGGGTCTTTATCGGGGAGAGGGGCGTATTTTAAGAAAAATGTCGAAAAATAACGCGGTAATATTCTATGCTATCTCAAATGCTGCGCCTCAGGGATATTCTTTACGAGTCCGTGGAGAGACGTGGTAACGTTTCCCGACTCTCTATCTAATTTTTCCTTCTTTATCCGCGAAAAAATTTCACCGTGAAACCGTGTATACGGACAGAAATATCCACCGTTTCGCGTGATATTTTTTTCTATAACTTTTCGATTCGAGATAAACGTAGCCGAGAATACGAGTTTTCTAAATCAAATTAACCAAGACGTGTATTCGAGGGAACGCGATTTATTCGCTGTAAATGCACGGCTGCGACGGTTATAATAACGGAACGTGATTAATCAAAGGGGTTGTTTTTTCGCGAGGAGAAAGAGGAAAAAGCAAAAAGTCAAGAATCGGCAAAAAATGCACAGACAACGGCGCGAGTAATGCATCAAGCTACGTCAAATGTAACGTGGAATATAAGTGGTGAGGGGAAAATTACGGGGAGGACGAATGTAGGAGCGCGACGCAAGAAAGGCCCGAAGGATTTTGGCAAGCGGCGCGGAGAGATTTGGAGGGACGGCATTGTCGGGACCCGACTCATTGTTCGCCTCATTGTTTCTCGTCACGTGCCACCCCGTCCCTGAATCGAGGAACCCTCTCCCCCCGCAAGAGAAACACACCCGCCCGAAAGTTTTCCGGAGACGTGAAGTTGGCGAGGGAAACGGGGGAAGGGGGAAGTTTGGCGTTTTCGATGATAAATGATTGGACGGTGATAAATTAAGCCTCTTTCCGCGAGACGCTGTCGTAAAGTCCATATTCGCGATATTATCGTCGCGGTGGTGCTCTTCCACCGAATAAATTGGCATAAATTCGACGCGATCCGACGTCGATATCCAGGAGAAATTTCACGGTCGAGGACGGCTACGATAGCTCAAGATTTTAATATTTCTATTCCTTCCTTCAACTCGACGTTCCTTCCTCGACGTTTCGAAACGGAGAAATCGTAGCACTCTTCTTCCGATGATAATCCGACTTAGCCGAAAAGTCGAACGAGGTTTAATCGGTGGGACGTTGATCGAATACGGTTCGGTAGCGTGGTGAGATTGGGATCGAAAGTGCGTGGAGCAGCGGCAGGTGGGTAGGTTGGGCGAAACGTTTAAGAAACGTCGACAACGGGACAGGTGAAATGTTTCTTTTTCAGGAGCGAATATCTGTTTGGGTGGCGCGTTGGCAGGTAATTCGTCCCGCGCGACGGATGGATCGATCCTCGTGGCCCCTTTCTCGGGACGCGATACGAGCGTCGTGAAAGAAAACGGTGGGAAACGGTGGGAGAGAATACGTTTTTCCATCCGGTGGCGACGAATGATAAATCGTCGCCGTTCTCGAGCGCCCGCTCCTCCTATGGACGAGTATATTTAATGTCTCGCCAACTCCTTTTCCCGCGAAGATCAACTTTACGTCACGACAACGATCCACTTGGGAATGGGTGGGGGAAAAAATTGCTAGAAAAGGAGGAAAACGTCGAGACTTTATAACCGCCGACACTCCGGATCGGTTTATTTCTCTTAAAAGGATTCGTTCGTCCTTCGGAATGCTCGACATTTTCTTTAATCCCGATCGATTATCCACTTGCGTTATAATATTTATACATTTTTTTTTTTTTTTTGCATTCGGTTGAGTTCGAGTATCGCATCTTGGCAATTTTACGCAAATGCGGACGAAACGTGGTTTGACGAATAAGTTCTTAAAAGTGTCTTCCGAGTGGGGCACAGGTTTCGAAGGGGTTGCGATAAATAATAATTTCCGCTTATGTTTACAGATATGATATACGGCTGCGTAACGTCTACGAACTTTCTTCTACACTCGCAAGTTTTTTAATATCGCGCTAGTCGCGATCGATGCGAAGATAGGAACAAAGTCGTAACTCGATCTCGTTTCATTCTTCAATTTTGAAGATATCGCGTAATAAATTTGTTACGTCGCAACGATAAATTGTTAGCGTTCGATCAGAGTGAGAGAAGCGAGATCTTTCGCGTATCGGAGAAAATTGTGCCATCCGAGTCGCTTTTCGATTCATCCTCGAACGATTAGCCGAGATACAATGCATCCGTGGTGTGCTTCGCTACGAAATGACCGAGTGACCTACATTTTCTTCTCCTGGGAACGCGTCTATCGCTCGTCTGGACATTGGAGATAACGAACGATTAAAAATTACTACCTTTTCCCTTCCTTTACGCGATATCTCGAGAATCGCATCGAGACGAACAGAAAAGCGTTTTAAACGGCAAGATTAATCGCGAACGATCGTTCGCTCCTCAAAAATCGCAAACCATTATTTCCCGAGTTATTCGAATTTTTCCTTTTTTTAATTTTAATGAGCTCGTACGATTGAATTTCCGTTTCATTCGCCGTTGGGACTGGCGAATAAATCGTCGAGGGGGAGGGGAGATGAATAATCGGGACAGATAAGCCGATAAGCTCGAACGCAGACTTGAAATCACGGGTATGGATTCTATCCTGTAATCGTATTTCCCGCGACGAAATCACCGCGGCGATCGTTGCGGTTCGGCCGAAATCGATCGTATACTCGAAAATACGCGCCGCGCGATGACCGGTTGCAATCAAACCGCGTTTCGATCATTCTATTTTCCCTAGTCTGATTTTCGACCGATTATTCTAGCGCCTTGACGCACGATTTCCAACCTCTCGAGCCGCCATCATTTCCATTCGTTGATCGGTCTATCGAATCGTCGGGTCGAAATGACGCGGAAATCAGCGGGCCAACGGATCTCACCAACGCGACGAAACTAAACTCGATCTCGTTTCAAGTCTACACGCGTTTTAAATAGCCGGCGCAAAGCCTCGTTTCCCTCGAACGGCCGATCGTTTCTCGTAATTCTAACTTTCGTTCCCTTTTCTTTCCCCCGAAATGTTGCCGATTTATCGTATCGAATCCGAGCTAGGAATTCATCCCACTGGAGCGTAAACCGTCGCAGGTATAAATTGAAGCCCGGGATGGGAACTCCAATCGAATCGAAACTTCTTCCCCGACCGCGATCCAGGTTTACGCGCATAGGGAACGTCCTCATCAATAATACGAGGCGGTGAATGGCTGGTTTGTCCGCTGGAAACGCGGAAGGGCGGTGTAGGCCGCGGCCGGAGCCGGGTAAACGTGACCTCAAAATCAGCATGCAAATTCGCCGGAATAATTATTCCGTGTGACCGTCTCGCCCGACGGGGCAGCCGCGGATCCCTCTGATTTAGGGGCACTCCCTCCAAGATGCATCCGCAGAGGTTGAACGGGAGAAACGTGGACGCGCGGCGGGATTTGCGCGCCGTCCACGAGTACACGTTTATTCGGATTAACGGTGGATACGGGTGCTTGACGAACAAAGATTGTCGGCTTTGTCGCGGTCGCAGCGATATTTACGAAATATTTGTCGTTCGAAAATTTCGGATAATCTCACGATACTTGCTCACGAAAGCGATAAACCCTTGATAAACGATAAACCCTTGAGAGAAAGAAAATTACCGATCGGTGAAAAGTAAATCGTAGGAGGGAAAGTTTTTTCATCGCGATGTCGAAGGTGTTGAAACGCGTTCCGGATTTATCGTCAGCGGCGCGCGCGGTTCGCGATACACGCGGCATAATAGGGGGAGGGGTGCAAAACAGGGGATTTGCCGTGGGGGGATCGGTTGGCACGGTAAACAAGGATGAACGCTTGGAGGCTCACCAGACCGTGTTTAATTAATCGGCAGTCCATTAGCGGCTAAAGTGGTCGCTGTGTTTTCCTTTTGTCCGAGGCGAGGATAAAATCCCCCGTTTCATAGGAGACGTCGCAACAGAGTCGTTCGATCTCTCTTTCTCTCCCTCTCTCTGCCTCTACAACAAAGCGTACCAATGATTCGGCTACTCGTAGTCGCCTCGACTCGCCACTTCTGCTCTCGCTCGGCTAATGGCGGCGTTTCAAAGCGGCGGGAAGAAAGGGAATGGAGAAAGAAACGCAGAAAGAAGGAGAAAGAAGAGGAAAAAGAAGAAGAAGATTCCTCTTCACTCTCGTCAAGTCTCTAAGAGCGAATATATATCTATATGTATATATATATATATATATATATATATATAGCGAAAGGGTGAGAATGGAAGGATTAATCCTCCGTTTACGAGGATGACAAGGGGGTTGTCGTTAGAGAGATCGCGAAGAAGAGGACGGATTCCACTACTTCGTCCCCGCCGGTTATTATTCGCGTCTCTGGCGAAGCTGGTCGAACAATTACGCTCGTCAAAGAAGGGCTGGTTGTTAAAAGTGACGAGTTTGCCTCGTGGCTTGATTTCTCCTCTCGAGGGTAAATAATTCAACGTTTCAACGTTCCTTCGTTCCTCGATCCTCGTAATTTACTCGGGCCGAATTTCTTTCTTAATCTTTCCGGACCGACCACCGTTCCCTCCCCGGCTGACAAACGACGATCGTATCTTTTTCCACCCTCTTATTCCGAGGGTGTTTCGGCCGGAGTCCCGAGATCGAGCGCGAGGCTCGTGCACAGAGCTTAGCTGTAAATTTATTTTCCAGCGGGCAACCGGAAGTCCCGGCGCTGCTTCTCGAGAAGCCCCTCCAGGCTAGCCGGACACTTGAGCTTTCATTGTTTACGGCAGCAGAGAGGGTTGGTACGGAAGGGAGGGGGGGGATTGCAGTTTTCCCAAGAAGAGGTTAGTCTGACCGCTTCCATTTCTCTGCACGGTCGAAGCTCGACCCCGTTTCGTACTTTTCACCTCGTCCTTCGAAACCTGCCTCTCTTTATCTCTCTCTTTATTCTCTCGTTTCTCGTTGTCGATCCGAGGAAAGGAGAAAGTATAACGAGAAAGGGGAGGAGCGTTTTGTTTGAGAACGAGCGATATAAATGACTTTTATCCTGGTCGGAATGAATTTTCTCCAATTTTCTCTTTGCGTCGATAAATTGATACGTTGCAAGGATGTTTATTAAAAAAAAAGGAAAGGAAAAAGGAAAGAGAACATTTAGAGGCATTATTTCCTCGCTTCTCGCATATTGAAAGCCTATACCTGGTTCGTCGCGCGACGAAAATTCTTGTTCCCTTTATATATATTCATCGGTGAATATTTAACCGAGGCCGAAACAGGGGGGATCAATCTGCTTATTCTTCAAATATTCAACAGTTTTTTACGGAGAGACAATTTTATTTAATGTTTTTCTATGCACGTGCCACCACCAAAGGATCTCGTAATTCCGTCAGGCTTAAAAGGAAAATATCGGTCTCCGTGTTTCTCTTTCTCGACGACGACGTCGACGACGACGACGACGACGATGGCGACGACGATAGCCCAGGGCGCTGCCACTGCAGAATTTCATACGTCCACTTTATATCGCGAGAGTATCTCGTTATTTTGTCTCAATTTCATCCTTTCCGCGGCTCAAGAAAAATATACCACTGATCTTTACCATTTACCTCCTCATCCCCGTCCCCTAGACATTGTCCACGAAAATGGTGAGAAATGTCCGATTTCCAGATTCTCTTTTCGCGCGATGAAAAGAAATTTCGCTTCGTTTTTCATCGCTCGAACAATTTCTTCTCGATTCCATTATTACAAATTACAGCATCTTGGCGGAGAGATATCGACGGCGAAGCGAAACGAAAGTCTGGGGATTAAAACACGCGGTGTACTTCAGCGGAAAGGTTAAAAGCTCTCTCTTTCTCTCTCTCTCTCTCTGTGCATAAACGAGGGTTGCGCGATGGGTTTGGTTCCGCGCATAAAAGAGGTAATGACGGGTCGGAGGGGCCGGTGGTTGGCGACACGGAGGAATAATCCGTGGGTCCGGGGACACGGTTGTTGGAATAATCGAATTGTTTAGCGCGGGATTCGGTAATACTCGGCGCGATTCGCAATGGCGGGGTTCACGAGGAAGCACACGCGCAACGGAAAGCCTCGGCTCGTTCCTATTGGAACGTGCTCGCTTTGTTCGCGTGCCAATTGCAGCCGTTAATTGGCTATAGCCAATAAAGCGTTGATTAGCAGCCGGTCAGATATATCCGGGGATCCGCTATCTGTGTCGCTGGCTGCGTTTGTAGCTGCGTGTTTGGCTTAACGCTTCATCAAAATGGCGTCAAGTTTATCGATTGCTCGCCCGCGTGTCCCGTTCGCGTTCACCACACGCGCGTTTAATTTCGAACGCGAGGAGGATGTTCCGTTCGAGCTCGCCTCCTTTTCCCTCCCTCTCTCTTCCTCTACTTTTTTCCGACCAATAAAGAGAATGGAAGGTGGAGGGAAGAGTGTTCGAAGAGTTTTATCAATTGTCCGTGAATTCTCGACGAGAGGAAGGCGAAAAATCAAATTGGCCCTTCTTCCTGGCCACGAACGAAAACGATTGCTCGAAATGGGAGAATTTTAAACGGTGTGCAATTGGGCATGTTTTCGTCGTGTCGCAGGAAAGTTGGAATTAATACTTAGGAGTAGCGGCGCATCGAAGTTGGATCGGTGCCATTTAACCGGCAACCGTTTCCACGTACGATCGATGCGACGTTTGTTCCGCGAACTTGGTTCGTTATAATCATTCTGAATCTTATGGGTCCCCGAAAGAAATTCCAACGCGTGCAACTCGATGATTCGCATGCGGATACGTGACGAGCATCTGCGCCACGATATCGCGTATGTTCACCTGGCTCGGCCGTTTGCCAGTTATAATCGATAGGTGTGATCGCCACCGGTAGTTAGTTAACAATGTGACAATGAATGAATGGTTCATCGAAATGGAGCCGAGCCGCGAGTTCCAAGTCGAAGGGAAGTTGGCGAAGAGGCGATCACCTCCCTGAGACTCTCGTTTTCTTGAAACTCAAGAAAAACGCGCGAGAATTTGCAATTTTCCTTCCCTTTCCTCTTTTTTCTTTCTTTTTTTCCCCCTCTTCGTTAAATTCCACTGATATTTCCAGTCTTTTATTCATCGAAAAGAAATACGATTCAAATTTATACGATAGCGAAGGAAACACACCCACGTATAAAGCCCGGTTCCTTGGATTCGCGAGATATTCAAAGAAGTCGTGTAACTATTCCGATAGTGTAGCGCGTATCGGTACGTACGTATCGGCAAGTCGTTGTTCGACGTTGCTCGAATGCTCGACTCGAACCGAGGCCACCTCCTTCTTCCATATCCACGGTTCGAGATCGAGGTGGAAAATATTTTTCCTCTGCCATTTTCCTCCCGGCGCGGCAAGGGCCGCTCACCCATAAAAGCGGTCGCCACTTCGCCTCTCTCCTTTTTTTCTTTCTTTTTCGCCTCGCGCGCGGCGACACGAGAAACGGCTTATGCCGCGTTCGCACGCCACCTACCACCGTCCACTCGTTTCTCCCCCCTTAAAGAATCTTAATTCCTTCCTTGCTAGATCGAATCGAGCCTTCGAAACGAAGATTCGTGTAATATGGGTCGTTGTTTCTTCCCACCTTGTCGTTGCAAATTGAGCAGGAGATTTCTCTCTCTCTTTTTTAAAAAACCGTTGGTATTTTGCGTTGCAAGGGATTATTTCGCCGCTAAGGGTAATATTTTTCTCCGAGGGAATGCGTACGATTAGATTTAAACGGGGGAACGGATAGGGAGAGGATACTTCGCGGCCCCCATTCCACTCCCTTTTGTTGTTTGTTTTTCTTTGTACATCCGAATTTACAGCGCAATTTTCGCGCAGCTGACTGGGATAATGCAATTTTGCCGGGACACGACTTAAATCGGCAACGATAAACCCGGTTCGTCGGCACGATACCTTTTAGTCGCGCGAAAAAGCGCGAGAGTCCGGGGTACGGGGAGTTTTCTTTCTCGAGATGAAAATGAGATCGGCCGAGAAACGAGATCCGTTTAGACGACGTGTTTAATGGTTTCATTAACGAAACAGAGAAATGAAAAAACGGAATGGAGAGGGAGGAGGAAAGGCAAACTCGGGAAAGAACATCTTTCCGCTTTCTTTCCTCCTCCATTTCCTCTCCCCTTCGATCTTTCCATCCACGGTTACATTGTTTCGTTCGGAAGAGTAGGCAATATCTGTAGAAGAAAACAAGATATACGAGAGATTATACGCGATCGATGGAGGATCGAAGAAATTTTCACGCTCTCTTCTCAAACGAAGCGTTTAAAGTATATTCAGGTTTCTTCCGCAAAAGTTTCGGCGACGGATTTCACGAAAATCTTTCGTTTTCATTCCGAAAAAAATCTGCCGACATTTGGCAGTGCAAATAAGACGACACGGTTTCGGATGAATAGCGTGGAACATCCAGGAAATAGATTGCGTTTCGAATATTCGTGTTTATCGAATATCCAGTGTCGTTGCACAAAACGTGTCAGGCGTAACGTGTCATTTCCATATAACGTAACCTCGGAGGAGCATATTTTTCCGGATAAATCCGACCGATAATGGATGCACGTACGCTCGTACTCGATGAGGATGCTCGTTAAATTACGGTCACAATAGCCTTTTAATTTTCCCCGCTTACCGCCGACCTGTTCGATCCGGTATCTCCAGACGCTGCTCATTGTCGGCGAGGATTGTCGCGTAGCGTGCGTTCGGTCCGCCGATTGACGTCTCGTGAATCGCTCGCTCGTACATCACCTGGACAATATGCGTATTGTGCGCTGTACAACGGGGAGACGTCGTATTGTCGCCTATCCCCGAACTGGGAAAAAACGTTTCCGCGTCATCGATCGATCGGAACCGTTCCTCGAAGGAAAGTTATCGAACGATAAGTGCGCGGAGTTGAGGAGACGTTCTCCATTCCTTCTTCCCCTTTCTCTCCCCAAATGAAACTTGGTTTAACGGCCGATGAATTCGCGAGATTTCGACACCATAATCGTAATCCATAATCGTATCGTAAATACGTGGCGGAAATAAATTAATTCGTTTTAATCGTTGTTGTGCTCGATGATGAGTTTGGAAGGAAGCCACTGGTTCCCGGGCAACTCTTAAACACGGTTTCCAACGGTTATCGCCGTTGGAAAGAAAGAAGAAATTGCTGTTTGGAACGGTTTTAAACCCTTTCGCAGACGTCGCAACGAGTTTTCGCGGCGATTAAGAGGGAAGTTTCCGGCCGGAGGGCAATTCGCCGAGGAGGGGGTGGAAGAAAAAAAGAGGAAGAGGAGAATAATTTAGCGAAACGATTAAACTCCGGGCCCTCCAACTTTTCGGCCACTTCGGGCGGCGGTGGTCGAAAGGGATGGCTGATGCTCGGCGGCGAGCCGAGCGAACCGAGACTTCCGCTTAAATGATCCCCCCTCTTTCTTTTTCTCTGTTTCAGGTAAGAGACGTGTCCGCCAAGTTGCAACGTCGCGATATTACCGGGAGGCGAGCGGTGAGCGAGAGAAATTTATAACGTTGGGAAACTTTCGCATCCCTCGGCGTGGTTTATTTTATTCCCGCGTGGGAGTAAAGATAATCTTGCGATTATCGATCAAACGAGAGGGGTTAGAAGTTGTATCGGGGATTATTTCTAATTTTCCTCGTTTCTTCGGCCGAGAAAGCGTCGATCGCGACGATCGGTCTGGAAGAGAGAGGTAACGGCGAAAGGAAGAAAAATGAAGGTGGAAAACGGGGCCGTGCCGTCATCGATTAATCGTGGGGAAAATTAATTGAAATCTGTTTTCGAGAGGCCTTTTCTTTCCAAGATCTCTCCATTCTTGCGTGTCTGTTGAGCAAAAGGATATCGGTGACGCGTGATATCGACGACGAAATTTTCCAATACGTCAATTTTTTTCCACGCAGAAGGTGGAAGACAGTTCAAATTCTTCGCCGCAAAATCTGAAACGATGGAGGTACAATAGAAAGATCGCCAATCTCTTTATTTAATCTCGTCTCGTCTCGTCCCGAGTCAAGTCGTGCCGTTTTATCGTTCGCAGAGAAGCGACGAAACACGCGTCCACGGTGTTTTAATCAGAAATCCGTGGAGCGTGGTGTAGGAACGCGAAGGAGGTAGGGACGAACGGTGAATATTTTTCTGTGCGGGTAGTTCTCGATGGCTTCATCAAGGGGGAATCATCCTCCACCCCCCGTTTTTCGCCGCATCGCGAAATATTCCCAAGGATCTTTTTCCACGAGCTCTCTTTCTTTCTCTCTCTCTCTCTCTGTCTTCGCCGCGATTCTCCGCTTATTTCGCGTCGTCATTACGACGAAATACTTCCGAAAATCCACCCTTCCATCCCCTCGTATTATTTCTCTAAGAAAGGTTTTACGTTTATACATATATATATATATATACACGTTTATATTTGTATATTGATGTCGGTGAGCGCGGCTGTGTACGCGCGCACAAAAGGAAAAGTAGTCGAGCAATTTCCGCAATTACTTCCGCTTCCGCACAAACGCTTCCTTTCTTCCGTCGACATTGACGTTCGTCGCTTTGCCGGAGTCTCTTCTTCCGTCTCCGATATTTTTTTCCCCCCATTTTTTCTTCTTCTCTCTCTTTTTTTTCTTTATCATCTTCATTTTTATTCCTCGTTTCAAGCGACAAGGTAACTGCGCCGCGCGGGCACAGTTCTCGTTGCGAAAATACCCTAATAACTCCGTACTGATAATCGATAAACGTCTGTCCGATCGCACGTATTCATAGAATGATTTTCAAGGTGGAGCTAAATTTTTATGCAACATCAATTTATCGCGCTCCTCTTCGTTGTAACTTTTGACGAAAAAGAAAAGTTTCGTGACCACGCGCGGATATACGCGTAATTTCGAGAAAAGGCAAAAAATCGTCAACTCGATCGAAACATCGGTGGAGAAGTAAATAATAGGTCAGCAAAGTAGGACACGCGTATCCGCGGATCGGGAAACGTATTAGCGCGATAAATAAATTGGCTGGTTCTGACAATTTCTATCGTTTTTCACGTTGTTCGCGTTAACAGTCGTAAACCGTGGTCCTAAACGGGCCGTTCTCATCGCGTTACACCGGACACAAATCTCATCGATACGTCGGTTTAATGACCGTTCCGTTTTTACGCTCTCGTTCTCGAATGGAGGGATGCAGCGTTCAATTTGGATGATCGCGCTCGTAAAATCCCTATCGAATTTCTTATTACGTCCGGTCGTGAAAAAAATTGTACGTGCCGATCGATCGCGATTACCATAGTAAAATACGGATTACAATTCGAAGATACGACGAACGTTATCGAAAGAGAGAGAGAGAGGGGAAAAAAAACAGAAAAATATTGGATGTTTACGCAAGAGTTTACTCCATTAGTGATTTACGTAACAAATTATTCTTCGATACGATTTGCATATTCAAATTCGATTCGTTTTAAAATAACAAGGAGGGTGAAATTATTCGAGAGAGGAGCAAAGAGTTACTCGATAAATTATCTCCCACTGTTCTTCTTTCTCTTTCTCTTTTTCTTTTCCTCCCTAAATTCGATTATCCGCGAATTTAATTTTACCTTGGAATAATTTGATGCGCGCATCAATCTGGAATGTGCGGGATTTCGGGGGATTGAGCGGGAAGATATTGGAAAATTCGTACGCGCAAAGCGCATTTGATTTTCAAGGATCCGTGGCTCCATCAGCCCTTTGCGTCAGTCGTTTGTGTTCCGGCCTAATAACCCATAAATTGTTCAACGTTTAACCTATAATCCATCGAATGATCTATAAAGCCCTCTCGGTCCAAAGCTCCCCGTAACGATCCCCGGCAAATTGCTTCTCGTTTCGCGCTCGTGTTTCCAGAACAAATAGAAAGAGAACGATCTCGTAGAAATCTCGTTGTTACCACGATGATTTTTAACATTTGTAACACGCGCCACGAAGTAAGAAGAAAACGTTAGGCGAGAAGATAAGAATAGAAAGAATAAATTCGGATTTTTGGGAATCGGGGGAGAGATGATTCCGTTGAAAGGAGTCTCGAGGGGGATGAGAGAATATGGAAGAGGGATCGGGAAACTTGTTCGCGGCAAGTATTTGGAAAATACTGCGACAATGTTGGGGATTACGATCGGGCGGGTGGACGTTCTCAATTAAGAAGCTGCGCGACGCGGTTAGATTAAATTTCGAAAGGTGTTCCGCCACCGATTTAAATTTAATTCGAACGAAAATTCCGGGACTGGTTGCCGCGCTCAAAGGAGCCTGTTTACATGAAATTAGCACGCTCCGTACTCCTTTGAGCCCGGTCGAAGCCGCGACACCCGGCGTGTGTACGCGCGTAGAAACTCGCGTTATTTATACACGGTTGAACGTATACAGTCATTTCAATATCGTCTTGTATTCTTTGTCACGGGAGGAGACGATTTCCATTTGAAAAGCTGATAAAAGTGACTTTGAAATGTCGAACGATGCCGCGTATAAAGGGATTTGAATAATGCTCCATTACCATCCGAATATATCATCCCTCCCTATTTTCGTTGCAAAACTACGCGACATCCGTTTATTAAATTAAACGTTTTGATGCTCCCTTCTTTTCGCTTAATCCGTTTCCAAGCCTGCGGCTACCGCCTTTGACGGAAATTGTTTCATCGTATATTGTTCCAAACAATTCCCTCTTTTTACCCACTACCACCACCACCTTTTCAACGTTTGTCGTTTTTTCCCTTCTCTCCGAGTGGAAACTTATATAAAGAGGGAAAATTCGCGAATTTTCGATCGATAAGTTCCTATCGAAACCCACCTCGAAAAATTGCTCTCTCGAACAGATCCTTAGAACCAATCAAAATTCATTCAACGATCATATCGCTCCACTCGAAACGTCGAAGATAAATTTCGCGATACGTTTCCACGATATCGCACCTCTCCATCGACACGGTCCTCGTTCCTTTGCAGATACAAATACTCGGTTCTTTTTCTAACCCAACAACTTTTCAACGTTTATCCTTCTTTCCCTTCTCCTCTCCAGAACCAAAACCTCGAACCGGAAGCACAGAGAGAAAACTATCCGAATCTTCTCATTTTTCGTATATAAACTCGATCGGATGAATTGCAAATTTTTTGGTACCTGTCGATCTTGAACGATTGAAAAAATTACTCTCTTAATAGATCGATCCTTGATGGAAGCGAAATTCGTCCAACGATCGTATCGCCTGCACCATCGAGGATGCGATTTCACGGTATCGCGGTCCTCGTTCTTTCGGATACAAATACCGGACCACCACGGTTCTCGGACCCGTCCTGCTCGCTTATCCTTGGCCGAGCTGCGATCGCGTTTATCGGGTATCGTATCTTTGCGAGATGGCGAGGGGTGGGCGAGAAGGAAGCACGGTGGACAAAGGGGCGTGTTCGCAATATGTTATTCGCGTTATTTATACGTCCCAGGAGCATCGGCCGGTTTATAATGGAGCGCGGTTGCTCGACAGCCGTGATTACGCGTCGTTATCGTAGTTTAGCTGGCGGAAATGACGGGGTTCGAAACAGCTGGCGAGCACTCGATAGAATCAGGAAACACGGTTCGGCAAGAATTTCCGGATACAACTGCTCGCCTTCCATTTCCATCGCTCAACGCTTTTCCTCCTTTGTCTCCACCTTTCGATTAAAAATCGATTCTCTATTTTAAAACCGACGACGAAGAAAATTTAAGATCTAGTCTAAAGTTAATTGGGAAATATCAGAATCTTTCTTGTTCTTGATATATATAGAGATACTCGAATAGATTTTTCTTTTCGTCTTTTCTCTCACCCTTTTTTTTTTTTCTTTTTTTGTTTTACGTCGAAACTCCATATCAATCCAAGAACGAAACTGTTCTCATTTTTTATCCCATTTCCAGTCCCTCCTCCCCCATTCTCGTAATCTCTTTTTATTGTGTCCCCGGTGACTCGTTTCCACGAGTGGCGCCGATAGTTTCCCGGATTGAAGTCCCTCTCCGTTCCCTTCCAACTTAAACACACGCCTCGCTTCGTCGGAATTTAATTATACTCCGGGACATTCGTTCGGGAGAAAGCGTGGAATCGATGCTCGTATCGTGATACGGATGGTTGGTAGAATCGCGTTCGATATTAATTACAAAACGTTGTACTTTCCTTCGAAAAATATGCTTCGCGACAATTTCTCCTTTTTTCCTTCCTCTTCTTCTTCTTTTTTTCTCCCCTCCATCGTTGCACAATTGCTCCCAAGTTTTCATAGAAAAATATCGATCAATCGTAATCGTAATTTTAAACGCGACTACAAGTTCGTTATCTCTTCGTCGGTTACGTTCTCGAAAAGGGGTGTGATTAATTTTCATTATAAGGGAAAAAATACAGATCGATTTGCTCGAAGTAAATGCGAACACGTAGCAAGAAATTCCATAGATCCTCGACTCTATCCTTCTCGACCGTGAAAGAAAAAAAGGAGGGAAACAAATTAACGTCATAAAATAACAGGGGGAAAGAAAACGAGAGAGAGAGAAAGGAAGAAGGAAAAATTCGAGAATTCTCGTTTTATCATAGCCATAGTCATTTGTCAACCGGGGCTGCTCCCGGGTCTGAACTTTTTTCCGCCATGCTTTTGCCACCATTTTTGCCACGATCCAGGCGGCTTGGCTCGAATCCGCGGCCGCCTAATGATAAATCCACGCGATAAATCGCCGCGGCCAGTTTTAAATATCGCTGCTGCTCGCCCGCTGTTTAACTCGTCGGTTAATCGGCCTAATTAATATTCGGCGGAAGGTGGCACGCGCCGCGATTCTCCACGCGATTTCTCCATGGCCATGCGCCGACGAACAACTCGAGTCTCACGTCAAAACGTCGAGATTCGCTAATTTGACGGAGGAACGTGTTCGTGAAACGCGACACCTTGCGCTAACGAAGCTGCAAATTGAACGGGATTTTCTCCTCCTCGCAGTGTTTGCTCGTCCGATTCGCGGATCCGCGCCCGGAACGATGTTTGCCCGCCGCTTTGGATCCCCGCGTTGAGGCTGCAATTGTTGCCTGGTTCAAATTCTTCGCTGTCGTTCGTCCCGTGACGAGGGGGAGCTCGACGGTCCTATATTTTCTGCTTCGAGCTTGTTTAGGATGATTCTAACACCCCTCCCGTTCAGATACGCTATCTTTTCGCCGGACTATCTTTTTGCTCGTTATTGTTTGCTCTCGCGCTGATTTGCGCGTGATCGCGAGTTTGTTTGCGGATCGTGGGAATTTTGAAATTTTGTTGCTGGCGGAGGAGTGAAAAGGGGGATTCGTTATCAAGGCCTATTGCGCACAGTGGCTGCGAAAGGCGAAAATATTGCGCTTGCTATCAAATTTTTCTCCCCAAATATGTCGCGGCGTATTTTTATTTATACAAGTAGAAGGGTATTTGGAAATTTAATTATTTGATCTCTGTTTTCGTTTCCTTTTGCTTGCTCGATTTTTAAGGAATTTTAAGGAACTTTCTGACTTCCCTTTAAAAAGCGATGTTCCTTCCCCGGTTGAAACGGAATTCGTTGGAGCATCGAAGTCGGATACTTTTCCGGTTTACCAACTTCGGTTTCTTCGCTCCATCGGTGAATCACGTGCATATTCGTGCATATTGGCTCCGATAGCGGAACACACACCACCGCGATCGATATATCAGTGCATTCCTTTCGTGCACTGCCAAAGTGCATTGGGAATTTCTCGATTGGAATGCCTAAAGTTCCACAAGTAGAACCATCAGTCGCGTTATTCATCCATCGTTCGCTTCTCAATGCCCGAGTATTCCATCCTGGTAAATCGATCGCGATTAACCATCCTCCTTTGGATATTTCAACCACTGTTTACGCAACCACTGGCCATATTTAATCCTGACGTTTCAACAGCGATGGGCAAAATTTAACAGCCGAACTTACGAATGAACTTATCTTGGATAATTTATCGTTCCAGACGATGAATATGATAGCTACGAAACGAATGTCGTCTAATAAGTAAGTTACTTTTTCGACTAAATTCCAATCGATCCCGGACTTTGCATCTCACCGTGGATGCCGTGGCTATTCTCGATCGATTATTATTGCCTAAATTTCATGGCATTATAATATTTCACGTGTAAATTGAAGGGATTTTCCAAAGCGCAGCCGTAAATCGCAGCAGTCACTTTACACTTATTTTCCTCGTTTCTGGTTAACCATGAGTCATTACCCATTGCATGTATAATGTCCGTTGTGCGCAGTAGATTAGGTCAACTCCTCGTCAGACACGCTATTCTCACAAAATCTACATACAGAACGGGTCGTTAACTAATATTTCAAACTCCCGTATTGCTCCGTATAATCCCGCGTAATTCTAACGAATCGTTATTATTTCGTCGCCACTCTTTCGCATTAAACAGTTTTCCACGAGAAAATTACGCGAGAAACGTGCTTCCCGGTATTTTCAATCGGCCAACAACGATATCTCTTACCGAAAATTACTTCCTCCGTACTCGATCACGCGTATCCTGATCGTATTTTTCACCGATCCATCATCGAGCACGCCGATCTGTTTTGCGAAAAATGAAATAAAGGAAAGAAAAAAAATCTCTCCAAAAATTCTTGCCATTATCTTTATCGATCCCGAAATTCGAGAGATCGCGAAATAACGATGCACCACGTAAGAAATGTAAAATATGAAATGAAAAGTGGAAACGTATTTGGAAAAGTTGGTCAGTTTGGCCGTTACATGGAGTAAATTCAATCCAGCCGAAAGAGATCCCGTTAAACAGCAAAGCGGCAGACGTAGCATCGATTCAATTTCGCTAGCACGCCAATCAACAAGTGTCTACTTAATTAAGGCCGATGTATTTCCACTGTCGCCTGGTTTCCAGCCGATTCGAATTAATGGCGAATGGCATGCATGCGTGCAAGTTTCAATTTCCAACCTGTACTCAGATTTGGTTTAAAACGAGGAATACAAGATCGTATTGGGAACAAGTATGGTGTATATAATATATGTATATATATTGGAATGAGTTAATTGGTTTAAATGGCGCGTTTAATCAGCGCGCGAATCTTTCTATCGAGACGAGAGTTTCAGAGACATCCTTGTGACACCCGTTCCATTTTGCAATTACGCTTTGCTGCCAGCGATCAAGTGGTCGCCTCGTGAAAAGTCGTGAAAATGGTTTCGATTAATTGCGTCTCGTTTCCCCGATAAGAGTTTTCGAAATAACAGTTTTATTCGATCGTTTCTTTTAATATATCTAGTAACGTGGATTTCTTTTTTTTTTTTTCCTTTCCGTTCCGAAATAGCAACGAATTGCAATTTTCAACGTTCGAACGATCGTTCGATTAATTCAACTAATGCTAGATTTGATTTTCGAACGATAAGATGGAACGATAAGATGACGCGTTTGATCGACGTGAAATCATTTGGAACGAAATCTGTCGGCTTCGAGATCGAATTATTCCAAATTTCTGTTCCATGGAAAATTAAAACTAGAGGTATGTATAAAGCATATCCCTTCGATATCCGTCGATACAATCGAATAACGAAGACGATAGATCACGTTCGCCGCAAATTCGAATATATTTTCGATTCTGATCCGCTCTTTCCTTCTTTATCGCCTCGTTACGTGATCTCTCAAAGTCGCAGAAACAACCGTGACCTTTGTCGGATACAGCGAACCAACTTTCCATCCGTTCGCATTTTACCCCCTGCTCCGCATTGTTACGCAATTAGCAGGCTTGAGGCGACTCGAGAGTTTCCTCCTCCGCTTTCGTATCTTTGCTAAGCTCGTGAATGAGCAACGCGACGAGGGGGGAAAGGCGGAGCCTGGTTTTCGTTGAACATCCATCTGTTCCGAGGCCGGCTAATGTCCTTTGAATCGATATCGTTACCGGAATTCTCCAGGTGACTAGGATTTAATGGGATCGTGAGGTCGTAATATGAAGGTAATTATTACCGTCGATTCGGTTTAAAGCCGTTGAGCCGACTAGTTGGAATGACGATATTCGAAAATTGGCAAATTTCGAAGATTGAATATTATTTTCAATTTGTCGATCGAACGTTTGGATAAATATGCACGCGAGAGAGAGAGAATAAAATTATTAAATTCTTAAAGCGTGTCGCGCATTCGATTTTTAACCCATCCAAGTAAAAAGTATATTTTCCCTGAAAATATAGGTCATTCGGTTTAAGGGAAAAAAAAAAAAAAAAAAGAGAAATCGATTTACGCTATTCGAAGAAAATTTGCAAGCCAAATCGTACCGGTGTATCTCCGTGTTTAAAAATTCAACATCCCCTTCGGTCGGAGTTTGGCTCCCTCTTGGAAAATTGCATCGTCTAGCGATCGTCCATCGCCTGGACGAGGAATCTAGGGCAATCTTGCCAGCTCTCCAAGAGCCATACATCGTGGTTCCGGGGCAGGACCGACAGCTTTTCTTACCTCCTTCACCCCTAAATAACTCGATGCGCGTTCTCATCAACGTGTATAACAGCATTTTTCGTTCGAGGATCTTGTACGAGCGCCGATCGTGTCGCATCGACTTTCTTCTTGGCGAGAGAAGGAGAGAGAAAGAGAGGGAGAGAAGGGGGGAAAAAAAGAAAGAGAAGGAAAAAAAGATGGAAGAAATTCCCGTTCCTGGAGGAAAGCTGCAGCATCATCGTCCTTCCCCCGACGTCCAACGTTTCTAGTGGAAATAAGAATAAAAAGGCGGGCGAGTCGAGATGCGGAGGAATAGATTCCTGAAAGTACGGGAGGGAGGGAAAAGAAAAGGGATGGCGTGGAAAAAGGGGGATCTACTTTCGATCGTTGGACGATGGGCGAATCGAAATAAGAACCGGCGACGGCCGGTGAATACCGTACGCATAAAAATGGCTGCAATAAAATTGCTAATCCTGCGATAAACACGTCCGATACTGTAAGCCTACGTCCGAGGATGCATCGGCCGCTTTTTACGCCGTTCCCTTCCCCATTCGGATTCTCCGCGTATTTCCGTTTGATAAATCGATCGTATTATTCGCTGGAAAATATGCGACCCTCGGTATGGGAAGAAGTTGTACGCAAATTGCTGGAAATAGGTATAAAAGGATCGGATGGAAATTCATGGGAAACCCGTAGTTTACCTTAACTCGTAATGCGATATTCGTCGAAAGTTATCGCGCTGTAATTTATCTCGGGTAAAAATAACAGTAGAATTTACCGTTTCGTGAGTTAATTTATAATTGTCGGCAGAGAGATTATTAATAATATTCCGATTTTATCGAGCACCGTTGCGATATCAACTTCGTTTCTATTAACGAATTCATTGTTAACAAAAAAAAAAAAAAAAGCATAAGAGTAAAATACGAGATCGTATCTCGAGATATTTTGTATCTTTGCTCCTATCTTTATCGATTTTATACGATTTTTTCGAAACCGCCGTATCGCACGAACGAGTGGGAATTGACGGTTGCGATTTCTAATTCTTACGCACAGAGATTTAACGATCGAAACGATCTTCGAAACATTATAAATACACGCATACCATAAATTCACCTCCGTTTACGGAGGGAAACGATCCTAACTAACCTAACGTCGATCGATATCTCGCGCCACTACAAAGGAAGCGAAGAGCAATAAGGGCATTTCGGATCGTAAACGTTAGGCCGAACGACCTCGTTTCCACGATCTTAGAGGGCGGTAACGCGTTCGCAACGGCAAAGTTTTAAGTTGGAACCTCAAATCCTTCGAGGGGAATCCCTCGAAAACACTTGGAATCCGGGAGGGAGAAGTTTGGAAAACGCCCCTGCGAGCGACAATTCCCAATCCGGTTGGCCATACAAGTTTGAGAAGGCCCGGGGCACTCGACGACCCATCGCCTCGTTCACCGGGGACCTCGCTCCATCCGATAAGGATTTCATTTCGCGCAGCGTTTTCATTAAACGGTAATTAAGTGGCGCGGTCTGCCCCCTCCTAAGCGCCGCTGTATCATTACAGGATCCTCCTCTTCTTTCCAACCTCTCTCTCCCTCCATCCTCACTTTCATCCCTCCTTATTATTACCACGGATTAGATTAACTTTTCGAGCAACGTGTTGTTTATCCCCCTGCATCTTTGGCGTGTCGAGAGGGATGATCTCTGCCGGTAATTGGCTTAAAGGGCGCGCCTGTCATCGTTCCTGTCCTCGAGCGAGCCCACCAACCCGTATCGCGCAGTCAGATTCGATTTCGTCGCCCACTTTGAAGTCCGACTCCTTGCTTGCCCCGGCCAGGATTTTTCATCCAAGCCTTTCAACCCTTCGCCAAAGATAATTAATCGTGGAGCGGCCTGTTTGGATGAAGGGACCGGTACGAGGCGATTCGCTTTTGCCGGGGACGAACGCTCGTTAAACAAAGATCACGATTATCCGGGAGGGGTTGATCGTATTAAGTCGAATATAATTATGTCTGACGATTTTTGCGAACCATTCTCCCCTCCCGTCTTTTTTTTTCTTTCTTTTCAGATCCTGAAAAATCGTTCGCCAAAAGAATAAATCGTCATCGAGTCATCCCTTCGATGGATCGTCGAAATCGATCCAATTTTTTCGCGAGATAATTTTTTTTCAGATTCTGAAAAATCGTTCGCCAGAAAAGTAAATCGTCATCGAGTCGACCCTTTCGATGGATCGTCGAAATCGATCCAATTTTTTCGCGGGATAATTTTTAATCGAAGTAACGCATTCGACGGATCCCGTGAATCGACTCGTTACGCAGAGGTAACAAAGCGCGCGGGGAAAATTACGCGTGCCACGATCTCGGTTGGCTTTCGTTTCGCGTATCGGTGTGGTCGCGACGCGAGGAAAATAGTAAATTCGTTTAGAGGCCGTTGAACGAGCTCGGTTGCGCGGAGGATGCCGCAAGAGAAGAACAGGTTTTCGGTTTCAGAAAGTCGGTTACGGCTTATGCCGCGTCCATGGTTTCTTGCCTTAACGCGATAAATACCATTTCTACCATCCCCCTACGCTTTCTCGCTACTCTGTCGTCAGAAATTGAGCGCACTTTCGAGTTAAGCTCGAGACCAGTTTATTACCCAACCCTCTTCCACACCCCTGTCGCGCTGTGTATTTCAATAACGAGAAGCGATCCCGGGTAATTACGAAATTACCCTCGAGTACGAAAGAAATCTTTTATTACTACGCGAAGGGAAAAGCAGTAGCGACTTTCGATCCGTTACAATTCGTGCGGGATTTAATTCGTAAAAATGCGCCAAATTTCGGGCGTTGCAACGATCAAAAAGTCGTTGAAATATAAACGAATATAAATTTATAAAGGTTCTCATGATTTTATTTATCTTCTTCTTTATTCACGACATCGATTTTTTTAAAGAGAAAAGTAGCATATTTCGGAGCACGACGATCGATTAAACTGACATTCGAAATTCAGTTTTTCACGTTTAATAGCGGTCAAAATAATTTAAGATTTATCCTTTGAGAGAATTCCTAAAAAAATTTCGGATATCGAGTTACTTTCTTTTCTTGAACCGATTAATTTGTAAAAACATCCGAATTGGAACGATTTGCATTGTACATATTCCCAGGAAATGCACATCCAAGAATATATTCGAGAATCGTCATCTCCGGATCGAAAAGCAAGCTTTAATAAACCGGTAGAAGGGGAAGGACCATCATCGAGCCAGTTTGAAACTCGCCTTGTCCATTTTTCCATCCCCCTCGTTGCTCTTTCTTCCTCCTTCTCCAAGAACCGCGTTTCTTCTCTTTCCTTCTCTCCTTTTTTCTTTTCTTTTCCTTTTTTTTTCACCAATGTCTGGGAATGGTTCATAAGTCGGCCATTCTCCTCTCTGTTCCTCCTCGCTGTTTCACCCCTTTCGCCTCCACGGTCTCGCTTTTTACGCGAGTACTCGCGCCGGTATTCTTATCCGGGAGCCTCCTTTATATCGTAATTACCATTTTTATCCTTCCCCTCTTATCCCTCCTCTCTATTCCTCCCATCGGAATTCATTAAAGTCTCGGGAGTATTCTCGCGTAACTAGGGGGACTTTTCTTCTGCGCGAAGACTCCTCCCCCCACCCTCTTCGTCGAGGGAAAAATTCTGGGAAGAAGAAAGAAGGGGAAGAGGAAGAAGAAGCGGGGAAGGAAGAGAGATCGGGTCTGGTCGGAAAAATCTCTTCCGCAGCATGGTCGAGTCGACAAAGTAATCTCCTCCTTGCCAGTTATCTTGGTTCACGATGTAACGCTCGATCCCAATTGCTTTTAATCGCGTAAAGAATGGAGCCCTCGAGCGAAAACGCTCTTTCTTCTCTCCTCCGCTCCTCCTGTATCCAAATTTCCACATCCTCTGACGCGCTTCCGTGTCGTTCCGCGAAAGTGGACTCGTGAAAATTGTGAAGCCTTACTTTTTCCTATTTATCTTAAAGAAAAGACAAAGGAAGAAATAATGTATACGTACAAAACTCGTAGACTCGTCGTAGAAATTCCGTTGGACCGTTCGGCGAGATGTTAATCCGCGGCAGGAAAATGGAGACGTCCCCGATAATAAATGGATGTTTCTTGATCGGTATCGGTTTGCGTAACGGGGCCTTGGCCAGGCCAGGACGAAAAAGGTGTTTTTAATGGGGGGACGTGAAGGAGGGGGGAAGATAAACGCTGACAAGCGGAGAATCGAGCTTGGGTCCCCGCTAATCGGTCGACCGATTGGCCGGACTCGCGCGTGCATCGATCTCTGAAAGGAGGGAGGGGGAGGACGAGACTGGACGCGGATCACGGAAAAGGCGAACGGGCGCAAGATTCATGGGCCGGTCTCCGACCGATCGATCGATCTCGCTGCGAAGAACGCGAGGCTCGATAGACGTGCCACCGGCTCGTTCCCAGTCCCGCCCGTGTAATGGAATCAAAGGATAACGAGGCACGGTTAAAGGCAGCGATAAGCGACGTTGTTGCGCCGGCTCAATCGTATCGATGAATTTTGTAACGAGCATCCTTCTTCCCGATACAGGATTTAGCGCTCGGCTAGTCCGCTCCTATATTTCACTTAGATGCCATCGATCGAGCATGGTAGCACGGGGAATACGTTGGATATGTTGTTGTTGTTGTTGTTGTTGTTTCGCTCCCATAGATTCGACTCTCGAAAGGGATTCGAATGGAGAAGAATGGAAAAAACAGGGAAACGAGATACCACCCACCCAACACCGGACGCTAGGTAACTAGATAGATCGTGAAATACAAAAATTTCTCTATCGATGCAACACCTGTTATTTTTATTTTTTTTTTTTTTTCCTTCCCTTTTTTTATAAACCGAAGCGAATATTTTGTATCTCGTCCACCGTGCGGATGGAATAGGACCGCTGCTTATTTCGATCACTGTGCGTTCCACAACGAGTTTTATAAATATTCGATGAAAAATGAAATTGCACGAACGCGTTTTACGATCGCTCTATATATAATAACGTATTGAAAATTTTACTTCGATGTAATTGTTTTATTTTAATATTGTAATTATCCGCTCTCAATTCGTATCGATTATGAATAACTCTCGTGTTCTCTCTCGCGCGGCGAGGCGATCGAAAGCAGGAATGGATGCGAATGGATAAATTGTCGATATTTGTTTAAAATCCGCCCAATTTCCTCGCGATCGTCCCTTCACACGCGCTCGTTCGCGCACGCACGAGGTTCGTAGAAGCCCGCGAAGCGAGCCAATACAAACGGGACGGAATTTTATCAAGGCATTTCCCGTCCCGCGACGCGATTAAATTTGTCGAAGTCACGTATGAAAAATATTGTTTTCCGCCCGATCGCTCCCCTCGCTTTTAATCGATATTTTTTTGGTCCAAGGATTAACGGGCGGAATTTCGATTACCGGCCCGTTTCGTTCGCTTCGCCCTCTTCTCGCGACTCCTGTCCCGCTTTTTATGGGAAATTGATGATGAGCACCGCTCGAATCGGGGTAATCGTTTTAGCGTCGGCCCTTGCCGCACCCGATTAATCGATAGGTCGCGTGGAATTCGATTCGAGAGGCCGGTGGCCCTTCTGTTCCAAAATCTTCTCTCTTCTCCCCGATTTCGATTAATTGATCGTACGAGGGATCTCGAATGTTAAATCCCCTGAAATATGCACTCTCTACTTTGCCATCTACGACCAGTCATCGAACTGGCACTTGGAAAAATTGCTGTTCGCGAATTTATGTTACGATATTCGTTGGTCGAATTGGAACAAAACGCGACGTTGGAAGCGAAACATCGAAATACCTGTCGCTTCGAACTTAGTTGCTCCTCTGATTTGCGATTAAAGCTTGAGTCGAAACGGGAGAGAGGCTTTGACGTGGCCCGGTATTCCATCTTTAATACGACTAATGTGCACGTAAGCGGTGTATCGTGTATAAATGATTATCACAAGTTAATCCGTCGAGATATTAAAACGATCGTAGAGATTAATAAATTATATACGCATTTATATACGTTCGAGTTGGCGTGGAAAAACATTACTTTAACGTACGGTATGAAATAATTAATCTCAAGCCCCGATGGTCACATACGTCTACGTTATTTTCCTCGTAATTTCGCTGGGAAAAAATTAATTATCCTTTTCCAACAACTTCACTTCTCGAGATGATGAAGTATAAATGAAAATAAATAGGCGCGATCTTCGATCTTTATCGTGTTAATTTCGAGTAAAACCACGTAATAATTGCAAAAATCTTTCCGGCGAGGACCAGTCCGTTTCGATCCAGCGTTAATTTGTCGCGTAAGAGACATTAAAATAGCACGAAAAGTACTCTTGGTACGAATCACGGGGGCGAGATATCTCGGACTATTACGCCCATTATGATCGCAAAATCGTTGTTTTCTGGAAGTTTCCTCTCTTGAATGCGAGGTAAGCCAAGTGGAGCTAACCAACGAACCCACGATCAAGATCTACGAACGAAACTACCCGACACATCGCTTCCGTGGAACCCGCCTTCGTCGTCGTCTTTCTTTTTTACTCGACGTGAGTAGCCCCTTTCCTGCACCCTCCATAACCTCCTCGTGGTAACGAATCGCGATGAACTCGGCCAGAAAGAGTCTGAAACTCAACGTGGAATCAATCCTGATGGATCGTGGAAAAATGTTTCCCGGTGATTTTTCCTCGGTAGCGAGGGGAAACAGGCGGGGGGATATTCATCGTTAAACGCGGAGGAACGAAACTTTTCTAACGTGGATTCGCACGATCGAATGGAAAGATTCGTGAGTGGAATAATCCTGGCTCATAGCGGAGCACGGATCGCGTCTTTGCAATCAGTCGGCCATTTTGCGCCGCGGGATTGGCCCTGTTGAATGTGGTGGAAATGGTTCGTTTCCAGGTTATATATAAAATTTTAAGGTTAAATAATATCTCGAGATAATCGTTATCAAGTTGTGGGACGAAATTGCGGATTGAAGAGCCCGCTGGAAAATGGAAAATGAGAGAATCGAGTAGGATAAGATTAGTTTCGTAATAGGTTTCATCGTTGATTTCATTTTCATGGCGCGCTATTAACGTTTACCCTAGAATGGACGAATTATCGGCTATTTTTATTTTATTTCATAACGGACGCGCACGAGCGATAAAGAAGATTAAATGATCGCCAGTTGAATTAAATAGAAACGGGGTCCGAGAGTGATTTTTAATAAAATTAATTGTTCTCATTGATTTTTAGTAAATTGGAGTCGAGAGGAAATGCTCGTCGAAAACGTGCGTCGAGTTGCAATCGGGATTTACACCGACGATTCGTATCAAAAAATATATGTATAAATGCAAAATGTTAAAACACGAGTAGTATCCGCTAGTATCCTGATAGATGAGTAAAAAATTGCTCGATCGATCGGTAAAATCGATCTCTTCCAAGCGAAACGTATTTTCTAATTACGATATTTTTCCTTATAATAACGAAGAAATCGATTCGAATCGAATATATTATGAGAAATGATTTTTACTTCCGATCTTATCTTTCCGATAAAAGATCATCGATGCGAAATGGCGCGTTTATTTTATTTTATCTTTGATTACAGGTGTTTCGCGTTTCTTCCGTTCATTTAAATGCGATGAGATATGTATTCATTTTCAAATATTTTCTTTAACTTTAATTCACATTATCCATATATACGTATAGTTTTCACTCGTTGTTATAATTCATTATTATCATTACTAACGAGTACTTACCTTGTACTCGTTAAATACATCTCGTTAACCATACATTTTTAAAAATATTAATTTCCGAATTTACGCGGAATAATATATTACTCTTTAATTAGATTTGAGAATCTCGTATATCTAAATACACTCGTTTGATTTTTCTACCATTTCATTTATCGCTAAAATAACTTTAGAATAATAATTAATAATTTAAATCTCTCTCTCTCTCTCTCTTTCTTTTAATCCTTCTCTCTATTTTTCTTTTTAAACAATTAATTTTTTATATACAATGCCACAAGTCGTTTTGACGATAATAGCAAGAATTGAAAAGTAGTATGAACGAGAATAGTCGAAGAATCCAAATCGAGGCACGATGGAAACGTGTCACGAGGTTAGCGTCAGGATCCTAGACTCAGGAAACGCGGTTGGAGTCAATCGAGTCTCGAGGGATCTCGGCTGGAACCGACCTAAATTCGGAGAACCCGGTCAGAGTCCAAATCTAATCCAAACCTGAGCTCCCACGGGCTTTCACCCGTTGGATCCTCAAATCCAGGATAGCATACCTCTAGAGTCTGAACTAATTTTAATTCGGGTTTCTCCCCCGATTCCTAGATAACTTTCGATCGAACCTCCCGAAATTTCACACTGCCTCCGTTTCCTTTATTGAATAAAACAATTGTTGCTAATTATTCCCGATCTCGTTTTCCTCATATTTTCTCCCAAAACTTCTCCTCAGGTATTCGAGTTCCGAAATTTCACAGTTGCCTCTGTTTCCTTTATTGAATAAAATTGTATCAACGATTCTTAGTAATTATTGTTAATACATATTATTCCAAAAAGAATTTTCCTCCAAAATTTCTTCTCGTGAATTCATTTCAAAATTTCATATTTCACATTGCCCCTGTTTCGTTTATTGAATAAAACAATTGTTGACAATTATTGCCGTATTATTCCAAAAAGAATTTTGGTTCTCAATTTTTCATCGACCTCTTTTTCTTGATATTTTCTCCCAAATTTCCTTCTCAGGTATTCACTTCGAATTCCAAAATTTCACATTGCCTCTGTTTCCTTCATTGAATAAAACTGTATCAATTGTATTGTTGATTTAATCGCCAATACGTATTATTCCAAAAAGAATTTTGGTTCTCAATTTTTCACCGATCTCTTTTTCCTGATATTTTCCCCCAAAATTTCTTCTCGTGTATTCAGCTTCTCAGCCAGGGCGGATGTAAGTCGCTTGCCGATTCCGTAGCAGATTCAAGAGACGAGTCAAGAGCGGAATGCAAAAAGATTTTGCTTGTACGCGTGTCTTCCTCGATTCGATCGTTCCTCTTCTTCGATCTCCTACGGAGAACTTGCCGTTTCGTTTGTTCTCTCTCTCTCTCTCTCTTTCTCTCTCTTTGTATTCCTGTAAAAGCTGTGTGCGCGAGCGAGATCGATGTCTGGCCCGAATTCATTTCAAGTATTCGAGTTTGTCGAATCGCGTTCGCCAGCCACGCTTCAGCCTCGAGGAAACGGGAGAAGAAGGACGGGACGGTTTTGTTGAGGAGTTGAGGAACGAATAAGAAGAATTACTTCTCTCGTCTCCTTCACGACCCATATCGTGGCGGTTAAGAGGGAGAGAGAAAGCGCCTCTTGTTTCTGTCACATTTACGATTCCACGACTGTATCATTCCTCGCTATCGTATTCACGGGACCCTTAAAGCGCCTAGTTAATTCATCTCGAGAAATTGGGGATTCCACTTGTTTGGATTGTTCGTCGAGGGTTGCCGGATCCTTATAACCACTCCCTTTTATTCGTATCTCGTGAAAAAGTAAAAGAGTGAGAGAAAGAGAGATAGAGATAAGATTTAAAGGGTTAAAAGTTGGAAGAGTAAACGGTGGTCGCGAAGGGAAAAGCGACGATCGTTCGAAACGATCCAGCTTTCGGTCGGATCAATTTCATTTCAGCGTGAAAAATGTTGGTTCGAAACGGACGAAAATGAACGGCGAGAATATTTGCACGGGTTAATACACCAGTCGTGTGTCGGTTTAACAATACACTCGGTGGGATTTATCGTTTTAATCAACTTCGAATTAACCCCGCCTTGTTAACCTCTCGTAATAAATACTCCTCCTGCTCTTGGCCCGTACAATTTTCGTCTTGTTATCCATTCATCGAAAAACCGCACTCAACATTTTTCAAATACCAACATTCTCAACAATATGCCGATAATATACACCTTTGTTCACCGTCGAACTAAATCTTTTCATCCGATTTATACTCGAAATTGTCACGCTCGATCGAACCGGATGAGCTAAACGCGTCCTTTTGGAATCGTTTTATCGACGCGTTAACTAATTCGTTTTAACACGAGCGAACGGTATTAATTAAATTAATAAATCTCTATTATGCGGGAACAACGCACAGCTATCGCACGCGTTGCAATTCTTTCTCGAAATACGAATCGTTATTCGTATTCGTTATAACTTCCTGATATAATAACCGATATAATCCGTACGATCCAACCACTTGAGATCTTAAATTGGTGAATTTAATAGCTTCGCGGTGCCCGTTTCACCTAAAATCGGAGCAAAACTGGTTGTCGGGAAAGTGAGAGGTGCTCGAGGAACGAAGGGAGTCACGAGCGATCTTTTTTTTTTTTTAATAACGACGATTCGTTGGAAGCGATTCCGGATCACGCGCAAATTTAAAAGGATTAAGGGTGATGGAGTAAAGGAAATTGCGGAGCACCCTCCTTTGTTCTCGAGGCTTGGAGGGATCGAAACTCGATTGAACGCGTAGCAGCCAGTTTCCCGGCTGGAAACTGCGCTACCCCCGTGAATCGTTGAGGTAGGTAGGGGTCGGGCTTCCCAGGGGAGAGGCGCGATCTTCGAAAACGGCTTAAAATTGAAAAGAAAGTTCCCAGGGAGCGGCGAATCTCGGTTTACCATCGGCGAGATTCGATAAAGATGCCGGTTAGACGCCGAAATCCACCGGAAATTCGATATTTTCTGCAACGGATTTTCGGATAAAAAGGGGTGGAGAGAATTGGGTGGGCAGTTAAATATGGAAACGATTGGCCATCTTCTCGAAAAGGATCGAATAAACGAAGGGGATCTCCAAGCGTTCGATCCCAGCGAAGATGCGAACATTGTTCGTTGAAAAGTAAACGTAACATTGGATTTAAAAAAAGCGTATAATTAATATTCGATATTTCGATAGCATCAGGTTCCATTTCTTTTGTGAAATTCTTCTCGACGTCCGTTTAATCCGCGGATGCAAGTAGAGATTAATTAAAAAATGTCGCGAACTTGTGTTGAACCATTCAAGAAATTCGTAATAGAGATTCGAAACAGGGTTTTCGAAATACGAAAAGCGAAAAGTTTTCGACGCGACGTGGAAAATTCGTGGACTGCGCGACGTAAGGGGATTTTAAGCTTCGTAACGGAGTAACAAGTATAGTGGTTAATGATCTCGAAAAAAAAGAAAAGAAAAGAAAAAGAAAGGAAGGAAGACTGGTTGAAAGAAGCTTCTTATTTACGATGCAGTGCGCGCACAGGGGGTAGCATCAACATCTTGGTCCATTACACGGTTGCATAACACGGAAACCAAAGGAACTATTCCCCCATGGCGCGGTGCTTTCATTAGCCCGAATAACACGAAAAGAAAGAGGCTTTCATAAAAAACGATGCACACAGCTTTGGACGGGACGCTGGCGGAGGCCAAGATCCGGGGGAAAATTAATAAAAATCCGTCGGGGGAAGTAGAATGAGAACGAAATGAGAAAGCGATCGATAAATAATTCGACGTTAAAAAATTTGGTGGAACGACAAAGAGAAAAATACGAGGGATCGATCGTTTTTTCGAGCGAAATATTACCGCGAGATAAAGCCCGCACTCGACCGATAAAAAACATCCTCCGTGGAGATTTTCATTTGCAGCGAAAAAATAAAGCGGGCCGAGCGCTCCATCTCCGTCCTAGGAGATCGCATAATCGCGAAAAACAGACCTCGCTACGAATCTCACTTTTCCCTCCGAGATAAAAGCATCTCGAGCCACGGAATATCCTATCCGTCTAATTGGTCGAAACGCCATCGATTTCGGAACGGAATTGGAATCGTCGCGAAACGAAACGGGGGGCCAAGCGTCTCTCGATCTCTCGAGCACGACCGAGAGAATTATGAGAATTATTTGTGACGGTGAATAGTTTTAACAGGAATTCTAATTCCGTTGTTGGATCGTGGCAGGGTTGGTGAAGGCAATTAGGAAAGTAGAGCGGGCAGAGAATCGACGAGGCCGCCGTTGATCCTGATTGGCGGTTAAGTTACGCGCAGTCAACTTCGCTTCGGGAGGTTTTTGCATCCGCCTACACGAGGCGACGAGTTCGACGCCGGACGCGCAACTTCCATCGAAACTTGCGAGACAACGAAGAATGAAACTTGCGGGAAACTTGCCGTCGCCGGTTTCTGTCAGAGGTGTGACAATGGTGGAAGCCGGAATACCGGCCGATTTCCAATAAAAATTATCTTCCTCCCGTCAACCACGCGTCCTCGACGTTTCAACGCGCTTATAAACGCGCACGCTTTGAAAATATCGACTGGTCGTCGCTCGGTCGAACGCGAGTTGGCGCGAGCGGCGTGCATGCGGTGTGGAAACGGTCGAACGAATTTCGCAAGCTGGTTTCGCGAGAAACTTTGAACCCATTTTCGAATCGGGTAATACGCGGAATAATACAATATTTGTGCATATAATAAGGAAATATCGTGGGATAATTTAGAGAAATTTAGAGAAGCTATTCGAAGCGATGTGACTGGAACAGATTCCAAATTGAAATTAATTCAACTCGATTCATAAACGTTCACGGTTGGTTCTCCCGCGTTATTAACGGATTTATTTACGCCTGATGTTTTTGCGCGATCGCGCAACATTTTTAAGAGAAAAATTGTTGGAAATTACAATTTCTCGACGTGTGGAACGTAAACGGTTCTCGTTTGCCTTTGGTCGCTTCTTCTTCGAACCCGATATTTCGATAATCGATCGTTCCAAGGATTCGCAATTTCTTTTCGTGTACTTTAGCCTCTGCCGGTAGTGGCGCCGCGTAAATATTTCATCATCGATCTTAATGGACAAGCGTCTGTCTGCTTTAAAGGGGCGCGCCTCCTCTCTTCCGTATCCCGAACACTCGGCTCCGCATTTAATGGAATTTCCACGAGTCGGTCTTGGCGTTAGCCTGTAAATTAATTCGAGCCATCCCACCGCGCCCTATGATCCAGACGATTCTTTTCTTCTCGTCGTACCTCGTTTTCGAGATAGCCCTCCCTTTGCCCGGATACCGTTTGTCCTAGCGAAATTAACTTTTTATTTCGCTCATCGATCGCGTCTCCCTTTTCTATCATCGCCGACTCTCTTTTCTTTTCTCCTTTTTTTAAATATTCGCGTTCGACGGTGTGCAAATACCGCGAACATATTTCGCGTTACGTTCAGACACTTTTTAACAAATCTTCTTATTTTCGCGGTTCATTTATTCCTAACGTAACGTGTAAATAATATTTATCCCAAGCATAAATCCCGTTAAAATTGCGAAAGCAAATATTCGACGAAAAGCAATACCTCGAATCGAGCAACAACGATCGCAACAACGATTTTCGGTTGAAAAATAAACCAAGTCAAGTTTTAATTACCGTAAATATTTAAACGAGTCGAATCTCTCTTTCTCTTTCTCTCTCTCGAAAAGTACTTTTCGTTCCATTTACGAGATAACTTCGATTAAGGTCGATAATAGGAAGAGCGAAGACGAAGAAGGATGCTGCGGTAACTGCGAGGCGTCATTATCGTTCCGCGTCTCTCCCTCTCTCTCCCCCCTTCCCTCGTGTCACGGAAGCGTTCAGGATGCAAAGTAGCATTTGTACGTATCCTGCGGTGGGACATCGTCAGCTGTTAACTTTTCGAGTTAGCGGAGCAGATAAGGCCCCATGGGCGGTGGCGGAACAGCACTTTGCTCCCGAGTTACACCGCGATAGGCGTAGTATCAAACTTTCACTACGCCTCCCCTACTCGGGGCTGTTCCGTGTAAAACCGAATTAGAATCGAACGGTCTCCAAGAGCGTCCACGCGTTCGATAAAAATCGATCAGGAGACTCGAATCGTTCCCCGATAACTCCTTCCGGAAACGTTCGTTTTTTCGAGTAGGAACGAAGATAAGAAGGAAACGGAAGGGAAGAAAATCGCCATTGAAAGAGTATAATACGATTAAGAGAGAGACGGGTTGGGTTTATTGGCGAGTAATCCTCTTTTTTCCCCACGTGAGGAAACTTTTATTTTTTATAGGCGAGGCAAATGATTAATATATGCAGATTCGAGCAGGACAAATGTTTGCCGCGTGCATGTTCGATTAATAATTCACTATCGCTGGACCGCATCGGTTGATCCTATAATTATTCTCTAAATAGTGAAACATAAACAGAACGATTACCCGGCTCATCGGGAGAGTGTTTCGTAGCAGTCGAATAACGTGCAATTATTCGGTTAACTGGCCGGATAAATTATTCAGTATTTCGCGTGCAAATCAATGCCTCGCCGCGATTCGACACGATTTATGGGTATGGTATGGTACACTGTTTCCCTACTTTCGCACAAATTCTCTCGCGCCTCTATTCACAGTCTCGAGTTTCACTTTTATTTTATTTCGCTTCGAAACGACGTTACGTTCCAATCGCGTTAAACTTTGACAAAATAATTACTTACCTACGACGATTCGAAACGAGAGTTCGAGCTAATGATATTATAGTAAGACGCGATGAGACATGGAACGAACCGTGTCACAAATCGTATTCAACGGATTCATCCAAATATTAATATCGTATCCGGATAAAAGTTGGAAATGAATATTTTTATATTAAAAAAAAAATGAAAAAAATTGGATTATCGCCACGCAATAGTTATTTCATTTAATCCAAAATCTGTAACGGAACAATGGAGAGAAAATAATATTTGTTCGAATTATTATTATTATTATTATTTTTTTTTTTTAATATCTATTTCATACCGAATCGATTCGACTTAACATTCCCACGCGTTTTCCACATTTTCATATTTATTCATGATATTTTACATTTCAAAAACCTACAACCCTGTTTTTGTAAAAAAAAAAGGGAAAAAAATTGCGCATTGTTGCATCGTTCGATCGAAAATTCTTTTGTCGAGAATGGCGCGTAAATTTCAATTTTTTAAACGTACGAATATTCTCGATTCGATTCGATCCGACTTTCTCCTCCCTACATCACCCGTCTAACGCGCTTGTCCGCCATCTCGGATCCGCGCAAATATTTCAAACGCGCGTTCCATTCGTTCCAAAAAAAAAAAAAGCAAAAGAAAGAGAAGAAAAGAAAAAGATGATCCAATCCCACCAAGGATTCCTCGATCCTTCCCTTCCCTCTCGAACAATCTGAATTTCTTCTTCCGAGGCGGAATTCCCGTCGACGTGGAATAACGAGGGGAGAAGAAAGCGAACATGTAAAAAGAATCGATATCACTCGCTGCGAGAGCGTTGCGCGTGGGTTATCGGAGCGAAGGCATCTCGGTTCCATTAAGGGGTTGTTTCGCAACGCGGAAGCCTCTTTGACCAGCAATCGCGCAACGCAAGTGCGTTGCACGCCTCTTTGTGCTCTCGTGTCGTCCAGTCCACCAGCGAGTGGATAATCATCGCGCCGTGATCGCTCGTCGATTTTCGTCGATCGAAAAACGACCCCGCGATTCTCACCGCGATCCAAATTTTCCATACAAACGCGATCCTTCGTAATTGGTTTCGTTACGGCGTGGAACCGGGTCAATCAGATCCGTGACTCGATTAATTTCGATCCAACCGCCCCCTCGTTGATTAACTTACATACTTTTGTTTACTTTGCATTCGTCCGGAATATATTAATCCGTATGAATTTTATTAACCAACGTCACCGACGATATTTACTCTTCCCGTTTACCGTAAGAACATGTGTACACGATTTATCAACTCGCTCGCTCGTATCGAACGCTCGAAATACCACGTTCAAATTTTCCTTCAACCGTGAACGAAGATATTGTTCCTTTTTTCTTCTTCCCCCTTTCCCCCTCTTTTTGCGCGAATTACACGCGAATCGAAAGAGGGAGAAATCTGGTTTTTCATCCAGGGTGATTAAGATATACGAAAGGGGGCGGGAGAATCTCTATTTTTGCGAGGATAGATATAAATTGATACGACGAGGACCATCCTTGGATACCATCCGGGGATAGAAATCGATGAACGAGAAAATGAACTTTTCGAGCGTGAACGCGAGCGAACCCGTACTCGGAAAACGAAACGCAATCAAACGTGAATTATTCAAACGGATACGTGGCCCGTAACGCGATATCGCTCGGAGTGATTACTATCCGTCAGCCGTTTCCCAATCCCTGTCGCGAGTTTCTCTAATTTCCTTCAAAATATTTTCCCTCCGCGAACAATTGTTATTTCCCCCAACGAAACAGCACGGATTATTAATTATAAAAAAAAAGAAAAGCCAACTATTTATAACGATCTCCTTGAAATCTCACCATCGATCTCTTTCCCTTCTAATTATATCTCATCGGTGATTAAAACGCGTGTAAAAAGAAAAACTACGTCGCAATAGAACGCAATCTCTATGGCGATCTTTATCGATACACGAACGATGAATAAAAAAAAAAAGCGTGACTCGGGGCGCGATTAATAATTTTTCGGCGACTGGTTAATAACTCGATCGCGTCGAGTTGAAATCTCGAGTTAAGGCAATTTCTAATCGAAAACTCGCGAAATATAAGAAGGTGAAAATGGAAGCTAGTTGGAGAGGAGGAAAGAGGAAACGATGGCGAAATTACGCGTTACTCCCGTTAATTAGCTCGCATAAATAAATCGTACGATTAAGGAGGGGAGCGACTAAGAAGCATAGCCCCCCCGGCTGTTTGCCCCGCGAAACGAAGATTGCAATTTGCTAACTGGGCGCGGCTCGGTCGTAGGCGGATCCGGGAAAATTCATTCCGGCCTCGCGATACACCCGGCAATTAGAACCGGCTTTATAATGAATTTATTGTCAGGGGAATGCCTCCCTCGAATGCCAGCCACGACCACCTGCAATTACTCCGATTTCCGAGTGGCCTGTAATTTCGCGCAAACCCCGCGTGAAGACTTCATCGCTCCTCCTCGCATCGTCCATCCTAGCTCACCATTTCCTTTCTTCCCTCGATCCGTTTGCGAAAAAAACTTTTTCGATCGTCCCCGTTTGTATAGCTTGCGCGAAGAAACAGGAGAAAAAGCGCGCAATTACCGGCAAATCCTGGTTGAAAAGGACATGGAATTATCGCGGGGCGGAAAGCAATCGAAAGAAGAAACGATCGGTAGCGTGTCTAATTTGCCGGCTTTTGCCGCGTCGCGATCAATCGAGCGCGGAAATCGGACGGACGCGATGCTCCACGTGGTGGAACGGTTGCTAGAAATTGGAACGGCGATGGAAGAAAAGCCGCGATCGAGTCCAATTTTGTTAAGCGAAACGGAATTGGCCCGGTGGAATTTCAGATCGGCGATTAAAGTTGGTTCGCGTTTTCCTTTTTTCTTTCTTTCCTTTTCGCTTTCGATAGATTGTCGCGAGAAGGATCGAAGGTGGAAATGGAGGGGAGGACGCGTCGAACAAACGTTCGTTAATTTCGATGATAATAGGCGGTGACGACGGTTGGAACAATTTCGACTAATCCCGCCATTTAACCGAGCAATCGACCTTGCAACGAATTCGAATGTTCACGAATCATTTGCGATGGAACCGGATGCCTCGTCGATGGACCCGAGATTTCGAATTTTCGCTCCATTCTACGTACGATAAAAATTGGAACGGTATAAAAAGCGGAATAATAAATTGGGAGGAAATATTCGAAACGAACGTTCCTTGATTTCAATTGGACGATTACATTCTCGACCAATTATCCATGTAATACTTAATCGAATTCGTCGAATGTTCACGAATCATTCGGGATGGCTCGTCGATCCAGGGCTTTCGAATTTTCCATTTTTCGTTCCATTCTTGTCGTCCGAACGATATTTCGTAACGTTGGATAAAAATTGGAGCGGACCAAGTGTTTAAAAGTGGCGATTGATTTATCAAATCGATAGAGAGGAGGAAGGAATACGATCGTCCGCGAAATGAAACGTAAATTTGATATAAACAAATAATCATTTTTCGATATACTCGTATTAAAAATTACGTCGGTTTTCGATTCCGTTTCTCACTTGTCGCTTTTTTAATTTAATCTACGTTGTTAGCTTGTTTCGTAATGAAAGTGGAGACCGACAACGATTTTTACACGATCGAATCATTCGATTACGATTTTTAAGCGATATTAAAAATATTTCCCGGAAAGAGATAGAAAATGGAATATAGATTAGATAAAATTGCAAGTTACACGATATTCATCGAATTTCCAATTTCGTAAATAGATCGTTGGCAATATCAGAATCGCGAAACAGATTCGAAGCAGATTTGATTTCAAATTTGATTTTCGTACGCGATGATACGATTAGCGGTTGCCAGGCGTATCGAAAAAGATTCACCGACCCGTAAGTAAGTAAGCAACGATTCTTCTCCCTCGCGGGATCATAAATATGTAGCGTGTACGCAACAACGAAGAATTTGCATCTTTCGGAATGCCGACAATCGTCGACGAGCACGCGCCTTTGTATTCGCCCGCCATCTCCTACGCGTTTCCGTCCCACCGCCCCCTTACTCCACCATCCTCGCTCAGATTATCAATTTTTTCATTTCCCTTTCCTTCGGGGAAACTATTCGTACCGATAAATTTCCCCGCCGTTTATTCGGATTATTCGTCGAGATAAATCGTATCAAAATAACGAATAACGATAATATTCGCGAAAAATATAAATTTGCCATGATAAATCATGGCATCGAGCGATTAACCTTTCGATCGATCGAACGACGTACTCTCTAATTACGGTGTGTACGTAAAAAGAGAGGGAAGGAGTAGGAGGGGAAGGAGTGTGAGGGGGTCGACTAAGAAGCCGCGATTTCCCGGCCGACGGACTACTAATTAGAAAATTAATCGACGGGCGGTGATTTACGAGGGAGGGGAAGGAAGGATAATACGGAAAATTATTCGATTTTCGAGTTAAACGCGCGTGGGTTGAAAAGCGTGGTGAAATACGGTGACTCCGCCGCCAATAATTAAGGCGGTGGTTAATACGGCTTTCAGCGTATTACGTCGAAATGGAATGAAAAAGCATGGAGGAGAGAGGGGGGAAGCGAGGGCGGCTCGATAAAAAGAAAACGCGAAGGGAAAGTGTACAATGCCGCGAGTGGGGTTGAACGAGGGTTAAACGAGGAGGATTGCATCCTTGCGCTCGGCATAATTGTATTTGTTAATGTTCAGCCGCGATAGAAGGTTGAATTACGGGTGTTCGGCGAGGGGGTTTTCAAATACGGGCCTGAAACGAGAATACGAAATTGCGGCGGTGTGTTTAATCTCGAATTGAATGGATATGTTCGGGCCCTTAATTAGAGCTCGAAGATATAATGGAATATATATCCCGCGGATGGCGGATCGCGAAAGAATTTCGCGGATAGCGGAAGGAAACGCCTTTTCTTCGTGGATGAATTTCGCGTACGATAATCCGCGGAAAAAGCGCGGGATTTAACATAGTTTGATGGATCGCCGGTTGTGCAATTTTCACCCGTTATCCGCGACTCGAAAACGTTAAAAAACGTTAAAAACCGTTGCCGTAATTTCGCGAGATAAACGCTTCGAAGAGATGGATTCAACGCGTGATAAAAGAAGAAAAAGTTTGCCGGCCCAGTTTTCAAACCTACCACAACCCCCGTATCACGAATCTTCTTCCTTTATGAACGCTCTCGAACGAATCCTCGGTCAAAATTGTTGGAACGTTCGAATCCCATTTTTCGCATATTTCACCTGTGAAATACGACGAAGGAACCGCGATTATTCGTTGGAAAAACGGACGTTTTCGAAGCGAGATCCAACGAATGGCGGAAAGGTTCGAAAGGCATTCGAATAATCTTGCCCGAGCGGCAAGGATCTAATCCCCTGTCCATCCACCGCGCTCTCCTCCCCTTCGGGGAGGGGAAAAAAGGTGAATGGAGCCGTGCCACGAAAAGCTATCTTGGGGCCGCAAAAAGCCGATTCCCCGTCTCCTGTCACCTGTTGTTTTCGCGCGATCGAGATCTCGCGGGGTGGGCATCGATGAGGAACGCAGATAGGGAATGGAACTAGGTGGACTCTCGATCTACCGCGGGGCAAAAATTCACCGCTAAAAGAGGATAACTCGCAAATCTGTGATTCTCCCCGAGCGATCGCCATTTTTTATCTTCCACGCGATTTTATTTCCTCGTTCCTCCGGTGACGAACGTTCTAACGGTCCGATCCTTGCCCCCAATCGTTCGTCGAGATATCGCCCCTTCTCGATATTTTCATTCGGAGTGGGCTGGTTCGATGGTGGTAAACTGCGATCGAAAGTTGAAAAAGGGGACGTAGAATTATAAAGGGAAATGTAACGAGTTTTCGTTACTTCTTTTTTCTTTGTTCCCCATTGTATTTATCGGTTTCTTGTTCTCTCGTTGTCGTCGGTTCTCTCCTTTTTTCTCTCGTTACGCGCGCTTTATGCCTCGCCGGTGATTCATGTTACGTTCGTGCTACTGCCAGCGGCGACTGTTCTCGTTCTGATAAATAAATTGCCGCGAATCCATGGCACGGGAGCACCGGCGGAAGGGTAAATTAAGGGATTCGCATTTCCGAGGCGTCCGCCGTGGAAACGTAAATTAGACGAGATTCGGTCACAACCACCCCCTCCTCCTCCCCAGACTTTGTTAATTGTTAGTTCAGTCCCTTTTCGTCTTCTCTTCTCTCCCACAACCGGTTTTCACCAGTTTTCGAAAAATTTGCCCCGCGATACGCTTTCTTCGAGCTGTAACGCGTCTCAGCGAGATTTCGTCTTCGAATCAATTCAACATCGTGATCTTCGCTTCACGACGATTCGAGTTTTACAAACGACTCTGAATCTCGAACAGTTTCCGAAAATATCTGTATACGGTCGACTCGATTATCCGTAATAAATATCGGTGGTGTTTATCTACGATACCGATAATTCCAAATAATGCAAAATATGATAGAACGGGTAAATAAACGGGATGCGCTCGTTTACGTTCGTTAACGCTTGGAAATATATCCGCCGATGCATCATCCGTTCGAAAACGGAATAAATCCTTCCGCTCCTTAAAAATCGCGGGACGCGTTTTCCACGCCTTTCGGCGCGTCGTTAATTTAACGCCGTGGGTGAACGCCGGCCCGTGATTAGCCCGGTTGAAACCGTCACTCGCAGATGGTTCCTCGATCGCGTAATTTTCTATTCGACCGGTCACGCCTGTTAATTAGAGGACGTTGAACAAATGTAGCGGCGCGGCCGTTTTAGGGTGGTCGATTTATCGCTCGGCCAGAGTTCGATGCTCGTGACGGGATGTGACGTGGCTTTGGTAATTCCCTAGCCCCGGTGTCCCATCATTTTTCCACCCACTCGGAAATCCAACGCGGACAAAGGATCGGCCGATTCGATATTAACGTCCCTCCGTATTCCGCTTCAACTCTATCAAATTCTACCCAAATTATTAACATTCGCGAAATTCCATCGTTTTTCCCTCTCTCTCTCTCTGCCACCTCCTCTTTACTAATTACTTTTTCTCCGATTATCCTTCCGTAATTGCATCGCGACGTTAAAAACGCGCGATTAACGTTTCAACGTCCAAATTCTCGCATTCGATTTCTAGAATCGCGCACGAATTCTACCACGAACAATAACGCTAATTTCCCCCGTTGTAATTTATCCGCTGGCCCGAGGCTGCTGCCCCATCATCCCCTATCCCCAAACGCGGCGGCGCAGGGTTACTACGATTGTTTTGGTCCCGCGAAAAATTGGCGCACGGATGGGGGGGGGGAGGGTCGGTCGATTCGACGACCCCTTTTGAACGGGTAATTAGCGGGATGATGACCGGTGATGTGGATGGCGGATGGGCGCGATATAATGAAACGAAAACACGAGTGGGGGAGGGAGGGGATAGAAGGCCGCGAAATTACACTCGGCCACCCGATATAATATTCCCTCTTTCGGCCACGGTGGGATTGATTATGTTTATCTTTCATTAGGAACACCGGGGAAACGGGGCTAAAGTCGTGAATAATGAATCTCGCGATTCTCTTGCTCGAGCGAACGAACCGCGAACCGCAAGAAGTCGCCCGTTTATTTCCTTCCGGGCTAACTTTTCTTTCTTTCGTGCCTCTCTCTCTCTCTCTGCGCGACCAAATAATTTTTCTTTCGTTTCACGTTTTCGAACAAGTCGAAGGGATGTCGGCGCGTAGATAAATTCTACGGTAGGTTCGAACAGTGGTTGTATTGGTCGAGATGAGATCTAGGTGGGAGGGGAGGCAGGAAAGGGAGAAGGGCAATCGCAGCTGGTTAAAAGGGCCGTGGAATTGAATTGATCTTTTTTGTAGCGTGCACGCCGCGCGATTACGTTAATTGAACGGCGAACCCGGCTCTCTCCAAATGGATCCGGCAAACGCTTCTGCTTTCCAAGATTTGATTTCGATCTATCCATGAGAATCCACGGTCTTCTAATGAAAGTGCAACGTCTTCTTACTTTCTCTCCCGGCTTTGCTGCGAAACTATCCTTCTCTTCTTATTTCTTTTTTTTCTTTTTTTCATTTCTTCGTCGATATTATAACAACGAACGTTTTTAGAAAAAATTTCTTCGCTTTTCCTTTTTCTCGTCCGCCAGTCGATGTTTTTTTAGCATGGACCATAGCTTGAAATATATTTTATATACACGTGTAAAATTTCCGATCAATTCACAAATTATTATTAACCGATTAAGCGACTCTCTTCCGTCTCCGATTGAATTTTCCTTTTCTTTATTCCGGATTAGATAAAGACTTTGAGTTTTTCCACGCTTTAATACTTTAAAAATACATGCCGCGCGTGGTGCAAGACCGGTGGCTCTGTTCTCCTCTGACACACACTCGTGTTATTTTTAATAACAAGGGTGAAACCGTCTCTTTTCCAAGTTGCGCGATTCAAAAGCGCGAAAATCTAGAAATAATTTTTCATACGCGGAAAGAATGCTTGTTTTTTCAAAGGAGCGGGAAAATGCGATACGAATATTCCTCCATCGAAATGACGAAGAAACGCCCTTCTTTATCCGCTTGTCGCCGGATTAATAAACGATCGGCCGTTTCATCGTGAAATACGTAGCCGCGTAAATGTTTCAATTTCCGGGAATTTTGTTCGTTGGAAACGAAACGGTAGGAAATTTTTAAATAATAGCCAAACTTGTTTCCGTTCCCCGGCCGACGCCGCGTTCTACGATTAGCAAACGTAATTTCCAGAATCGATACGCGCATTATGCATTCATTTTCCATTGTACGGAAAACAGGTAGTTGGCCGGTCGTTCATTATTCACCGTCCCTCATAGCTCGTCATAATCGTCGGGATTAAATAATGAATCGGACGACGCGCTCGATGTATTATTCCCTCTTACGAGCCGTGCTCTGGATTGATTCTATTTGTCCCCCGATAAAAAATCTCGTGCAAACGAACACGTCGGCCTCGTCGGTAAATAAATAACGAGTCAACGGCCAGTTTCCACTCTATAAACCGTCTCTTTGATCATTTTCCACAGAGTTATGCAAAATATGAAGATCCTATCCCCTGGTTTATCTATCTTTGATCAGGATTCGCGTATGTATCTTTTCAGACCGATGCGAAAGGAAATTTATTTATAATCGGAGCGACAGATGAAGCTGTTTTTCTTTCTTTCTTTCTTTCTTTTTTTTACCTCGTAAATCGATTTACCGGTTCGATCAAAATCAATTTACTACGTTCGACGTAACGAGATAACGAGTTTTGCAAATTTATTGCGTAAAATGTGCATAATTGTAACATTCGCGTGTTGCGTTTGCGTAGCTATCGCTCGAGGACAAGAAAAATGTATTATTTATCGAATTGTTTCACCTCTTTTTCTCGTTGAAAAAAAAAATTTTATTATTTTTCAACTCTTAAAATTAGTTCGTACGTTTCGTAAATCTTCTTCTTCTCCTTTGTATCGCAAGAAAGGTGAGAGATTTTATTTTAGAAAATAGCGCAACGCGTGAGAAATAAAGCGCGATCGATAAACGTGCAAAATTAGAATACGCGAAACGTATTTTATCGCGTTAAATGTCGAAGCAACGAATAAGTATCTTGTGCGAGCCGATACCAAAGGTTGTTTCCACGTGGATAAATCGGCACACGACTCCACTTCGATACTTCGACATTTTGCGAAGAGAAAACAGAAACGTGCAGCGTAATTTTTTTTTTTTTTTTTACATATTGTATTTTATATGAATTTTTCAATATGACAAAAGCGGGGCAAAGGTGCATGATGGTGCCTCTTCCGAAACCATCGATTCGCCTATTGTCACTTTTTTTTTTTTTTTTAATTAAAATTCAAATAATTGAAATTCCATGGAAACGCGTTCTCTCTCGTTCGGTATCAATAGAAACATTTCCGGGGCGACAAGCTCGTGACAGCGTGTATGTATATTAGATTTTCATTTTTCACGCGTGCGGTGGCCGGTCGATGTCCGTCGAGTATTTCCGTATCTCTCCGCATTCAGAAGTAATCCGCAGCTTCGAACGGAAATACAAATAATCAGTTTATCACGAATTCAATAAAGATCGTTAATATTTATAATACATGCTCGTATTTGATATTGAATCGGCATCGCTTTTAAACAACAAACGGGATATCGAAAAACTTTTCAATCGTACGTTCTATCGAGTTTCTTTTCTTCAAAGCGATCTATAAATTTATACAACATTTCTTCCCGAGTTTAAAGAGAAGTTATTGTCGAAACGCATAGGAAAAGAAAGAAGAAGAAAAAAATTTCGATTCATCAATCGCAGGATAATCTAAAACTTGGATTTTTCAATAACGATGATTGAACGATTGTTACGAAAAAGATTTTCGACGTTGATTTCAATACAGCTACGTCCTACCACTTAATTTTAATAATAACGCGATACTAACTTTTTCAAAGGTAAAAGAAAGTAGCGAATTCATTCCGTCAGGAGGGATAAAAGAAATAACGAGGAAATTTTTTTAAGCGACTGATTAAAATCCTACCTAAATTTATATAGCGAAGAAATTGGAGAAATTATGTCTATTCCGGCAATCATTATGCGGCGGTATTTTGTTGAAAAAAAAGAAAAACTCGCGAGACGCGAGTGTGGCAAACGGTCGCGTATTTATCTTTGGTTCGTTTCGCCGACTGTTCAAAAGTTGATGAAAACAGAGTTTTGGGAGGTGAACCGGGGACGCGGTAAACGAATATAATCGTTGGCCACGGTGCGGCCTATTTTGCGAGCCGCGAAAACGAGCCAAGACACGGGAGGGGGCGCATCAATATGCGCGGGCAGGGAATTCGTCGAATCGCGATGGAAATCGGTCGAAATATCCCCGTGAAAAAAAAGAAAAATTGGCGACCAGCCGCAATTTTTCGCCCGCTGCTGCCTCCATTATGCATCCGTGATAAAAAGTATTAATATTTGACGTTTCGGTCTCCGTCTTTTTTCGCTTCTGCTATTTTTTTTTTTTCCATACACGCTTTAATTATCGTTTTTATCATTGGATATAAAAAGATATATATATATATGTGCGTCTTTTTTAAATGTATTACCTAATATAAAAGATACGATGAAAAATGTAAATCGAGCGATTAAGTTTATTTAACGATTTTCCGATTATTTTTTTTTTTCACGACAAATGCACATTTGAAATTGTTTCATTAATAATGAAATTAACCGAGCATGATGGAAAAAATTTGACGGGAATTTAGTTACGAGTTTAATTAGCGGATGATCGATGAAATCTCGATTTATAGAACTACATTGGAAACGTTGGAATTATTCCCAATTGCACGTGATTATTCTTTTCTGATATGGTCAAAAGAATATTTATTTATTTAACTTTCTTTTTGTCAGTTTCATATTCCGAGAATATAATTATAATTTCATTGCTCGGTATTATTGTATTCCGTTTTCACAAACGTTCATTCATTTTAAGAAACATCCATTTTATTTGAACCATCATATACGAAAAATCTTTCCACGAAACGCGATAATCTCTATCTAATCTCCATCATATCAATTCGAAACGTATTCATTTATACATTCATCGTGTCATTTCCATCGGACTAATCCTACATCGCGATTTACACGGTTATTTATCATTTAATTCATCCGGTAACCGGCCTGCTCGCATTTCTTAAAGACAAATGTCTGAAACGGCATTTATCGCCGGTGACCCGCTCGCCCTTTGACCTGCGATTTCCTCTGACGATTCTTATTCCGAGAATCGGTCGGCGCTACCGGCTGCATCGTGTTGCCATCTAGCCAGCCGGCATTAAACTCTCCGTCACGAACTTTTCTTTATTCCCCCGCTCCATCGATACCTCGTGGCCACGAAACAAACGCGTACGTACCGCGCTTGGCCGACCAGTTGATCGACAGGATCTTGAGATTATATCGCGGCAGGAAAATGTTTTTCACGTTCCTTTTCGAGTCGCTTCCAAATGTTGCAATAAATTGATATTGCAAATAGCTTTTCCTAGCTACCGTCTCTTTTATAAACTTGGACAATACTTGTTTCTCGCTTCAAGGATTTTATAAAGATTTTTCTCTACAACTTTTTAAAAAGGAGAAGCGCGAAAGATTAAGATGCAAGTTTGAAGTGTCGCGAAAATTCTCGCAAGATTTTTTTTTCTTTTTTTTTCTCAGTAGCTCAGTTTTCGCGAAATTCTTGAAAAGCATCGTCCCGAAACGTTTCGAGTAGATGCGAGCAGGCGGTGGTAATTTCGATATCACGACAATTTATTTCGATTCACTGAATTACATTCGATTACGGCGATTTATACGATGTATAAAACGATCGTTTCTTCGGGTGGCCGCTGTTTATTCGTCAAAATACGGCCCCGTGATTGCGCCCCGGTTAACAATTCGGGACGAAGGCTTTATCGAACGCCTTATTGGTGCAATCTGGAGTGACCTTGACTCGTTTCCAGCACGACAATTTCGGCGACCGACGCGTTCTACGCGTATTCGATGTCGTTCATCCAACGATATTTCTCGAGACTCCAATTTATCACCGTCCACGTTACATTTCTCCTTTCCATCCTTTTGCTTCTCGTGTTCCATTATATTCGCGTCGAATTTATCACATCTCGCACAATTTATTTGCGAGAAATATTGAAAAAAAGAATAATACAAATAAAAGTCACTTTTCTCTCTCTTTTTTTTTATCGAATGAAATGCGAATAAAGTGGAAATGGAGATCGATGATTTGGAGGCGACGAAAGAATAAGAAGCGCGAAGACAAAAAGGCGACCAGTCACGGGACGAATTAAGTTCTCAGCTCAACTCGATTCAGAGATCGCTTCCGCCACGATGATCTCATCCCTCCTCCTACAATTTGATCGGGATGCGCATGCTGCTATTAGAGGGAATTACTCCTCTTTCCGCCTTGGAAAGTCTATTAAAGACACAATAGTCGTCGCATCGTGGTCTTCGCAGACCGTTCCTTCCCATTTTATCGCCCTTGTCCTTCGCCCTGTACACTCACGCCCAATTCGTTCTCTGGTGTGTATCGTTTCAAATTCTTATATCTTTAACGTCGACAAATAAACGTTACGTTATAAAATTCCACGATTCTCTTTGTATAAAACTTCTTCTATACGATCGATCCTAATCGCCGCGTCAATGGCAGACTGGACGATGCAAGCGGCATTTCTTGAATCGTTTAACGAGTCTCGTCCCAATTAATATCGTGTTTCACGCCATTTAAGACAATTTCGGACACGGTCTAGCACATTCTGCACGTAAAACGTTGATTCTTACGCGTGTTAAATTCTTCAACGTCGGTCGAAAACGATCCATTGCTTCTCGAATTCTTCATTCGAAGAGCGCGTCTTCTTTATCGTGATTGGTGGCTCTCCCCGTCCCCCTCTCGAAATTTGTGAAGTGTCGAGCAAAGTGGATCGACTCGAGCGTGGTTAAATCGGCCGCGATCTTTTTCCAACCTCGAAGGCGTTTCATTAAAGTCGATTTTATCGGTGTAATCGGCGACATTACGTAAGGAATGGGTCGGCTCTTGGTGGAAGGCTATTAAGATCGTTTCTGGTGGAAATCGAGTGGCTCGATAACTCTTTCGAGCCCCTCTCGACGGAACGGCCGATAACTCTCTGCGACCATCAGGCCGATCAATCAATGCATGGCTTTCCATCGTTATCGAAATCGTGCGAAGAATGTTGCGTTTGTGTGTGTCTTCGTCAAAAATTATTGTCGTTTATTTTTTTTTTTTTTATGAAATTCTTCTCCCCTCCCCATTTTCTTCTTCATTCTTTCGGAGACGGGAGAAAAAGAAAAACAGATTTTCCGAGATTCACACATTGGATCGATATTGGAAGAATTAATTCTATCACAGGATCATTTCACTCGATTCTTGTCACTTCGACTCGTATCAAGATCTGAGATTCTTTTATGAACATTTATGATTGCGCTCGAAACTGTTATCCTATTCAGATTACGCTCGTTCTTGGTGTATTATGACAAATTGGTCTGATTTTAATATCAAATGTGACCCCGCGAATAAAAGAGGAAAAATATTATACGGAATTTAAGTATCGGATAAAAAGGAAGGGAAGAGGGGAAGTAAAAAGTTTTAACCAATGAATTATTTTCAAGAAATATTTCTTCCAATTTTTATTTCTATCGTTGCATTTCGTTAATTTCCGAAACATCGTTCGTATCTTTCATCTCTTAACGTTGAAAACGTTTAACGAGTTGAAAATGCTTTTCACTCTCTCTCTCTCTCTCTCTCTCTTTTCGCATTCTTTTCTATCGCTTTGGATTCCTCGCGTAACTCTTTCAATTCCCACGAAGTCTATCGAGAAACGAAGAAAGATTTAAAATAGCTTCTTTCTTCGAGTTAATTCTTAATTCCAGATTTTAACGAGCCGATCACGTATTCGGAATTTGTAGACAACCGCTTGGGTGGGTGATAGATTTCCTCCACGTTTCCCTTTTTCATTATTTATAAATTGTGTGAAAATGGGTAAAGAGAGAGGAATAAAAATCGTGTAAACATTTTTTGTAATTCTTCGAGGTAAAAAAATCCTACGACCAGTTTTTACGTTTTAGAAAAAAGAAAGTTTCTTCCCAAAGAAATGGCCGTAGCTAAAAGGCAAATCCCTCCCCCGGTTTCTTTACGCTTGTTTACAGCGACCGAGAAATCTCCGTTTCCTCTGGTTCGCTAACGCTTCCAAGAGGATGATAGTTGTCCCCTTCTTTACCTCGTGGACGTGGTGTTCGGTTGGTTTCGTTTTAACGAAGTAATATAATCGCGTTGAAAGAACGCGATGCCATGCGAGCCTGAAAATTGCATTTTCGCGCGAGTATGCGGTTCCCAGCACCGGCTCCCTCGACAACGAAGAATTTCTCGCCCGAAAACAAACCCAAACGTAATTGGAGCTCATTAACGCGTTTATTCGTAACTGCAATTTCTTCCCGCGTCTCCTTCCATCCTTGGAAATAATCGATCTCCTCTCCTTTCTCCTAAATCGAGTATCAAGCGAAATAAGCCGAGATAAGGCGTTAAGAGAGCAAGCAAGAAGATTTAATAAGTATGAAACCGCAAGATGGCATTTTTTTGATATATATACATATACGCAGAGGATAAAGTATAGGCGAAATTACCGTCTTGATTTACATCGATATTATCCGGGAGAAAAATGGGGTGAATAAAAGTTGAAAATGATGGTAGCTTGGAATCTAAATCAAATCTTTCCGTCTTTCTTTCGAATTATAATCGATAAGCTTCGAATTTTCGCGATGATAAGAAGAAAATAGAATTTAGTTATTTATTTATTTCTCCTTCTTTTTCGTCGTTTGGCCGCGATGAACATGGCGCGCTTTGGACACCCTTCGATCCTCGACCCCGAACCGATCAGTGTTCTAGACTTTCCGGAAGTCTTCCCGCCCTCGAGGACACCCACCCTCCTGATCTTCCGGTTTAAGATAATCCTCGCAACACGGTTTGAATTATAGAACGGATTAGACTCGTTACGATTTAACGCGTTTCGAACGAGGGAGGGTTAATGAAAATTAAGAGAAATATTGGACGTTAACGATCGTTTGTCGCGACGAGGCCTCGCCCTTTGTCGGACGGAAGTTTTAAGAGAATTAATTATCGAGGAGAAGATGGGGGTGAAATGGAAATAGATAATAGGCGAGGAGATTGAATCGCGAGGTGTCGGATCGGGATGAAAAGCGAAATGAAAAAGCGAAATTCTATTCTCATTTAAGGGACTAAACGAATTACACGGGCTGGCCAACAATAAGATTCTGTTCGCGGGTTTCGTTTTATTGGACCGTTAAACGACGTAACGAGCTTTCTTTCCTGAACGATCCTGAATTCCGTTCCAATTCGATCAGCTTATTAAACAGCGATGGGGCAAGTCGATATTTAAGGAATTTCAATATACACGAAATTCCATCCCTCCGGTAAACTTCGTTTTAATGGAAAAATTCGAATTAGGTCACGGTGGATTGAAATATTCGTCGGATTATACCAAAGTAATTAGCTATCTCTGTCGTGTATTTCTCAGTTGAATCGATCGAGAAGAAATTTTTTTCTCTCTCTCTCTCTCTCTCTCTTTTCCTTTTTTCTTTTCTTCGCTTATAAACGATACGACATTTCGAAAGGCGACATCGATACGATGGTATTTGATTTTTTTTTTTTTTTCTTTTTCAACAGGGTGTATCGCGCGTGTGAGAGAGAAGAAAGAAAACTCGGTATAGAATTGGTGGATCGTTAAGTGTCTGTTGGAAACAGGAGGGTGAGAGAATGCAGTTTTCTGCATTCGTCCGAAAGGCGACGTGCAACGCGGGCGTATGAAACGGCCCTTCTGCCACCGCCATACACCATACGCTATTAATATCATAGGGTATATTTAGATTTCATTGGGGAAGAGAGAGCGAGATCACGAGTTGCTCGGCCGATACGCCGTCTGTAAAGTGCGCGAGAGCCCGCCAATGAATCGCAATAAAGGAATTCGCTTCTTTGTCGATACGATACAACCTCGAGATTCTTCTTCTTCTTTTTTTTTTTTTTTTTTTAATTGGAAAGAAAAGGAAACAAACGAAGAGCCTCCAAAAAATCTTCGCGCTCATATATTTATCCATTCGTTGGTTTCTTTTGGTACAAGTTATATCGTTTCGATGAGCGAGTTATCGTAAGTGCCAATTATGCCAATATAATAAGAAAATATATATCGCAAAATTTGACGACGATGAACGAGTGAAGATAAAAAAAAAATTGTACTCGTAGAAAGCTTGTTATCGACATTGGCCCTGGATTTTGTGCGCAAAGTGCGTAATCGTGGTCTCTGTCGATGAACCTCGACGAATGGAACGGGTCGAGGATCGGGACGCATTATTTTTAGATTTTCGAACCGTACCTAACGAACATCTTTTTCTGCTTCATATTTATAATTATCGCGAGCAAAGTTTTCGCGTTCATCTGCGACATCCTGTTTCTCGAATCTCGCTTTTTTCTCTCTTTTCCCTCGCGCATTGCTCGGGCAATCGTCGCAACACGCGACTGGCAAACGTACCTTCTTCCGTGAACGGTGGCGACTCTTTACCATTCCTTCGATCAACTCGCATTTCTTCGAATGGAATTTTAAAGGAAACCCGAGATGCGAATACAGTAATAAAAGATTTCCACGAAATGCGAGAGTTGGCAATTCTTCGACGATAAGTTTTAGTCGATTGAGATCGATCCTCTTGAAGGGGGGACGTGCGTTTAAAAGGAAAAGTTTTCTTATCGAAAACGAAAGAATCGTACACCTAAACCTATATAAAGATATTTGGCTTAAAGGTCCATTAGGACGGCGGTCTAATATCCTGGCAACACGTGACACGCTATTACCTCGTGTGGAACACTCGGTGGATATTAAGAACGAGCTATTCGATATAGGACCGTGACGAAATAGGAACACGTAGGAACGGAAAGTTTGGCCGTCGGTTCGTCGATCGGGGCCGGCGTGTCATCCGATCGTCTACATTTCCGATACACATTTTCCCATAAAATTTGAAACGACTACATAAATTACGCGTAAAATCTACGTAAAATTTACGTAAAGCGATATTTTCCGAGGAATAAGAAAAAGAAAAAAAAATGGAGCTCAATGAAACAAAAGATAGGACGGATTAAAGTTAACGAATGTTCATACTTTTAATTCATTAGTGACGTAACGCCAATTAATTTTAGTAAGAAAATTATCCTAATTGAACGGTTAATAATAAAGTGCATCGCGCACCGACACTTTCTACGCCGTTGTTAATTGCATAATATTATTTCTAATTATCCTTATTCCGTCTCTAACAATTCCCCGTTATGAAGGAATTTCTAAACCAAATAATAATAATAATAATAATACAAGAAAACGTTCGATTTAAATAATATTAAATAATCGATTGGAATAATAAATTTCGTATTCGCGTAATAAAATTTACTTATCGTGCTTGGTGTATTTACTCCTATATTTCGAATGCTTCTTCGCACCGAGCCCACCCTTCTTACTTTTCAATCCCAACGAGTTATTCCACGCGATCATTTCCATTACCCACGCACCGCGATTTAAACGAACACGACCGGCTTGCCCACGAAACAAACTTCCAGGAGGCGTTCGCGCCCCCATCACGGTGCCGGGCTACTACGAAACTAATCTCGGAGCCGGTGGTCGCCATCGGAAGGCGGAAGGGATCCAGGTGGTCGAGAAACAATATCGCGCGATATTACTAGCTGACGCGTCGCGGAATATATTAGATCCGGTCCAATTACAATGTCCCGATACGTTCTATCCCTACGTAAGCTGTTTTCGCACACTCTCTCCTCTCTCCCTCTCTCTTTCCCCTCGCCACGAAATGGAAAACGCGTTTACGTTCTAAGCCGGGGCTTAATATAAGCCGTTGACCGGCTCCGCCAGTGATTTCGATGTTACGATAGCCTGGCTGGCCGGCCAAGTGATCCTCGATCGATTTTCCCCTCCCCTCTCCTCCGGCCGATCTCCGACTCGCGGAGATTAGGTCAGGGACCAGAGAAACGGGTTAGGCCGTGGTAAGTACACAACCTACTACACGAGCGTATCCCAGTGATGAGATGATTGGCCCGCTAATGAAACCTGATAGAGAACCCACCACTGGCTGCCTCGTTGCGGATTATTCCGCCGGTGTAACGCGATGGATCGTGGCCGGTGATCCCGTGTGCTACACTTCCGGCTAGACTGCAACCACCTTCCCTCTCTTCCCTATCCTTCTTGTCTGCGAGAGATCGAAACATCATTTGTAACACGCGTTTCACTCTTCTTTTCTTTTCTTCTCTTTTCTTTTTTTTTTAGATGATTCGTAGATTTTGACGAGCGGAAGCGGAGCGAGCTCTTTGAGGGAATAGAAAGTGCAGAGGATCGAGTTTCTTTTTTCTTTCTCGAGATACGCTTGTTCTCCTTGCGTGTAATTAATTACCATACGAAATTTGATGGTTAAATCGTTGCGGGACGGGGAAGGGGCGGAGGGGTGAAGCCAATCGATCCTATAATCCCGCGATTTTTCCGTTTTTCGGGGAGGGAGAAAGGTCGTTGGAGAAAAATCCGAGCGCCTTATCTGAGAAATGGGGGCTCGTAAAGAATCGGGAGGAGCGAGATAGGATGATCGGCCGGTATATAAATCGACTCGGTATCGCGACGTCGGCCCGTCGACAAAGTGGCGAGTGATAAAACGCGGACCCGAGAGACCTTTTGAACAGAACGTTTCGAGATCGGTCGTGGGAGAAATTTCGCGTTTATTTTCCTACGGTACGGAGGAGATCTCTGGCGATCGTTCGATAAAACGTTTTCACGCTACATTGTCCCTAATAGCAGGGGGAGGGAGGAGGTGGGTCCGTTCAATTTCGAGGGTGGCCGACTTTCCGTGATTTCCGCGGGAATTTCGCTCGTCTAATTTCGCTCGGACGCGTTTCACGAATATCGGGTCGTCGTTATCGAAACCTTGAAGCGATATATTTTCATATCGTTAATCGAATAATTCGATCGTACGAAAAGAAGTTTGACGGAAGTTTAATATTCTTTTTTCCTTTTTTTGCATCGTACACGTAATCGAAAAAGTAGCGTATAACAATTTTCTAGAGAAAAGATTTCTAGAGAACGATATAAAATTAATTTCCCGGCGTACACGTAGCTCGAGGTTTCGTTGCTTGATATTTCTCTCGGCCATCCTCGCGAAACAGAATTTTCCCCGATGTTACTCCCCCGTGCTCTTCCTTTTCGTCGAAACTTTTCTGCTTTTCACCGGCGATCAGAACGGAAAGAAAGAAGAGGACGAGAAAGAGAGAGAAAAGAAGGGGGGGCGAGAGAGGGAAGGAAACACAGGATGAAAGAGACAAGGAGAGAGGCAACAGCCGTTTGAACATCAACAGCTGCATCCCAGCCCGCCCCAGCTAGCCGCCTCCTCTATTTGCTCCTCTTGCATTCTTCGTGGAATAGTTTGGTCTCGCCGCGGATATACACCGACTACGCCCAGAGAGAACGAAAGAGATTAAGAATATCTTTTTCGGGGTGTTCGGTAGCCGTCGAAACGAAACTGTTCTCTTCGTTCGCTCCTTCCTTCCTTTCCTCCCTCCCTCGTTTACGAAACGGGAGTCGAGCGTCGGATCGAGCACCACTGCGTTGCCTAGAACGAGGAAAAAAAATATCCGTGTCGACCCCTGAACCCGAACCTCGCGTTCTCGACCGAGAGGAACGCGAGAATCTCGAGCGGATAAAATGTGAAGCTCTTGGAAATTTTGGAAAAAATTCGGATCGAAGAAGCGAAAAGTTTGAAAAGTTTGCGAAGAAAGGAAAAGGAGAGAGGGAGGGAGAGAGAGAGAGAGAGAGAGAACGAAGCGAAAAGTAAATATAGTTCGTGTATCGCGAGATTTGTGAATGTTCCGTGCCACGTGTGGAAAGAAGGGAAAAGTGGATTTCTGGGTCACATGCGAACGTGCGAAGCGATTACGAGAGTCGTTGAAGAAGCTGGTTATTGGAGTTGCGCGATATTCGCGACAAAACTGGCGAAGGAAAAAGTAGCGAAACTCGTGGTCGTGGAATTAGCCCAAAGGGAAAATGCGGAGAGAGAAACTTTACGGATGTAAGATATTTACGAGGTTTGTAATTGCGACTTATAAACTCGGTGGATGTAAGACAACTGTACGAGCTTCCCTCGCGGGGGAAGATAAAATTGCGAATGCGAGACGGCGACCAGGTTTCGTGGTTTCATCGTGGCAAAATGAATTTTCTACCTTTTCTCCGATATAATAATGATAGTAATAATAATTGTTTCTGCAACGTTTTTTCCACCGAGATTTAAGGAGAGGAGAAAAATAAGATCTAAAGGAAATTACAACTTATTGGGAATTATTGGGATGTATCTATACGCAGATAATAGTAGATAATTCCCTCGAGTCAGGGAACAGGTAGACGAGGGAATAAAAAAATAGAGGAGAAAAAATATGAATTATTCCTTTAATGATACCTGACGAAGCAAATATATATATAAATTTATGATACATCTCGGGCCAGTCGTTGAAATAAAACTCGTCTTTCGTTGTTCCGTAATAAACGAAAAAGAAAAAAAAAGAAAAAGAAAAAGAAACGTACAACGAAACAAGATTCATCCTTCCTGAAAGATTTCCCTATTCTTTTCTTTTTCCACTTGTTTTTTCTTTTTTCTTTTTTTTTTTTTTACAAAAGCATATTAAACTAATATCGTTAAAAAATTAATCGATCGATTATTGATCGTATCTGGCACTGTTCGACGTTTCTTCCCGACTAAACTCGACGATACTCGCGCTCCGGCACCGCGAATTCATCGTATCGCTGGACGAACGAATTATTAGGAAAAGAAACGAGAAAAAGAGAGAGAGAGAGAGAGAGAGAGAGAGAGAGCACGATTTACGCGAACAATAGTCTCTCGCAGCTCTACTTTATATTATCACAGACAATCGACGAAGGGCGTCCGTTATGCCCTCGCCACGTTCACGGAATCTTGGTCGGGTTTGGTGGGCAATGGCCTGTTCGCCATCTTGCTCGTTGGAGCGGAGGCTTGCGGCTCGGGTAGTTCAGAGTACAAGTGGGCAGTGGCGTCGGACGGTTCGGCGTATTCGCAGAGCAACGAGTTGGGCCTCTTGTTGTTGTTGTTGTTGTTGTTGTTGGTGGTGGTGGTGTTGTTGCTGCTGTTGCAGCTGGTGGTCGACTTGGACCCGACTTGGAGGATACTCTCGCCGAGAGCCTTGAGGAAGCTCATGGGCCTGCCCTGACTTTTCGAAGGGGGTTCGAACTTGGGACCGTTGTCCGTTGGCCTTTGACGTTGATTCTCGGTCTTGGTCGAGCGAGATCGATGATCGTTGACGAGAAGATGATCGTTGACGACGTCCGGCGGCAACGGTTGAGGCGCTCTGCCGGCCAAGGTCGCGAGGATCGGTTGAGAGAGGCGACTGGTGCTGGGAACGGTTTCGTCACCGGGCAGCTCGGCGTACAAATGGTTCTGCTCGTTGGCCCTTCGATCCCGGGGCTCGGTGTACTCGGTGAGAGGCGGCCTGACCAGTATCCCGCTCGGCAACAGCTTCTCCAACGAGGGAGCTTTCGTACCCACGCTGACGACGGACGGCTTCGCCGCTCCCCTCGATCTCCTCTGCCTCGGCTCGATCACGTCGTACGCGTTCTCCTCCCCTCCCCTCCCCGACGCTCGCCGATCCTCCTCCTCCTCCTCGTCGTCGTCGTTGTTGTTGTTGTTGTTGCAACTCTCCTCCACCTTGATCAGATCGTACAGATGCTCTATCATGTCCCTCGCCTGGTTATAATTGTCAGGATCGTTCAACCTCTCCCTCAGATCCCTCAGGTACTCCTCCGTCAACTCCTCGGGCAACGTTTGCGTCGCCTTGTTCTCGGTGTAAGGGTACAATCCTTCGGCACCCCCCTCCTCTCCGCCCTCCTCTCCCTCCTCCTCCTCCTCCTCCTCCGTTCCCTCCTCGGCCTGGGACGTTTCCACGTCGAGAATCCGCGTCTCCGGCTGAAGGCCCGCGTACTCGTGCACGCTCAATCTGGATATCGACCTGGCGGACGTGGCCGCCGTGATTCCACCGCTGGCCGACAACCAGCCGGTGAGATTGGCGAAGTGGCCGGACGTCAACTTGGGGCAGACGCCGCTCCGACGCATGTACAGTATTCCAGAGGTGAGGATGACCACCAGGACGACGAACACTGCCAGCACGCAAATCACAACGATGATCCTCTTCTCGCGTTGCAATTGCTCGGAATCGCTCATCTCCACGTCGAAGTAACCCTTGTGCCTGGGATAGACGTGGGGGCCGACGCTCGGCGGGCTGACGGTTGGCTCGGGTTTCGCGGACGGTTTCTCGCAAACGATGTGATCCCCGGGCGCGCAAATGATCCTCGTGAAGTTTCTCATCGACATGTAGCCCTGGGGCAGATTGAAACACTTGTCGAGAAGTTGATCGACCACGCAGAAACTCGAGTCCATCATCCACGAAACGGAGCTGTTCTTCCCCGTCACGTCCCGTATCCAATTGTCCAGGCCGCATCTGCACTGCTCCTTGAAGTAATTGTTGCCGACCCTGGCCGTGTTCACTCGTTGAGAGATCGCGGCGAACTTCAACGAGCCGGCCCTCGCCTTCTCCACGTGGTTCCCCGTGAAAGAGAACTCGAAGTTGGGGGCCGAGGTCGCGTCCACCTCTGCCGTGATCGCGTCCGTCTCCAACTCGACGAACAGGTTGTAATCGATGGCTATGTGGTTCCACTGGTGGAGAACGATCGCGCCTTGGTGCAGGTTCAGGAACTCGTTGTTGTTGAAGCTCACGGTAGCGGCGGATATGTCGATAGCGCCGGTATCCACCTCGGACAGCCTGCGAACGCGAGAGGAAGCAGTTTGCCTGCTTTGAATTGTTTGCGCGTGGAAAAAAAGGAAGGGGCGGACGAGTCGTCTCGCTCGAGTCGAAAAGGCATCGAACGATATCGAGCGCCGTAATTAATTTTTCTCGACAGAGATCGGAGGGAAGGAAACGGTGGGGATTTCCCTCTGCGTTGCACGGTTTTCGAAACGGTTGGAAACGGCAGGTCGGAGCGACGTAGCTACGCGACGATCGCAAGGAGGAACGCAAACATGGGAGATCTCTCTGATCAAACAACGAGCGAGACAAAGGAAAACGAGGGGCTCTACCTTGAATATTGTATGGTGAGGTTGTCGTGGCCAGCCCGGAAGGCTCCTCTCTCTATACTCTTCAATCTGACGTCGACGAACTCGAGGCTGTGGATTAACGCTCTGTCGCTAAACGCTCCAGTCTCGATCTCCAGGATCGACGCGTTGCTTATGGTCACGCTGAAGATCGTCATGGCGCAGAAAGCGTTCTTGCGGATCACCTTTGTCCAGATATCGTCCATGCGGACCTCTGCAACCGCCGATGGGAATACCGCTGTCGGCAACTCCGTGATTCTCACGCTTTGGAACATAATCTGCGCAAAGGGAATTCGAGAAATGGAGATTATCGTTCGAAACTGGTGTCGCGCCGGCCACTATATTCGGCCAATCGCCAAATTTTCCCAAGCGAACGCGTCCAACAGGGATAGAAATAAATAAATCCTTTTTATAAACGATTCATAAAAAGGAATGAAACGCGTGATTTAAGAAAAAAAAAAAATAATTTGATCAACGATAGATAGATGACCTTGGTCGCTGGTCCATGCCTTCCGTGTTGAGAAGCTTCGAGTTTGAACGCGTTGCTAGACAGCTCGAGGGTCGGCACCTCCCTGACGGTGATCCAGAGCAGCCTGGAGAAGGCGTTCGGCTTGATCCCTACGTTTCTGCATCTGGATATCGAAACGCTCAATGTGCCCCGCGAGTTCCTGAACGCGTGGCTTTCCAGGATCACGCTGTTACACTCGGACACCTCGAGATGCGTGTTAGGGGCGCTCAAGTTCTGAAACGCCTGTCTCTTTGCCACCAGGCTGTAGATCCCGGACACGTGAACGCGTTTCAAAGGTGCTCCATCCGCGAAAGCGCCCGACTGGATCCTCAACTCCCTGCAATGAGAGACCTCGACTTCCATCGCCTCCGACGGAATCGTTCCCTCCAGTAATTCCACGTCCTGACGACCATAAAAAAAAAAAGAAGAAAAAAGGAAATGAAATTATAACGTTCGTGAGAGATATTTCTTTGTTCTTCGCGGTAAGAAAATTTGGGAAAAGGCTGGGGGAAGAAATTTATCGGGAGATCTTATTCTAGATTTCGAATGGGACGGTCGGGCGAAGGACGCGAGTTAAAACGGCTGGGTGGATATAAATTATACGTATTTCTACGGGAATACGGAATCGAGAGGTGACGTGATAAATATACAAACGCGGTATGAATAGACGACGTAGCCGCGTGTCGAGGCGCGTGATCGTTTGATGCGTGTTTCGAAGGCGATTAAAATGCAAGGAAAAATGTTTATCGATCGGACGACGCGACGGTTCGTACATATTTGCCGAGAATAAAAAGAAAAAAGAAACGAAAAGGGTAAAATCGGGATGACCTGTAATTGGGTGCGCGTCAAACAGAGGAGAGTTGAGAATATTTCCATTTTTATTGGAGCTACAGATGACGATGGATCTCCCACCGCGGCGGAGGAGAGGAGAGTTCAATTTCAACCGTCATAAAATTTGTGTAATTGCAAATATCATCCCTCTCGATGGGATAATGCTATACCTTTCGCCCGTAATTCCGCGGCGGTGAAAAGAGAGGAAAGAATGGGGAAGTGGGAGGGGGGAGAGAGAGAGGGATTTTAATAGACTCCCTAGAATAATTTCTCGGAATAATTTGCGTGTTACGACTCGGGCGGCGATGAATAATAATTAGATAGTTAAAAATCTCCATAATGAAACGGAAGTCCTTTGCCCTGTGTCGCGTTTGAAAATCAACAAGTGAATTTCTATTAGGTTGAATCGCAGAGAGGCAACTGGAACGGCAACTGGGTGGAAAAAACGAGTGGTAAAGAACAAAAAAAAAAAAAGAAAAGAAAAAAAAACAAAAGAGAGACGATCCGAGACGGTCAAGAATACCTAGAGGTACGAACGAACATTGCGATTGTACGTAATAACTCGTCGTCTCCTTTTTTTTAAATAATTCAATCATCCTCGATTTCTCTTATTTAAACCGATATCGCATCCGCTTTCCTTTAAATAAATGACAATTCCTCTTCAAAATCCGCATTACGATCTTCGCAACTCGGCAACAGTATCGAAATATACATCGTGTATTCTTTTCTTTCTCTCTCTCTCTCTCTCTCGAAAGGTGGATCGATAATGAGACGGAAATATTTTTTTCGCGCTCGAATCCACGCGGGAAATGAATCACGCGATTGAAATACACGGGAAATATCATCGTTGACTGCTCGTCCAAGGTTATGCTCGTCTCTTTGTACGCGTCTCTTCTCGTGCACGGTTGTTTTATTACGTAACAACGGAACGATCGATATCGATATCGCGTCTCGGACTCGGGTGAAGTGGAACGGGAAACGACGTTCCCTTTGAGCGAGGGAACGAATGCGAAACGAAACGCGAGAAGTGGGCGCATTCGAAATGCGTACACGCGTACGCGCAAGGAATCGAATCGCCTCTTATTTCTCTTATTCCTCGTTCCCTGAAATCTTGGAAAAGCGCGTACGGTTCGGATCTGTTCGATCGAATTTCGCTCGAATCGTTGGAAAATATAAAGGAAAACGGAATGGAAGGGGGGAATTGAATTAACCCGTCCGTCATTAGCGCGCCCGCACACACACAGACATTCTCGCGCGTTTTCCGTGACATACTAATCACGTTCTCGTGAAAGCGAGAGAGATAAAGAGAGGGAGCGAAATTGTTGGCCCACGACGAGTTACCTTTAAAAGTACTTCCGCTGACGTCGGCTTCCTGCCTGTTCCCCGCTATCCCGCACGTTTGTCAGCGCGCCAGTTTAATGAAATGTTCGAACGCCATGCCAAGCAATAATTCCGCTGTTTCTCGGCCTTCCCTTTAAACCACAACTCGTTGCAAACGAGTCGCGTGTACGAGCAATTACCGGAGGGAGCGACTGGGAGGGGAAATCAATTTTCCACGGAAATGCGAACGTGGAAAAATCGAAGAGAATTGGTCGATTCGATTCGCGAACCGAGCACGGGAAAAATTCACGGAGCGGATGGTGGAAAATGGGTGGAAAAACAGGTTTTTCCTAAAAATTTTCAAATCGCCGGGATATAAAAATGGAGCACGCCTGTCGCTCGGATCGGCCGTGTCTCATTTTTCCTCCGATTCCCCGAACGCGAACCGACAACGCTCGTTTATATTCATGCCGTTGCGGAGTTTATCTTTGCGAAAAAGACGAGCGAGTTTAACAGAGAGAAAGAGAGAGTTTGGAAAAGCTTGGGAAGAGCGTTACGACGAACCCGTCCGTTTCTCTAAAAATCCGTGGCGAACCGACGTTCGACACCACGCCTATGTAAGCCGAAACGAGGATGGAAATTTACATGAGAAAACAACTCGTTGCAACGAAAACAACATCGCGATGGAACGGCGACACTGAATGTATTATACGTATATATATATATAGACGGGCACAATGTGGCGATCGAGCGTCTGGAATCCCATTTTTTCGAAAGGTTCGAGATAGAGGCGAGCCCCTACACGTATCCTCCACGTTCGTCGCGTCCATCGGAAAGCGAGCCCTGTTCTCGAGGAGTGGTTCGAGTCGGTATTTAGTTAAGGCTCGAACGACAAAATCGAGGTGTCGCGTCGGTTCTCGGGCTAAGCCTCCGCCAGACGATGCTGTAATCCCTTAATACCCTTCGTATCCCCCGAGCTCTTTCCATGCTGCGTGTAATACGGGGGAAGATTGTAACGATCGTCGGTCCGTGGTCGGTCCCCGAGAAAAATGGCGGCACGATAGCTGCCACGATAAATAATCGATATTTTCGCGTTCAACAAACGTTCGCCTCACGTCGCGGACCGCAGCAGGGCGCCTGTTGCGAGAAGAACGCATTTTCGGGAAAATCTATTCGACGTGATCGATAGCGGTCGAGAGAAAATTTGAAACCGGTTTCTAACGACTCCGAGCCGAGTGGAGGCCTCCTCTTCTCGGGAGCGGAATTCTCGACCATTTGTTTATCTTTCTGGTCGCGCTATTCTCGGTATCCGCGCGTTTCGTTTCCGAACGAGTTTCGAAGGAAAGCCTGCCCCTCCCCCTTCTCCTCTTTTACCTTCGCGGCGCGGCGCGGCTAAATTCGTTATCGTGCAAGATAATTTTGGCTCGCGAGATATCGCAGCATCGATTCGAAGAGAGAACGAAAGCCGACCGATCCCTCTCCTTAAGGGACGACACGATTCATTGTAATGCGTTCCGCGGCTCGCCGGAAAGAGACGCGATACTCTTTCGAGGAAAGTGTTCGACCAGGATAATTAAACAATTGTCCACGTTCCGTTCCTGTAAATTGTGCCGTCACGTGGCTGCATTTAAAATTCTTCCCCAGCCTCTTTTATTTCCCTTTGATTTATTTCGAAAGGAAATCGAATCTAACGTATCCATTCCTCGTCCGTGTTGTTTTAAAAAATAATTGTAAACAATATACATACGTACATAGTAATCCTTTCGCTACGCGAACAGCGCTGATATCGAATAATAATAATTCGTTAAAAGCATACGTAAAATCATTTCCATTTATACGTTTATATCGTATTTCCGTGCGCGATATATCCATTTCCATTAACGAAAAACTCGCAACTTTTAATTTCGAGAGAGAGAGAGAGAAAGAGAAAGACGTAACGAAGTAAACTTTCCGTCTTCGATTTAATACCGTTCGACTAACTTTCGAATTCCCTCCATTCCCCGAGCATAATTGAAAAATTAGAGTCTTTCCTCCCGATCCCGAGGAATCAAAGGCTCGCCTCGAATTCTCAATGAGGAAGAGCTCAGGTGGAAAAGGATCGTGATGACTTTGACGCGCTGGTTGCGCGGATTAACGCCCACGCGAACGTTAATTGGAGCGAGGGCGGGGAGGGAAGGGATGGAAAGGATGTCGGAGAATCTGTCGCGAGAACAATGGGGCCAGCGTGGCTGGAAGTCGGTTGAAATTACTACGCGAGGCTTGTTTCCCGATTGTGTTGCCCGATTAGGAGAGCAGCGCGTGTGTTACTGGTAGCGTTCCGCCACGTCGGCTTCGTGGAAAACGGACGCGCGGTAAGGTGCTACTATTTTCGAGGAGAAACGTTCGAAAGGAGCGGTCCCGTCTCGTCTCTGCGCTATTTCGTTCACCCTTCGCCTTTTTTTTATCCGAAAAACGAATCGATTATAGGAGGAGGGAAAAAGCAGAATGCAGAAGATTCGTTTGTTCGATAGAAGGCCGAATTGTTTTTCGCGACGAAATGCGAAACATCGGAACGATCGTGAAAATTTCTCGAAACGAAGTTACGAAGGGAGCTCTTTTCTATTCGTGAAGGAATCTCGTATTTACTTTTTTCCTCGTTGGCAGTAAGTAGAAGCAAGGATCAAAGCTTGGAATGCAGAAACGAGTGAACGAAGTTGCAGGGAGTAGCTGAAATTACGTTTTATGCGAAAGATGTAGCTCGATCGCGTGACGAGCACCGATCGAGGACAGGGCGCGGCGATACGAATACTTCCTGCTAACCACTCCTGACTCCCGTCGCACCATTAACGAATGAACTCGAAACGGAACCGTCCAATTACATTCCGTTTATTACCGCAATTTTTGCATCGCACGCTTCGACCGTTACTCGCTGTAAACCGAATTTCATCGCGATCCGTTTTTTTTGCTTCGCCAAATCCTCCAAATTTTGTCTCAATAACGTGGCGAATCGAAAAACCAACCAAGACTTGGAAGCATCGAGAGGAAGTTGTTTACACTTTTGCGTGAATAATTCGGAGTTGCACGCTGTTTGTTCTAAAAATCATGGAAGAGGTCGTGAAAATTTCATCGGATTCAAAAGTGGGGGGAAAAGAGGAGGAAGAAGAGGGGAAAGAGAGAGCGTGGAAAGTTTATAAACACGATTCCCCGTAACGTATGACTCGGGTAACTCGGAACGTTTTCACGGGGTGCATCGGTGACGTCAGATTATCCGGCGCGGAGAACAGCTGGGGCGTTATTTCTTCGAAATAAAGAGAAGAACGGGAAAAACTGTTCTCTCGTTCGCGTAAGTGGACGGATACATCGTCGAGAGGACGCACCGTCCACGTTTCCCTATGCTCGATCGATGACTAAGAAACTCTCTTAAAATTCCATTTCCATTTCGCGCGCTGACTCAAAGGAACGGGGATAACGTCGGCTATTTTCTGCATCTAGTCGCAGTTGGCACAAAGGGAGCAGCCGAATTATGAACGGTGCTTAGACTCTCCGTAATTGCTTCTACTCTCGATTCGATTAATTGTGGCATTTCGTACGTATAGATCCTGGATCGTTAAATGCCTCCCTCTTCACAATAATATATCTTGCTTGCTAAGATGACGCGACGAATGTTTCGAGAGAAAATCGAAGGAAGAGAAAATATAAAAATATTGACGGATTCCTAAAGAAACCTCGAGCGCAATCGTGCCACGCTAGGGGGGAGAAAAAATTCTTAAAGGGATGGATACCGTATACGAGGGGAAATAAGGAGGCAGTGGCGAGGAAAATCTTGGGGTAATAATCGAGTTTAGAGGTCGGTTCGTAAACGAGGAGAGGAGAGGAGAGAGAGAGACCTTAACCCCAAGGATTCTCGCGTTTCGAAGGTTTCTTCCTTGAAACGTTTCTCTTTCTTGGAGCGTGGTTGCGCGAAGCGATCACCGCCCAAGGAAAGGAGGAGGAAAAGAAACGAGGAGAGGAATGCGGAGAGTCCCCTGGAAACGGTAGGAGGGTGGCTCGGTGCCCGGCGGGTAAATAAACGATTTGAGACGGTGGAGGGGGGACGGATGCGGCGGCCTCGGGTCGCGAAAATCGAAATCGACGGCGAAACAGTAGAAACAAACGAGGGATGAATCAAATCTGCGATTAACCAGACGTTTATCCACCGCCGGGATCTCGTAACCGGCGTTATTCACCGTGGAAAAATAGGCCACGTGGAGAAATGGCGTTAAAATGGAGACCTCCCTCCTAAATTGCGGGGATAAATCGAAGCGGAAGTGAATTAAAGTTGCATGGTTGGAAGACTGCTGGGACTTTGATCGTAGATAGAGACAGAGAGAGAGAGAGAGATTCTCGAAAAAGGAGGAGCTCCCGGTAAGAATTTGCATTAAAGCCAGCAGGTGCGCGGTCGGATACGAAGCGAGCGCGGAAGCAGAAGGCGCTTCCTTCGATCCCCGAAAATTATACGGTCGAAGAAATACTCGATCGAGAAGATAAATAATTAAGAAGTATCGGGGGAGAGGAGGACGCGTGTCGCGAATGGCCGAGAGCAAAAAGCGGCGGGGCTTTTAAGGCGTCCGGTCACGAACTATCGGCGATCCGCCACCTGAATCGAAATTGACGAACGACCGACAATGGCGTTCCCATTGCGGATTGCATCGCGCGGTTCCAGCCGAGAGGGGGGGGCTTTATGTACGGCGCGAATCAATTTTTTCTCGGTCGCGGAAACAAAAGCTTACTCTCTTCCTTCCCTTTCGATCCAATTCGAATATTTCCTCCACCTGTGCGCAACTATTTCCATTATTTCGGAGGAGATCGGATCGATCGTTCGTAAGAAAATATGCTCGATCGTATGCTTCGATCGTGGAAAGGAACGCGAGAAAGGTTGGAGAATGATAAGATAAAGGTATCGAATTGGAAGAACACGCGTTTCCTCTCGAAATGTAATAGTTGAATCAGACGTGACATTGACTTTTATCGGAAACTATTTCGGTGATAAAACGGCGATAATAACGCGCGTGTGTGTGTGTTTTTCTTTCTTTACGCTGAAATAACAAGAATTTCCAGAAGAGCTTCTGTTGAAAGAATTTTTCCTACTGGATGGGAATTAAAGGGATCGCAGGCAGGTTCGATAATTTTCGCGCTGATTCGCGATGACGCGACAGAAACGGAGAAGTCGAGTCGCTTTAAGAACAATGAAACTTTCGAAAGTTTGCGTCGGCGACGAAGTTGGCCGCGAGTACAGAGGCTAATTGAAGAGACCTAGGGACAAACCTAGTAACAGATCTTCCCCTCTCTCTCAAGGATAGTCGGTGTTTGTAGTTATAATTCAGACAACTGTAATCGAGTTATTCGTGATTCGGTTAACTTCTCTCCACGCCTCTCTTGGCAAATGTCATCTTCTTCGTTGGGAAATTGACAACAGTTATCCGTTATACGCCATGTTTAATTCCTGATAATTGCGCCTTTACGATGTTTCGTTTTTCTACGTTCCAAAAAATTTTATTCTTCGATGATTCGTATGGACAAATAATTGAACGAGAACAAGGAATATATATACAACAATTCTATCTTTTCTTTTTTTTTTCGAAAGAATCAAAGTCTGAATATATGTATACCAGAATACATATTACGGAGCGTTTAACGTTAAAGATAACGATATTATATCTGTGCGTGATTCACGAGCGAGAAAAGGTGAACAACGTTATCAAAACGTTTCTTTGTTTCGTTATCAATTTTACGAACGTTTACTTGTTGTAGCTTACAAAAGAGTGTGAAAAACTGGATTCCAAAATTTCTAATTTACTTTTCGTCTCGTGGATCTCGTTTTCGAGAAATCGAAATCGCAAAAGGGAGTGTATCGAATGCGGAATAGAATCGTTGGAAACACCGTGTTCAAAGGGAATTAGGTCTGTTTGCGGCGGAGGAAGGAACGAAGATAAAGAAAACAAAGGAGAAAGAATGGCGGGAAAGTGATAGAATTGGAGTTACTAGACGCAAACATGGAGGAAAAGGTTGGGAAGGGAAGATAGGCAGAGCGAGAAAGCGGAAATAAATAGGAGAAAGAGGTGGATCTTGAGGGAATCGCACGGTCGGGTGAAGAAGTCAGGGTTCGAGAGTTCCAACTCCCCGGTAAATCCTTCTCGCCGAGATGTCGAAAGTTTCTCTTTGTCGAGTCGCTCCGTTCGAGAATCGTTACTTGACACAGTTGCAACCGAGCGAACGAAACCGCAAAAGGGGTCTGGTTACCGTTCCCGGAAGCTGCGTCGAATTTAAAATTCCAGCTGACGCAGAAAAAAAGGAGGAAGTCATCACGACCAATCGAGCGTATTTAAAGAACGAAACGCGGGATATCGCGCACGGGATAACGAAAGTTATCCCACGCCAGGCTCCGAAAACTGGTTGCTCTTTTCGAAACCAGTTTCAACATTTTAATCGCTTATTCGTTGTTAATCTCGTCGAATTCGTGAAACGGTAAAACGGTGATAAATGTTTTCTCTTTTCACCGATCGATCATTTCATCGATTAAACGTTCGAATGAAGATACAAATGGAAGGAAGAAAATGTTATATAACGTTTTGTGTGTAAACAGAGGAGGGGAAAAAAAAAGTTAAAGATCGTTGAAGCGAGAATCGAACAATTTTCACGTCTCGATGCGATCGAATTGGTAGTATCGTTGGTAAAATTGTTACAGCCGATGATTTTCCGATTCATTAAGCTTTAACCTCGATTACAAATAATACTCGTTGGTGCGGATTGTTTCACGCGCGTAAAATACATCTTTGTAAAGTGGAAATGCGGTTTTTTACAATTTTGATTTTAGAAAATTTCGTTTTTATTAAACGAAATTAAACGAAAAGGAAAGAAAAAAAGAAGAAACAGATTCAACGATAAATTTAATTTAAATCGAACAACGACGCTTGCGTATCGAAGACAAGATAAAAAGAAAGTTGAGAGATAAAGAGATTGATAAGACGAAGCAAACAACGCGAACTACAGTAGGTGAAGAAGACTTTTATCGTTTTTTTCGATGCATATTTTTTTTCCAGTTTACTTCCAATAAAATTAAATGGAAAAAATTTAATCAAAAAGTAATAGTAACGTAGTGCAGCAAAACGAAATTAAAAAAGAAAAAAAAAAACGCGAAAGATGGAAAGGTGGATAATGCAGCGGAAATAATACTACGGATGAAGAAAGATTTTATTACTTCGTCCATGCGTATTACGGCGCTGCAAACTTGCAGAAGAAAGTGGAACGAAAAGGAAAAAAGAAAAAAAAAGAAAAACGAACGATGCGTTTAATTAAATGGAACAACGTCGATACCGAAACGAAAAAATCGAAAGAATCGAGGGGCAAATGGATAAGGTAGCGCGAACGACAAATGGAAAAAAGATTGTACCGCAAAGCGTTGAGCGACTTCCGTTTTAAACTTGACACGTCCACGCCTGTCTCACCGAGCCAAACCGCGATAACATTGCGTAAGATTTGAATTACATGGAAATACGAGACGATGTTTTCGAAAATGCTTCCAATTTCTAGCTATTGTTTACCTCGAATCATATTGCGAATCGATACGTTCGAAACGAGAGACGCCACGTAGCCGAAGGTTCAATGTCCGATCGATGGATCATCTTGCGAGCATCGGTCAAAGTCGCATCCTGTCATCCGTGAAATTCCGTGAAACGCGTTCTCGCGTCGATTTTCTCTCGATTTCTTAAATTCTTAGTCTTAGTTATCTCCTCCCCTGTTTACCCTTAAAATAACGATAACAACCGTTAGATTTATCTTGGAAATTCGATCCGACACATTCGAAAGAAGATAAACACGGTTGCAGCAGAATGTAAGTTAATCAGATTCGAGAAAATTTAAAATATATGGTATCATCAAGATCGCGAGCAGACCGCAAAACCACCGCATCACGCTTGCACGCGCTTGCACAGAAGCGTGAGAGGGCGTGAGAGGGCCAGAGCGTGCGAATTTCGAAGCGGGCCGCTCGTCACGGGAATGCCGGAAGTTAATTCGTGGAACGACCGGTGCAGGCCTTCTGGCTCTCGCGTCAAATTACTTTTCCTCTGTAGGTTCGACATACGCAACCGGTAGATAGCGCCAGTGGATATTCGTTGCACGCCGCCGCCGCTTCTCTCGTCCACGTGTAATATAATAACTCGATCGATCGTCCCATCGCCGACTTTTCCTCGCTTTCCAACGCTCGTTCCTTCGAGAAGATTTGTATTTTTGTAAAAAATTAATCGGATATGATAAACGCAGCGTTGCTATCGCGGGTATTTCGCGAGCTCGACACCTGTTGTATCGAACGGATTGCGAACGTCGAGCATCGTTTCAAAGTTTAAATCTGCTTGCATGTAATAGCGAGCGTCAGCAGGTTTGCCTTCAAATCAACGTCGCTTTGCAACGACGAGCATTCGAACGATAAGATCGAATGGTTAACTACACGGCGACACGAAAATTTCAATTACTCTCAAAGACGAGCTGTAAGACGAGATCTTACAAAAACGGTGGCATAACCTCTCCGTACGTTTCCTACGTACAACTCGGGCGAAACGAATTTCGATCAACCGTGAAAACGTTGAAAAGCTGCGCGTCTGAGACGGAAATAACGGTTGGAAAGAAGTTGGGATCAGCTGCCAAGGGTCATCGCGAGGCAAGGTCATCGCGATCTCGGCTCGAGAATTCAAGAAACAATGAGCCCGTTATTAGCTCCCTCCTCCGAGAAACACGAAACGCGGATAATATCGAATGAAACGGAGGAGGAGAGGAACGCGTAACGGCGCTCTCTCCTCGGCGTTGCTCAACTTTGCCCCTCGAATATATATATCTCTCTTCCACGACCGCGTGCCACCGTCGTGCGGTGTCGGGAAAGGTAGGTGTCTCGTATCTAAGACTCGAGATACGTTTAAAACGCGAAGTGGTTACGCGGTGTGGACGAGCACACGCCGTGAACGTAATAACGTAAGAGAGAGAAGGTTGCGCGTTATAGTTACCGTGACATTATTTTGCGCGACACCTGCTACGATACGCGCCACACTTCTTACTTAAATTACGAAGAAAGTTTACGAATACAAAGGTGGAGATATATTTGGCAATAGTAGGATATATAGGCGTTTCAAAACTCAACGTAGGAACATTGAAAATTATCGACGGTATTATTGACGCGAGGTTGCATTGCATGGGAGAAGCATTTACGAGATCTTGCATAAACTGTTACGATTCGACACGATGGTTGGTGCGAGGGGAATTTTGAGAGATTTAGTCACGAGGGCTGGCACGTATATATGGCACGGCATATATGTAGGTGCATAAAGCATACGGTTTCGATTGCGACACTTCCTCTCGCGTCCTCTCACTTTTAGAATCTCGCGTTCTAAAGGATGGACGAGCAACTCTTGCGACGTATTCCTGGAAACGTGATCGAAAATATATCGCGAAAATAAGTTTCAAAAAAATTGAAAAAAAAAAAAAAAAGAAACGTAAAATTCAAACGTAAATCTCGAGATATTAGGAACAAAGTCTAGCCAGCTGTTAATTAAATTAAAATTCCTATCGACACGTGTAACAATAGCCGTATAAAACAAAAGCAATCGAATCAACTGGTGCATTGAAAATCGCATGTTCCTTTGTCTCGACTTGACAATCTAACGTGTAATTTCGTTTACATCGGGGGAAAGAGTGGAAAATCGGCGTGGCATTATCGATAAAGTCAAAGGGGAAAATTTTGCCTTATCGCGAGGCCGTTCTTTCTCGCGATCCCCGGGCAACTGTGGCAAAGAACTGGTGAGTAATCCGTACGATTTCGCAAGCGCGTACGGTAAATTGGACGCGTACGAGAGAGAGAGAGAGAGTGGAATGGCTGGATGGGCCACTTCGCACGTGTGGCCAATCGCGATAACTCGAGTGTGCTCGCGGGGTGTTACAGAGAATTATCGTCGGGAATGAACGAAGCAGGATGTCGGCTATATCTACGCCCCCGAGCGAATTCTCCAGACAAAGCCGGGCAAACCGCAATCGGGCCAGATGCGCGTGCACGTATTGTGCGCCGTGCCCTGTCCTAAAATAATAATATATCTGCCCTGCGGGGATACACCGCGGCGCGTAATACGCTGCGTGCCGCAATCTCTATCCGGGCCGTTTATTAGGTTATCGAGGTTGGTCCTGCGCTTGGTCATCGAGGATTTCCTTCGATTTCGAAGGATCATCGCGCCGAGTCTTGGACGATTCCTTTCTTTCGACGAACTGGAGAAAGAAGGAACACGGACGGGGTTCGAAAGCGTTGGCGCGTCGATCGGCGATCGGAGGAAGGAAAGGTGGGGCGGGGGTGAGCGCCGGATCCGGACGATAAACGACACCCGTAATTTTTTCCCCCTCGCATCCCGTGGTGGCGCGACACAACGCGCCCGCATGATTACCGCATGTCGACTGGGTCGGTAACACCCAGAGAGAGATTCGTCGTGGACCGAAGTGTAATTCGTTGAAAGAGCCTATTGTGAATAAATTGAGGCGGAGCAAGGATTGGATAGCGGTCAGAGAGCTCGAGCTTCTCTCGCGGTGTTCTCTCGCCATCGCGTGGTCCGTTTTGTACGGATGAAATTCCCACCGCGGCCCCTCCCTCCCCCTCCGACACCCCGTCAATTTATTAATCCAACCGACGATCGCGTTCGACGACCGACACCGCGATATATATATATATAATATATATATATATATATAAAAGGAGAGGTGTTGGTCGTATCGCCTCCAATTATTCTTCTCTTGTTATCGTTACTGTCGCACGGATCCGTGCAAATCGAGGTCACGAACTTGGCATTTTCAGGAATCGCGTCCGCACAACTTTGTTCACTGATCCTGCTGGATCCACGTAACCGGACGAGTCGTTATTGTTTTTTCGTTTCGAACACGGAGGGGGAAGTTGGGATCAATCGGCGTTCACTGCCCCCTCCCCTCTCCAATCGGCGCTATTATTAATCGAGCGTGATTCGGCGATATCCGGCGAGCGATTGAATTCGAAAGGCTCGGTGGAGAGAAGGTTTATCGCGAAGGAGGAGGGAGGGGGAGAGGCAAGGTCCGCCTATATAACTCCATAACTGGAATCGTTGCGCCGCGCCAATTTACGGTCAACGGCCGGCGTCGTACACCCGCGTTGTACGCGATAAGGTTAATCGGCGATTTTTCAAATCCGTAACGGGAGGAGGATCGGGAAGGGAGCCGGGTTTATAAAGGCTGATGAGAGAAGAATGAAGAACGTGCGCGGCGAGGCGCGGAGAGGAAATGCACGCGTCCCTCCCTCCGCGGGATCGACTTGGAGAGAGCTCGGTCAACCCTTCGGCCGGAAGTCGCGCGCGCCGGAAGCCGACTAGGTTTAGGCGAACGATTTCGTGGTGGGACCTATCGCGACCATCTACGAAGGGGCTCGCCCCGATACCTCGCCACGAATGTATAAACGAGAGAGAGAGAGAGAGAGGGGTATTCGTGCCACGAGTTTCCTCTGTCCGCGTTCAACCCGAAATGTGTCCGAATCCATCGTCTGTCGCTTCGCCGAGAAAATATTCCCGATACCTTGTCCCGTTATCCGTTTCCGGGATCGGGAGTGCCGAGATTTCGTATTCGGGACGTAGGAAGCTTGTTGGAATAGATCGGATCTGGGAGGAAGAAGAGAGAAGAAGAGAAAAGAAAGGGACAGAGTCAAGAGCGAAAGTTGGATGGCGACGGTAATTCGAGGAGTGATGCAACTGCAAACAGCGCCTATGCAAGTGCAAATGCAATTATGACGTAACCGTCCAATGGGATTGGTATTTCATTCATTCATCCTCGAATCGATCGCCTGTTCGCCGAGTCCAACTATTAAAGAAAGCTTAACGCGAATAATCGCAGCAGCCCTGTAAATAGAATTAACGACGTTGGAACGATAAGTGACGTCGTGGCTGGATCTGATTCGATTAGGAAGAATATATTTCGTGGACGAACTCGTGGTAGAGGAACGGTGTCGTTGAACCGGGGATGGAATATCGTATACGGCCTCTCTCTCCCCCCTCCTCCTCCTTCTCACTTCTCCCTTCCCCGAACGCGATGAATACAAAGGGAAAAAGATCGATCGACGATTCGTTTCTTTATTCGTTCACGATTAAAGACAACACCCGGTATACATTGCAATGCGTGTCACGCCTACGCGTGTCGCGTCAGGCGTTTGTCGGATCGACAGAAATTACTTTCAATGATACGAAACGTAGTCGGCTTGATAGCCAGTTCACAGAGCCCGTTACTTGGATAAAAAAAGAAAAAGAAAAGAGGGAAGATAACGACGCGATATATTAAATTAAATCCAATAATAATAACGATGATAATAATAAAGGAAAGGATTTTGAAAAATGGACGAGAAATTTTTCGCGTCGTTTGATAGGGAATTCAACGGATATTCTAGAAATTGCTAACGAAGCGTGAACAATATTTTTGCCAAGCCAAACGTTACGTAAAACTGGTTATCCTTGCGTTTTCCACGCGCAGTTCTCAGATCGACGGGAAGATAGGGAATAAACGGGGGCCCAGTTCGAAGTCGAGAAGCGTAACGTTGCATCGATACTTAACCCGACCTATCGACTTTAGAAATCTAGACCGTCGTTAATTCCAGGACGGGTTACCGATCTTTTTTTCTCTTTTTTCCCGAGCCATCGATTCATTTCGCGAATAAAATTCCGGGAAATTCTTACATATCGCGCACGAATCATCCTTGTACACCTCGCGTTCAACGTAATCGAATTGCTCCACTCTCCACGATTCGCACGAAGCGGCCAATTTCGCGAGCCGATCTTTAGCCGTGATTCGATTTTCGACCACCGGTGGAAAACGTGGCGTATCGAAACGCCGCCCGACAACAATAGCAATTCGTTATCCGGTGAGCGGCCGGTGCATCGAGTTCCAACTCGATTCCCAAGTTCTCGCGGAAGTTTCTCGATTGAAGGCGAGGGGGAAGCAGTCGGCGGAAAGGTGCGCAGCGATACGACCTACGGTTGATACGATCGGCCGGTGGATCGGTTGGATCGCGTCCAACCGAGACGGGAACGACCGAGTGGAAATAATAAGGCAAACGTGCGCTCGCGAAGGACGCAACGAATAGCGCGTTCGATTCCCACCGCCATGTTCACGCGGATCGAACGATTTGTCACGCCGGGTTTCGAACCGAATCTCTCTCCGTGGCGAAAACTTTCACCGTCCAGAGTCGAGGATCGAGGCGGACGTTCACCTTGGAACGACGACGATTCTGTTCGAAAACTTCCATTCGCAGCGAATCGCTCGTTCGAAACCGATCGTTCGTAATTTTCGGAGAAAAGGCTTTGTTCCCTCGGTGGAAGAAGAAGAAAAAGAAGAAGAAGAAGAAGCGGTACGGGTGCGCGCTATTTGGCTAGAGCGTGGCACCGCTAAGAGCCTCCATTTTTAGATCGCGCGAGAAAGATCGTAACGGGAGATGCTAAGTTATAAGACGCGAAGAGAGCGCGAGGTTGGGAAGGCGAGGAGGAGAGAGTTAGTCATCGGGCGCGCATTTGCGTCGCACGTTTCCAGCGTTCGTTATCATGGCGGTCGTGGATCGAAACGGCAAACGCGCAGCGTGGAGCATTGGACGTACGAAATCGCGAGGCAGTCGTCTGGGTTGCGTAGGTTTGTTCGATTCACCTGGTCGTTGGAGAAGACGCATTTGACGTTAATCCAACGGTGTGCCTTGACGGTGCAGTTGCACCCGTCCATCGCGCATATCCCGGGCGGTGCACTCTCCACCTTGCCAACCAGAAATACTAAACAGCACAGAGACACCGACCATACCATCGCACGATCACGCTTCGGCCCGTTCGGCCACACGCTCCACACTCTCCTCCCTCCGCTCATGTTATCCGCGATCCACCACCACCACCCTCGATCTTCCAGCGGCGAACAAAAGGCCGCCTTGTTCCACCCGGATCGATCGCCTTCGATTCTTCCACGCGGAGATCTTTCCTCACATCGTTCACGGCACACCGTTATACCCGTGCCCCACTTTCATCTGGATCTCGATCTTCCTCGATCGACCCCTCGCTTTCCTTTCGCTTCCTCCTCGAGTCGCTCACATTTGTCTCCAAATTCCAGTGTCCCCGGATCCGGCGAGTCGTATCTTCGGCTCGGACAAAGGGCGAATCGGCTCCTCTTCCTTCAAATCCGTGCAGATCCGAATTTTTCCTCAGCGAAGACCAGGCTCCGGGCGGGTTCCGAACGGCATGCCGGAGCGGACGGACGCGGAGACGAGAAAATGTGGGACGGAAAACTGGTCGAGCGGATGTATCCACCGCGGGATATATAGCGTAGAAAGACGCGCGCGGACGGCTCGGCTTTCCGAAGAGGTGGGGCAACTAGAGGCAGGCTGACGCGATCATGACGAAGGTTGCTTTCAAACTGTGGTCGGTGGCATGCACGATCAGTGTCTCCTCCCCACCAACAACCGTGTTCCTTACTTTGCCTCGCTCTCGCGTTTATTCTCCCTCTTCGACCTTTTAAAAGATAAAAGCGCGTCGTGGCAGCCGCGAGGGGCGAGCCGACATTCGACCACACTGGTTCGACCAGATTCCGTCCTCTTCGCGGAGCGGACGGAGGAGCAGATCCTCCTCTCGAGACGCACCGGTTTTCGCGCGGGTCCTAGGGTCGCCGCGCTTGGTCGGTGCCTTCCAAGGGCTGACCTTGACCAAGTTTTGCCAACCTCTTCGTCCATCGCCGCGTTCGCGTAACGACGCGTTCGTATTGTGCGAGAGAGAGAGAGAGAGAGCACGTACCTGCTCACGAAGCATCGATACCACCACGTATTCTTCGTTCGTATCCTCTGTGGTTTCTCTCCGCGTTATTGTGATCGATTTGACTCGGAAGGACAAATCGATCGCTGCTTGTTGTCTTGGCGAATCGTATCGTAATTGGTGAATTTGTTACGAATCGCGTAACGATCGATCGATATTCGCGATGAGAAATTAGAATTTGGTCGAAAAATGATACTCCTTTCGTATCCCTGTGATGGAAACAGAAAAAGTCTTTGCGCCACGCGAAAAGAATTGGCGTATCGTTCCAAGGTCGAAATACGATACTAAGTTATTCCTCTTCTGGCGAAAATAATTTTCGGTATACGCTTGAAAGTTGGAAAATTTCGAGCGTTTTCCCTTCCTTCCTGAAATTTTCGAGACATTCGCATTCGTTCCACCGGTCCTCTGATTCAAAAACTTGGCAAATTTTATAATATCCTGGCAAAAGGTCCAGGAGGAAAAAAGAGAAAAATGAGCGACGTAAGCAGCGAAAGAGCGAAACGCGCGTATTTTACGCGAGTTGTTTGCAGGAAACTGGAAATCTAACGCGAAAGACGCGGAGGCAGGCTAGCGTAAAAACGAGACGAGCCGGCCAGCCACTTTTCACAGTCGCTTTTCACGATGGACAGCGTTTCCCTAAAATGGCGGGGCATCGTGGCTGCGTTCGCTTTATGAGCCGAAGGGCCGCCCATTTAATTTCCCATGAGAAATTGCACGTGCAACTTTGCCCTCGTTGCCGTCCCGTCGCGTCCACGTCACACACGACGCGAAACGTCCATTCATTCATAACGCTCTCTTCTCGAACCACCTGACGCCATCCGAAGTGGCCATTTCCGAAATGACCACGCGCTCCCCATACGTCACATCGGTGCCGACCTTAAAGCCGACCGATCCCTCTCCCACTTCCATTTCGTTTCACGTTCCTTCCATCGATCTCCTTCCTCGTGTCTCGTATTACTCGACGTGGATCCCGTAAAACGAGACCTCGCGTCAAGGATATTTCACGATCCGAGTGTCGTATCGACAACTATGACGAATCAATCCTCTCCGATCTCACCTGTTTCCTATTTAATTCCATCCATCCCTGATGGACACTGCAATTCTAAAATTTCGATTTTTAGGGACGTCGACCAAGGATTTGAGAATCTATATCTAGAATTTCATATTTTAGGAAAATTCCTATTTTTAGGATGTCGATGTTGATCTGGGAATCTATACGTGATTCGAGAAAAATTCCGACTTTTAGGGACGATGAAGGATTTAAAAATTTGCTTCGAATCGATGACGTTTCGATTACTCAACAAGCTACTCGTTCGTAAATCGTCCAAGATAACTGGTTGTTGTCGGAGAATTAAAGAAAGTTGTCCGGTGAACGAGTTAGGGACGCGAACAAGGACTCGAACGAGGCGAATATAATTTCTTTGCCGAAGCGAGTTTCGATCAAATCCGCGGCGAGCGTGTAGCCCGATACCGGTTTGGTTACATTGGCTTCTTTGAAAGTGACCGAGTGTGTAAAGCCAGGCTTTCGAAGAAGTCGTTGGGGACGAAATCGGTGAAGTAACGATCTCGTATAGGTAGTACAGCGGACGCGTTTGCAAGAGGCGGGTCACGGAATTGCGACGTGATTGCTCCTTATTAGGGATGAGTCCGACGATGACTGGCCGGGGAAAAACGGCGATTGTCTGGCTCCTCTGGCGGAGGAGCATCGTCCTCTGCCTCGTCGCATATCCAACCAAGATCCGTGAAACGGATCACCAATTAGGGCCATCGCAATTTCGAAACTCGCTCCAATAGCGAGCATGATCCAACGTGTTTATCGTTTCTTTTTTCCTTTTTTTGCTTCTTCACTCTCTTTCGAATCGCGAAATTTGATTATATTTGAGACGGCGAGAAACGATCTCGGAAAGTTGGTTTTCTTTCGGATAAGATTTTCGAGTGAATTTTTCTTTTTTCTTTTCTCTTTCTGTTCGCAGTGGTCATTCGAACGAACGGCTGTTTCTCCGAGACTTCGTATCTTGCACGGCTGGCAGCAGCGGAGGTCGTTTGGCAAGATGGTTACAGCCAGACAGTTTCGTAGATCCCTCGAAATGCGAGGCGCTTTACTCGAAGGACGACATGAAGTGCGGATGCCCCGCCATCGTCACTGTACACACCAGAGATCAGTACGGGGATATCGTTCATGTACCTAATTTAAAGGTATGTACACGCGATATCATAATCGTTGATCGATTCGATCATATTATCGTGATCCGATTTAAATACTTAACTGTTCCGTTGTGACGTTTCAGGTGGAAGTGAAGGCAGTTCCTATAGAGAAAAAAGACTTGGGAGATTCGGAACGAGTTTCTCAACCCGACCCGTTGACGTTCGGCGGTCATCCTCAGCCACCGTTGGACGTGCCGTACGAGGTGACGATCAACAACAAGACGTGCTTCTACGCGATTACGATCATGAAGGCTTATCAAAACTATTCGTTCGAGGAGTTGAGGTTTATGTCACCGGCTATAAAAAGAACGAGCGAAAGCATGCTAGTTAGGCCGAACGACGACGGAAGCTATAGCGCGGCCTGGACACCGTCATCCGTCGGATGGTATTCGCTCGTGATCACTGTAGACGGATACGACATGGAAGACGTAAATATTTATCCTCCCGTTCTACGTGGGATCTCTTTTTGACCCAATAATCATTCGTCGATCTCAATTTTTTCGCAGAAATACAAGGTCGAGGTGAAGGAGTCGCCGCAAGGTATGCAGCCGCCTGCTCAAAACGTTGTGAAGAAACCGCAACATCAACCGAGCAGGCTTAGAAAATTCGTGGCGAAGAACAGCGCTGGCTTGAGGATAAGGGCGCATCCGTCCCTTCAAAGCGAGCAAATTGGCATCGTTTTGGTCAACGATACCATAGCCTTCATAGACGAGGTGCAATCTCGAAATCTATCCAATCCCGTACCTTCGTCGAGAAAGATTACTAAACCCTTCGTTACCCCCTCGTTCTCTTTAGATTCACAACGACGACGGCGTTTGGCTGCGACTGAACGCGGAAACGATCAAGGAGTATTGCAGCAGCAGCCATCTGGAAGCTTGGTGTTTGCAGTACAACCAACATTTGGGGAAAACGTTGCTTCTCCCCGTGGAGGAACCTAAATCGATCTTGGACCAAGTGATCAAGGAGACAATATTACGGAAAAGGCCGGAAATAGTTGACGAGTAATGCGAAATTGCGTGGATCGAACCTGCGCTCAAACGTGATCTCGTAATTGCGTTTATCGTTTCAGTAAAAGGAAGACGGTCACGTTCGACGGTGGCAGAAACATGGTGGTCGTAAAGTGCGGCGCTTCCGGCCACAATATTAGAAGTAGGCCGGGATTGAATGCGGCACCGGTTGGGAAATTGGCACTCGGAAACACGGTCACCATTCAAGAATACGTGAGTACTCCCCAACGTCGTCGGATAAAGGTGAAACGCGTTCGAGATGTATTACATTGCATTACACGGCGACAGTTCGTGAACGGCGAGGGTACGTGGGTACGCATGGACGACGAATCGACGGCCAAGTACTGTTTCCGGAAAGGTCGGGTGGCCGAGGGCGAGGCTTGGTCCCTGGCTGTGAGCAAGCACGGCGTCACTTACATGAAGATCGAGCAAGACTCCGAGAACGATCCGACGGAGAGGAAAGCGGCCGCGCCAGATCCGTCCCTCTCGCCTAATCACAAAGGTTTCGATTTTTCCGCGCCTTCCGTGAGTCACGAGGGCTTCAATTTCACCGCTCAAAATTTAACACCAGGTACAGCAGACTCTGGAGAGGGTAGTAATACAAATCCGTTCGTTTTTGGTTCGTACAACCAACACGATTCACCAGGTATCATTGCGTAAAAGCATGATGCGGATCTCTCCCCTCCCGCGCTGCGTATTTACATACCTTGTTCATTTTCTTTTTTTCATCGTGCGCCCCAGGAAGCGACAGATTCACCCCGGAGAAGGCCGACGTCTCGCCCAAGTTCTCCAAGGCCCATTCGAAAGAGAGGGTGGTGAAGGAGAGGGAGAGAGAGGGGGGCGGCGGCAAATTGAGCGTTCTGCAAAAGTGGTTGCGGGGCGACGACAAGTGTCACGGGGAGAAAAGAAGTTCACCCGGCAAGTGAGTGGAGAGGGACGAGCGGGGGGAACGGTTGCGCAGTGGGATTAGTTTCGTTATATAGTTTTGCCATTTGTAGAGATTTCTCGGAATTCGTCGGTGTATCCGTGAAGGAATTGGTGAAGGCGATAGGGGAGAGTCGGGCAAACGGTAACGGGCCCACGCCACCGGAGACCCCGAGAAGATTGTCGAGAAGTTCGTCGCCCAAGAATCCCCAAGGTGGGTCACCAAGATTTCACAGCCCGTCCTCTAGCCCGGTTCCGATACCCGGTACGTATACCACGCTACTTTCCAACTCGAAAATCGCTCCGATACTCTCCACGACGGACTCTTTCCACGTCTATCGTCTCTTATCTTTTCTTTTTTTTCCCTTTTTTTAACTTGTGATCTCATTCTTAATCTCGTTCATTCACGCGTGTGTCTTACTTCACACTTTTGGCACCGTAACTGGTCCGAGGAGGGAATCATTTCAGAAGCTGAGAGACCCGATAACGATATCCGTAAGATTATATGCATAGCGTCCAACGGATTTATATTTTTTTATCCATTTCGCGAACGAAACCATTAAGTTTGAATAAGTCACACACACTTTCCGATTTAACTAATTACCTTAGTCGATCAACCAACCTTAGGATATTAAATATAAGATTTTTTTGTCGGATTAGTTATAACAGAATAGTAATGTTGCTCTTAGCTGGGTCCAGTCGGCAGCCAGTTGGTTCTGGTAATTGCCTCTTCCCTCCTGCTGCTCATGCACCAGGTACTCGTTCCTTTCCTACTCGACATAACCCTCATTCTGTACCGTTAACGATACACACATATATATATATAGTGTATATATAGTGTTTAATGTTGTTCGCCATTACTTACTTTCCTTACACTTTACACTCTTACGATGTTTTTTTCAAGAAACGTACAATTAGCACCTTATCTCCTTGTTGATGTGTGCGACTGTCACAAGATTCAAATGCATGCGGATGATACTATATATATATATTATTTATAAATGACAAGGAATAATCAGTTGTGTTGCACGTACAAGTACAACGTTTTTTCCCTTTTTCCCCATTCGAGATAGAAAGTCGTATAGTGCACATGAGTATATGCAGAGTGAGCCTAGAGTTTAGTTTATAAATCGTAACACGTTTACATATAAATTCTACAATTGATCCAAAAATTATCAGGTGGGAGAAGTTTGATAGGAGGGGGAGATAGTATCAGCAGCAGCCCTGTGCTCTGTGGCTCCCCCCGAAGTGTCGGCCTCTCCCCATTAGGTAAGGATAACAACACACGTAATATATACTCCTATTAATTTTTACACCAGACGATAAACCGTTGATCGTATCTTACGTTACTTATCGAATCATTACTTCATTATCGTTCGTTGCAACTTCGGCCAATTTTATTTCGTTCGCGTGGCAAAGTGGCACGAAATTACACGAATTGCACGAAGTTTATGCGAATGTTACATCTGTTCCGTTTTTTCTCTTTCTTTACATATATATATATTCTTTATATATACATACATATACATACACACGTATCAGCAATATTCGTGAAAAACAAGGTGAAATAAAATTTGATCGCGCTAGAGAGAAAATGATCGCAAACATCGAAAATTTTAAATAGCTCATCTAGATTTGATCTTTCTCTTTCAAGTCTCTGGCGGGATGATAGACAGCGAGAGGTCGCAGCGACGGGGATCGACGCAAAGCGACACAAGTGCCTTGGTCAGTAGTCTAACTAGGGATCCTTCGCAATCTCCAAGTGCTGTGAGCACGACTGCCAACACTCGCGACCTCTCTCCAAGCCCGAGTTGTAGCTCTTTGCACATGAGATCCGAGGGTAGTATAGCCAGTCCACCCGATACACCGAAGCAAGAAGTCGTCGGGGTAAGCGATCGGAAACGTTCTCTTTCCATCAGAAACCTAAACGCGAAAGGTATCGAAGTAAAAGTAAACTCGTCTCGTTCCTTTTTTCGTGGAAGGATTCGCAAGAAAGCCCGAAGAGAGTTTCGCAGGCGCAAACGCAAACGAGTCCGGACAGCGCGACCACGGCGATGAAAGGACACTTCAACATTGGCTCGACCGGGCCGAAAGACGGGGGCAAGTTGGCCAGAAGGGATCACGCTAAAATGGCGAAGACGAGAACGAAACGCACCATGTCCCCGACCAACAGCCAGCAGAACACGAATACGAATCGAACGCTGAATCTGAACAAAGACAAGGTGAAAGAGGCTATCAGCCCATCGGTGGCCGAGTGCTTGAGAGCCGTGTTCGCGGCATTCCTCTGGCACGAGGGAATCGTGCACGACGCGATGGCTTGCGCCAGCTTCCTCAAGTTTCATCCCAGCTTGCCGAAGCAGGGCGCGCTCGTGGTTACCAGGCAAGCAGTGATACAAACGACGGACAAACAAAAGCAGGAGCAGAAAGCGCGGCAAAGGCACTCGGTCGAGGTGATCAACGCCGGCAATTACTTGTACATACAGCCGAGCACGGTCGAGGCTTTGACGCGGTCCGCGGCGAACGCCAACGCGAACAGGAACCGCAAGAAGCAGAAAACAGTGATAAAGGAGGAGGTCCAAGAAAACGTGAAATTGGACTCGCTGCCGGAATTTCAAACGGTGGCCGTATTGCCACCGGCTCTCAAGAGTCTGGTATTCCTGTGGGAGGAACTGAGCACCAACTGCCTTCAAACGATAGAGCAGCGATCGGTGCTGCCGAGCCCGATCTCGCAGATACAGACGATGAAATTGGGGAAGCGGCCGGAGAAACGGCCGCGGGAGGACAAAGCGAAGGAGCGGGAGAAGAAGAACAGTAGAAAGAAGAAGGAATGGAAACCGGTCGGTAGAGGAAACGGGGGCGAGGTGTTGGGAGGGATAGAGCGCGAAACGATTTGCGAATTGTGCGGTATGATGTTTCCGCACCCAGTGACATATCATATGAAAATGATGCATCCTGGTTGCGGATGGCATGCAGGTGGGAAAGGGTATAACAGCGGAGGCAACTATTGCATAGGTTGGGCGGGGAATTGCGGCGACGGCGGTATCGGCGGAAGTTCGTGGTACCTTATCTGCGACACGTGTCGCGATAAGTATTTGCGAGCTCGAAAATTGAAGCTCGCGAAAAAATTCTTAACAGGAATGACGAAGAAGAAGAATGCCTCTGCCAAAGTTGTGTCACCAGTTAGTAGCCCCAGCGGGAACGAAACGCACATAATTATGAAGAACAATGCTATGTTTCTCTTAGACTTGGCTAGTGCATCCGGATTGAATATTCCGAAGCAGCAGAGGCGCCCCTCCCAAACGCTGTCGTCCGTGGCAGAAAATTACAGTCCACCGGAAGCAGCTGGACCGTTTCCACCGACTGGGCCGTTCCAGTGTTTGCAAGCATTGGGGGTTCATCATTCGCAAAGCCACGACGAGAGATATTACGAGGAGACGTTGAGACGTCAAAACGGACATCAAAACGCGTACGAGGGCAATGTGATGGCTAACACTACGAACGGAAGGGTAAGAAGTTTGTGTTGTACCTTTCGTAGCGAGGATTGTTCATCCGATAAGTTATTTCCCTTCTTCGTCCAGCCTTTGTCGGAATGCCCTATGAGCGACAGCGACGGGGAAGGTGGTAAAGGTCGTGGGATATTTCATCGATCGGTATCGATGTCCACTGGCGCCCCATGGACTAGGAATTCGAACGATGGTAGAGTCGTCATGATGAGAAAACGAAACAACAGTAGCAGCGAAATGAACACTGGTTTGTAAACAATTGAATATTGAATCACGTACGTTTAGACTCGATACGGAATAAAATAACAATATTTCATGCTCTTTTATCGTAGATGCCGGATCTTCTCTTCTGTGTTACCCTTCTGCAGCTCTGCAAAAATTAGTACCATCGATGAATCAATCGGCAATTGTTTCAACGAATCAAGAAGAAGAAGTCACGACTAACGATAGAATAGAAATTCTCATGAGGCCTGTGATGCTTTTTGTGCTGCAGCAACATAATCTGCAACACCTACAACTTGCAATGAAGCAAGCGTTGAGACGTGCTGCTTGTAGAGTTTATGCGATGCAAGCGTTAAACTGGTTGCTAAGAAGTGTGACGCAACCTATTTGCCTTCATGATTTACTGTGGTGGTTCATTGCGTCTCTAACACCTACTATTCCACCTGATATTCCAGACACAAATGACGAAGACAATAAAACTGATAAAAAGGATGATCATGTGAGTTTCTTGTATATATTATTTTATCGTCTTTTTATACAATCTTTCTATATCTTTCTCATTGAAAAATTCAATTTCTTTAATTCATTCCACGATTATAAACGAATTTTCTTATGAATTTATTTTTCAGTATATAGAGTATATATTGTTAATAAAATATTATACTTTTTAGGAGATGATTGGCGTATGTGAACATCCTCTAAGCGATCTTGTCATAGCAGGTGAATCTGTTAATCCATTGCCAACGGTTTTTCATACTTTATTGCAAACTATCGCAGACTTGATGCTTTTACCACCCCCTGGTATGTTTTTTATATATAATATTATTTTGTATCTTTTACACGGACAAAAATGGCAAACTTTAATTTTTATTAGGTTCTCCTTTGCAACAAGCTGCCATTCGATGTTGGGGCATTAAATTTACACCTGCAGATCATATGTTCCTCCACAGAAGTCATGTTTTTAGTAATATTAGTAAAATACTCTCAAGATCGGAAGAAGAGGAAGATATTACGATGAGCATGCATGAAAGTCATCAATCGATTCATTCTCAACAAGTTAATAGTTGCGTGGAAGTTTTGAAGGATTTAACATGCGGTGTGGAAATTAAAGCATCGAGTAGGCAAGCTATGATAGGTAGCTTGACTGATAATTCAACGGAAACTTTTTGGGAATCCGGTGACGAGGATCGAAATAAAACAAAGGCGATAACTATCATTTGTGGTGCTCATTCTCTTCCTCGAATGGTGTACATTCATATTGATAACTGTCGTGATCTAACGGTGAGTTTCGAATAAGTAAATTAATGAACCTTAATTCATTTACCATATTTTTATACTCATTTTACTTATGTTACAGCACAAAGTATCTAGTGTTACATTTCAGTCGGGTAATAACGTCGATGAAATGATCAAATTGAGAACCGTAGAGGTTGAAAGCCGTTCCGCTGGATGGATTAACTGTCCAGTCACTGGTAAAATCGTATAATATATATTTTTGATTATATTATGAAATTATTATAAACGTCATTGTTACATTTCTTGTAGATCCACGTCATATTATTGTCGGTCTAAAATTAAAAGGTCCAGATAATTCTTTGCGAGTACGACAGATACGAATTTTAGGTGAAATTGAAGGGGAATCCTTGAAAATTGAAAAACAATTGAATGCCCAAACGATTCAACAAAGAAATTGTGAAACGGAAACATTAAAAGTATTCCGTTTAATTACTTCTCAGGTATTACATCAATTAATTACATATATTCCTCCACATAATATATGTATTTGCAACAAGTATATTTTATTTGTCAGGTATTTGGCAAACTTATACAAGGTGAACAACAACAACAACAAATGGACACTACGGAAGGAACTAACGAAGACTTGGAAGATAGTAACGATCTCCGCGAACACATGGTTGGAATTTTATTCAGTAGAAACAATTTAACTCATTTACAAAAACAAGTTTGTACACACATTGTTCAAGCTATTCAAAAAGAAACCATTCGTCTAAGAGAAGAATGGGAGGCGCTATTATGTTCCCCGACTCCTGCTAATAGCCTGTTAAGTGATAATAGCGATTTGCCTAAAGCAGCGGATGCATATTGCTTTGAAATGTTATCCATGGTACTAGCCTTAAGTGGTAGTTCAGTAGGACAGTATTATCTATCGCATCAATATGGATTGTTGAAAGATTTGTTGAGTTTGTTACATACTGGATCGGCAAGAGTGCAGCGTCAAGTATGCATTTCATTTTTTTTAAATTTTATATTCGTAAATTTTAAATCGCGAATTTTAATATAATATTTTCGATTATTTATAGGTAACATCTTTGTTAAAGAGAATTTTACCAGAAATTAAACCAGAAGTGTTAGCCAATGTTATTAGTGTCAAACGATTACCACCAACAGATTTTAGTATTATATCCGCAAATAATGGTCTTTCTCATAATACCGAATTTGATGAACATTCCGCGGGAATTCTTGATGTTTTCCTAAGTTGTATTGCTAAGGCACTCACAGTTCAAGTAAAAGTAAAAGGAAAAGAAAACAATGGAAAAGCCTTGCAAAGTATATCATTAGCTACTAGTATTCATCCAAAAAGTCAAGTTGGAACAAGATGGTGGTTAAGAGGATGTATGACTCGAAAATTAGCTGAAGTGATAATACAACTTTTGAAAGATATGGCATCGGTATGTATAATTTAAATTAAAATTATTATATTAAATAAATAATTTGAGATTGAAATATTTAATCGATCGTTTATATTTATATTTGTATTATTTATATTTCATATAGGGAAAATTGTCAGAAGCATGGGCATCAGTGACTAAAGCAGCTATTGCGGAAAATATTTTAAATCTTACCAGATTGGATGAAAGAAGCCGTGATCCAACTGAATGTCTTAAAACTCCAACTTTATGGCTTGCCCTTTCTTCTTTGTGTGTATTAGATTCCGATCATGTTGAAAGGTTGTCTTCGGGTCAATGGAGCGGTACCGAAGGACAACCGCCGCCTCCTAGAGTAAGAATAATAATTTTAAAATAACAATACACATAATATACACATTTTTATATACATTCAATATATTTTCTACATTTTTTATATCTAGCCAACGTGTAGTAATCATGACGATGGCGAGACAACGGCAATTATTCAATGTAACGTTTGTGGAAATTTATGCTCAGAGTGCGATAGAATTTTGCATTTACATAGAAGAACACGTATGCATATTAGACAAGTTTGCAAGGAGGAGGAAGAAGCGATACGCGTAGATCTTCATGAAGGATGTGGTCGAACAAAATTGTTTTGGATTTTGGCGCTTGCCGATAGTAGAACGTTAAAAGCGTTAGTGGAATTTCGTGATGGTTCGCCAAGAAAGCCCGTTGGTGCTACATCTGGAATTTGCAGATTTTGCGGTACTACTGGAAATACAGGTTTGCTAGCTGTAGGAAATATTTGCGCGGATCAGGATTGTCAAGAGCATAGTAAAAACGCGTGCAGCAAAGTACACGTATGTGGACATATTTGTGGAGGAGTACGAAACGAAAAGAATTGTCTACCTTGTCTACATAGATGTTTACCAGGCAGTGATTTGAAACAAGATGCTGATGATATGTGTATGATTTGCTTTACGGAGGCTCTATCCGCTGCACCTGCGATTCAATTACAATGTGGACACGTTTTCCACTTGCATTGCTGTAGGCACGTTTTAATGAAAAGATGGGTGGGACCTAGAATAACTTTTGGATTTTCTCTTTGTCCAATTTGTAAAGTTCCAATGGAACATCCTACTTTGACGGATCTATTGGCCAATATAAAGGAACTTTATGAAGATGTAAGAAGAAAGGCCTTGATGCGGTTAGAATACGAAGGATTGCACAAGTAAACACAAGTTTATACTGAATATTAAGATACATAATTAAGATTACATTTTTACATGATTATTAACTTTTACAGAGCGGAATCAACATTTGGACCAGGAGGAAGATATCATGAAGATCCTGCTGCATACGCAATGGAACGCTATGCGTATTATGTTTGCTACAAATGTCAGAAAGCCTATTATGGTGGTGAAGCACGATGCGACGCACAAGTAGGTGGAGAAACGTTCGATCCTACAGAATTAGTTTGTGGAGGTTGTAGCGACGTGGCAAGGGCTCAGATGTGTCCGAAGCATGGAGCAGACTTCCTAGAGTATAAGTGTCGTTATTGTTGCTCGGTGGCAGTCTTCTTTTGCTTTGGAACTACACATTTCTGTAACCCCTGCCACGACGACTTCCAACGAGTCACCACCATTCCAAAGGGTGAATTACCTTCGTGTCCTGCAGGTATTCTTTTCTTATCTTTTTTTATTTTGACATATATTATAATTCTATATCTATGTAAATATATATATATATATTACAATTTTATATTTATACATAACTATGATTTTTTAAATAGGACCTAAAGCAAAACAACTCGAAGGAGACGAATGTCCTTTACACGTCAAACATCCACCAACTGGCGAAGAATTTGCGCTTGGTTGTGGTATTTGCCGTAATGCGCATACTTTTTAAGATTCTAAAACAACTTGATTTGACTATGGGACGAAACTCTTTCATAATTTATATTTGGCACGATAGAAGTTAAAACTATTGAATCTACGAATGCAGTATATAAACGAATAGTTCGATATAAGTATTCTCATAATTAAAAATACGTGTGTCTAAGTGCTATGTGTATATCGATTTTTAAGAATTCTTATAGTGATCGCAAAAGTGGAATTGATGCAATATATACTTACAAAAGGAAACATATAGACACAACTGAATAGCTGCAATTATAAGTGAGAATTTGATGATGCGTGAAACTATAATATTTGTTAAGTATTACATAAGTCGTTTTTATTGGTAATTTTAGAAATTACTGAAACACATAGAGAAAACAAAAGAATCTTGTGCATATATTAAACTTCCATACAAAGCAAAAAAAAGAAGCTTGCACGTGCATAAATCATACACATTGTAGTGATTCTTTGATAAAATATCTTAAATATAAATTAGTATTTAATCTTTAAAAAATATAAATATATATATATATAAATATATATATATATGTGTGTGCATGTGTGTATATAAATATATATATATATATATATATATATATATGTATATGTATATATATGTGTGTATATGTATACGTACATATATATGTATATATATATACATATATATATATATATATAATATAATTCTATATGGTATAGAAAATATTTAATTATTGGCAATGATCCTAATTATATATATAAATTATATATATAAGAAGATTATGTATGTGAAAGAAGTGTGTTATTTAAAAAAATATGAATTAAATTGTGGTGAATATAAATTTAAAAGTAAAAATTGAAATGTGTATGAGAAATTATTATTGATAATATATGAAATGAATTATTATTAGCATTGTTGCTCGGCATACTCATAAACTTTGCATTTATTATCTTATCAACCTCTTATGTTTTTATACTTTTCCAAAGGAATAGAGCGTACTATTACATTTTTAATGTTATTTATTTATCAGCATAATGCATTGTATTATGTGCACTGCTTGCGAAATGATAGAATCATTGTGTATATTCATAAATGAATGCAATGTATGAACGATAACTGCGAATCGAGCGTCGATTGTTATTATTTGTGTTTCAACTTATCTAGTGCAGATTAAATGAAAATAATGATCGCAACGGAAAATATTATTCTGTTATTTACCTCTGATTTTATAACGAACATCACATCTGTCATTCGAATATGACAAGAATTCGAGAATCAAAATCAGCGCACTTTTCGACTGCTACTGCCGACTGATCGATCCAAGATGGCGATGTGCATCAGCGCCACGACACGGCAGTTTGTCTTAAGCAGTGCGAAGTGTAACGTGTGTGTGTGCGCGCGATCCTGACGTTTTTCGCCTTGATCAGCGGTAAGTAGCCTTTATTTACGACTCGTGCAACAATAGTTATATAATTCCAGAGCCGCGTGAGTTATGTATACTCGTTCGTTGAGTGGCCTTTGGCGGGAAATATGGCTTTTCTAGAAGGAAACGATCATGCAACCGCTTGGTTGGAGATGATCTCCTACGCACGTTCGTGCCACCCTGCTAACACTGCTGTCAACTCGCTCTGTTTATTTTTACCACAAATTGAAGCCAATTACAAGCCGGAAAATAGCTTAATTGAACAAAATTAGACAATTTCTTCTATTAAAGAAGAATCTTCCAGTGAAGATTTACAATTTACGTGTACCGATCGATTCTTTACCAATAGAAAGCATTATAAAAAGCAATAGACAGGTGAACTGTGTTCTTATGCGCGTAGATTTCTTCTTTGACTCATGTTCCCCGAATATTTCTTCAAAGTTAGGTCGTCAAGGTGTAGAATTCTTGCCAAGTTGTCGTCTGCTGTATCGATACTTAACCTCACTTTGCTCACTTAACTCGAAGTACTGTCAAGTTACAGACGCTTTCGAGGCTAAGTGGTCCTTGAATTCGTACAGTCGATATCGTCTATAGAGTACAATGTCTTTCCATTTCGTTGTCCAGCAATGAAAACAATAGAACTTTATCCGAAAATTTATATTTAACGAATATTTTTTAAATTATCCAAAAAAATATTCAAGTTTCCATAACGATATCAAGAAACTTATAGAATCAATCGGTGTGCATAAAATTTTAATACTAACAACTGCGTTCCATGAATTATGATGAAAATCGATGCTGTGCGCAACTGATTATTCTTTCGTGAGGTGAGTAACGAGCACGTTTCGTGAGTCGCAGAGCACGCTTTATTTCGCATGCAACCCAACTATCGATAAAAGTATTTGCAAAAATTCGATATATTATTTTTTGCAATTTCAATACATATTTATTTATACGATCTAACATATTCGTAACAAAACAGGATATCGTAACGATTGATTGAGACTAGTTGCGATCGGTGACATTCCAATGGGGAAATATGCTTCGCGGGAGCCATTAGATTCACGTGAAACTGGTTTTAAACACGTGCGTACCACGCGGTCTAATGCATTTCACGCATCTCACGCATTCGACCATCGAGCACGCGCTTGTCGTTCACAGTGAGTCGTTTTACGCACATTATCATCCGACAAACTATACTTCGTCGACGACAATGAATAAGTCGTTCTTGTCTGCTTCCGTTTTCTCTGGATATGGTATTATTCGTATCGTTGAACGAATCAGAAATAACCTTGTCAGATTATTTTATTTCATTTAACGTATATATTCCTTTAATTTTTTCTTTAGCATAATTTTTCATTTATTTCTCATGGATAATTAAGAATTTTTATTATCAAATGAAAACATTATTTAGAAATAATGAGTTTATTTATGTTCAATTAATCCAATGACTTGTGTTTCGTACAATTCGAATAGAAGTGTTCAATGTTTAACGTGACAGTAATCTCTATGATTACTGCACAGTTTGGAACCTCATCGTTGAAGTTAACATTACCGGTACCCCGGAAAACCAGTTTCTGTGAGAGATCATCTTGTCCCGTTATTTTTATGGAATCGTATGCATTGCACCAGTACTATATGTCGCGGCTGATACTTTCACGATGTGTTAAAGACTTATATGAAACTTTCTTCGTTTTCGATTGAAACTAATTACGATCAATATTAAATTCAAATGTGTTATTAAACGCCATGTATATGGGTTTCTTTGACATATACGATGAATTATAGGTGATTGTTATTAATATTCATTGAACATTTTCTTTCTTTTAATTTTATTTGTAATAAAATATTTACAAATACGAAGAAATATTAAGATTTTACATTTAAAAGTTTTTTTAATTTAAGAATATTTAAATGCTTCCATAATATTTAAAAAAAAAGGACAAGAATTCTTAATTATTCGTTAATTTATATCAACAAACTTATATATACTACATATCGTGTTTTCTTAAATTGAATCCTAGATTCTAAAATTAGTCTGCTTCTACGAGAATATTCTCTTCGCACGTAACGTTTCACATATATCGTTTCCACCTTCAAAATTAAAGTACAACTTAATTAATTACTTTTTCAAATCTTTAATAATTTAGATCTATGAGCCTGTTTAACCCTGCATGTTTAACTATGTCATGCATACATACGCAGTTGTCAGTTGAATAACGTAGAGGTTAGGTACATCAACTACGTTAATCGAAAAGTCGTTTATAAGTTTTAAATAAATTCTTGATTGAAAAATCTTATTTTATTAGAATTAAAAGCTAAATTATACTTTTATCAACACAATTTTTTCTAAAATATTTTTTCATTATAAATTATTCATTATAATATTTACAAACATAAATTATTATTAATATCAATCAGTTTAGGATTAATTTTCTGGTAGTAGCAAATACGTTAAAATTGTCGTAAAATAAATAATCTTATTTACGTTTTTTTTTTTTCGGTAACGATTACAAATTTTGATTTATGAATATCATGTAATTTCTTGTTGTTTCTTTCTTCAAAGTAAATTTATTTCTTGCCCCAAAATATGTTTCAAGAAAAATATCTGCATATAATTAAATTTATATTGTTTATATAGTAACTGTATATTTTATTCATTCATTTATTTTATTCGAATAAATAAACATTCTTCACATACACACACAATATTCATTTTTAATCAGAATTTTCCACGATCTCGATTTCTGATTGAGATAATCTTGGTCTTAAATTTGTTCGATTATCTCAAAGTTCCAATTGTCTATTTCGATTTATAATGTTAATTATCGAATTCATTAATTTACAAATTCACGTATTTACAAATTCGAAAATATCGATTTTTTTCTGAATTTTTTTCTGAATTTTCACCAAAAATACGTAACTTATCATTTATTGCATCTTGTTAAAAAGTTGAAAAGGCGTCATTAACGCATCGGTGACCACTTTAAATGCATTAATTGGACGTATGTCGCCTACAGCGATAAATGACTCGAGATAAATGATTTTGTCGCGACGTCTGGTATATTCGTAAGGGAGAATATTTTTATTTTGGTGTAGAAAAAAAAGAAAGAAAAAAAATTTGGAACAAAAGAAACGAAAATTGAATTTCAATGAGAAACGAGTTCGGTGAAATGACTTTCGATGTCGACTTAATTCCATTTTCGCTTCATCAAAGAGAAATTCAAACTTTGTACTTACATTAGACACGGATTGAAGACATATCCAGTCGAGATGTGTATTTAAATCTCAAGTTTCATGGTATTCAGACTGTGACAGCGCACGGTATATTGTAATTGCATTAAAGCTCCGTCAACGCGTGCGCTCTCATTACAAAGATTAACGGCGTTTTAATTGCGTTTGGAATTATTTAAAGTTGCGTCCGTCGGTTTAGTCTTCTTCCGATGAGCTTAATTATCCTTTTCTGCACACGCTCTCTCCTTTTCTCCTATTCAAATGGTGTACGTGCGTGCAAGATTTCTATGTTCCGAGATCTTCGTGATGTATAGTTGTGGGAAATCGTTGAAATTTTAATCGTAAGCATGCGTGATTTTCAGTAATTTAAAACGAATATATTAATGATAAAACTATCTCTCGCCATTTCTCAATACCACTTTTTTGATAAAGATCTCGAACCCTTGATCTATCATTTGTATCAATGATGATTTATTTATCATTAAATTATCTAAATAAGCACCAATAAAATTCCGTTTTTTAGAATGATGTTTAGAATATTAATACCATCATAAATAAAATATTTTATTATATTTGAATTTGAAATACGTTAAAAATTTAGATTAAATTGAGGTGAATTCTTAGTAAAAAATATATCATAGGACTGTAAATACGCAATCATTAAATACGCAAGATAACAAATGGCGCCAATTCTAATAAATACTTTTCATCATATTATTTTTAGATTGTGCGTTATTATGGATTTTTGAAATTATCGTTATCAAGTTGATATCAAATACTAATATTTCAAAAAATAACAACATTTCAAGAAAATCTTATCTCATTTTATCCATTTGTAAACCAATCTTAATTATTAAATATTCCCTAATCTTGAAAAATGTCTTTAAAAATTGTCCAAAGCGCAGAAATAAAAGATGCGATCATTTACGGTTCTTCGAATGTTAAAAATTCCCGAGTTTCGAATACCAGCGAGGACAACACGAATGTCGGTGCATTTTTACGTTTTCTGCCACTTGGAACCGGTTGCGAGGGACAAACGACATCCCTCGAGTCGCGATCGTGACCCGCGAAGATCAAGGTCGTGGATTCCGCTCACGGTGAAACTCGGGTGGTCATTCTCGGGATAAGCGTAAAATTTGCATGGACACGAATCGGAATGGTTGCAAGCGTCTACGCGTCATGGACATAGGGAAGAGAGAGGGAGAGAGAGAGCGAGAGCGAGAGAGAGAGAGGGAGAGAGAGAGCGAGCGAGCGAGCGAGCGAGCAGATTCGCTCACGCGTGTACACAGGTGCGTGGAACCAAGGTGAATGCGCCTTCAACATCGCGAAACACGTTCAGTCGTATCTTCTTCCTCTTCCTATCAACATTGTAGACGGTGCATCACCGGCTCGCCGCACTCGCGTGCCTTATTCTCGAGACGTTGGCCGCTTCACGGATAATCCATTTTTGATCGAACGCTTCTATTTTGTCGTACCGTAATCTCGTCGAAGGTACGATCGAGGATGGGAAAGGGACGACACGTGGTGAAGCGATCCGTGAACAGCGTGATTCAGCTTCGACCGTTTTATATTTAGAGGAGTCGAAATTTTTTGTAGAGGCGAAGTGTTTGCTTGCGCGAAAAATGCCCGCAAATGCTACGTGTACGCGGAAGGTTATAACGCGCGAATTTTGATGGAATGACTTCATAGAAAACGTTCGACCTCGTATAACTCTAATAGCGTCTAATAGCCGGTAACGTCGGGTTAATTTGTTTCTCGTGTCAACGAGAACCGTGGAACGAGTGTCTCGAGTAGTTGAAAGTTTCGTAGTGATCGGGGAAATATTTGGTAACTGATCCAGGGTGAGGAGAGAATCGCTGGATGAATATCGATTCGTTGGAACGATCACGTATGTCGGCTCTTGACTCACTCGTATTGGCACTTGACCAGTGTCTTTCGCTCGCTGTTAATTAATGCCAACGTTAACCCTTTGCCTTTGAACATTGACGAGTACTTAAACTCTCGTGTAAACGTGTCTTGAGAATGATTGATAACGCTTTCGAACGTTGATATCTTCGGTGTTGTTTGCGTTATAAATTACGGCGAATTGAAAAGTGGACAGATACTTCTCAGAATGTTTTCTTTTCCTTCTAAGTTGTTTCTTATTAGTCGAAGTAGAGTCTTTCTCAAGTGACAGTGAATATATGTACCGTTTCTCAGTGTTTATCAATTGAGACGAGAGACAAGATTTTCGAAATAGAGATATTCGATTACCGTGGCAAGATATGGGAGAGGAGCTTTACCATGGTCGTCGTGGCTTCATCGGCGATTACCGTGATTGAGGATTTTTCAAAAGACACTTTGGGAAGGTACGATTTAAATTATATTATATGAATGGAGCGCACGGAAGACACGATTTTTTTTGTTCAATCTTTGAAAAATTGCAAGAAAATACTCGATACTGTTATGAACATCAGCGTAGCCAACATAATCGTTACCATAGAACCGTAACGCACGAATGTTTTCAGTTAAGGGTTAAAGTCTCGCTCGAGTTATGCGAAATTACAGAATAACATCTCTTACACTCGAGCTGCACCAAGTCTAACGGGCACCACGATCGGAATGAACGCATAAAAAGCCGCGCTTAACGTTGCACGGGGATGCTGGATTATCCAGAGATGCGCTACAAGAAACGACATTATTTCACGGTATTGTTACCGTGTCGCGCCAACAATTTCTTTCCAACGGCTTCGCTCTATAACCGGTCTAAACTTATCGAAGGTTGAATGGAAAAAGCAAGTTCAATCGCACGATGGAATTTCGTTTCACGCGAAATCGCGCTTTTATCGTCGAAATTCGAAAAAAAGAAAAAGAAAAAGAAAACGACGAAAAAGGAAGCTACACGCACGCACGCACACACACACGCGCGCGGTTCTTTTTTAGGTCGGTGAAATTCATCGAGCCGTTTCTCCTGCTTTGGTGGATAAACCACCGTGTGTCGTTCAACGATCGAAAGTACATTATATTCGATCGCGATTCGTAGTCACGATCTCACCTGAAATCTCACGAACTTGACCTCTTTCGTTTCTTTGTTTTCTTCTCTCCTTCCGTTTTAACCGCAAAACTTTGTCTCTCTCTCTCTCTCCGTTCGTCGGCCGAACGAAGAAGCTTTCGGTATCGATACTCAACTTTCCAAACGCGACGTTCCTTTAATCGTTTCGAAGTAACGGTGGATGCGAAAGAATAATCCGTCGAGTATTTCTTTGTCGAGCTCGATTACTCCGCGAGTTTATTACATTAAATGCGTCATTTGTCGATGGGAAGCTATTCGGAACGCGGGAATTTCTCAGTATTGCTTATCTCGACGGGTTATAGCGAGGTGTCGGTTGCTAACGGCGAGAGAAAGAGAGAGATGTTAAAATATTCGCTCGATACGGATGTGACGGAACTCCGAGATCATGAATCATTGATAAAACGCAGACTTATTTGACGATTACGCACGCCAGGAGTCCGGTTAATGGCTCAATTGTGCTCGATAATTTCTCGGCTGCCAATGTTTTACATCATAATTTCCTTCGCTCTGCTTTTAGCTTGGACGATTTAAATAACATCAATCGCGAAAGTAGGAAATTCCAGTTGATGAAAAGTCATTTATCCGTACGAATAGAGAGCTCGACTTTGATTCGCCTTCTTATTTATTAGTCTCGTTCAGAAGCGCGCCAACTGGGTGTTAACTGTTGATTCACGATGACTTCTATCTCGGGAAGGAAGGTCGAGAAGAACTTTCAGACGCTTCATTGTTATGAGGCTTTGTCGGAGAAGTTTGACATTAAGCGAACTTCTAATAAGTTTTGAAGATGCGAAGTTGCGGGGGTAAGCTTCGCGAACATCCTACGCGGACGAAACTTTTCTAAATCGCGAAGAATCCTGTGAGATATTCATTTTCTCTTCTCTTTCCCTTCTCTCTTCTCGAGTTAACGTAAACAACAAATGGCGAGAACACAAACATTTTTATATTTAGAATTTGAAAAAAAATTAAATTTCACCGTACGCATTTGATGTATCGGACTTTGGAAACGTTGATTTATAAACGCGACGTGTACTATGTAGGTTGATGCATATGATGTTCGTCCAGAATTTTATATCGTTAAACTCGCGTTGTCCATTAAATTTCTTCGTCGATCGCTATTAATCATATGAAAGAAGAAGAAATTTGTAATCAAAAAGCAACTTACCGCTTGCGCTGCTTGCTTCAACGCTTGAAAGAGGAAAACATCGTAGAAGGGGGAAGGAGGGAGCGTGATGGTTGGAGGAAGATAGGAAAAGCACACGGTCAATTAAAGAAAACACGCAGTCCGGAACGGACGTTGCTCCACGAAGTATCGTTGCTCGTGGATATATCGCGTAAAACTATGTAAATATATATATATATACAATAGTCTTTTTTTTCGCTTTAATCTCGTTTAATAATAATGAAAAATTGATTGAAATTAGAGGCGAAATGTTTCAAAGTTCGATAAAATTATCTACACCTAACTATTCAATAAGACTTTTAAAAAGCATTGTTTCCGATAATTAGTTTTAATTTCTCGTTCCTGGGTTTTGTTCGACTTTAAATCAACACCGAAACCTTCCATCTTATTTCTCTGTTTTTCATTGTTAATGCGCTCGAGATTCAATTTCTCCCCAGATTCGATTGAACGTGTAAATGAATTCTCTCTTCTCGTTGATTAATATTTCCAATCGAGTTTCTCCATTGTACAATGCAAATATTTCGGAATCAGCGATTTTTTTATCCAGAAATTCTCTCCCCGTATTTGATGTAAATCATTGTTAGATCTTGCACACGTTTTTCTCGTTTTAAATTATCGAAATAACCATTTATCGTTTACTCGAACCTCTTTTATTAAATGGTTTTCTTGCACGTCTTACTTTCACATCGTAAACCTGTCATCCGTAGTTGCCTGTAAATAATTCCTCGTATTATCGTCTATAAACGAACCTCGTTTAAAAAAGAGATCGTAAGTAATTCGTGTAATTCGTGTTCACTCGTTTATTTTATTTCATAAATGTTTTGAAGAATCGTTTCGTTGAAATGTTGGGATAAAAATATTTAAGCCTGCAAGTCAATATGTTTCTTATATATGGAACTTCGTTTCGAGTACGAGTGTTTTGTAACGTGCAAAGTCAAGGAAAGGTCACGTGAACCGGTACACAACATGAGAAATGTCCCATGCTTCACCATGCCGGTTCTCTAATGAATTATAGGAAAACCACAGACCATAAGTTACATTAATTATGTAAGAGATGGCCTCGTGAAGAAGTGCATAATTTCACGAGGTGGTTGAACGTTACATTCCGTTTATTCGTTAATTTTGCAACGTGATTAACACGATGAAAATTATACGCGAACTGTGTAGATAGCTGATAATTTTGGCAAATTTGTTCGAATTGTTTGATCTTTCGCAGGGTAAAAGGGTAAAACATCGAGGGATTTGAGACGAAGAGGAAATTGAAACGGTAAATTTGTCGAGTTTTGGTAATTTTGCTTTTCCCAATTCTAGCACTCGTGGAAGACAATTAAGGTTAAAAATTCAACAAACTGAAAGTTGTTTTTATCGTTTCGAGCAAGAAAAACCGTATAATATCCTAAATTACCCGAGTAGATAGAAACCTGTCACGACGAAGAATATTATTTGATCGTGAGAGACAATTTTTAAAGGAAATGAAATAAGAAAACGTGTTTTCAATTCATTAAATATCAAGATACGCGAAGAATTTTTTTTATTTTCCTGCTAAATTTGTCAAAAAAAGTTTCACTGTGATCTCTGTTCGTGAATTATTTAAATTGATACCGTTATATCGAGAAAGTTACTTTACCATCATTTTAGACTTGGATTTTGCATTTCAGATTTCGATTTCGTTTTCGCTCGATGAAATTTCTGCTCTTACGTAATTATTAATGATATCTGTTTCCATTTCCGTTTAATCCGTTTTTCTCGCGAGGAACGAGCGACACGTGAAAAATTAAAATCCGTGTCAAAACGAACGATAGTAAATTTTTTTTTTTCTCTCGACGTTCCACCATAAATGGCAAACATGAATAAAACATGCTCGTCACTTGGAAACAGAGTGAGGAACGGTTCGAGAGGAAGTCGATACGTTTTTCGGGGCACGTATTTTATACACGAAGTAATCTGATTTTCTAAACCAGACGTGGAACTTCTTGGCAACACGAACGTGCGCCTACCGCGTGTCTTCATTTATGCGAGATTATCCGGCTTCTTCCCGCTTTTTCTTCTTTAACCTTGAAAAGCCTTGATTGTAATACCGGACTTTCTTCTCCGTTTTATCATACCGGATTAAAATAACGGACGGATGAATCGATGACAATTCGTTATTAAAATTTGCTATTTCATATATCACCATCGCACGAATGAATGAAATCGCGAATGGTGTCATCGATCGTGAATTCGCGTACGAGTTGTAACGTTATTCTTTATTTCTGGTTATAATTTTCCCTTGACAGTGTAATTTTGCACTCGTGGAATTTCGATATACTCCTCGAGAGACAGACATTTATATCGAATGAGGCTGCAATTCCTTCACAGTGGGTCGCGTGTCGCAGGAATGTGAGATCGTGCGGGACTCAAGATGATAGGTGGCCATCATTTTAATCCTGTTTTAGAGCGAAAACTTGCGGGGCTACGTCTTGATTATGTACTCGAATTGGCATACGACGTTATCTCGTGCGTCACACCGGCTAATTCTATTGTTCACAGTAAAACGTTGAAACGATCAAAGAAATTGATTCATAACTCGCTACGGAATTCCAGTTTAACGCGTTACGATTAATGTTACGATTAAACGATTATTTCGCTCTCTCTCAACTCGAAGCGTTTTATTTTACGCGAAACGTATATATTCGTAGGTTATAGGATTTTCTGACTTGCCGATTAATTTTTTTTACTTTTTTTTTCTCTCTCTTTCCTTTCACGAGATAGTTATCTCGTTTTGTTTCGCATTTAGACTTTCTATTTATGATGGGTGAGTCGTGAAAACGGCAAGTTGAAAAGAAAAATTATTAGATGAAACGATTACGATTATTTTACTGATCGCTGAAAGAACGGAAGGATGTAATATCTGCTTATTGCAATAGCTGTATGCTAATCGAAGTGTTAAAGAACTGTGCGTGTCGAGCACTTCCGGCCGACAAATAGTCGGCGTAGTTGAGTAGATGGAATAGCGCGCAAAAGGGGTAATCATTTGATCTCTTTTCTTCGAGGGTAAACGGGTAAATTTCGATAATTCTTTCGTATTGCTCGGACAATAGAATGGAGACACGAGTTTTCTTTATTGCGAGACAACGCAATGGGAGAAAGGTTTCTTTCCAAGATATTTCAAGGCTTCGATAAATTTTACGACGATGATGGTAACGTGTATACTTTCTTGTAGTATTAATTGGAGCTAGAATTTAATATAAGAAAAAGAAAATACTGTGTTAAATTAATTTTTTCTTTCCGGAAGAATCGTAAGATAATAAATGATTACGAGTTCATTATACCATTTGCCTCGGATATAATTTTGATCCGAATCAAAATGTACGTTTTTTATATACTCAAAGTTGTAAAAATTTAATTTACAAGATAAAGTAAGATTAATTAAAATAGAGATGGAGGAATATACGTGTCTGGAAAGTATGAAACGTTGAGATTATTCGTTTTTTAATTGTTAATAACACGATGATATATAAAAACTATATAATCATTATAGCTTATTTATGAGTTATTTATTTCAGATGTTTTGAAATATTTTCAATTAAATTTTAATTTATGTCGGACAAGAATAAATTTTTAATTATTACTAAATTATATTCAATATATATAAATTCATCTTTCGTCAAATTACTTTCCAGCATTAATTACACATTTTTTTTCCACGTCCACCGTGGATTCGTATTTCAAGAATTCTCCAGTGACGTAATCGAGATATTTTTTATTCTTCACCTACACCAATAACCAGACTCTCTGGAGATCGATTCTTTTCCGTTCTACCATTTTCCACATAACATACGTATATACCTATATTTCTACCATGTTGCGTGGGTTCCATCTATTTTTATTATTTACTTAAAATTTAACGCAAAAATATCGTCTACGTTTATTCCTTGATAAAATTTAAATTTAATCAGGGAATAACGATTTCACGAATAAAAAAAAAATACTCGGCAAATCAACATCATCGATATTAATATCACAAATGGACGATAGAATTAAAATGAAAAATTAGAAGAAATAAAAATTATTTAAATTTTTCCACGCTCTTTCGAAGTAATCGATTGGCCGTTAAAATATTTTTAGAAATTCGTGTATCGTTATTTTCGAACGCGTAAAGTAAATACGACGGTTGGCTCGTTGGAAACATTGTGTCGAGGCGTTCGAACACAGTACACAAAGCGTTGGTAGGCGATTCAGCAGTTTCGAGGTTCGAGATAGCATTCATCTTCGGCTGGCATTTGGACGCGTGCGACGGTCTGCGTGGAGACGGGCGCCGTCGCAGAAGAGATTGGACTCTAGGCGTCCAGTCAGTGTATCGTGCGACGTCGCTCGTACAGTTGGCCCACGTGCTTCCGGTACTGTGCTTCCGTTTGTCCCGAGATCCACTTTGCACGCACGCGCGCGTGTGTGTGCATGTGTATGTGTATGTGTGTGATGCCTGTTCCCGTGAATCGTTCGACCTCCTTACGTGTTACGTGAATGTCCACGGCGTGCAAGCAGACGATCAAGAGGAAGTAAATACGTATCTTCTGTTGTAGTTGATTAGTCTCCAATCATTGATCGATCCGTTGCTCGATCGATCAAGTTCAATTTTACGCAGAATTGATATGAATTAGAACAGACGAAATGTAACGTCGATCTCTCGCGATATTTGTTAAAATTTAGATTGGGAAATGACTCGTCAATTTCGATAGAGAAATATTTATAATACACGTGTATCTATTACCATATTTAAATATTAATCGACTAGGAATAAACGATTAATCACACGGATATATCTCCGATCGTAATCATGGTTGCAAATAACAGGAACGGTAGTCATACGGTATCACAGCCCAATACGTTTCTATTTCGGTTCAGCCAAGAGTCGTTGTGTATATACGACTTCCGTACGCGAAACTACGAAGTATCACGAGACCTTCCATTCCCCGTAGACAAGACGATGCAAGGTTAATTTGTTTTAATGAAGACCGGCTTGCGAAACACCGCGTGAATCGTTCTACTCTACATAACAAGTATTTTATACGTTAATTCGTCCCTTTTTTTCCTCCAGACGAATTTCCCGTAACGATTCTTTCTCATCCAATCCGTATGAACGAGCGGTTTACACGATGAACCTCGAAATATGTTTTCCATCCACGCATAATCAATCCGCTTATATAATCACGTGTTTTGCACGTACGAGCAACTGTTTTCGACGTCGCCTATTATCGACCATATTAGGGGACGATTCACCCGTGAAACGACGGAAAGATTGCACGGGGGATGCGGACCGACAGATTTGCAAGCGTCGCGGTTTCTGCGTACCTGGGGTGATACACGCGTCCCCCAACGCGTCGCTCCCCAGCGTACAATAACGTTTCAACGACGTCCAGTGTAAATTCGCCCTTTTTACCTTTTTCTGCGCGATATTTCACCGATTTTTCTCGCTCCACGGATCCGGTGTCAATGTCATAACTTGGTAGAATTAAATTAGCTCGCATCGACCAGTGGTTACGAGATTAGTGGTGTGAAAATATAACGCGCGTGACGTTGCTTCTAATGATTTCAAAATGTTTATTACAACGAACTTCTTTTCTTTCGATAGGAAAACGTTTTACGCGTTGATCAGAGGTGATTAATTTATCCGGAGATTTATCCGAGGATCTCGTTCCTTCGACTTCATCCGCTTCGTTCAATTCCTTCGTCTGGCTGTACAGGGACTGGCGACGGTTTGATAAATCGCGGCGAGCTACTTTCGCGCTTTATCGACCACGTCGGCTGATTCGGATAAGCGAGACAATGGATGAGGGCGACGAGGACTCGTTAGAAAGTAGGGGCGCATTCGAGTGGGCCTCGATCTACCCCAAGAGCAAGGCCACGTTTAAAACCCCTCTTTTCAGTTTCCGTCCAAGAAAACTAAATCGCCGTCTATGACTGTGAAGCAGGAACGGCAAAGTAGAAAATGAAATGGAATAACTCGGACAGGAAAGAGAAACGATAATTTTTAAAATAATAATACTCGGAAGATTCGGAAAATTTAAGAAAAAAAGTTTGTTGAAAATGTTGCTTCGCTCGTGCTTCGTGAAGTATAAAAATTGAGACTCGTATTACGAGTAATCCGAACGATTAATCCGTGGACAAACTCTTTTCGGATAATTCAGGTTCGGTTCTCGGTTGCGATGAAAAATTTCGACGATCCCCACTGCACTTTGAGAGTAGGGGCTCGGTAAACAAAAGAGCACCGTCGATTGCAGTAGAATGGGTGCTCCATGTACGTCATCATGCTGACGATTACATTGTCATTCTTCTTTCTATGCACGCGGATGATAGTTAATCTTGGGTTGATTTCGTCCAAGTGGCCGCGTGAATAATAACTGTCTTATAGAGTTCTTTAATAATTTTTAATTCTTTTATTACTTTCTTCTTTCAGTCCTTTAAGGGAATAACATTAGATTTTATATGTATATACTTTGTGAAATTGCTCGAGAAAACGACGAGTATTTTTGCAGAGTTTCTTGCTCGTGTTAGTTTTCCATTTTACCGTCTGAACGATTAAGAAACGACTCAACAATGTGCTTGCCATTTCTCTGCTTCCCACGATCGAACACTTCCCACACGTTCGACCCTGCCTCTGCAACTGTTAGCCTCTTTCGAATCATCGTTTGATCACAGCCTCGACGATTCTAGCAACGAATATTGTCGCCACGATTTTCATTCACTCTCCAAGAATTGTATTGCTGAAAAACTCTAAATCTCTTCGTTAACGATCATTCTAGTTTGAAGACTTGCCAAATTAAAAAACTTGTTCAAGGATATCATCGAAAATATCATCGAGTCACGAGTTTTTGGAAAAGCAATTTTTTTCCATAGTTAAAAGATATCGATTTGGCTCATTCTCGGTCTTTCCAAAGTGATTAACCTATTTTGCATCCAGCTCTAAGAGAATCTCGAACCCCGACGCGCATCGATCTTCTTGAAAATGTTCCATCTCTCATTGAACATCGAAGAAATTAAATTCCCCACAGAAACGGAGAATTGATAGAAACCAACGAGGAATTAATCGCTCCACAGAATGCGCATCCCAACAACAGAAAGTTTCGCGTCCCAACAATTCTTATTGCCACGCGTTTATTTAAGTTAACCATTATCGCGATTTCCAAGAAAACGAAGCGTCTCGCGAAGACAAGACGATTCATCCCCGGCCCGTGGCAAAGATCTCGATAAAGATATCTTAATTAACCGTCTCTTTTCTTATTCTCTCCTAGTAAACTTCAATTACATAAATACTGATATCAAAATTATTGGGATGCGCACGGGACACGGTTGGACAGAAACGAGCTGGCTGAAACGAGAGTCGGTTGAATTCCTCGCCTAAGAGGAGGGGGCGGAGGAAGGAATTCGTGTCGCTTGAAAAAGAAGAAAAAGTTGTGACCGGTGGCTATCTCGTTGAGTAAACGCGTACCGGTACCGCGAGCTTTCGGGTCAAAGGTGAGCTGGTTGAATACCTCCATTACAGGCCGGGTAATGGCTCCTTTGCTCGTGCGAAGAAAACCACCGCCGCGGTTTTTGAACGGCGACGAGACGGATACCCTTTTATGAATCGTTATACTCGCGGACTAAACGTGACCGAGTAAACGTAGCGAATCGGGCCGGCACCGTGTCGGAGGGCGATGGCCCGTCGCGAGATATTCCGTATATAAAGGGAAAACGAGCCACCTGACGTATTCCTATACGCGACACGTAAGCGAGGAGAAGGCTAAATTATTTCAACGGAGTTTTAGTTTAGTATCTGGTTTCGGCGTTGGGATAGCTCGCTTCACGGGAAAGCTTGGCCGGCCTCTTCCAGACTTCCGGGTGTAAATCGTGCCTGTAGATAAGCCACCGACCACGCTTGCTGCATGCATATGCATACACAGGCGTTTCCTCAACTTTGCGACTCTGTCGCGATTATCGGCGAAGAGTGACGAGGCGAGAGCGAGATTAAACAATGTAGGATTCCGTAAGATTTAGGAATTTTTCATTTTGTTACAATGATATATTGGATCGTGGAATTCTCGATTTAAAGAGACATTTACCGTCGACCTTATATATATAGAGTTGGTTATAAAGTTTAACGAAAATCTCTCTCTCTGGAAATCTGCGCTGGACAGTTCTTTCGACTGTTTCGCTGGCGGAGGACCCTCGAGTATTAACGGAATATTCGCAAAGGTTTTTGCGGATTCACGCGGGCTGATTCTTCTATTACGATTAAAGTTTCGAAGGGGTCGAAAGTTGGAAGAAAGGCCGACACGAAACGACGACAAAGATGTTACGATTATCAAATACGCGTTTACGTTCGGATAATAATTACGTTACAAGGTGAAACTCGGCTATTTTCGTTCGCTTGAACGAGGACAAGTTCTCACGTTGAACGTGTAAGTGGAGGAAAAAGCAAACGTCTTTCATCGTCTCATTCTCGCGTCTGACTTATTATTAATAGAACGAGAATAAACGGGGATATTGATCCCATATGGGGAGAGGGGGGAGTGGATTATCAAATAAATTAACCGGACATTTGAATCGCGCGTAGCGTCGCGATGACCGGTTGGTGGACGTCTGAAAGCCAGCAGAATCGCGAAACGACGAGAAGCCGAGAAACTCCGAGAGCAAAGGATCTGGCTCTGACATTAAACCAGCAGCCAGTTTCGAAAAGATGGAGAAACTACTAGCGGGCTTTGAAAGCCGACGGGAGATTTTTCCAACTTCGCTCTTTGTGTATCTGCTCCTCGCGATGCTTGGACCAACGCGATGTTTCGTGGAATCGAGCTTCTTTTTTTTTCCTTTTTAACTTGCGTTTACAACCTCGAAAATAAACGTTAAGTTGAACAGCGTTCCTCTTCTTTCTTATGTTTTCGAAACATTGGAAAAATTTGACGCTTTTTTTTTGTTTGAAAGTAATCGTTCGAAGAAAGATTGGATGCGCGCGTTTTTCGAAAAATAATAATAATAAAATAATAATAATAATAATAAGAAGAAGTTTATGGTTCTCATTGTTCTTTCGTACGCAATAACTTGCAAGTGGTAATAAAATATCGATCGATAGTTTGTTTGGCAAATATCTATCCCCTCCTTAACTAGCATCTAATTATAGTCGTTCGGAGCCACTTGTTACGGAGAATAACGGTGAGCTTGTATCGGCCGTTGCAGGATGGTAAATGTGGTGGAACAATTTGCGGATGATTCGCAATTTCCGCTCGATAAAAGCCGCTTCCCCCATCGATTTCGTATCAATTAGCCATTTTTTTTCTTAATAAGTAGTCGAGCAACGTTTATGAATAACTGTCGGCTGTTTAATTTGCATAGCGAAATTGTTACGCGCGTTGAAAAAGTTGGAGTTATAAAAAAAAAAAAAAACTTTCATCGGTGAAACTTTCGTTCCATTTACCCATTATTGATAATGGCGTCTGGCCATTCAGTCCAGAACAACGTTATATTTCAATACATTCACCGTTTTGTTCGTTACCACATTTTTTTTTGACGATTCTCTTCAATTATATTTTCTCTCGCTGTGCGATTCAACTATTTCTCTCTTTACCCGCTATTAAAACAAAGAAAAAAAGAAAGAAAGGAAAAAAGAAACGTTATATTCCAATTCCGAAAGCTTCTATTCGATGTTTATACGATATATATATATACATAGAAAGCGCTTTCCCCGTTTTGTGAACAAATAAATCGGTAAATAAAAATTCGAGCTTTTATAGAAACCATCGAAAAAAGTAGCAGTTACCGCAAAAAAGAAAAAAAAAGGAACATTGACGTTTCAGTTTTTTCGGGCTTCTAAAAAAAACCGCATCGTTTGAAAGGCAAACCTAACCTATCCAATCATGGAAGAATTGGCAGTCTCGTTTCAGATCGAAATACAAGGATCACGGTGAAATTAAAACGCGCAATTGTTTGACGGGCAATGAAAGTCGAGTAAACGCGTCGCGGTGGCGAACAAAACGGAAAACGTTGCTTTCGTTCCGTTTCGTTCGCTACGAAATTTAGTTTCGATTATGCAGCAGGAAGTGTCTATAATTACTCGGTACAGCTTCATATTATCTTTTACGGTTCGTTTTACAACTTTACAACGTATTTTAAACGTCTTGACACTTTTTTTTTTTATCGCTACCATATTCTCGACACGAGTTTACGACTCTCGTAAAAAGTAAATATAAGACTCGATCATTATTCGATCTTATTAATTAAGTAATTCCATCGCTTATCTCTAACTAATATCTTTCTTCCAAGCCATCATTAATACCTTTTATTCTCTTATTATCTTTTTATTACGCTCCGTAACGAACGATAAAGCTGCTTATTATACCAGATTTAAAAAGGAAATTAAAAAGTAAACTACGATTCGAGCAAAAAGAATAAGGAATATAATTGAAGCGATTCGTTCAACCATTTCTTCCAACCATTGCCTGCAAATAGAGATATTCGAAGTTATACAAGGCTACTTGTCCAAATATTTTCGATCTTCTTTATCGATGTTCTCGTTGAAATTCTTGGAAGATTCTTTCGAAGCTCGAAGTCAAAGAAAATATTTGTTGTCGGTTTTCAAGGATTATCGATACGACGCGAACATCGATTATCCACGAAAGGTTCCGCCTCTTTATTCGCGCAACATTGATAGCGAAATCCACCAGCTATTAAATCACTCAGAATCGCACGGACAAACATAAAACGATTCCCTTCAGATCGGCCGTTTATCTCTCGGACAGCGCGAATATACATCGTATCCAATTTTCCTCGTCTTTCTTTCGCTTCAAAAGGAAATTAAATTCGGTCGGTTAGCAAAAAGTAAGTAGACGCGTATCTCTCTCTGCGAAAATTAATCTCCACGGTTCCCTGGAATGTTCTCTCGCCGAAAATTTCCAGCATTACTTCTTCGCAACGTGAAAGCGCGTCGGTGAAAACGCAGACTTTATCCCCCATTTCTCTCTCACCCCATATACGGATCGTGCAATCGCGTGTGCGCATCTCTCAGGACCCGTCTTCTTCCGCACTTCGGATAACAAATTTCTCCAATTCGTTTCGCAAAAGCTACAATTTCCACAATTAAATTTCCAGTACGTCGAAACTGCTACTACTTGGCTGTCCAAAAAACGCTGTATCTCCCTCCAACTTCGTTCCAACGCCTAAGAGCCAATTATTATCCTCGTTGTTTGCACTTTCGACGAGGGTAACGAATAGCGAATAACGAGGCCCGCTCCCTTCGAATTTCGGTGTTTCGAAGAAATTGCATTCGATTTGAAAGGAAGGGGACAGACGATGGCGGGAGGAAGCGAGAAAGAAAGAGAGGACGAGTTGTTAGGGGGTCCCAGGGAGCGAGGAATCAGAAATTGCTCGATCGGTGTTTGCCCTCCTTTTCCGGCTGCAAGCATTCGATTCTTCTCCCGCACTCTCTCCGTTCGGGTCAATTAACGCCCCCGGCGAAATTGTCTGAAATTGAATTTTCGTTCAGTCGCATGGTTGTCGCTCGACCGCAACTCGCTTTCTCCGCGAAACTTTGTCGCCTTTGGCGTTAATGTACTAATTAACGAGGGAGGTCGACTTAATGGGGAAATCTTTCCGCAATCCCGAGCCGAGTCGAAGATGAAAACTCGCTCGCGGAGGTGTTTGCGAAATTTCGAAAAATAAACGAAAAGTTTCTTTCAAATTCAACTTTCGCCTGAACCGATTTCTGGTGAAATCGATGCTGAAATTTGATGCACGATTTAAAAAGAGGATAGAAACAGGGTGTAACAAACACACGATGTTTTATTAAATAATATCAATCCAATTCTTACACGTTATGGACGATATTTGTAGAAAAATATAAAATACTATCTTATAGAACACCGTTGACGAAAAGTTCGTAACATGTTACTTCTTTGGAATACCAACGAAACGATTAAAAAACCGTAAGAATGCGATCTAAGAGAGAGAGAAAGAAGAAGAAACAAGTTGTACGAACTTTTTGTCCACGTTAATAGATACAATCTAGCCAAACAATTGATTATTCGATTTGCAAAATCAAAGACTTAAACTAACTGATACGCGATAGGCTGTTGTAGGTTGTCGGGACTCTCGAAACAAATTTTGTAGGACGAGTAGAGGGGCGTATACGGATACACGGCCGATGCATAATTGTCGACGTAATTACCGACGTAGTTAAGGGGATAAGTTTGAGGAAGAACGATGTATTGAGGATTTTGTACATAGTTTACCCCCAACTCGTCCGGAAGTTGATAAACTTGCACGAGTTGCTCTGCACCAGTTTGCGCCGCGGCTTGCTCCCCGCCACCTTGCACCGTTGCTAAATTCTTATTAACCCCCTTATTGTTCCCCGGATTAATGAAATTCACACTGACGTCCTCCTTCGGCGTGTTCTCCGTCGTTCTTCCACGCCCGTGCTGATGCAGATTCTGAATCACTTTTATCTTGTAGATGTCCCCCAATTTTGTGCCCACTATCTCCTCGTTATTAACTCCGGAGGGTATCTGAAAAATCGAAAATCGTCGTCGTCGTTTAAATTTAAATCATTTTTCGCCGCAGAAAAATTGAGACATTAATATTCTCACCATGGAGGTTCGGGCTGCCACGTGATCGTCCGATTTCGCCACGATTGGCGACGATTGACCAGCGGAAAGCGGTCTCAGCTCGGGGAACTTTCTCTGCTCGAGCCTAAATTGTTGCGGTTGCTGGGACAGGTGATCTTGCAAAAATATCGAGCGTTGAACGTTCTCGGCGTCGGGGTTCGAGGTTTGTGAAGGGGTAGCTGCAGCTTGTTGTTGTTGTTGCTGCGACGTTTCTTGCGGATTCGCTTGGGACAAGGTTTGTTGACCTCCCGTCATTTGTTGGGGGTCGTAGGTGCGATACTGTTGGTGCACGGGGCGCATGTTGGACGGTTTCAGTCCCAACAGAGTCACGCTGTGACGAGCTTTCACGCGCTTCTCTGTTCGAGCCAAGCAATTACTCGACGTATACAAAAGGTATAAAGTTAGGAATTATTGATATCTTACCATCTTGATTTTGCAAATCAACCACCGACATCGCGTCATCGCTTAGGGACGGCTTCGCGGCCACATCATTTTCATCATGTTTGTTCCCCTGTCCTGCACTATCGAGCTTCTCGCCGTTGGACCTTTTGCGTCTACTGTGTACTGCCTGAGAAAAATATCGTCGATTAAGCTGTTTCGAAAAAACAAAAAGGATTACGATCGAAGCAGTCCGCTCACCGGAGGAAGGTTATATTGGTAATATTGTGGTGGAAGGTTGGAAGGCACTTCGGTAATTTCGCCCAACGAGGAAAGCAATCGCTTGTAGGTGGCCTTTGACATCGGTGGCAACGTTCCTGAATATATCGGCAACACCGCGTAGCTAGGAACGTGATACGAATTTCCGTACACTGGATGAAGTTCCAAATGATAGCCCGGATCCGCGTATCGCTCTTGTTGACGATCTTGCTGTTGATTATCCTGTTGAACCGAATGCCGAACGGTTTCGGGGGGTTGCGTGGCTACGCGTTGTTGCGCGGAATGCTCGTATCCAGGCTGCACTATGATGTCGGCTAGAGCTTGGCCGATTAAGAAAACAGCCATTACGAACTGGAATAAAAATAATACTTTTTCTATTATCATTTCTCTGCTACGAATTATGGAATTATGATTAAAAAGTAAATGGAATTGAAATGCAATGGAGAGGAATCGTAACGAAATCTTACCATCGCCAACTGTGCCATTATTGTTGTTGTTGTTGTTGTTACTATTCTCCTTGGTGTTGATCGTTTAAAGGTTCGATCGAAACTGCACTGCGCTCTGTCACGAACACGTAAATTAACACGCAAAGTTGCTGATGCCACATATGTATATTCGCGTGGCACGCACTTTTGCCAAGCCAAATTTGCGTTTACTTGGACGAATTTGCCAAATTCGTGGAAGCTTTTTTATGGGTCATTCGTTTATGAAATTCTCGTAACTTCGTCCATCTGGCAAAAAAGAAAGAAATTTGTCAACGAGAAATCACTTTTCGCTCAACGTGTTGCGAAACGGGAGAGGTCGCCCTCTGATCGAAAATTTCGTTTCGAAGACAGACTTTTGACGCCATATGGAGCGGGCAATCGATAATCTTCCTCTTACCCCCATCCTTCGACGTCGTTCGTAGAAAGTTGGAGAGAAACAGATTTCCAAATCTTCTTTCCACGATTTTGGGCCGAGAAACGGAAAAGTTTGCATGAATCTATTCCGATCGTTATCTCGATTTCTTGTTGAACGTTTTCGAGAATTTTTCGAAACATTGGAGATCACGCGAGATGCGTAATTGAAATATTGACGCGGGAAGAGGATGGTTTAACAGCGATAGCTGATCAACGTCCGAATCTATCCACCCAGTTCGTACGACAATCAGGGCATGTCAGCAGGGCCGGTGGCCTCCAAGTGCAACGAACTTGTAAAAGGAAGGATTTCGCACATTCCTTGCGAGCGCGGCATTATTTCAGTTTTGCAATACCACGCATCGTTCGAACAGCAATTCCGGTGAATCAGATCGTGATGCGTCGAACCTTACGATTATTACTTATTATCGACCGGTATTAAATTACGAATCGAACGATCGTAATTTCGACATCGGCCTACTAACGTTCTTACTTCCATACAATCTATATTATGTAGGTCTCGTTTCGAAATATAATTTTCCATAATTTTCTAAGAGAGAAAGGAAAAAATGATACGACGTAGACAGGCAATTTTAATTTTACGATAATCGTTGTTAAATATAAATTTCTGATCGATACAGACAGGAGGCTGCGATTCTCTCATGTTATTCCGCTTGGAATTGTCCAGGTTGCGTATTCGGTACGTGATGCCGGCGGCGCACCTGACGCTGCGCGAGGAGGATGTGGTACGACTAACCTTGGAGTTCCTCCACAGCCGAGACCTTCACATCTCGCAGCTCTCGTTGGAACGAGAAACAGGAGTGATAAACGGCCAATACAGCGACGATGTCCTGTTCCTTCGCCAGCTGATCCTCGACGGGCAATGGGACGACGTGCTCGAGTTCATCCAGCCGTTGGAAGCGCTCCCGGATTTCGACATGAGAAAGTTCACCTACTCGATCCTCAGGCACAAGTACGTGGAACTGCTCTGCATCAAGTCTGAGGCGAACTTCATCGCGGCCGGGACGAACGGCAGCGTGGACAACGCGGTCGAGGAGGTGGTCAAGGTCTTGAGCGATCTCGAGAAGGTCGCTCCGTCCAAGGAGGAGTACAGCAGCTTGTGCCTGTTGCTGACCCTTCCGCGGCTCACCGATCACCTCCAGTACAAGGATTGGAATCCGAGCAACGCCAGGGTTCAGTGCTTTCGGGAGGTGCATCCGTTGGTGGAGAAGTTTCTCCCCGGGGACAGGAAGAGCACCGATCCAGCTCATCCGGTCACCTCCGCGAAAAACGATCGGCTTATACAGCTGATAATCAAGGGGATTTTGTACGAGTCGTGCGTGAATTACTGCCAGGCCAAAGCTACCGGCTCCAAGGAGAGCGAGCAGGTATTCCGTTAAATTTACCCCCGATAATCTTTTCTTTCTCTGTTTAAGAAGTATTATTTCGGGAAGTAAAAAAGGGAAGAAAAAGAACTAATTTCTCCCTACTAATTTCGATCGACAGGTGGAGATGAATTTCTCCAGGCTGTTAGACGGCTCGGTCGGTTTCAGCGATTCCGACTTGAGTCTACTCTCTTGGCTGCAAAGTATACCACCGGAGACGTTCGCGGTGCCTTTCGCGCAGCGCACGTTGAACGTGGACGTGGAGCGGCTGGAAAGACCGTCATTGGAGACCTCCTGGACCGAGCACATGTTGATCACTCCCATAAAGCCCAAGACTTTCCCGCACAGCGCGATGCCGTTCACAAGGCCACGATCCGCCGCCGACATGATGTCCCGCAGTTTAGTGCCGGCTTTAGAAGCTGGACTCGGACCAAGGAGTCCCGGCCCTAAAAATACAACGATACCATCCGCGGCGCTAATGGCTCTGTCCACCGGTGACATAAACCCGATGTCGAGATCCTCTTTCGCCAGCTTTCATTTGACCGGTTTCAAGAATAACAAATTGATGAACACGAGCGTGGACAGACTGTTCGAGAACGAGGGTGACGTCTTCCTTAGCTCGAGCTACGCGGAGTTCCAACAACTGCCTTCCATACAGGAGACCACGGCCAACAATCAGCCGAAGGCTCCTCCGAGAACGAGGGGACACTCCAAGAGTCCCGAGGGTAAGCGAATCGTTTTCTTTCCTTTAATCCTCTGGACGACAGCCTAATATTCGCGCTTGTTTTCCCTCGTTTCAGCTATCAAAGCCGATCCCTCTGCGGCCTCCACGCCGGAGCGTAGAGTTGCCGGCAGAGAATCACCGGCCCCGTCAACCGCCAGAAGCTCGAGAAGAGATTCTTTGGCGGAGAAGCCGACCGGTGTCGCGGCAAAGATCACGGAGCCAGCCGCGATCCCCGTCAGGGCTTCACTGGGCGGAGATCATCTGGAGCAGAGTTACAACGGTGATCTGTTCAAAGAATATCAAAAGCAAAAGCAAAGGCTGCAGGAAAAGGTTCAACAGAAGGAAAGGGAATGGGATGATTTGCTCAGGCAATTGTCTGCTCCGTTACCCGCTCAAGTGGTCGATAACAGACTTCAGGGAGATGGGTGAGCGAACAGTTTTTCTTTTCTTCTTCTTCTTTTTTTTTTTTCTTATTATTATTCCTAATTCCTTATTCGTCGTATCGTCGAAGCGACTCGAGCAACGAGCGATTTTCATCGGTGTAACTTTACACCGATAGTTTTTTTTTTGTACGGAGAAGCATATCGGTAAACGATCAGGAAACGGTGAAACAAAAGCGTATTGTTGGTCGCGTTTCGGTGAGTCGTTATTCAACGGGTGGAATGCCGACGATTATCAGCAGCGAGCAATCACGGAAAAGAGGGGTAGGACGGTTCGAATTAACGTTGGCTCGTTTCCCAACGAGTTATTCGCGCGACATAATCCGGACAAATACTGTTGTTTCCCGTGTGATGGTCTCGCGGAGCTCGGTCAATCAAACGGAGTAGTTGGCTGCATTCTCTAACAGATGGCAGCAAAGGAATGTCTTTGTCGCGCTTATTACGGTACTAAAGCGGGAGCCGAGAATAACTCGTGCGGTCTAGACACTAACGTGTGGCGCCGATCGAAATAGCAATTCTCGACAACAGAAACGTTCGAAAGAAAGAGGGATCATTTTGACGCCTTGACAATGACCCCTCTTTGCTCTTTGCTCTCCCGCGAGAATCGAATTTCTTCTCTTCTTTTATCGAGTGAAAAAAAGCGAAAGTTAGAAAATATCAACGCTTAAGAATCGATTACGCGCGTAATCGCCCATTTAAAATTCGTATCGCGGAGAAAAATGTTTTAAAGAATGTTTGCTTTATTTTTTTCTCTCTCTCTCTTTCTCTCTCGTACTTTCCACACTCGATTATTATTCGTACTTCCATTAGAGCGGAATCCAACAGGGGACGATTTCTTTTAAAAGTTACCGACCGTAGCATATCTCGCATAGACGGATCCACGGTAGACAAATCAGTAACGGCGGGAAGTCATCCCTCGTGAGTGTCACGCGCGCATTCCTTTCCTCGAACGAATAAACGGTCCCGGCTGTATCCTCGTAAATGTCTTGTAACGAGCTAAAATTACCATCGTTCCAAGATGTCAAGTGCAATGTATCTTTTCTCCGAAGGCATATCGGTTGCATCCGGTGATAACTAAAATGCGGCGTTTAAACGGTTGTTTTATCGACACACCTGTTTCACGAACGCGTTTCAGTTTCTTATCTCCACGCTCTCCAAATATTTACCTGTCTCGTAACCTAAATAACGTTGAACGTGGACGTGGACGAGAAAGGGAATGGTTCCTCGGCGGCAGATAGCTGCGCGAAAGAAACGAAAGTGGAATTCAAACCCGGTTCATTGGCATCGATCGTTGACATTGTTCCGAATTCGGATACCGGATGTGTGAGAATAGTGCGTGCGCGTTGTCACAGGGAAATCGTAACCGTACAGCTTCGTCATTGGTCGGGCCCGTCCTGCATATTTATAGTTTCATTGTTTCGTTCGCGTTGCGGTTCTCGTAAAACGCGGATGAATGTGCAAATTTCTGGTATGCGGCGCATCGTCTAGACGCCTCGCTTTTTTCTTCTCTTCGAGTTTAATTTAAAGGGTCGTCTTTAAATAAAACTCGAGTCGGAGAAAAATATTTTGACGTTTCGTACGAATATCTCGAAAATTCGTTTCCAAGCGAAATCGATCGTTAATGGAGCGAATCCGAGGATAGATTCGAGCGGGCATTTTTCTTATTGCGAAAAATCTCAATTATCACGAATCACGTGGCAAGAAAAAAGGTTAACTTATTTCAAAAGCCGCGATATAACGGTTGCAACATCGCGAACTCGAGGTAATCAATCTCAACTTGTCGCGTACGTGTGCAAACGGTGTTGGATTACGTTGCATGGACATTCGAGTTATAAACACAACGAAGGATGCATATTATGAATATCTATTTCGATCGATCAATTTGATAATAATATCGGTCATTGTGAGAAAAATTTCATATCGCGAAAGATTTGGAAATTTTAAAGATAACTTTTTTTTTTAAACGGGATAATAAGATACGTTTATTGGATACAATTCTTTGTATTGTTCTATGTCTACTCTTGATGAAGGTTATCGTGAGGTATCGTAATGCTGACAAAGCTCTTCTTATCTTGAATTATCGCGTAATTGTTCGGTTAAAAGGATTCACGATGGAACGATATACTTATTTTTCTTTTTTTATTTCCACGGACGTTCGAATGACTCGATCATTGAAATGATCGATTATTGTAAAAAAAAATAACGAGATACCATCTTGTAATAAAGAGGATTATTTCAAACAATGCAAAGAGAACACATATATAGATGCGTCGAAAGATTCTGATTTTATTTAATTTTTTATTATGCACATTACGAGAGTAATTAACGTTTGCAATACAAGATCTAAGAATTGGTATTGGGCCAAAGAAAAAGTATCGAATATTTGATACTTTGTTAACCGCGAAATATGAGTTTATTTAAGAGAGAGAAATTTCTCGGCCGTTGAAATAAGAGGCGAGAGTCCTTGATCCTTCAACCGATTCGACGAACGAGGCCATTCATAATGATTCACTGCGCTTCACTTGTTCCAGCGTAAATCCCTTTAAATGGCCACGCCAATATCACAATTTAAAGTTAGAAGAAATCCTAGCTTACTCACGTTTCCCCGAAATTGTCTCAGTATCGATCGTATTCGTTAATTAAAATCGAGCAGAGGTGTAGACAGCGATGGAGAAAATTCAATAAGTCGAAATTACGAATAAAATTGCTCCTATAAGCTTACTTTAAGTTAATTCGTCGTTCAAAACATTGGTAATAGCAAACAATTGTAAAGCCAAATATATAATCAATTATAACAAATAGCTATATAGCTAAATAAATGTTATTCGAGCATTTTAATAATTAATTACTTAAAGTAACTTTATTCGAGATTTTTATTTAGTTACTTTTTCAATTAATGCCCGACTCTGGATCCAATTCATTTTCGTCCAGAGAGGACGATAAAATTTTTTGTACACACGTTTCGAATCTTCTCAAAATTTCGTTACTTACGAGATGATCCCTCACGCGTGTTATTGTTTTACGGCCGACAGATACGGATCGTATTCGTAATACAGTTTATTAATTTCCCCCGAATTCTACAAATTATGCGAGACAAGTTGAAACGGCCTGGTTAAATGACTGTGGCAGGCAGAGTCGGCGAATGAATGGCATCGAGATGAAACGCGTTGGAAAGACGGATTTAGCGTGGAAGGGCGAAATTCTCGAATTTCTCGCGCGCGTTCTCGTTCGGTTCTGTGACCAAACGATATTGTCACGCTAATCCTCCGCGAGGATCGAGGATGCCGGTCGTTTCGAACATTTTTCTTGGCTCGAACACCGGCGTTCTTCGCGACACACACGCCAAGAGGCAACCGAGATAGAGAGAGTTTTCCTTACAAAACGTCCACCTACTCGACGAGCTTGGAGCCGACGCTTCGAGACGCGGCGCGTAATTGGTACGCGTGACTGGCCGAGATTATGGTTACAAACGTGGCTTTGTTCGGGGACCGGATTGAACAGGGGGAGAATCGCGAAATAAGCGTCCATCTCGAGTCGAATAATCGGCTCGTTAGCATCGAAGAATAGCAGGTGTTGTAAACGTGGAAAAGTGCATTGGGAGTAGGTTAGTTCAAGGTGAACCGATCGCAATCGCTGTGACGGGGAGGATGGGTGTCCCATTCTTTCGCAATAGTTTGTTTTCAATTACGTCTCGATTACGAAATTGTGTTCACCGCGCCATCACGGCGCGGACAATGGAATTTGATATTATTTGATATTAATTTGTAATATTAGCGGCTTAAGAAAAAAAAATAACGATCGTTGTCGTGTTTCGTTCGATATCGAATACAATTTCGAGGCGAAGAATATATAATTGAATAGGAAGAAAATTGGGATTTAGAAAAGTGTGAAAAATTTGTTTGTCGTTGAAACGCGCTACGTGTCTCGCGTCAGGAAACCGGTGTGCTTTCGAACACGAGAAACAATTATCTTATCCCATCGCTTTGCCGCGTTCTTTCACCTCTTTCGAATCGTTGGTAATCTCGATAGATGATAAAGACACCTCTTATCTCGTCCAGCAACATTGTAAAATGCTAGAGAAAAGATAATTAAACAATCGAGAATTAAGAATGAAATCGCATCGCGTCGCTTATTCGAATATCTCGCCAAATATTTCTCCAATGCATCGAATCAACGATTTTCTTCTCTCTGTACACACGTTTCGTGTACGTACAATTGTACGTACATAGAAGGAATTACGTTTCTTGGAATGCTGGCGAGCGTGTTTGGATGTACGAAGTGTGGAGAGCACAACTGGTCTGGGAAACAAAGTGAGCCTCTGCGATAGGTCGCGATACGGTTTGTTATTAGCGAGCGCGGCCCGTGGACGGGCAGTCGAGTCTAATGGCTGTGGCGGGCGAAATCGTAGCCACCGCTTGGCTCCCTCGATATTCCACGTCGGGCTTCCTCCGCAGCAGCATCGTTCCCCCCGTCGTTGTTGTGCACGTACCGCTACTACTACTACGACACGGCCGGACAACTCGACGAACATTCCATTCGCTCCTTAATCACGCTCCCTAAATAAGACGCGAGCCACTCGGGATTCCGTGACTTCCGACGCGGTCAAATCGTTGCGAATCGATCGTTTCGATCGCGCCTCGAGGATCGTCGTTCGTCCGCGGCGGCGGCGGTGGTGGTGGTGGTGGTGGTGTGCGGTGGTGTGTGCGTGCGGTTGTTGTTGCGTCGCGCACGAATCGTCGATCCTCGCCTCGGTCTCGTCGTGTTTTCGCAACGATTCGAGGGCGGAAGGCAAGTTTGACGGATCGATCTCTCTGGATTCGGAACAGAAATGATCTACCACAAACCGACGATACCTCGATTCCGGATTGCCGAGCGTGTCAGCCTCGCTTCCCCGAGCAATCGACCGATTTATTCGAAACAGAACAGCCACAACAGCACGTGCAGCTTCAGAAGCGCTGCTTCCACTCCGCCTTGCATCAATCGGTATATATTCCTTTCTTTCTCGAATCTAATAATTGGCCTTTTCATTCTTTTTTTCGAGAAATTCGAGCGCGTGTCTGTACGAAATTCCTTCTCTCCAGGAATGTAATGACCAGTGTAATGATAATTCTAATCCTCGTCGTCTATCGATTGCCGATGATCCTTTAAACGTTCGCGACCAATCAATGCCAAATAATCGTTTCACGCGTAATTTATTACAATCAACGGTCGCGTTGAAGGGATTTTGCGATTGTTTTTTTTTTTTTTTTAAGAAACGAAGCTAACTGTGTCCGTTTCCTTATGCGATTACAGCATGAAACAGCCTTTGGGAAGTAAAGGACCTTCACCTGTGCACACGAGTACGCCTGCTCGATCCGGTATCCAGTCACCGAAGCCTACGATCAATGGATCCGAGCCTGTGATGTAAGTGTTTCGTCAGGAATTTACAACTGAGCGATAAGGTAGATTCGGGAAATATAATTGCATTAAATAGCAAAGAGTCTCGGATTAACGATCCTCGCGAGGAGGAATTTGACGATTAGAAGTTATTTACGTAGGCATTTGATGAGAAATGGTATCGAAAAATGTTCACAGGAGACAGAACTCGGCGCTAGGTAACACTTACGATCCCAGAGTGCAAGAGAGTCATTACGACGTCGTGAAGCCGATAAAGGTAAAGTAAATACGACATTACGATTATTTGGACGGAATTTATTCATGAAATCGGGACGGAAAGCTAATCGAGATTCGTTTCGAATCTGGTCCGTGATGATACAATTAATTTATCTCGCGAAATATCGAGATAAAATTCTCGTTACGATGTAATTTAATAGGAAATTAACGAACCGTGTTTAAATGTTCCTTTGTTCAAGAATTTAACCTTTTGTTGCCTCATCGTGTTTTAATCATTCTTTATACCGAATGCATTGCGCGCTTATCAGTATTGGATTGCAAGAAACGCATTGTTGATAAGAATGCGCGTACGAGATCAATAAAATTTGTTATAACCTCGTAAAATCGCGAACGAATGTACCACGGCCATTCGAAACATTCGCGATATTTTTACGCCAGTTTAAAATTTCCAATAGCTACTTTTAATTGATGGCAGAATTCTTAAGAAACGATTTCATAAAATAGAAAATATACATATTTACGATTTTATGAAACAGGTGTTTCTTTGTACATTTATCGCGGCATAAAATTACGGTCTCGATAATAATCGGGAAAAGAATCGAATTAACGTCCAACTTTTTTTTCATTTATCTTTTCTTATTGCCATAAATGCTCGGTATAAACCCGTGACCCGTTTAGACGCGTTAGTTCTACTCGTAATCCACCGGAGAAACTGGATTAACTAGCAATTTCCACGTAAATCGTAAATCATTCTTATACTTAGTTTCCCTCTAATTAAAAAAGAAAAAAGAAAAAAAAGAAAAATAAAAAAGAAAAACATAACGCTAAAATACATTGTATAAATATATTTCGGCGGATAAAATCGTCACGCTTTGAATATTTCGCCGCTTCGTTTTATCAACGATTTACGCGTGTATAAAATAACGATCTCGCTCCATAATTAAATCCGGCTAATTGAATTACACCGGTGAAAGTGTTGGAAACAAAGTTGGAGGAATTGAATTCGGCGAATTAAATCTCTCGTTCTCGATACGTTTCCAGCTCGAAATCGAGGACTTGGATCTCGTAATCGATCGATCGTTCGAGGAATTGCCAATTAGAGGTTTTAATCGGCGCAATTAGCCGTTCGATCGCATAACTTCCCCTTCCTCCGCTCGATCTTCTATGTTTCAACTACGTCGAATCCTTTTCCGGAAGGTTCGTCGCCGGTGATGTAACCGTGTTATTGCCGTCGAATAATTTCCACCATTATCTAGCCCGTTTCCGTTGCTAAAAGATCCGTGCAGATAACGCGTGTTTACATTTGAATGTAAACGCTCCTCGCCGCTCGAAGATAGAATTGAAAATAGAAACAATGGGGAAGAGCGCTCGTTAACCAGCGAAATTCCACTCGATCGTCGTAATAATAATAATTCGTAATTATTCGGTGCTCGAGTATCCTGTTCACGTGGCATCTCGTTACGTCATCGCGTTTAGTCAACAGGAAAGGACTCGCTTCCGCGACGTAAAGTTTCTGCCAATATCTCCATTAATATTCGACGTAAGTTTGTTGCGCGCTCGATACGTTAACCTTGCTTGGATCTCGGAGAATGTCAAGATAATAATTCGAAGACGATAATTCGTCTACCATTTCTTCTGTGAAAGATTTTCTGCGCGGATCGTAGCTCGATTGATCACGCGATCTCTTAAAATTACAACATTATTCGAGATTCAATTGTGCACCGCTTGTATCATGCTCGTATCGCGGACGATGTCGATTCCAGGTGCTCCAACCAGGTGCGATTCCGAGAACGCGACGCGGCTCTGCGATTCGACTTTATGGTCGAATACGTGATCGGCTGGATCGCCAACAGCTGTTGGCAGCGGTGTCTCTCTTTGGCCGCGTTATAATGGGTCACGGCCTGTGTTTTGTCTTTTCTCTTTCCTTCTCCATTATCGCGGACGAAACCGGTTCATCGATCCGTAGCGTTAGGAGATAACACTTTATAGAATACATCTTGCGACATAGACGTTGCGCACGCTTTTTAAAGAGATTAAATCGCGTGGGAGCGAAACTGTTAGATTCCCATACTGCGTTTTTCTCGTTGGAAGGAAAAACAAGTACGATCGAGCGAAAATATTCCTCTTTCTTCTGCGCGGTAAAATTCCAAGTGAAATAAAGTGAACCGCGAGGAACGAAGCGATACGTCCTTACCTGAGACAACAAGGTCCAAGCACGCGCCTACACTCGAAATTCTAATGCCGGATGGATTACGTTACGCGATGACGCAGTTGGAGGACGCGAATCTGGGCGCAGTCTAGCGCATCTTTGCGTCGATACAATTGGAAGACGATCGTGGGGGACGCGGACGAAAATGGTCGTTCCGCGTGGGCGGCCGCGGTTTTTCCTAGATTTTTGCCGAGTCGCATACACGGCGATGACAATCTCCAATTTCGATGCGCGAGATTAGCGCGTGACGTAACCGCCAGGAGGGAGGGAAAATATAACGAGAGGAAGCGGCGAGTTAATCAAACGTATCGTGGCCGCGATTTAATGTTTATGCGCCGTGACGTTTATGGCCCGTTTAACGGGTTAAACCGTGATAAAATGGAATCGTTGGAAAATTTGTGGGCGCGATTTCTGGCTGTGCCCACGAGGGTTCGAGGTGGGTCGTTTCGAAGGTAATAAAACGCGATATCGTCGGTTGATAAACAGCGACGCAATCGTCACATGGCTCGCTCCGTGAAACTGGACACTTGCCAGCGTGTCACTTTTCCGAAAGGGTACACCTTTTCCTACTCGAATCAAAAGCGCGATACGCAGCTTCGACCGTCAAGGTGAACTGGAATCAACAGTCATGTGGGTGTGGAGAAGTCTAGTAACTCAATAACGGCACGTGCTCGTTAGCATTAATGTGCATTTGTTTACCATAAGTTTAAGTTAAGGATAGAATTTTTAAATATTTGGACTCGGTATCGGTGTTACGAGAATTTGTCGTTTCAGAGAACAAAGAGGAAAATAATTTGTTTGTCGTTTTAATAATATAATGATTGTAATTGGATATGCTGCGTAATTGCTCTTTTTTTATACCTATAATTAAAATTAATGTGTGAAACGAAAAAAAAAATGAATATAAGTATAGTTTCGGATTGAATTATTGGCGTTTATAATTCGATTCGTTTGTATATCGTTTGTCGATCGATATATAGTCGAATTACGTGCATACGTATATGGAGAGTACGTGGAATCTGGAATAGAATTGCAGCTCCATCTCGTTGCATACGTGAAAATCTGTTTCAAATGTCAGTACTCTATTATTCGCTTTTTGTTGGTGATGCAGGAATTAATTAAAAATACCAGCGCACGAATGAGTTTACCGACGTGCTAGTAGTCTGTTTTCCACGAGAACTTTGATTTTTTTTTTTTTATTAACGAACCTCTTCGCTTCTTACGTATTCCTTTTCAATTCTTATTTCATCGATTTCGTGTATTATTTCAGAATTTTTCGAATCTTCTTTTATGATTTTCTATTTTTATATAGATAACGATTGTTGCAACGATTAAATAATCTTGCGTTTATCTCCGAGCATTCGAGTAACGATAATTATAGATTTGATATCAATATAAGCATTGTAAACAAAATATATATATATATATATATATACTTTTGTCAGCTATTACGTAGCTTTTACAGGATTGCATGATTTACAAAATTATTGTGCCATTCCAAATTTATAGCATTTTCTTAAAAAAAAAACAGTAAGACGTAATAAACATAAAGTTATATTTATCACGATTAAATCACGATAAACATTATTTTTCCTTTCTTAGTTCCATCTGCTAAAAATAGAACTTTCCTTACCCGAGAAAAAAAATATACGCACGACTTCTTTCTTACGATATGGAATATTGGCTAATTTTTAATTTGAGTTTGAAAACGTTCCTTTATTTTGTCTCGACCAATTCAAAAAAAGAAAAAAATACGATAATCGATTATCGGTCACCAAGGATGTCGGATGAAACGCAGAATTCTTTTATAAAAAAAAAAAATTGAAAGATATCGCGTTGGAGATAAACGAAGAGATAATCGAATCTGAAGAACGAGATAAATAGAATAATAATAACTTAATCGCAACGATTCGACGATTGTTGGAGATAATCGGGGATCAATTGTTCCCGGACGCGGGGAACGAACGTAAGATAGAGCAGAGAGGTTCGTAAAACGCGGGACAAAACGTGGACACCTCGAGGAAAAGGGGGTGAGGGCGGTGGAGGCGCGTGTAAACGGCCGCGGATAGGCCGTAAAGAGAAGAAAGTAAAGCTCGGAACGGGAATGTTAAATCGGCACTCGACCCGATTACTAAACCCGCCAGGGTCGTGGCCGCCTCTCGTTCGGTCTTCTCCCTCAGTTTTGCGCGACAAACCCATAAGGTTTGACCTAATATGGAGAGTCGGAGTTTACGAATGCTATCGGCCTGGTGGGGATCCGTATGGAGAGCTCCTGTCAGGCCTTCGGTCTCTCTCCTCAACGGAGTTCCCCAGTACCTCATCGGACGTGTGTTACGCCGCACACGCGTTTCCATGTAACCTAACCATCGCATTTCCGAGTGGAACGACAGTTAACAGTTCGCAGCCTGGACAGAGTGAGTTTCGTGCCTGAGGGGAAATGGGCGAAAGCGTTTGGACCTCGATTCGCGCCGCGACCCGCGATTATAGATACATTGTTCGCGTCGAGAGTTAAAGAAAGATAGTCGGTTCGATGATCAATTCGTCGAGTTTCGAGGTTTAGAAACAAGGTTTTCTCTTTTCGACGAATCCTCTGTTGGTGGAGCACGCGTTGAAAATCCTAGCAACGAGTAAGAAACGGGTGACGGGTTAGAGAATCGCACAGAGAGCAGCTATGCGGCTGAGCGCGGTCGAAGCTCAGTGTACGTGGCGCGGCCAACAGGATTAGCCGTTGCATCGGAAACGCGGAGCTCTTTGGTACGCGAACAGCGAGTATCGTTGAATTAATCGCGAACATGTCGACGTCCGCGCATCAACAAGCCGCGATACGTCGTTTGGAGGCGTTGTTCAGGGACGTAAAGTTGGAGCAACATCATCCGGACATAGTGAAGGTGGAGATAGACTCGAGTTGTTGCGACATTCACGGGAAACACGCGAAGGAGAATTGTTGGAATCGCAGGGGCTCGATTGGGACCGCGTATCAATACAGGGGAGAGACTCTCGGGCGTCGAGACGGTTACCCGGGATCTTCTCCGGGCAGGAGGGGCTCCCTTGGACTGCCGATGTCACCACCGAAGAAAGAGCTTCACCCTTCCAGTTTCCCCAACACTTTGAGGAAGAGTCCGCTTGGTTCGTCCATGGGCGCCATCAATCACACGAGGAAAGATTTTTACGCGCCCACGTTGAGCGGTTCGCCGCTGCGACGAGATGCCATTGGTCGGTCGATGGGGTGTCTGAAGAAGGACACCGTGTCGAGCTACAATTCTCCGCTGAGGCGCGATTACGTGGCAAAATCGATGACGAGCCTCCAGAGGCCGATGCCTCCGCGGCGAGACGCTAATCATTTGTCCAGCCTGTTCCCCGCTTGCCCGACGTCGCACAACGACTCTTCGAGGTCCGTCGGCCTGGTCTCCTCCTCGCCGTCGTCGAACAACGATCCGAAGCCGAGAAGCCCGTCGAATTTGAAAAGTTGTCTGGCTGGGTCCAGCGGAAATTTAAGAAACAACTTGAACGTGACGCTGAGCACCGATCTTTCGAACGGGAATCTGAAAAAGGATGGGAAATCGATAGCGCCGCTTTCTAACCGAAGAGGTTCCTACGACAGGAGAAGGCTCTCCACGGATTCTTTGGATAATACGAAGAGAAACTCGTGGGATCCGGGTCGCAGGGGCTCTTCCGGATCGTCCGGAGGATGGGACGATCCCATTTGGGAGGAGGGAACGTTCGACGCCGACCAGGTAAAATATTCCAACGGTTGGAGGCGAGATCGTGGAAGGAAACGCGTACGATTTCTTTTTAGAATCGAATAGGACGAATGAAAAGGACGTGCGAAAAGGAATTGTAATTGTCGAGGCATTTGCTCAAAAATTCTGTCAGATATTAACAACGGACGAAGAAAGTCGAGCGACAACGTGTTCTCTCATTGTCTCCGCTGCTTTCCCGCGAGGGACAAGAGAAATCATCTTTCCATACACACGCGCGCGCGCGCGATGGTGAAACGTAAGAAAATGCGCGGCTCGATCGTCGTTGCACGCGCGGACAGAATTTATCGTTCCTTGTTCGATTGCGCTCAACCGGCCGTGGGAAATTGCCATTCGCGCCAGCGTACGAGGCGTCCGTTTATCGTTCCAACGAATTATTCCGATCGAAATTTATTCCTATCCGATAAAATTTCTGATCGGATGCGATTTTCTCTTTTCCTCGAAATCGCGCGAAACGTCGATCATCGTCGTGTCCCCTCGTCACACTTTACGAAACTTTCATCCGTCGTTAGAAACGTCCGTTAGATGAATTTCGCGAAAGCGTTGATTTACGAGCAACCGTGCAGCGGCATTAAGGTATTTTTCATGTGGCGCCGTCACATGCTAAGTGTTTGTACTTACGTCATCGGCGTGCCTCGCACGGTATGGACACGCTGTTAGTCATCGACCATGATATTATGAAAGCGTCCACCTCATCGGGATCACGCGGTTCGATCTTCTCTCGTTAAATTCGTGCATTCTCGTAACTTCCATCCGAGGAAAGACGTCACGGTTTTTATTTACAAGCCACGGCGTCGATTAACAAATATTTGTATTCCTGCTTCGTAACAGGCGATTGTCGAATATATTTCACCTGTTGAATTCATCGACTGTGTAGTTTTTTTATTCCTCGTTCGCACGGATAAAATTGTCATTCGTACGCCGAGACTTTTGTTCTAAACGTCGAGTATATATATATATACACACGAACGTTGGGACTGTGTAATGCTTATTTAAGAATCTTTAAGAGAGAAGTTTAGATCATTATTATTCACCGCGCGTCTCTCGTACATACAGGCATTCCTCGCATCGCGTAATATAGGCGATACACGGACAATAATCGTTATTCTTCCACATCGTCCATTAAATGAAACAAATCGTTTAATTTCTGAAGCTATTGTGAGCTGGAATTTCAGATACAACTCGCGTTAATTCACCTGTCGAAACGTTTAAAAAACCATTCGTCTTTCATACTCGTTCTTCGCGCGAGGAATTCGCAAAGAGTATTTTATAAGAAGCTTCGTTAAATTGGAAATTCGTTGTTCCAAACGCAATCCACTCTGAATACGTTATACGTTATCTAAATGATTTCATCGAATTTCCGTGGACTTGCACTTGATGGTGCAACGCGATACGGCGCATTTCCTGAAACGAGATTGTCGCAGGTGAGGCCTACGCGTGGTTTGGCCATGAGCTGCCCACTCATCTGCGCATTGCTTGTTTTTTTTCATATGTCGTTCTCGCTTTCTCTCTCTCTCTCTCTCTGCTGCCGTTCGTCGCGTGTATCCTTTATGTAAACGGTGACGACCTACGCCGCTGGCCCTCGATATGGCCACACTGGCGGAACGATTTAAAAGTAGCGTCCGCGTCATTAAGAGGAGAGTCGATCGATCCAACCATCGTTTTGCGCGATCCTTCGTCTTTTATGGAGATTTACGACTTAGATCTTTTGCAAAATCTGAAAACTCGCGTTACGAAATACGCTTATGAATTGGAATGGATCGTTCATGGTCGTTCGTGGTAGTTTCTGCCTTTTGATACGTATGAAATCGTATGATATCGTATCGATGAATACGTTGTACGCTTCAAGAAAGTGGTAGCTGAAAAGTTACGAATGTCGTTTATAATGTATTGTATTTCACGTTTCGATAAATAATTTGTACTTGTTGTTCGGGATAAGAGAGACAGTTGTGCGGCGCGAAAGAGGAATTAGAAAATAGACGCGTTCGAAGAATTAACGGCATCGGTTTTGACGTAACATTTATTCTCCATTTGGAGGAAATATCGGAGGAAGTTTGTTTTATATAACCCGAGCGATTGATTTGATTTATGATCAAAAAGAAAGTTTTTTTTACGTAACGCAGCGCATCAAAAATTGAAAGGATATATACTCGAGAACTAGATTTTAGTAAACATATTGCAAAAAAATAGAGATTGATCGAATGTAAAAATGCAGCTTTAATTAACACCGAATTCGGTTGTTCGTATCCAATTAAAGTCACTATCGAACCGTGGTGATGGAACAAATTGCACAACTCCAAAGCGCTTCCTGACGCCTTAATGACACGAAATCTTCTATGTTTTTGTTCGTTCATGGAGTACAAAGAAACGGAAAATAAAAAACAAAAAAAAAGAAAAAAGAAACCGAATAATTTTACAACGAAACGCGCTACAACAAATTATTAATTGATTCTAAAAATTTGCTTCGTGCTCGCATTTCTCCTTTTCCTTCCATTTCCACATACGCTTGAATCGTGTGTCAATTAACATTTCTCGTAGATAAGATAATAATTATCTTAACATATTGTTTATATATATATTATTTCCTGAAACGCTCGTTTCAACCCATTTATTGGAATTTCTTTATTCAACGACTATTATCTATCCTAAATTATTCAATACACTTTGCCACATTTTATTATAATCGGTAATTAGTATTACAATACAGTGGTAATTGCTACGAAAACTGAACTAGCAAGGCATTCGTTCCTCGCTGCGCGTTAATCATCGCCGTAATCTCTAATTAGATCCAAACCCTAATTAGATGCTTGTTAAAAATTCCTCCATAGACGGATATATTCATATATTTATATCCGACGTGTAACACAGAATAAACCGAATCGAAGGAAAGGAGAAATTAACGTCGATTCCTTTCAATCTCGGCCATCGACCCGGCGTCCAGGAACACGGGAAGCTTGATTTTCAAACGGTCGAGAACGCGGCTGATGGATGAATCGACAAGTTGCACGACAAGTCATTTTCCGCCGGTCGATCCGCAAATCGGGTCTGATTCCTGAAATCGCGGCTAGCCGATTTACGTTTTGAAACGGCACGTGACGCTCGCTTACTTCCGGGACACGCGATGCGCGCGCACCGATTTCGTGTCGTTCGTGTTCGTTTCGAATCACGGAAACCGTTTTGTCTCTCGTGCTGCGACGTCCAAGATGATTGACCGAAACAGATCGGCGGTACCGTTGCAACAAAAATTGTGTAGACGCGCAAACGCTCGTCTCCGTTTTCTACGTGAACGATTTGTCTGGCCAAATGAGAGAGACGTATATATTATAGACGAGAATTCGTTTATAATCATTGTAATGTAGGAAATAAAAAATATAGCGTGGCTTAATTCTGCTTATTATATCCACAAGATCTATTGTTAATATTCTTCGTTTTGCACGTTGGAAAAAAAGAGAATAATCCTTCGATGCGAAACTTTCGAAACTTTTGAGACTTGATATCGTTTTCTTGCTTCGCTTCGATAACGAGTTAGCTGCATGCAACTCGAGGGGGTGAAAGAGGAAGGGGGACAATAAGTGGTGAGATTCGCGATGAGAAATAAGAATTGAAGGATGGGGAGCGTAAATACGGAAAATAAGGTCAAGTTCGAAGTGGCGTCGTGCAAGGAAATCGGTGATTCACGCGGCGTATATCTAGAAACGAGGGCTAGTGAACCTTGACATTTCCAAAGAATTCTTTTCTACTTTTACTATACTTTACTTGATCTAATTATCCCAGATTACGAAATGTTTAAAACTTGGGAAGAAAATTTTTCTATAGATTTCAATTGAAATTGCAAAAATCCTTTCGATCGCATTTCTGTCTTTTCTTTCTTTCTTTCTTTTTTCTTTCTATATCTCCGTCTGATATCAATTCACGCGATATCGCCTGTAATTACTTTACCCTATTGAATTTCGATATGTCCACATTGAACGGTGTTTCTGTTTAGAATTTTAAACGTCATGAATTATGCGAATGGCTCGTTACCGCGGAATAAGTAAGTACCGCCATAGAAGTGAATATTGATTAAACGATACCATTTAATATAATCGAAGCATCATAAACATGATAGATTCATTAAGTTGAGTGAAACGTGTCTGACGATTACCAAGTATATACACGTATCGATTTATTTTAAGAGACCATTTAATACTCGAATTAAGAGAAATGGAAATTGGACCTGTCTTCATGGCTTGTTAATTAGGTGAAAGTCTTGCGCTTGAACAGCATTAAATGTTTATAATTCAGTGAAATCATATCTTTTCTTTATCGTGTGATTCATCGACCGATTTACTATAATTCTATCCTTTTTGTCGACGATAAGCTTCGTTGACGTCGGTTGTGGTCAAATCTTTAATCAGTCGGAACGATTAACCAGCGTAGAATTTATACAAAGATTTAATACCGCGACATAAAGATAAAATTTAAAGTATGCGTTTAACGTGTTATGCCGTGGAAAGAAACGTAAAAGTATTATTAAGTTTTCTTTAATTTAAAAAGTTCTTAAAAAGATTCTTTAATTACGATATAAATTAATTAAAAAATAGAGAAATTGAAAGAAATTTAAGTATCTAAGACTTGCACTAATAATTATACCAAATCTTATTAAGATAAAATAGGTAAAATAATTTATATAGTAATTAACGTAATGAAATAAAGTAGATAATAATATTTCATTTAAAGTTTTGCAAAATCCGTAATTAGAGATAGAAATGTTATAAATGTTTTCTAGATTTATTAACGATTATTTCTATAATTGTTACATAAAATAATTGTGAAAATATTTTTTTGTTTTTCAAAAAAAAAAAAAAAATAAAATAAAGTAAGGATACTTTGAATTTCAAAGGACAAAAAATTCGCTATTCGTAAATGTCGGTATTTCAGTTTCTACGATTCATCCGAGAGTGCTGTTTTACCGACCACGAGCAAAATCGTTTAATATCTACTCTGCGTTACCCGCTAAGCAGCACCGCGACTTTCGATTTCGTTAGGAAACGAGATTGCGCTTTCCGTAATTCACTCGATTCCGCTCGGATATCATTCTTATTCTCCGAAAATAAATTTGTACGTCGGAATAAAACAATATCATGTTAAGTTTTAACGAATCTTGAAGGAAATGTAGGACAAGTTCGTTGCACGAACGGATACGAGCCCGACCAGGCGGATCTAATAGTCATCAACTTTCTTATAAATTCTTTGTGATTTTCACGAGCACATTCTTTTCTCCCGATCATTCCGCTAACATCTCGTATTTCTACAACAACCGTCAGCCTGTAAATATGTTACAGATCAGCGCGCATCCATGCTGCGATTCGAGGCTCCCGTATAATCGAGTTTACATCGTTCCGAATATCCATTGCATTCCACTTTGTATATATCACCATATCACTGACCAACTTCGTAAAGTAACGACATCTCGATCTCGATAAGTAACTCTACGCCTCGAGCCATCCTCTAGAACGATCGATCAAACGATCCAGAAAATTCTATTCGATCCATTTCCACATTTTCCTAGGCCCTGGTGAAAAATTCCACACATTGAGTGTACATCCAGACGAACATCGTTACGCGAAACGAACGATATCTTTCGGGTTCCGGAACGACCGCGCGGTGAAAACGAGTCCACCGGAAACGATGACTCATTGACCAACAGACGGACGAATCGTGGCCGGGTTTCAATTACGCAACTCGCGTATTTCATCCATCCTTGGGCAGAAAATTCTCCTTATCGAGAATTTCCAACCGAGATAATTGCGGGAGCGTGCGAAGCCCCGCACCTTCGAATTTCCACACGCAGCGTTCAAGTTGCCTCAGTTTTTCGGCCAGAGTCATGGTTCGCGTATCGCGACCGGACGAAAGATAATTACGGTAGTGGCGTGCGCAGGTAAAGCGAAACACACTCGTTCGCTTATCTCGTTTATTAAGATTTTTCGCGAGAGCACACTGCGATCAGTCAGGTAAATATCCTACATTTTTTCACCGGGCAGCGGATGAAAGAGAGAGGAAAAAGGAAGAAAAAGAAACGAGAAGAAAACAGGATGTTGTTGCGCAATACGTACGAAATACGTGTACATGCTCCTCGTCCGATTAGGAGGTCTCAATTTTGTCGCGAGCGGTTGAATTACGACACGATCGAATCGAATAGCCAACCGTTTAATCGAAACCGTCGCGGTTTCTTGGTTCCCGAAGCGAAAAGATCGATATCTCGAGACACGGTGGACGCGCGCCACGGTGCACGATATACGGGGGGGAAAAATGAAGTGGATTTTGCTTTAATTTCCAAGATCGAACACGGGCTCGACCTTCGATTCGACGAGGCAGTGACTAAGACTCGATATCATTGTTCAATTTAATTTTCAACGTGTCACGCCATTCAATTACGATCGGTGTAGAGAGAGGGAGAGAGGGAATAAGCGTTCTCCCGATACATGTGTTACATCGGTGTTTGCATACCTCGAGAATCTATTAAAATTGTTCGCAGCGAAAATATTATTACGGGCACGATACGCGAGCACGCGATCTCCGCGGAATATGAGATTCCTCGGATGTAAATATGATTCGAATTTAAAGTGAATTTAAATTTATAGAAAGCGACAAGGAAAGCAAGATTACGGCTAATAAATCGAAAGTTTAACTTAGAGAGAAAGATTATCGATCACGTTTCTGAATCGATGATAAATATTCATATTGGTAATAAAATAAGTTATTCGTAAACAGATAAAGATGTGGTAGGCAGGAAATAGAATGGTCGGGACGCTGTATTATATTGGTCGCTCTCGACTGCAGCGCTAAATTTTTAAATAGAAAGATAGGAAGGTTTTTAAGGTTATTGGGCAATTATAAAGAGATTGGAAAACATTGGCTTCTTACTCTCGCGACGTGGAAAACGAAATAAAATTGCGTCGGACGTAATAAGGAAGAGGAACGAAAGGAAAGGAAAGAAGCGAAATACCGTACGAGTTTTCATTTTATTTCGTGACTTTTCGTCGTTTCAACGGTGAAACTTGGAACAATGGCGTAATTATTAACATTAGAAAGTCAACACAAATTGTTCAGAGAGACGGTTCATCGCTTTATTTTTAGGAAGTAAACCTCATTATACTTTACAATCCAATTTTATCTCCAGAAAATTAGCAAAATTATCGAAACAAAATTTATATTCATGTATTCGACACAATACTGTCGTAATTCATCAATTTATCTCGAGTCTCTGGCCTTTCACGATATATCTACGCTATAATTTCATTGTCCATAGGAATTCTCCTGCATTTCCTTCTATCGTTCGTGTCTAAAGAAAAAAAAAAAAGAAAAAAAATCGTATCCTCCACTTTCTCTGTACGCTGTTTAAAATCTCTTAAGAATACCCACGCACAGTTTCAGACACACGAGAGATATATCGATAATAAAAGGAATAAGAAGAAATGTGGAATAAAAAAATTTTGTCGCCGAATAGACAGACGCGAAGTAAGATTGAAATTTCTTTTTCTCATCCTGTTTCATCCGAATCGATTAATCGATCGTGGAAAGAACTCTGAGGCAAGGAAGGGTGGGAGGAAGGAAGATGTTTATTACTCGCGCGGCGTCGAAAGTTCATTCTCGTCGAAACGAATGGGGCGGGGAACTCATAGTCGAGCGGATAACACGAAGAGCGAAAAAACGTTTTTCTCGTTTTGGCACGGTGCCAATCGGATATGATCGGCGTAAAAGCGGACGGCCGGATCACGTCAATTTACTTTTCGTGTCGCGCTTGGGAACTTTCTCTGAAATCCGCACGAGATACCCTTACCGATCTCTGCATTCATTCCCTCGTTTTCTCCCGATTTTGACATCCATTTTCGGGGGAAAAAGTTGACAAGTTGATCGATATCGGTGTCGCATTAAAACGGCGACCGTTTCTCGCGGCCACTTTTACTCGAACGAATCGATCGGATTCCTCCGACTTCGACGATCGATCGATAGATCGATTACGCGTCAGAGCGTGTAAAACTAGCAGAGAGACCGTTTAACTCGGGAAAGTGACTCGATCGGAATAATGGAGCCATCCAACCGATCGTTGCAACTTGTTCGATTATCGCCGATCATTGATCGCAATATATAAATCGGCGGCTAGTTTTCCGCGCAATTTCGCTCGAGTCAGAATTATCGGCGCGCGGTTTTCTCCGATCGAATCGTCCACGATCGTTGGACGCCCGTGCAAGCTCGATTTCGAGCGAAAGGAAATCTTGCGCGGGCCACGACACGCGATAGTTTCCCGCTAATAAAAGAAAGAGGAGAGGATTACCGCGAATTATTAACGGAGCGTATCGGAGAAAGCTGGGATGGAAAATTGATCGTGCGCCTTTTAGGATTCCCTTTTCTCGGATGGGGAAAAACTATTCGTAGATGATTCATTTCATCGCCCGCGACAAAAAGAGGATTCGAAGCGAGATTTGAAGATCGATTCGACGCGCGAGCAAGTTTAATTGCTTAATAAATTTCTAAAGATCGACAAAGAATTTGAATATCGTTTGAGTATCGATAAAAGTAGCGAGGAAGCGGTGAATGTATGCAGTTTATTCGCGCGAAGGGGAGGGGAAAAGAGAAGAGAATGAAAAATCATGATCGAGCTCGGGTGGAAAGTTATTTCGCATTAAACTTTTTAACAACGGCTCGTGTTGGCGGTTGAATCAGTTCTTTACACCCACTTGCTTCTTACTTCCTGCGTGTAATGGGCGATGATTTCCCTGAGTGAATTAAAACGAGCTTGAAAGGATGGTCGTAGTGAAAGCGAGGGAGACCGTAGAAAAGGAATTTGGTTGGAACCTTTTAATCCTCTTGTTATCCACGACTCTCTCGCGCGTACCCTCGAGGACGATTTTCTACCGATTATTCTTCAGATCGTTTCGAAATTACTCGCCCCGGTGAAATCCACGATAACGAGATTTAAAAGTTTCTCGTATAAATTATTTATATAACTTGACACATTGATATCGCGATCGATAGTTTTATCGTGATCTTGAAATAGAAAACTATCAAGTTTAATAGAGAGGATAAGAATTTGAAACAGCTCGAATCTCGTGTAAATTGAAAAAACAAATTTTTACCGTTTACAGAGAGAATTCTTCAAAAATATTTTCGAAGTTACCTCGATTGAAATAATTGCACAGAAAATTCGCTGGAAAATTATCCATTATTAATAGTTTCTACGTTTTATTCTGATTTCTGAAGTGAGAATTTGAAGATTACATTAGAGAATTATCAAGTTCAATGGAGAGAACAGGAATTTGAAACAGTTCGAGTCTCGTGTAAATTGAAAAAACAAATTTACCGATTACAGAGAGAATTCTTCAAAAATATTTTCGAAGTTACCTCGATTGAAATAATTGCACAGAAAATTCGCTGGAAAATTATCCATTATTAATAGTTTCTACGTTTTATTCTGATTTCTGAAGTGAGAATTTGAAGATTACATTAGAGAATTATCAAGTTCAATGGAGAGAACAGGAATTTGAAACAGTTCGAGTCTCGTGTAAATTGAAAAAACAAATTTACCGATTACAGAGAGAATTCTTCAAGAAATTATTCGAAATTACCTCGATTGAAATAATTGCACAGAAAATTGTTGGTAAATTATCGATTATTGCGTGAATACGATCTGAATAATTAATTATGGCCACCCACGTCGCGATATCGTCCACGAGCGAAGTCGGCGCCTGTTCTCGCTTCGCGCCGCGGACGCCGAGACGTATATACGTCGGGGATGAGTCGTAGAGGAGGCGAGTGGTAGGGAGATGAAGTTTCAATCCCGCGAGTAGAAGTGGGTCGTTTCTCAACGAGAGGCGAAGTCGCTCGACGAGAACGCGTCGAGTACGCACTCGTTCGCTGTACTCAGTTGAGCACAGTCGTCTCCGATCCGCGATCCACGATCCACCGATCTCTCTCCCCCCTCCGTTTCGTAAAAACAAAAAAGGAAAAAGCATCCACGTTCGTTTCGAGCAGCGCGAATTTCAACGAAAAAAAAAAAAATAAGAAACGAGTCGTCGCGTCGTCGTTTCGAGGAACTCTCTTCCCAAGAAGAGAACGAAGAAGAAGAAGAAGAAGAAGAAGACGAAGTGACAAGTGCCGAGCGGAAGGGAAGAGAGCGAGAGGAAATCCGTGCGCTCCCGATAAACGTGTGCCGCGTGGAAAGTGGTGAAAATCTCGATCCTTTGTTCTCCTCCTTTCCATTTTTAAACGATACGACGCATTGAAACCGAGAAACGCGGGATGAAGGATCATCGAGGGCAAAAGTAGGTAGTAACGCAGGACAGGATCGTAAGATGAAGAAGATCCGCGCGGTTCATTGACTTGCAAGCACTTTCAACCTCGACGCGCAGAGGATTGGAAAGGCTGGTGGAACTCGACATGGGCGACATCCGAGTACTGGATCCAAGGATGGATCCCCGTTTCGAGCTTTCGAAGCAATCCCGGCCCTGGCCCCCGATGTACCGCAGCCACCCGGCAGCGGGAACCGGCAGGGGGCCGTCGTTCTGCTACCGACCCGTGCCCCTCGACGCGATGGCCCCCCAGTGGATCCCGCCCCACGTGGCCGACTACAATTACGTCCCTGCGAGGATAAGCGCGGCCAACTCGAACAAGGGCCGCGACTACTACTACTTGGCGCCGTTGTACAGGAACGCGATGCCACCCCCCCAGCCTATGTCTCCGCTCCAGCTATCCTCGGTCGCCGTCTCGCCGAGGATGATGATGATGGACGCGAGGGGCAGAACGAGGAGCTCGGCCGCGTTGTGCAGGGGCAACGGCCAAGCGCCTGCCTGCACCTGCTCGGTGGGCAGGACGAGGTCGTTGGAGGACGTGAGGAGCGAGGCGAGCGAGTGGGAGGATTATCAGGACGAGAACGGGAATCATTTGCAGAGGAAGAGCTCGAAGAACGGCGGTATGTGCAGGCAGGGGAGGCGGTCGATGGAGAATCTTCTGGACGTGGAAACGGCGGCGGAGCGCGTGCACGAGCCGAGCACGTTCGACAGGGTTGGGGGACGCGGGTGCAGGAAAGCGGAGGATGAGAGGAGGAACGAGAGGCCGGGAAGAAGACGCGGCAGTTACATGGTTTGTTGGATAGATTTTATCCGGGGGCGGAAGGGGTAGATTGGATCGTGACGGGAATTAATTCGACGAGGTGCGAATAATATTTTCTTCGATTAAAGTTGATTATTGTTATTATTATAGGTATATAAAATTACACGCGAGATAGCTAAATGTCAATCGGTTGTTGGCGCGGGATCCCGTTTCTTCTTTTTTCCTGCAATTTTATTAATATTCCAGATCCGTTTCTCTCCACCGTTTATTCTCTATCGAAGTGGCTTTCGTTCGTGCGAGTGGTTCCGGCAAAACTACTTTTACTGGAAACTTCGCTTCGATTTACTCCCCGAATCGGTTGCGCTTATCGCGTTCTCTCCGTACGCGGATAAACGGGTGTTTAAGATTTAATGGAAAGTGTTCCACGAGTTTATCGCTCCAGTTTCTAATGGTTCCAACGCCTGGTTCCGGAAGTCCACGTACGCTCGCCGATAAATTACGCTCGGGAACTAAATCGTAACGGAATGATATGGCTTTGTACAATCGTTCTCCACCTGCTCCTATCGATCAGAAAAACGGAATAATTCTATCGATTTATCTTCGATCTCGCTTGCAACCTACTTTTCAACGTAATCTCTGTTATCGCTTCGGTTACCGATCGGAAGACAGTTCAACGTAACGTAACAATAGGAACAAATAGGAGATATCCAACTTATATTCCCGTCCCGTTCGACGAGATCTTCTCCTCCTAAAATATCGTTATTTTCCAAAGAAAATTTGTTTAATCATTCCGACTTCCTTATAGATCGATCGATCCTTATTAAAATAATAATGAACCATATTGTTAATGAACCGTAATTTTACTTGACCGTGGGTAGAAAGTGTTCCCGATCTGTGACCTCGAGTTAATGCACCGTTACTCGTTCATTAAAGAAAAGAAGAGAGAGAGAGAGAGAGAAAGAAAAAAAGAAATCGATTCCATCATAGGGATCAATGTTCATAGATCGCTTCCGTTCGATCGGGAATCGAAATTCGTCCGTCTAATTTCTCGTTTCAGGCATCGCTGACCTGATCTTCCTTTTAAACGTTTAGAAATTTAATCAACTCGAGGGACGAAATCGTAAATCGAGTTTTTAAATTGTTGATTAATAGACCGTCCGAATGTTGAATTCGGGGAAGCTTGAAATAACACGATAATGAAATCGATGAATCGGAGAGATCCGTGAATTAGATCCGTAAATCGTGAACCGTGGATGATTTGATTCTGATTTTCATCGAGCAAGATCATTCGAGGACAATTAAAACACGGATACTTTCGAAAAAGCATTTTTCTGGTGAAAGTGAATCCGCTAGTTGTGCAATCCGAAGGCGTGAACGAGGACGAGCCGAACGACGCCGGCTTCCGTTTAGAACACGGCTCTCTCGATATTTTTGTTTACGGCCTATGAGATTATGTATGGAAAGTGGAAGTAGCTTATGGAAAAGTAGTCGTTTCGAGTTTAATTATCGTTGCGTTCGTGCGGCACGATTGCAAAAGGCTACGATTATCGATGTAATTATTATCCTTGATTTTCTTCTTTTTTCCCAAAGTGTCCTTCCTATCAATCACATCGAAATGATTTCAATTCGAGCGGTAGAATGATCACGTAAAAATTTTTATATTTAAACTTTAGCTCACGACTTATTGCGTTAGTAATAACTTTATCTAGTAAAGGTTTGCCAATTTTTGCTTATTCAACCAATTTATCTACCCGTTATTCCATACTTTATCAATCACAAATATCTTATTACGGATTATTTCGCACTCTTCACTATTTCGCAAACTTTTTTCAAGTTTTTTGTCGCCTGCATAATGTTTCTTTGGAATAAAATTTTAGCGAGAAAATGACCGTTAGATATTGCTATTAACTCTGCATCAATGTTTTTGCAAGGATGCGCGATAAATATTAAAAATTTAACGCATCCTGGGTGATTTTTATTGCTATCTATGTAGGCCGCAAGGACTTTCAAATTTGTCCACGAATAGGAGAATGGTCGAACCGTGACCAATCCGGTATACACGCGAGTTACATAGTAAACTTCTTAACGCCCGAGGGGGAGCATCGTTTGAACTATTACGTGATCTATCGGTGGAAAGGCCTCTGGTTTGGAAAAAGTATTCTCCGATACCGGTTGTGCCGGCGGTTCGATAAGAACTCGTTGGATTCAAGTGACTTATTAAATTGCTCTTTCTGCGTTCCAGTTTCGTTTCTTTCTTTTTTCTTCCCCCCTCGCGATTTATGGGCAAATTAGTTTCTCGAATACATATCTATTATCTATTCGCGAATAATCCTTTTTCCGTGAATGAATTCGTGAATGAATTACCTGTTTTCCTCTTCGAATGTATTCTCTTGTGCGATAACAGATTTCTTTCTTGCAAAATATTCTACGGATCTCAAATATGGATTTGTTCTATAATTCGTTGGGATATTCCGTATAATAAATAAGAGCGTTGATCATCAGATCTTCAACGATTCGCCTTCAAAAAGTTAACGAGTGACAGTTTTTGTTTTATAAATTTTCATCATTCATCGATTCCGCTTTTTCGCTTTTTCTCACTTCTTAAGCAAAATGATCGACAGCGTGAATTTCGAGCGGTGAAATTCGGTTACACGTGTTTCGAAAGTTCCATTCCTGCGAAAGAAACCCCGCGACACTGTCCACGATACTATTAAGCCTCGTCTCGTATCTTCGATATCCTGAAACAGCCTCGCGTTGAAAAAGTATGTCGCAACCCAGATCCGCGACGCTGGGGACTGGTTTCACCGGAATTCGCCGCATATCCCCTGCATTCTGACGCTCTTAACAATGATTATCCTCGACGATCCATCTGCCCGTCCCAGAGAAAGGCTTCCGTCTCGACCGGTTCCTCGTCAAGAGTGAAAACATTTTGTTCCACCATTTAGTCCGATCTCGTCGTTTTTCCTCGTCTTTTGTGGAAAAATATAGCAAGCTCGATATTTCACTCGCGTTGTAACCAACTCGAAGAGATAATGTTGCGAAGGAATTGATTCTTTCCAGTATCCTTCCACGCTTGGACGTTTCTAACGATCGCGCCAAGATTCTTGTAAAACGATTTTCATCGGGACACGGCTCGTTGGATAGTCCTCGAGGATGCTTGATCGAAGACCTTCGCTGTTTCCTTCGTCAATTAACGCTTTTTTCTTTTTTCTTTCTTTTCTCTGTAGCAAATGTTTCGCGACCCGTTTTCATCGATTATGAATCTCGTAGCATTTAATGGTATCAATTCGTTTTATCATCGAAAGTTGCGGGGAAAAGAAAGCTTCGTTCGTTGGTTGACAATTTGCACGATAATGAATTATTCGTGAAAATTTGAATCGGATGCAACGGAAATTATTTTGAGATCAGCTCGCTCAACGATGCTGAAAAGCTGAACGTTGTACAGGTTTATTTACACACGGGTGAAACTTCAAGTTACCAACTGGATTAATTTCTGCTCAAATTTGTCGCAAAGTGTTGTGGCACGATTTCTCGATTTTCGTCCGGTGAGCGTGTGTCGTTTCGCAATAATTAAAGGAGGAGGTAATCGACGGGTTGAGTGACCCGCCAGCTAGAAACTAGGCTTCAGATCCATTGAAATTGGTTTCTCGGATGGTTTGCTCGCGTCTCGTTTCCGGATCATTAAACATTGTCCGAAAGAAAGCCGAATCGTGGATGAAATTTTTCGCCCCCAAAGAACGGGGGGCCCTGTCCTCGTTGCATCGCCGTTTCTATCCCCGTTTCGAAATGAAATTATTTTCCACGAAAATTTTCATCCATTATTCCGTCTCGAGCATCTCGAAAACGACAGAACGAAATAAATCTACCGCAAAACGGAAATTGCTTGGTATAATAAGAGTTTATTGACAATCATAAGCGTTCGACAATAGCTCGTAAAAGGGGACTTAAAGATTAGATCATAATTGTGTATTCGATTATTTTTCATATTAATTTCTTTTTCGCTTAACGCACTGTTACATACCGTATTAGCGGTTCGCTTATATTACTATTCCCTCGACGAGCACAACACAATACGGTGAACATTGATGGAGAAACGGTGTTCGTGACTAAGCAGCAAGCGTTACTGATGTTCCTCGAAACCGTTCTCCACCTGTCTCGTCCTAGATCTTTCCGATTTTTTTTCACCTCCAGCAGGCCCTCCATTTCGCAAACATCGAAACTTGCTACCGTTCGAACAAGTAATAATCTCGAGATAAAGAACGCCAAGTAAAAAAAAAGAGGGAGGGAGGAAGAGAGAAGAGAAGTATTTTCGAATAAAATTAATGCGAATTCTCGTTTCTTCGACTTTGGAAGTAAGTTTGGAAGTAATTCTTAGAAATCGGTTGAAACAACGGGGGGGATGTTTAGAAAGGTTGTTTCGAAGGTGGCGTAAATCGAACGGAACGAATCGAATCGAACGGAGAGGGGTTATCGCGGGAAATCAAACGTCCATCTCGTTGTGCAACAAAATTATTAGCTGCGTGTAAAGTTAATGGATACAACGCTCGAGAATAATAATCGCCGTTGCATCAATCATATCGTGTCGTCCCGATCCGGTGATTCTTAAACCTCGCCGCGAATCAAAATTTCCCTTTCCTTTGCCATTGTTTACTTTCACAACGATGTTCAACGAACGATAAATCTTTTTTTTTCTTCCTTCCTTTCTTTCTTTTTTTTCGAATCATCCATGTTCCGTAATCGTAATCGAAGGCTAACTCGTTTCAATATCGATCCACTCATCCAGCATGATATTTCCAGAAGGCAAGATAAATAACATATTTCGCTATTTATTAATCCTTTCACCACGAAAAGTGAATATATATATATATATATATATATACAAGTACGTCCAACACAAATATCGAGTAATAAATTATTAAAAGTCTGTTTTCATTGCTATCACGATTAATTATACGAAGTATTTAAACGAATATTTATTTTCTAGAGAATTATCTTCCAAGAATATTACTTTCGTATATCATTCGAGCAGTTTCCACACCGAGAAGAAAAAGTAAACGTAAAAAGAGATCGACGAACGGAAGATAACAGAGATAGAGAGTCGGTTACTCGTTCGTTTTAATTGCCCTTATCTGGAGATAATCGCGGGCGAAGACGTGGTCGAAAGTAAAAGGATAGGGAGGCATGCAAATCATTGCGCAAGAAAGAGCCGCAAAACCATCCGGATTATCCAGGGTTTCGTGCGAGAAAAATTGAAAATTTATCACGGATCTTTTATCTCCCCTCGAACGTTCGTTGTTGCCAACTTTTTCGCAATCGTTGCTACGTCAACTACGTCTAAATCGGCTCGTATGACGTTGTAGGAAATCGAAGGAACAGATATGCAAAACTGGGTTACGACACGATACTTGGAAGATTGTTCGATTGTCCCGGTTGCGGATATCGAACCGTTTCGTTCGACCATTATTCCTTTTTTTCTTTTCCTTCTCTTTATTATCGTATTTTTCTCGAGAGTTGGCTGCTAATTCATCGAGCCGTTAAATAAACCTAACGATCTATCTTCGGAAATGTCAACTCGTACCTCGACTCTTCTATTACCAATCTTCGAATAATAATAATAATAATAATAATAATAATAATTATCGACGAGAGAGAATTTGCGATTAAACTCATCACGGATGATAAACCGCCTCGAGTAGGAAACCTCGAGCGAGGAGGGAATTAGCATACAAGTAAACACGAGTGATTGTGTGTAGAAAAGAGAGGCGTTAGAAATCCTTTCAAGGTCTGACTTTCTAATTCTCCTCGAGTTTTCGTCGCTCGTTACCCGTTCCTCGTATCCCAAGGTACTCGTTCGTTCTTTCGTTCGCGAACGAAAAAAACTGGTTCGAAACGGAAAAGTATATCCCCGAACGAGTCACTTTTCCGAGTCACCAAATCCGTTATATATAATCAAAATGCTTTTCAACATTTAATTAGAAGTTTCGACTGGTTTTCTACGAATAGTCGCAACCAACTGTCCGATAAAATTTTTTATTTTTCCACATACGACATCTCTGGTAACTTTTGAAGCAGTGGAAAGTAGAGGTAACAGAAATATATGTTTCATCGGTGTGATAAAATTCTTTTTAATGGAACCAAGGAGTAAGGTATCCAGAAATTATAGATGAAAAATCTCGAAATATGTAATTTCGAAGTGCGAGTACGACAAGTGTTATTTAAAATACGTTATGTGGAACCGGTTGAAATTTTCGAGTTATCGAAGTATTACTATGTTTAAGACGTTGAAATCTTAGATATCTATGATTATTAATTTTTTGAAATGTTATTATTTGTATCGAATCGGCGCATTCTCTTGCGTCGTAACAATTCACGAATTGAATTCGATTTCGATCTCGTTCGCAGCAAGAACCGAGGCCGGAACTCGATGCAAGTAACGGAAGCAGCAACGGCGGAAGGCCAAGATTCGTCCCTGTGACGGCGCTCGAGGACGTCCAAGCTGTACGATGCGCGGAATTCCACCCCCATGGAAAATTGTACGCTGTGGGATCTAACTCGAAGACGCTGAGAATATGCTCCTATCCAAAGCTTCACGATGTCAGGTAATCCTTTCTTTAATTCAATCGTGATCGATCCATCTTCATCCCACGATTTTCACTCTTGAACTTAATCTCTTTTTAAATATACGCTTACTTTTCTCCTCCATTCTCTTTCCGTTCATTCGCCATTATTTATTCGACGAATTAACCATCGACTTTCTTGCTCTTATATATCTATAAAACCGTTCGTCTCTAACGAACGCGTAATTTAAAATCCGGAGAGCAATTTGGAGGAAATTGTAAAAAAATGTAAATGCGTAGAATCAGGGTATTTTTTTTTTCTTTGCATCTTTTTTCTGAAATTTAATCAAATTGGATTCGTATACGAGGATCGAAATGAGGCGAGGAGAAATCTTTCGAAATTTATATCGATAATTTACAAGATTAAAGTTTGTATTATGGATGATTTATTTTATATTTATGCCGTATATAAATTTATTTATTCTTTATTACCGGGTAGCAGGTATTTACGACGCTAGACTCATTCCACTTTACCGTTTTACCAGTAGTAATTTGAATTATATTTCTTTGCATGACCGAATACAATACTCGCAGTGATGCATTTTACATATGGGTAGAAGAGATACGCGATCCTGTTGCAAAAGAAGAAAATAGAAATCGACGTGGTATCATTCGCGTGCTATTTACGAGCGTGTTTCGATCGTACGCGAATCGTCGTCATCTTTGAGGCGCGTTTAAATTCGCGCCGAGCGGACTAATTTTACGCAAGCGTGCTGGCTTAACGAACGACGAAGGCCTTCATACCAAACGGAGCATTCCTCGATTCCTTCGCGCGAGATTCTCTTATTGTTCGCAATCGCGATTCGATCTCTCTTTCTCTTATTCTTCCCCTCCTCCCCTCCCTGCACTTCCATCCATTCCGTTCTCTTCGGTTACCTCTGAACGAATTTCATTTAAGATTCTTTAACCAGAACCGTGAAATCATCATTACGCGTTGTAAATAATAACCATCTCTCGGATTCTTAATTCTGTAATTGATACAATTATATTTAATTGAAATTATTTTTCTTTTTTCTTTTTTATGAAAAAGTTCTAGAAACAGGATTCTCAACGCTTGTTTCTTTTTTATTTCAATATTCCATCCACCGATCGTGATACTGATATTTCGCAATTTGAAAAAAAAAAATTAGAAAATATCTTGCGTTATCTTGATTCCCCTAATATAGATTAATAATAATAATGGAAACGACGAAATAAATTAATTTTCTCGAACGAATCGTTAAAAAAGACGTTCTATTTATTTTATTCGTATAATAAACGTATAACGGCAGATTGGATTACAGATAAAAGCGTTGCTCGCTATATTAGTTTTATTTATCTCGTCAAATTTTCTATTCCAGTTGAAATGAAAGTTCAGGATTAGTTCTAATTTTTTTTTCTTTTTTGTTTTTTAAATCGTCGCTCTATTTCTACTTTTTTCGATATCAAAATTCATTTTAAAATCAACAACTTTCCGTTACGATTCGTCACGATTCTTTGATCCCTTTTGATAGATGGACAATCTTTAACCGATATCTGACATTGAACTTGTAAATTTATATACAAATATCGGTCTACAGTGTTAATAGCTTCGATATATTCCCGCATAAAACTATTCTCAAACGATGGATCGTGAGGATGAAAGCGAAGTGAAATACCTCGAGTCTGGAGTATATTTCAACATGGGGTCGTGAGGAGTCGTGACTCTTTAGATCTTGTCTCTAGAGAGATGATCTAACAGTCGTTAGGATAATTCTCACAAAGTTTACACTCGCTAAAAAATGACGCACCAGTGAGTCCAGTTGTTACGTTACGCGTTAAGATTAATATTTACAACGAGGTGAAAGTAAAAAGCGAGGTATGGGGCAAAGGGAAGTTAGATGAACGGAACGAATGTAAATTAAGAAAATTTTCGTCGGCAGAATACTCGTTGTTCCTAGTTCTACGCACAAGTTGTAATAAAAGTCTTGCAACGAATGGAAGAACACGCGAGTCTCGTTTAAAAAAATTTTTCTTCCCTGTAATTCTACGAGTAATCCAGAATGATAGTTGTTGGCGACAGTTTAATTTCAAACTCGTAATAGAATCGAAAAGAAAATCTTTTTTTACGACGTAATGCTAAGTTACGAAGACAAGGAAAAATTGATCGTTGGAAAGTCGTCTGATCGCTCAATTATCATCTATCTAGGATAATCATGTGGATTATCGATTTTAATAACGTAATATACGAGCAACATGTGTTGTTAATTTTAATTGAAATAACTTTTCCTAATTTGCTAATGAGATAGAAAATATACAGTCTTTCTTTAAACTCCTTGTAAACTAACGACATTTCAAATTTCTTATAATTTCTTATTATCCATTAAGAAATACTTTTAAATAAATGTCAAGTCTTAAATACTCGGACAAAGCCTTTCTCAACTACTCTTTTCCTCGACGTCGCCTGTCGAACCATTTCGATCTACCCCGGAACTTTCCTCGAAACACAAATTCCTCGATTACTCAGCCGCTTTCTTCCATCTCTATAATCGCAGAACGTCCACTAGAAATTTTTCCATCCGTGCAAATTATAATGAGAAAAAAGAAGAGGAGGAGGAGGAAAAAAAAGTGTCAGTGAGAAATCTATCGTTTCATTCGTCAAGGTATTCGTGTTTTTTCGCACTGTTCATTCGACACTTATCCGTTTCACACACTGTTTCTCCCTCTCCGGTGTAAATTGGAACGTGATAAACTCGAGATGTTGTGACAGCGGTTGATCGATAAGGGAAGAGCCGTATCTCTTGGTTTTTCAGAAAAACGGTACGCCAATTTGATGCGGTTTCTCGCCATCGATCCCATTTTTTTGAAATATCTAGGGAAAAAGCAAAAAGAACTAAGATTCTTTCTAGTAAAAATAATATGCTTTTCTTTTATTTTTTTATTTTTTCTTTCGGAATCAGATGAATTTAAATTTAAATTTTTCCATCTAAATTTCACTTATGTATGAAGCAGTTCGGTGTAGAAATATAGTTTGAAAATTTAACAATTAAAAAAAGATTATTAACCGAATTATTTTCTCTTATTTAAAGAAGCAATTGAAACTGTAATTAACTTTCATTAGAAATTTTACTCTTCGCAGTTTGTCATCTTTTCCCTTTCATAAGTTTTTGCTTTTGTTAAAATGTCGTTGCAACAAGTGGATCATGCTTTCCTCTTTCGGATGGAGGCTTAAAAATACGAAAACACTTTCTGAAAAGAGAGTGGAAGAAAAAAGAATCCTCCGTCGTGTTACGCTCCTCCTCGAAGAACGAGTTGCAAAACATCCACCCAGCGATTCCAGTTTATCATAATTGCAGTTTCACCGGAGATAGGCCGCAATTTTGCATGTTGCTCCATCACCGCGGATTCACCGTGAACGCCTTCGACCGAGCCAACAGTTTCCTCCGACGTTGCTCTCCAATCTTTGGAGAAAGTAACACGCGTTACGATTCTAATGGACCAATTGAAAATCCCCCCATCGAATCCTCTCGAAGCCGAGATCGAGTTGTTGGCCCGCCGATAATTTCGAACACGCGATCTTCTTCTTCTTCGCGTGTTCTTTCCACGGAAGAAGAAAGTGAAAAGATCTGTGCCAGGGGAGGAACGAGGAGTCGAGGGGATCGAGATCGATTTTGAACGGGCCAACAACCTCGAATACGAAAATAATACGCGATATCGCATTGAGAGAAAACTTGCAACTAGTTAATTAAAAGGCTGGTGGTGTGAAAGCTGGTGTTGTTTGCTCCTGTTTCGACAATCGTATCGACGATCGAGGATCTCTCCCTCTCCCTCGTTTCCACGGCCGAAACGCGATCTCCGCGGATGGATGTTGTTCAATTAAGGACGGCGCGCAATCGGATGGGAACGAAGAAAGAAAACGAGGTTGAAGGAAAGTGACGCATGAGAACTAGGGAGGGTGCCACTCTTTTCTCGCGAGTTGGATCGTTGTCGATCGTTCGAGTTTCTTCTTCTCCGTCGCTTTACTCGTTTGTGGGTCGAGATAAATAAACGATACGCGCGAAATAGAATAAAATTTTCTCCGAGTAATTGGCGACGAAATAATTTAAATACACATTTTCTACGAAACGTCTCTTCGGGAAGAAATTTTTTTCTTTCTTTTCTTTTTCTTTCGAATCGATATCTCCGATCGACGCTTCAAATTTTCTACCGTCGAAATGGAAAGCTGCGGATGAACAAGAGTGAAACGCAATTCGCAGTCCACGTGATCCTTATTTATTAGTTGTTTTGCCGGTGATACTTGAGCGGTGAAATGGAACAGGCGTGTTACTCGATCGCTCGATCGAGAAACAAATGAAAGAAATACGCGAAAAAATGGATAATTCGATGATCTCGTTTCAGGGAGGATCACCAGACGTATCAGCCCACAGTTCTCTTCAAGAGAACGAAGCACCACAAGGGCTCGATATATTGCCTCGCGTGGACCCCGGATGGCCAGTTGATGGCGACTGGAAGCAACGACAAAACTGTCAAATTGATGCGCTTCAACGCCGATACATCAAATCTCGAAGGTAATTCCATCTATCCGGAGAGATTAAAATCACCAACGGTTAAAAGATTTCACATCCTTCTTTCTCTTCCAACATTTTTCACCCACTGTCCCACTAACAACGACCAGTATATTTCATCGTATCGATCTGCCGCATACTTGCTCTCAAAATAGCCGTCATTTACTTCCTACTTGTCCTCTACCACTATAATTCTTGCGTGACGTGACTCTTTGAAAAAAGAAAAACCTTGTTCCTTTGATTGCACGACTTTTTCGTTTCAGGTCAAGAAGTGGAGCTTACGATGCACGATGGCACGGTTCGCGATCTGTGCTTCCTGGAGGATACCTCGAACAAGTCGAGTTTGCTGATCAGCGGCGGTGCCGGCGATTGCAAGATCTACGTCACCGATTGCGCCACCGGCACCCCCTTCCAGGCGCTGAGCGGTCACAGCGGACACGTGCTCACCCTGTACAACTGGGGAGGCGCGATGTTCGTGAGCGGGTCGCAGGATAAAACGGTCAGATTTTGGGATCTTAGAACGAGGGGGTGCGTGAACATGGTGACGCCGGCCACGGTACCTGGCAGCAGGGTTAGTTCAGTTCCACGTCGAAGGAACGTCTTTCTTATTTTAGAATCCAAAATCCCAAGGATTCGAAGAGCGCACCAATTCGAAAAGCTTTTCATCTCTGATTGACAAAAAATATTCGAAGATATCTATTTGTCGATCGCTCTTCGTTTCTCCACTTCAGATCCATCGACTAGTGTTTCTTTAGGTTCTCGATTTCTGTCCTGTCATCGGCCCCGATTGGAGGAATTCTTTCCAATCCAATGTGTATATACAATATTATATATATATATATATAGTATAAAGTAAATAAGATAAATGAAATAAAATAAATCGATGCGGAAAGGGTTTCTGTAATTCACAGCCAGTATCCAGCATGCATCGACGACGACATCGACTTTTTCGTTGTTTAAGTTTCGTTTTTCAGTTCTACGTCCGATAAATTTTCGACCCACGTTTTTCGAATCGCACCGATCATCGCTCTCCTCCCCCCTCACACGAGCCTCACGTTTCTACACGTCTTTCTAGTTCGCATCTGCTCTATCTACTTTCATCCAAGGATCGAATTTTTATCGGACGTACACGAAAAGAGGGTGGAACGGAATCAGTATCGCGTGTCTGATCAGCATTTGATCCCGTTGCAGGTCGGAAGTCCGGTAGCGGCGCTCTGCGTCGATCCGTCGGGACGTCTTCTGGTATCCGGCCACGAGGACAGCAGCTGCGTCCTCTTCGACATTCGGGGTGGCAGAACCGTGCAATGCTTCAAGCCTCACGCCGCTGATATCCGAAGCATACGTTTCTCCCCTTCGGCTTACTACTTGCTCACCGGCGGTTACGATAACAAGCTCGTTCTAACCGATCTGCAAGGTAAATTTTTCTCGTTGCTCACGCTTTGCTCTCGGATTTTCCCGAATAATTACCTCTTATCTATTTTTAATTAAGGAACTAATTTGTTAAAATTTGTTAAAACATTTCGCAGGTGATTTAACGATGCCGTTACCCAGCGTGGTCGTCGCCCAACATCAGGACAAAGTAATATCGGGACGATGGCACCCAACGGAATTCTCGTTCCTCAGTACTTCCGCTGACAAGACAGCAACACTGTGGGCTCTGCCACCTGTTTAGACGGACAAACGTCGATGGCACGCGTTTGTTTCTTACTCGTAAACACTTTTTTCAGGAACAATCGCACTTGTTACACCGTATCGATCGCGATCGTTCGTCCCTTTTTCTCCCTCGTCAACGATCGATCGTAGCATATCGTAATATAATTTTGACTCGATGGAACGAAGCGAATTTGTGAATCTTTCTTTCTTTCTTTCTTTTTCTTTCTGTTTCGATCTTTTTAATTCGAGAGAGAAATCCGGAAAATATGGAAAATCGGGTACCGGGGGAACGAACGATCGTGAATCGTATCGAGCGAAGCGTTATTAAATCAGGAAGAAAAGTTCTTTTTTTTTTCACGTGTTCACGCATAATTCAACCATGACCAATTAAAGTTTCCTGAAACACGTTGAACGCGAATCAAAATGCCGCGCGTGTGAGAAACAATTAAAACCGCGCAAAGGAACATTGTTAACGGTGTTATTAAGTAAACGTTACACGCTTCGAGAGCCTCGGATGAGAAGGAGTGAAAGTGCATTTTCGCGTAGAGACGATGCAGTGTCGAGCGTTCTAGGCGTTAACCATTTATTGACGACGAGTCATCGTCTAAGTAGGAATCATAAGACTGCGGAAGAACCGGCAAGGAAACTTCGTCATCGCAAGTATTTACGAGTCACGATGGTGAGACGTATGTGTATTACTTACATCGTATACGAGAACGAGGGACATCCCAGTTTTTATTTCGAAAACTATTCTCGAGAGCGCAGAAACTATCGTGAGCGTATTTCTTTATCGATGATTACCGCGTACCATTTGTCTTCTCCGTTTTTTTCTCTTTTTTTTTCTTTTTTGTATAGAATTTCTTTTCGCGATCACGTGTTTTGTCCCGGTGTACCTTCAGTAAGTATGAAAAGTATTCACACACGTTGACTAATTACAATTAAAACGATTTATATCATAGTTATCATATCCCTTTTAAAGTATTTAAACGAAATATGTAAAAATATTTCTTCCAAATCGATATTTGTTTTTTTTTCTTTCGTTACATTTTACAAAAATTATCGATAAATTGAACGTAATACACGGATACTTATTCGATTTCTTTTGCAACATTAAAATATGTGTAAGAAGCATTTTTTTTTTTACAAATATCGATATCGATAAATATGATTGTATAATGTTTTAATTGTAGTCGTTGTGAACAACTTTTTCTTACTCGCTGTACATTTAGCATAGAGTTAAAACACGATAATCACGGGAAACAAAAACAAAAAAAAAAAAATATTCCCGATAATAACGTAATCACCCTTTGTAATTTTTAGATTCTGAATGCTCTCTTCCTTTTACTCGATACTTTATTACTTTACGTTGCAAATATTTCTTTTAGAATTATTCGTGAAAAAAATACTTGTAAATTTTACTTACCCATTTTGATTGGCGATTCCATCCGCTTGTGTGTGTCTGTGTGCGTATGTTTTTTTCTTTTCTTTTTTTTTCTATTTCATCTTCTCTCATTTGCGTATTAGCCGTATAACAATTATCGTTTTTCTTTTTTTTCTTATTTAAGGATTTTTCCTCTTTTTTTCTTTTTTTTTTCTTCTAATTTAAATCGTTTGAAGCGTTTCTTCCCACCAAATCGTCGTCCCTGTCTTATCGATCCCCCGAAGTTACGCCAAATATTCGCATATTACGCATATTATAATAATATAAATACCTATCTCATATTAAGAGGAACAAGATATACGTACGCTCATTATTAATCGCTATTTTTTACCAAGAGGATAGGACGAGATTCTCTCTGCGAGCGTCGAAGAAATATAAGGGAAGGAAGGCTCCTCGACGTTCCGAGAACGTCGCGAGAACAAAGCTAACACGTGACAAGCCACGTTCACACCACGAGGGAAGGGTGTTAATATAGGTTTACGTTGTCGCTTGTCGCAATCGCCAAAGCTGTGTGAAAAATCCCTGGAAAATAAAGGGGAAAGGGGGAGAAAGTGTCGCGCTGCTCGATAGATACGCGAGCGAACGAATCGCATTTTTTCCTTGTACATACGTAAACGCACGATTTCTTCGAGCTATTCGCACGATCGGAGCAAGCGTTAGTCGTCTCTCTCCTTTTGTTCTCCATCCTCGAAACGGTGTCGACGACGACGAGTATCGTTCGTGTTTCTATATCGGTCGTCATCCGTTCATTCGCATCCAGCAATCGAATCTAAGCACGTTAAAAGCCTCTTTCCATGCACACACATATACGCCCCGATATACACGAAGAGAGTTGCGGAAGAGAAACAGGAACCGAATTGTGAGAAGCAGCGATAACGAGGAAAACGATAATAAAACACGGAGACGCCGAGACGTTTGATCGATCTGATTGCGCGAACGGTCGAAGGGAAGAAAGCGTGGTCGAATGATTTGAGCGATGGCAGAAGTGGTTTCGTTCCCGCATGCATGATGCCGCCTTAAGATCGAATGGAGAATCGTTTCGTTTCGTCCGAAATGAGTAAGAACGTGTTATTCTTCGCGATCGATCGTGATCGAGATGATCGTCGGGATAAAGAAAACGAAAACGAAAATGTCCGCGAGCATCTGCTTTCGTGTAGCAATTTGTCGTGCCTTCTGTCGTGACTGCTTTCGGCGATTCACACACTTATTTTTATATTTTTCGCATCCTCCTCCTCCTCCTCCTCCTCCTCCTCTTCCTCATCCGTTTCTATCTCAATCCTCTCTCTCTCTCTCTCTCTCTCTCTCTGCCCTTACCGGTTTCAGATATTAAGAATCAAGACAATTCGACGATTCTAAATATAATCCTTCACCCCGTCGAATTCTCGTAAAAAACGCTAAAGTAAAGGAAAAAATCTCTTCGCTATCTCGTACGATAATTACCGTATTATAATATAAATATATATACATATGATATACATATAGCATAACTTATAACTTTGTACTTTTCCTGTAGATACGACATAATACTGTCACGTCTAATTTAAACAATAAAATTTACGTTATTAAACCGTGTTATTTTTATCATCGACTGCGAGAATCGTTAATAAATGCGTAACCTTAAAAATACATCCGTAGCGAATTAATTCTTGGACCAAAGGCAAGCAATCGAGCAAGTTAATAGATCCATTGATTTTTAAATAGAGGATTAACCTTCCTCCCGAGTGTCGAGAGAGGATACCTGGATCGTCGATTTTTCGAAAATTTCCCATAATAACCGGGCAATCATGCAATCTTCCACCCGCGCTCTTTTTACACGAGTTTGCCCACGGTAATTACGCCACGGAATTCCATGGAGCCGGCGCCGCTCCAGTTTACGAAATTTCAAATGGACAGAGGATTTTCGAGGACCATTCTCGCATCCTTAGGGAAAATTGGAAAGAATTTTTATAACGATTCCACGCTAAGATCTCTCTTCTCCAAACGTACTTTACTTTAATAGGTGTTGGAAAACGGCCAGTCGGGGATAGAACGTTGAAAACGTTCGGAGAGAGAGGCAGCCATGAAACTCTTTCGAGATTCGTCGAACTCGGTCTCTCTGTCGGTTCGCAAATATCCTTGGAAATCGTGACCGCGGGCTAAGGATAACCCTAATTGATGGGGCGCCAATGGATACGTTTCCCTTCTGTTGTTCCACCACCACCTACGATTCTCCTATCCTCTGGCTGGAGGATCCGCGCATCCGCCACGTTGCACAGACTCGAGGAATGCCCCCCGAGCTGGCTTCGTTCCGTGGTAATGTTACGTTTTTTGGACGCAAGAGACGGGAGAGACACTGCCACCCCGGGCTGTGCGATTCGAAGACAATCTAACCACCATCGAGGAAGCGAAGAGAAAAAGAAGAAGAAGAAAAAAAGGCGAAACGAAGTTTTTCAAACTCGTCCCTTATCCTATTTTATTTATTTTCGCGAGGATTTTATCTGTATAATTTTTTTGCAACTCTCTCTCGAGAGACCTTTTCTCTCGTTTCGCCTAGCCCACAAATTTCGATAATTACGTCGTACGAAATAAGATATAAAGATGAGGATGATAGAGAGAAAGTGAAAAGGTTGTAACAACTGGTGGCTACCTAATGTGCCTCGAAACGAGGAATTTAAGAATTTAAGAATCGTCGCCCATAAATTATCTTATTAAAGGGACAAGAGAGAGAGAGAGAGAGATCGAAAACAAGGAAATTCTAAGAGAGAGAAGATAATAGAGGTGAGTAATTGGCACGTGCCGGCGAACGGCCGCGTAGGGAAGTTTCGAGGGAAAATTGCGTTTCGATATGTAATAATAATAATCGAGCGGTCACGGTTCCGGGAAGATGATTCGTTGCGCGTTTCGTTCCGCTGATAGAGGGCTCGCAATTAAAAGAAGGGAGGGAGCCGAAGGATACCGTGACCGAAATCACGGAACGCGGATGATGATTTCCTCCGGTCGACACGAGCGCATATCGTTTCACCGTGTTTTAATGGAAGAGGAGTCGCGATGCATTAGGCTAATCGCACCGTTAAATAATTCATCGGGTATTCAAATTAATAACGTATCACGGGAACGGCTCCTCGACTGCAGGGATTGCTTTGTGCGTATACTCTATCATTTCTTCAGCGGTTCTCCACCTCGCTTTTTTCAAATACGTTTCGTATTTCTTGAATTTATAAGGAACTTGCCGCCGCTTGATAATTTTTCCTCTCCCGTTTTTCCATTTCCGTTCCATTTTCAATTCCATTTCTCGTATTTCTCCTAATTTTTGGTTATCGCTCGATCGATAATCAATGGAACGAGAGAACTGTCAAACAGACGAATTTATCGCGATTACATTCGATAGAGACACCTTCTTTCTTCGCCGCGTTGCGTCGAGGAACGAAAAGAGGAGAGGCAACGTGCGCACCTCTGTGAGGGAAGATCGCATTCAAATGAGGAAAGGAAAACGAGAAGGGGGATTTCGAAAAAAACAGCGAAAGAAACGAAAAGAAGCGTGTGCGATCATTCTCGGAAGAGCGAGTCCTTTGGGGCCGGGGCATGATGACGATAATAATAATTTGAATCGTGCCCACTTAGCATACGTGTAATTTGCCGCTTAAGATGATTCCGTCATCGTTCCATCCTTTCCCTCTCTCGGTCGGTAAACGGCCGCCTAAACGACGAAACCAGAAATTCGTAATGATCGGGGGTCGAGGCCAGGGGCAATTGTCCAGAGACAACGGTCATCTGGCGAGAATGAAACGCATAGATGGAGAGATTTCAATGAGCGCAACCAGCGCATTTCGCATATTCTTTTTTTTTTTTCGCCTGCTTTTTTCTTCCTTCGGTTATTAATTAACGAAGGTATTATTGAATGACGATCGACATTTTTGAGAAATATGCAAAGAGACGACAAAAACGGGGAATGTTTAATTGAATTGGTATCGAAAAAAAGTGAGGCCGACTAATGAGACGTAGATTGTCATGATTTAAAGTAATCTTGCAATTTAAGAGGGGTTTTTTTTTTTTTTTTTTTACGCTTCTCTGGCGCATTAGAAATTCAACTTTCTTTCTTAAACGAATTATTACATTATTATAACGGAGGACCGAAAAAAAGACGAAATCACCGGTGAAAGAATGTAATTATCGGGATTAAAATACGGGGAAACACGTATAATTTCGCGTGATGGCTCGTTGGTCGCACCTATTCGAATCACCACGCGCCAACGTTTCCGCGAAACACGAATTTCTTTGTCTTTAAACACGGTGATTAAGAGCGCGAGAGTAAAAACATCGCGTGACAAAGAACGATGAAAAGAAAGGCGAGCAGCCGAAAGACGAGACGCGCAGATTTAATGGATAAGAAGGAGAGAAAAATATAATGAAAAAGAGGAGGGGTGATTATGGGTCGAGATTATTATAGGTATTTTTGCAAAAGTATTTGCATGAATTTACGACGAATGGCTATCTCGGCTGTTAATTTAACCTCCGCTCTTCGCTCCTCGTCACGAATGAGAGGATCGGCGAAAAAAGGAAGAGAAAAAGGGGGGAAAAGAAACGTCGAGGCTGGTTAAAACAGTAACAGCTGTAAATGATGATTACGAACGTGTAAGAATTAATTACATCACGTGCTTGTGAAAAAAAAAATATGATAATTAAAGATAAACCAAAGATTATTATTCAATTAAGAAAAAACGTATTCTTTAAATAAATAATTAAAGAGTATAACGAGCACGTATAATTAGATAAAGGTAACTCGTTTTAGGTGTTGGCGAGGGGAAATTTATTATTTTCAATACTCGCTACATAAAATACAAAAGTTTGTATACACTTTATTCTATTGAAAAACTAACATCGTTCGAAAGATTGGAAAGATCTAAAAGACTCGTCGCTCGCAATCTTTGCGTGGCGATTAATCAAGGTCGATCATGGTGATTCCCGGGGCCGTAGCCACGGGGCGAGGGTGGGACCGCGCCATAAGTCTCGGCAATAGCTAATATCTGAGGGAGTCGTAGAGAACGCGAATCGGTTACCATAGTTACTGCTTGCAAGGAGCTCGCGTGATTTATCGCCGCGGGGGGCGAGGGTTAGCGAGGCGGAGGCGGCGAGACAAGGATCGACCAACCGTAGGAACGAAGAGAGGAGGAGAGAAGCGGGGGAGGTGGCCATCGCGGACCGACCCCCAGAGGGATGAAGGAGTGCGCGCGAGTGTGAATCCTGCGCGGTCTATCGTGGCCAATTAAGGGTCGGTTTTAATCGTTCCCCGTCTAATTGCCGGCCCATTACCCTGTCTCTCCAGGGTAAATACGCCCGTTGGACTAAATACCCCCGTCAGGGGAAAGAATTCGTGCCCTCGGAAATCATCAGCGTGTAAACAGCGGCTGCGAGAGCCGCCTCCTCCTCCTCTCTGTCGGGGATTAGCGAGCCTGCCCTTGTCAAACCTGTTGCGATGTTATTAATGAAATTTATTACCGGTATATCTCCGCTTTTACCAACTCTATTTCGATGGTTAATTCGACTTCGATGATTAATTTGATCGAAGTTGAAGCGAAAATTCAAAGATCCCGGTCGATACGGAGGAAAAGAAGAAACTTATTTGGGAAAGGATGCAAAGTATACGATCGAAGGATAACGGCGAAGAAGCGTATAACCATTCGGCTACAATCTAGCTGGTATGCAACAGAGTGTAGACCCGTCTCTCTAAGCCTAAGGAGAGACGGGTCATTGGTGTTGGAACCGGTCGATGTTAATAACCACCCTCGCAGATGGCCTAAGGATCACCGCCGCGACCTACAATCACGCCATAGACAACTCGAAGCGACTCGATCATTATCACGGCCAATAATCACCGGGACGTATTCCCGGTTAAGCGTTCTACCCTCCTGTTCTGGAATCCCTTTTTCTTCTTTTTTTACGCGCTCCCCTATTTCTCTCTCTCTTTCCTTTTCCATTTCCATCCCATCCCCCGCTTTATCTCTCCGTTATTATTTGGCCGGACGATCAAAAAAACGGATAATCAAGGGGGAGCCGGAGATGGACGGCATCGCTAATTCGCCCTCCTCCCCAATTAATCGCCGGGAACGATTAAAAAGATTTAATTGTCGACGCGATCCCTGCGATCCCTGCAGCGATTGTCCTCGAGGGGGCGAACGATTCTAATTCGAATTCTCGAATTTTTTCGAGAAAACGTATTCCGAGGAAAGAAAATTAAATTAATCTTCGATATCGGGAGAAATTAGACTCGTGTTAGTTTGTGGAAATCCGGCAGCTATCCCCCTTCTGATCACGGGATCAGATACGGCGCGAGGGAGGGAGGGGTCGTCGGTCCCCGCCGGAATCTCGTCCGAGGACGTTCCCTCGCGGCGGGGCACCACGATGGGGACTTACTCGTTTATAATCAGGATCGGTCGGCTCGTCCTTTTTCGCGTCTGTTCCCGCGGCTTGGGAACCTCTTCTTCACCCTCAACCCCCCGCTGCTCTCTCTCTCTCCGTCCCTCGCGCGTATCTCGCACCGTGGACCGGTGTAGTAACCTCTAATTAAAATTAACGATAATAAGGACTAGGTAGTAGTGAGCGTATACCCCCCTTGAACGCGGCTACTGTCAATTAAACCCGTCGTGAACACGTCGCGTCTCGGATCCGTTTCGTTGCTCGTGCTAGCGGTGGCGATGGGGGGAGGAGGGAGAGGTGGAGGTCGGCTCGAATGGGAATGGTTAAAAGCGGCGCGGCGAGCTTCGATGGGAGATGGATAAAAACTTATTTCTTTTTCTCTCGTATTGTGGGTGAGAGAGATCGGGATCGCTTGCTCGCACAAGGTATCCCGCTAAACACGTTGGACGGTTTTAGAGGCAATGAAGAACTCTGATATACGGTAAATGTCGGCCAAGGCTTATTTATCGGGTTGTAATCGAGTTGATAGGAAATTAGATACGATGTAATGTAATAACGGGAGGCAAAATATGTATCACTTTTTTAAATATTCGAAGAAAATTCTCGTTTTTCCTTTCTTTCTTTTTCTTCTTTTTTTCTTTTTTTGCACCATCGACAAAGATATCGATCGGTGCAACGCGCTCAAACGCGTTGAAACAAGTTGGAGATACGATCGATTATGACGATCGATTAAATACGTACTTTTGTTTTTTACACAAACTACAAATACAAATACACGCTGATATATTAATCTCGAATTAATCGTGTGTGTAAAATTATGAATCGAGCGATGGAGAAAGAAATCGTTGGAGTTGGATGGAATAAATTGGAGAAACGAGGGGAAAAGTTGAAGAAAACGACGGGCGCGTGGACCGGTTGGTAATTAATGACAGGTGCCAGGCGCGCTTTAACCGAAGCGTCTCGCCTCGCCTCTTTTTTTCCATAACACTCGCCCTCTCGCCCCGCGGCGAGCTCCACGAAACGTGTCGCAGCTGTGCGCGAGTGGGAAACGGGCCGTTTTGTTCCCAATAAAAATTCTAACCGCGACCGAGCAGGGGAGGTGCCGAGTCTCGCCGCGTTATCGCCTCGTCTAATAAACCTATAAATTCCACGGTGAGCGAGACACGCAGGAGAGGAAACGGCGCGTCATTTTATGACGAGAGCCTCTTCTTTTCGCCATGGATATGGATATATATATATATATATATTCAAGCCATAGGTATAAACGTATAAAATCGGGATGGCGCGTAATTAGGTGAAAGAGCCTGACCCAAGACTCGTCTGTTTTTTGTTTTTTTCTTTCTTCTCCATTTGTATTCAAGAATGATTGGCATCTGGCTTTCATTGCATCGTTTAACGCGCGATGCAGATGAGTCATGCAAATGCAAAGCTACCGAACGGGAGACAGTGTTATTCGCTATTGCGAAATCGCAAAGATGTTGCGTTCCTCGTTTACATATGTCGCGGATATTTCATATTCTCTCGATCTCGATTATTTTCAGTAACGTCGTATCACGGGATCTAAATTGTACGAATATTTACGGGATTTTTGTGGATAATGCATTCTGGATCCAATCTTTCGACGTGCTCGAATTTCTTTTTTTCTTTTTTTAATCGGCGAGGCGGAGATTAATACGAGATTAGACGATTAAGGATCCGATTCTTTATTCGTTAAATAAAAAAAAAAAAAAGATTCTGCGAGCATGTAACTTCTCTTAAAAGTACAAGATAATAGGAACCGATAGGGAGTAATTTGTTTCTAAATGGTTGGAACGTCCAATCTCGGATGAAATTCTTTCCTCATTTCCGTCAATATTTATGATAATTCGTTATCTAGGAAAGAATCTTTATTTATTCCATTTACATTTATTTCGAAACGTGTAAAACTTCTACGTCCCATACTCGTATGTTTCGAATGGTTGATCGGTGGTACCGCGTAGCGGCAGCGGCTCGAAAACGAGCGCAACAGGTGTCGTATAATCCAAGGAGAGATCGATCGAAGAGGAAGAAACGGGAATTTGGAATAAAGAAGGAAAAAGAAGCGAGGAATATTTATCCTCCCCAAAGGAAGATTCGCAAGATTCGCTAATTTCAATTTCAATAATTTCATCCATCTCCATCTCTATGTGTAAATATATATAATTGTTATCGCAACGCGTTTACGAGAATTGCTTTTTAATTGACAAAATACGTCGCCAAGGGAGGGGAAAAAATTCGCCGAGGCGAAAGAAAAAAGCGAAAGAGAGAAGCATGACGGGGAGCATGACAAAGTGAAATTTGTAACGTGAGATGGCAGAAAATTCAGAGTCGCGACGATGTATGGGTACCGAACGGCAAAATACGATGATAGGTAGTCTCTCGACTCATTGCCATCGACCAATGTTTTAGCATAATTGCGGGATTATTTTCGTCCGGCGGCTTGTGTGGTCAGCCCGTGCAATTAATCGATCCCCCATAAAGAATCTCGAGAAGGGAACCCAGTTCCACCTTCTATTCCCTTAACTCATTGCCGATAATTAAAATTCAAATGTGATTCGCGGTTACTAGGTGTCTAAAAAGCTTCGACCTTAGGGCATTTTTTTCAACGTTCGAAAAAAACAATTTAACCGGTGTTAAATCTATCAATTGTGTCAATCTCGAGGATGGAGAAAAATGAGTGGATAATTTATGAAAAGGATGACTCGCGTTATTAACGAGGATCGAAAAACTGGTCGTCGGAGAAGATCGTCGAAGGAACGAGATTTAGATTTCGTTTTAGGAGCTCTGACGTTGGAGATGTTCGATTGTGAAAAATTCCTCGGTGTGTTACCGGGAAAGAGAGAGAGAGAGAGAGAGAGAACAGCTCATGGCAAGCAGTCACGTCTCTCGGGTGAAATATCAAATTATCGCGGAAATCTTTTTTCCCTGCCATTTTCTGAATATGCCATTGGAAAACGCCACGCCTTCTCTCGTCGATTACGTCTCTCGTACAGCGTCTCTCAAATCTGTCATTCTATCGATATTAATTTTTAGGCAGATTGAAAGTATATCATAACCATTTTAAAAATGAGAATAATTCAAATCGATTAATCGTATTGCTTTTAATTTTCTGAAATATTATTGAATATTTATCGACACGATCCGATTCGCAACTCGGAAGGCGCCATCATGCGTGTCATCGATTAAATCTAACGAAGCGTTTCCCAAGTCGATTATCGCTGGTTATTAAGTCCAAGATATGTTGCAAGTATCTATCTACGATTTTAGAAAAATATCGATCTTTCATCGAAATTAAAAGTTTCGTGTGATGCGATGCGTAGAAGGCGTCGAGCGTATCGTCGATAAATCTAATACAACGCTTTTTAAAATTCACTGTCGATTAACTAATGTTTAAAGCATTTATTTGCGTTTTGCGAAAATTAAAAATCAATCGATCAATTAATTGAAATTTTATTTTCATTTTCTTTTTCTTTTTTTTTCTTTTGCCTCTTTTTTGCTTCCAAATTTTAAACATAATAAAAAGAAGAAGAATAGAAGAACAGAAATTTGAGAAACGCTGGTTGGAAAGGAGTAATAAAGAATCGCGAGTTACAGCAGTAGCACGTATAAAGCATCCTGTCTCCAGTATAGGGTGCCTATTACGAATATCCTTATTTCCATCAGCGTTTTGAAAACCAGCTTGTCGACATATTTACTCCGTGATTATTTACAATCGTGTATTGATCGCATGCGAGTATTCCATGGACATATTTACATGGATTAAACGTGACGCCGTTTCGCAGGCATAAAAAAAAAAAAAAAACGAAATCGTGACGGACAAAGCGACGTAATGAAAGCGTCGTATCAAATTCATCAGATACATCCCGATCCATCATCCTTGTTGATCCGGGTTGAAGTTGGAATTGTGCAGGAATTTCGTAACGAGAGAAAATTTTCTCTAAAACTCGATTCCTATGGATTGCTATGCAAAGTAGTCATACTTTTCAACTAACTCGTGCCACTTGCTCACTTGTTACAAGTAGCCATGTCGGATTCTGGTTTCTCGAATACCTCGTTTTGTTCGATGGTGCGGAGCAAGTTATTCTTTTAGAACTTCTCTAACGATTCTTGACTTTGATTCTAAATCTATCCTAACTTTGGAAATTACGAGTTGATTTCTAAAATTAATCGGATAATTAAAAAAGTTAAGTTAAGTTTGGCAGAGAGTAAAAAAATAATTTACATGGAGATGCGATGTCTAATCGAGTGAAATTTCTGCTTTGCTACACGCACAGTGTTTGTTCGAGTTGCTCTGTTTACGCAGAGTCACGCGGGCAGACCTCTTAAATTCAATTAAGCGACCCTCGAAACCAGTGGAACCCGATCTCGGATCACCAGTCATCTTCCAGCTGTTTCGCATTTGCATTCGCGATTATAAAGTGCGAATGAAGCTATTCCCCTCGACTAAAATTTTCGGTGTACAAACTTTGTACACCGAGATTCCGGGTAATTAATCGAAGTCAAACATCAAAATCCGTTTAACAACCAATTTAATAACCAATTTCTTTCAATTCGAAACTTTCAGAAACTTGTCGAGAAATTTGCATCATAACAAAATAACGTTCATTCAGAAACGAATTCCTCGATAACGCGCATCTTTCGCGTTACCGTGCATAGAACGTACTAATATCGCGACGAATTACAAAAGAATTAATAATATTTCCTTTTGTATCCACGTACGTATACGCGGTGATAGGTGGCAAGTCAGGAGCAACAGGTTGTCGAACGCGAGCAGTCCCGTTTCAATTCGACTAGCAATAGTCCTAGCAAGGCCGACCAGCTACTCCGAGAAGCGTTTATTAGAAAGTGGCAACCGGTATGCGATTGTTCGCCATGATTGTGTCTCATTCAGCGCCTCTGTCGTCGCTGGACCGTACCACCACTTTTCGTCGCGACGACGGCACGCGTTTTCGTGACATTGCTCGATCGGAACCGGGCTCCATTACATCTTTCGTATCGGGTATCTCTGGTTTTAATGTCATCGAGCGACGTATTGTGCGCGACCATGGAACACCTTTTCATTGTTCGCCGTTGCGCCTGGCCACGCGCGTGCCTCACGTTTCTCGAGCAAGGACTCGTACTTTTGATCTGGTTTAAAATCTTGATCGAGCCAGCGCTTGCTTCTGTTTACGGAACGTTGGCTCTAACGTACACGGTCCGCTGGTACTTACAGTAACAGTTTTCGCTCAGCGATTGGTCAATGAGCGATCGGTCAATGCTCACTGGATAACAAGTGTAATAATAGCAAGCGAGAAATCAGCGCAAGGAAACTATCCCAACTATCCAAACATTTTCCCTCTCTATTTCTTCTCACCTTCTCGTTAATATTTTATCAACGAATCACAAAAGAATCTGTTCGAATTTAATCAATTTTCAAAGAAAGGAAACTCTATCGTATCCTCTGCCATGATTGAAACGCTCGACTCGTTCGAATCTCCTTTCAAAATTCGACGTCGTATATCTCGCGCGTATAGATTGCGACAAGATTACTACAACTGCTGGCCACGACAAGAACGACGAGGGAGTAGGTTCCAAAGCACACCCCTTTTTCCCTCGGCCTTATTACGTATACAGCGATGATGAAGTGGCAGCCGGGTTACCTAATGTTGGCACAATGGCGACAACGGCGCGTTCCATGTACGCCGCGCATAAATCTCCGAACAACGGGCGTATGTGTGCTGTGCGTACGTTATCGGACGATGTATCACGGCACTGCTCGCTAAATATGTTATAAATCGTCGCGCGAAACATTAGGGAATGCTTTGAATGCGTCTAATGCCGGACGTTGACTTTTCCTCGCGCCACCCCTTTCCCTCTCTCTCTCTCTCGTTTCGCTTTGGAACGTAAGCGGATTTCGAATCGATGTATCTTCCGGGACGAAACATCGACGTATACTATACTTTTTCAAAGAAGAAAAAAGAGGTATCGATATTTCTCCTAAAAAATGTACTTATTCATCGGTCGTTTGATTATTTACGAGTATCGACAGGGAGTGTTGCGAGCGATCCGAGTCTGGACTATGCGGTGAGAGTTTCCGGCGTAGAATAAATAACGCCCACGGGACAAACTTAGCCGTGACACTCGTAAATTATTCGTTTAAAAAATTGCACGGTATTTTTTCTAGAAAATTGGGACCATATCTTGATAATCGAAATTAACTCGAGCTTAAGGATCCTCCTCCCACCTATGAAGAATCTATGAAGGGACTCGCTCACCCTTCGTGAATATAATGGGTTGTAAATAATACGGTTTTCTCAGCTTCGCTGCATACGAGGGAATATTGTTTGTGCGATGGTAATTGTAATGTTTGCCGGATCTCATTTGCTGGCTTTCAGCTGTTAATATACGGCGGCTTCGTAGCGAGGGGCCAGGACCGGCAATAATTCACTGAAACGCAACAACAAACACGGTTCATCTAGACCGGTGGCCGCGTGGGTGCCGTTGAACGTTTCACTTTACTTCACGTTCCACGCGTTTCGCGCGAACGCTGCGAACAGATGTCTTAATGCGTTCGATGGAAGCGCTCGCGTGGAAGATTTCAAAATAGAAAGAAAAAGAAATGGTGGTTGCTGAGATTTGCGATCGTCTCGAGCGATACAGGGAGAATTGAATTGTGTATCTTGTTGATTCTTCTTATTCCATTATTACATTCCACGTATAAATTCTGTTCGCGGATTAATCATCGTCTCGTTATATTACGGCTGTTGGCCGTAGCGCGACATAATCAAGCTCGATCCTGCGCGCCTCTCGGTTATGAAACCGAACCGTTCTCCACCGTGTTACGTGTATTTGCCGAAGGGCCCGATCCTCGCGGGCCCCTCGAGATTCTTTAAAGGATCGCGCAATTATTCGCGTCATTACCGACATGAATATTCATCGGGGACGCGGCGAGAAAGGCCTGAAGGAAAGTGATTACTAGCGATGGGATCAAGTTCAATGTACATTGGTCTTAAATAAAGAAAAAAAAAGCACACTTATATACCCACTGGTCACAATCGCTTTACCAACACGCGCGATACGTTCTTACGTCTTAAATTTTATACTTATTTTAAATTTAAATGCGATTCAAATTTTTCTCTCGAATACATTATACGTATTTCTATTAAAATATGATTATACCGGGTGTCTCGTCAGATATTAAACCACTTGAAATACATTCCCGATAAAAGTTGAGCGATTTCGAATCTATCTTTCGAAATAATCATTATTCGAGTCATATAATCCAATTTTTTTTTTTTATATAGAGAATGTCTCTACGGAGAATCTATCAATGATCAATGAGAAAATTATTAATACGAGGATATAGATCTTTTGAAATCATTCTTTCTTGAAGTAATTTTCTTTATACATAAGAATAATAAGATAAAAATGAAATTAATATTACACGAAACATTATTCTGCGCTTCAAGAAGTATTATTAGTAATCTAAAACAAGTAAGTATAACAAAAATAACAAAATTCATATTTAGAAATAAGTAAAATGATGAAAAAATATTTTGTTCTTGATAATATGACAAATTAAAAGATAAGTATAAAAGGTAACTATAAAAGTTTCAGATTCAACTTCTTTTATGATTATATTCTTCTGATATAAAATCAAGAATTTGATTAGAAAATTTTTGCCAAAATTTCGACTTTGTATTAGGAGAACGTAATGAGGTAGCTTTTTCCAAGAATTTCGGTAGTTCTTGGAAAATGATGTCAAATTCCTGGAATTGCCAAAATTTTTGAAATAAAATTTCGATTTTGTATTAGGAGAATATAATGAGCGAGGAGATGGAAATACTTACCATTTGCATACTTACTTTTTGCAGCTACTATTTTTTTTTTAACAGTTTTAATTGTAGATTGATATACTTACCTTTTGCTAAAAACTGCTCTTTTTGCAGTATTTTTTTTCAACAATTTTTATTTGTATATTCAGAAATGTATCGATTATTTCACATATCTTTTTACTTGGAATCTTTCGTTTATTTTTTATAATATTCGAATAAAAATTGAATCGACGAGAATATATTTTAATATTATTAATTTAAAATAGGTAATCGCGCCAAGGATTTATGAAGCTTAGTTTTATTCCTTTGAATAAAATCGTATATCTTTTAATGCATAAATTCATGCATCTCGGAATTCTCTTTGAAAAGTATTAAACTATATAAGTCGAAAGATTATTAGTTGAAAAGATAAATATAACTAAATATATCTCCTAAACTAATAGCTTTCTATAGAGATTAATATGCTGCACTCTATTTACGTATTACGTATAAAAACATACGATTCTATTTGAACGAACAAAATTGATCTTAATATAACTATTACATATATACATCTATAGATAGAAAGAAATTAATAATCTTCCTCAAAACAATTCAACTTTCGAAATGATTTTAATATTATTTAATAACAAACGATATATTCGAGGTGATAAAGTTAGGTGGAACGCCAGATACATTTTAATATCGGACGATTCATCGAAGCATGAATCCGGAAAATCAATTTAGATACAATCAAATCTCCTAAGCAATCGCGAAGTGGCAATCGCGCAAACGTCTCTCGACGATATCTACGATTTAAGAATTGAATGGAATGTTAATTGAAGCAACGGATCGTGATACGCGCCCAACGATACGTCACGTGCAATCAAAAGGATTTCGAGCGACGTAATACCACGGTATTTAGAACAAATATCTATCGTTCATTACATATAATCGCTCGCGAATCGGCAAATTGTTCCTCGATCTCACCATTTCGCCGTTATTACCCTCGATCTGTCGTATCGTACAATTTTAATCGTGACAACAATTTCAACCGATAAATTTTCCCCGAAATTAAAATACAAATACAACAACAACAACAATCGTTTCGATCATCCCGTGTACACCCATAATAACTCGTTGCTACTAAAATTTTCTTTTTTGGGACACCGTGTACATCGCTCGAACCTTTCGAAACAGCTCCAAGAAGCCTTAATACGGCCGTAATTACACTCCTCCCGGCTCACCCTCGGCCGAATATCTCCGAAGGCGATCGCTTTCAATCACTTTCGTTCGCCGATCCCGATCCCATCCTCCGAAACCGCCCACACTCGCCGGCCCACCCCTCGCCCTCGTCGATAATAAACGCCGCGCCGCTTCCCTCCGCCGCGAATTTGCGTGCGTGCGTGCGTGCGTGCGTGCGTGCAAAGGGCCTCGCGCGGCCGTAAACAGATGTATCTGGCCGAAGCGTATCGGAGCGACAAGTGATTCGCCAACACTCATAAATATGCGCGGGGCGATAAACGATCGGACCGCTGGCCTCGGTTGCTCGGAGACGTTAATTACAATTAGACCGATAATCGGCGGCCGCTCGTTTTCCACAGCACCGGGCCGTAAATTAACCATCTCCTGGCCCGCGACGTTTATAGGCGATGACCCTGCCCGCGAAATATCCGCTCGCCTCGATGGGAGAGAGAGAGAGAAATAGTTAGAAAGCGGCCGTAGTAGTAGGAAAAAGAGAGTCGAAACGAAGCGCGCGTGGTTAACTAACCGAGGGGAGGATCCCTTTTTCCTTTTGTAACAATTGGAATCGTGGGTTGGAGAGATGTTGTCGCTTTCGTTGATCGATGATGCGATAGGAGAGAGAGAGAGAGAGAAATTTTGGACGAACGAGTGAAATTATAAATCGTCATTTAATACCGCAACGCTGAAGAAGGATTCCAGTTACTTGCAGAACGAATCCCGTAGCCGAGTTTTTAGAGGGGGAGAGAGATAGAGGAGCCGTGAATTGATTTATTCGAGCGTCGCATTCCCGGACACTATCTCACGACCTTAAAAGCGGCTAAACGATTCAATTTGTAGTAATTATAATGCAACCGGCTTGGGCCACGACTGGCTGGCGTTTTTTCATTGGGACCACTTAAGGATGCGACGGCGTTTCGCGTGTGGGCGTACGTGAATCGCCGCCTCGCTCGCCGCCACAATTTCCAGCTAATCTAAACGATATTGGATCAAGAACGGCATCGAACTACGCTCATCTACCCTGGAAATTTGCCTATACGTTATCGCCGCGGAGCTCGTTCCAATCGACCATTAATTTAACTCGCGTCTCCGATTCGTTTCCACTCGGTATCGATGTGTACGCGAAAACAACCAATTATATGCGTATAGATTTTTCTATCATCCTGTGCGCGTACAATCAATCAGAGAGATTTTCCTCGATATACGCCCCCTCCGTGGCAGCCTCTGTCCTCTGGCCAGGCGATGAAACGCGCGGCTTTTCAACGAACGAAAATAAAATCCCTTCCTTATGGCCTTACGCGCGGCGCACTCGCGCGAAAGCGGCCTCGCCGGCCACGCAGGTGGTCCCGACGATAATAGTAACAATAATCCTTGTGCTCGTAACCCGTAAACCGTGAAATACTAAGCAACCGTGCTTGATTCACCGCCCGATCGGGTGCGTATCCGTTCCTTATTATCCGACGTATCGTTACAACCCCAACCTCCCACGCGGCTCCGTCCAAAGAGTCGTTGGAAAATGAAGAGAAAGGGAGAGAAGGAGAGATCGATAGGCGTTACTTATCCCACGTGCTCGCTTATCGAGGAATTACAACCGAGAATACATCCAAGAGGGATCGTAATTGCGACGCGATTCGCTCAATCGACGTTTCCATTCTTTTTATTTTCCAATTTATCACACGATGATGCAATAACTCGCCGCCTTTCGCCGAGGCGTCGTCCTCGAATTTATCGTTCATTCGCAACTTCGACTTGAAAAAACAAATTTCAATTCTATCTATTAGCATTTTTTTTCTTTCTCTCGTTCCATCCAACGGGAGGAGATCGGAGAGCGACCTCGTTTCGTTTCGTCCAGTCGAAGCGCCGTGGTCGATTCCTCTCCGAGAGAGGCAAAAGAGAAGAGAGAGAGAGAGAGAGAGAGAGAAAGTGTGTCGGGCCGGTGAAAGAAGAGAATTTATATATCCGCGAACGTCATCATCCACCCTCCATTTCTTTGGACTTGGCGTGAATTGTCGTAGATACAACTGAAAATAGCCTTCCCGGAATAACGAAGAATTTAGACCACCAACGCGCGGCTCTCGTCTCAATTAACGCTTAAAGACTCGTCCACACGAAACCACCACCCACTACGCCTCTCGACACGCCGTGTTTGTTCGTAACAAGAGTCGCGCTTGTTATCTTATAAGAGCCACCGACGATACCGATCTTGATTCATACCGCCGCTGCGGAATAATGCGCGTCCGTAACCGCGATTCCAGATCGAGGATGGTTGTACGTAAATCAACCTGCCACTCTTTCCCTTTCTCGACAAAACCCACTGCCCTTCCCTTCTTAATTATCCAAATTTCCGTTTTCAAGAAGTGCTTTCGCCTTCGCGATATGAAACTAAACCTAAATGGAGAATATCTTGCGTCGAATTTAATTCATAAATGCCGAATGACGCTTTCTTCGAAACGATTTCGCCCGTTAATTTAGCCTATTATTGCGCTCATCCGATTTTGATCGATCCATTCCACTCCCGTCACACTTTTCTCGAATAGTCCGTTCTACTTGTTGGTACACGTATATTCGCTTAGAGCGACGAGCCGCGTGATTCGAAGAGGCGTTTTCTTTTAGCGCGCAAGCCGCAAACGGTGGAATTTATTATCCTCATTAGGTGATATTTTACGACGCGAAATAACCAGGAGAGTGGGAAACGAGCCAACGAGAGAAAATTCGAGGTGCAAACAGCGGCGGACGAGTTACGCGTCTCTCTCTCTCTCTCTCGCGTGTTGAGAGCTCGCACCAGGTGGTTCACCTGAGCGTAATCTGCGAAAATCTGCCACGGCCGGCCGTGTCCGAGGAGGAACAAATCTGCCCGCGGAGTCGTCTGAGTTTCGCGGCAAAGTGGGGTCAATTGGAGACGCGGACCCCGACCGCCTCGCTCCCACACTCTGCAGAAATTTATTCCGTCGCTCTAATCGAGGTCGACCGCTGTTCACCGTCGCGATGAGCTGCCAGAGATTCGCAGGAAACCATCCTCCTCTCTTTACCTTTCTCGTTTATTCCTCCAAATATGTACACGCGAGGATATCCCCTATCGCATCGTGGATGCTGTCTCTTTTCACGCACGTTTCCCTTTTCCTCTCCACTCGAAAAATCGATCGATCTCTCCACTTTCGATATTTCGTCCTTCCTCGCTAATTTCCTTCTTCCCGTCCAACGCGCGTCCGTTCGTGCCGCGACCCCGATAATTATAAATAGAAGATGTCATTATTATTCCGATAATCCGTTACGTTATAACGTTTAGCAAAGACGCGTAGAAGCTAATTTCATCATCGTGGGCCCATAAAACGCGGTGGTTATATCCCCGCGAATGGTGGTACAATGATATATTCCCGGATAAATAAAGAATCGAAGTTTACAACCGATTGTTGCGTTATCCGAACAATCGGCTGGAATTTCATTACGTAGAACCGCTGCACGGTTGCCATTATCTCGCGGCTGGAATTCACGTGGCGGCTTCGTGCGCCGAACGTCACCGTGGAAAATGCACACGACACCCACATCGCGAGGCAACGCAGGCAAAGTCGGTCGTCGGCCGCCTTCCACGATGGACCAATTACGCGATGCGTGGTCAACTATTTGCCGTCGAAACGGTCGTCGATGTGAATCGAGCATCGATCCGCCAACGCCGCCGTCCATCGTGCCTCGACGTCTGTTACGCAATCGATCGCACACGAGATTCACTCGAACGAGTGGCGAAAAATTATTACAACGTATTCCCTTAACGACATACGCGATGTATTTCTATCCGACGAATCTCGAGTGAATCTCGGGAGAGAAAGATTTCCAAATATTTGCAGGTTCGTGAATCGTTTTATACGCGACTATCTTTCCAAAATTCACGAAACTAGGGAAGCGTTGAGCGCTTTGGTTTTAACTTCGGTTTAACTGTTACTCGAAGGAAGACTCCTCTACCTGTATTCTCCTGCGGCTCGAAGTGCTTCGCCGCGCGTATGACGCGCGTATGACGCGTAGTATGTGGGAGAGCTGCCCACGCGCGCTATTCTTGGAGTTAATGCTCTTTATGCCCAAGCAAATGCGAAATATGCCTTTGTTGACCTGCTAGCGCGTTGCCTCCTATCTTAAAGTTCTCTTCACACCGAATATATACGTGTATACGTTGGAGTAAAAAAAAAAAGGAAATATCGGGATTAATTTGGATCCATTGTTTCTCACGAAAATTATTTAATTCGAGAATGGAAATGCATGGAGCAAATTGAACGAAACGATGCGGGATAATAAAAATTCGATAAAAATGCGCATCGATGATACGATCATAGGTATAAAAGAAATTCGAGAGTTATTTCCCACGTGTTTTATGCACCATCACTTGGATCGGGGAGGGGGGAGGGCATTAAATCCCTTCCCCCGATATCGGTCGCCTTAATCACGAATGTAAATGTCCCCCCCTCCCCTCCTTCAACGGTCTCGATAAAAACAAGATATTACTACGAAATCGGTCGCGAGAAATCTTCATCATTATATCGATCCTTTTCCCCGAAAACATTTAACAGTATATCAGAAAAAAGAAAAAGAAGGAGGGAAAGGAGCACGGATCACCCGTGCAGCAACGCGAAATAAATTTATTACCCTTCGTATCGGGCATTCCGTTCTGATTTATCTGAAAATAAAACGAGCGGACGATATATGCATATATACCCTCTTTTTTACTTTCTCCTTGCCACGATGATATCTACAACCGCGATTTCGCGACTCGAACAAAGTTTCTTCGAACGATCGATACGTGTGCACGCATTTCCCAAAAGTCGTCATATCTTCGACGCATCCCTTACGGATAATTCCGTGAAAACGATTGATCGAAGTTACGCGTATAATATAAATAATGTTTCGCTATTCGTATTCGTGATTATTCCAACGAATATTTAATTTTAGATTGCGAATAACTCTAGGAGAAGGGATAAAACTTTTTCTTTTCGAATGATTCTCGAATCGAGGGAATTGAAAAGATAAAAAGAAAAAAGGAAGAGCCCCTAAGAATAAATCGATCGATCGTTACGGTCGATTAGCAACGAATAAATATGTGGAAGCGCGCGGATGCACGTTGACGGGGAATCTTTTATCGCGCGAAAGCGCAAAGATCCGAAGGAGCCGGAGTTCTTTCCACCTTCAGCGGGGAGCGAAACGTACGGGCAGCAAGATAGAAAGGGAGGGGAAAAAACTGTTAACGGCCGAGTTATAAATTATTAATGTAGGTATTATCCGAGTAGTACGGTTGGAAAGCTTTTATGGGCAGCGCGCAAGACACGAGCATCCTCTTTGGATAAGGTTTAACTGCTCGGTTGTATAGGGCGGTTCGTACGGCAGAGTACGTTCAGGATTCGACGACGGTAGATTTTTCACGACTCGATTCGTTAAATCGATCGACGTGATCCCGCGGAAATATTTTCCGCCGAAATCTCTCTCCGTTCCCCGAACCTTTAACGGGAAATTGGCGTGAGTAAACGGGGAAAGGAAGAACGAGGTGGAAAGTGGGAGGAGAAGGAAGAAAAAGGAAATTCGATACGATACGAATAGAATCGGAGGTGAGGAACGATCGAATTATCCGATGGCCCCTTGAATATGACACGGGCTGTACACGGTGAACATTGTGCTGGCGGTACGGCACGCCGCGCCTGCCATTAACTCGCTTTTTGCTCGCGGCCGTGCGTGTGTCATTGACGCTGGTTTTATTGGCCGGGCGCACCAACTTCCTTTCGCGTCGCTCGTTTATGGCCGAGTAATTGCACCGCGATTTCGGTGTGTACACCGAAGGAGAGGTCTACTTAAGCGAGGCGGGGGAGGGCGGAAATGTGGAGCATCGATAATAGCCGACGGGACGGGCCATCACCCTCGGTTACCGTAATAACAGAGGAAAAAAGATTAGGTGGCTCGTCCTCGGGCGCAATTGTCGTGCGCAACCGCCTAAAATTCCAAACGCCCCTGGCTCTCCGTTTCCAGCGCGCCGAGGTTAATAAGAAGCCTGCTGCTTCTTGCTCTCCAACGGGTCGAAAAGTGATTTTATTCGTTTTTCGATAATTCGATCGCGAGTGGCGGGAGAGGGGAAAAAGGGCGAGCGTTTCGAAGGAATTCACGCGCATCCGGAATCTCCATGCGAATGGGCGAATTCACGCGCGAGAACAGGCGAGCCCGAGTTTACTTATTTTCGGATCTCCGAGAATGTGACGCACCCTGTTGGTTGGTGTCGTTATTTCGGACGTCGGGGACTCTAGACGAGAAGAACTCTTCCCCGAGAGAAGACCATAACGCATCGACCTCGTTATTCCCTGCTAATGACGTGCCGCGAGCCCTCGATTTATGGTGTTGGGGTTTTAGAGGCCGCGTGAATTTCTCGCCCCGATTCACTCATGCCCGAGACGTACACCCGTAAATCGAGGAAGAGAAAAATCCGTTGCCCCAAATTTTATCCATCCTACACGATTCGAAGGGATTGGCATTTTCTTCTTCTTTTTTTTACTTCAATTTTACTCCAAGTTTATTATATAATCGATCGATCGATAACCTCGTTTTCTTAGTAACAATAAAGGGAATAATGAATATCGATCGACGAATCCAGCGCACGAGTCCTCTTTTCGCATTTCTTTGAAAAGTAAGTTCGCAAGTCGTCGCAAGAGAGATTTTGTGGGAGAAAAGGGACGGTTTGGATTAAAGCTCGCTGCTATCGGCGATGCTCGTTGACGCGCTGTAAACATCTTTCCCTCTTATCTTTTGCGAGAAACTGGAGTTCCGCGCCGCTTTATAAACGGGAGAGGATGAAAGGTGCGGAAGGAAGGTCGATTGGATCTAAGGTTGCGGGAAAAGTGAAAGACACCGTTGGAAGGGATAAAGGAGCGGCCCTCTCTTTGCATCTTCCGCGGCCGAGCAACGATTTTCTCTTCCAACTTTTTTTTAGAAGGGTATTACTTGCACGGAAAAATCGGCCACCGCTTTGAACTTGTCCCTTTTTTCTTTTTCACAGAACATGAAATAAAATACATTCAAGGGGAAAAAGGGAAACGATTAAATTTTAATATCTTTCGTTCGATTTTAATTAAATCCAACTATAATATATATGAGCGAAATAGTTAAATTGCTAGCATATTTGTAGTATTTTTAACTAAACGCAAGTTTCGACGTAAAGAATTCGATGTCTGGTGGAAAAAAGGAATCGAGAGGGGGATAAAAATAAATCGATACACATCGTGGACACATTTTCGACACCACGGTTTTTCTCGGCTGCGATCGAACAGATGGCCAATCAAACGAGCAAGATTCCAAGGTTCGAAAAAGCAAGTGGAATACCGAGAAAGGACTGTCGATGGCCGGTTCTCGTTACCGTCATGTGCGCCCATTATCCCCGATGTCGCGCAAAATGAAGCGATTAGTCGACCACGAGCGATTGCCAGATTCTGGCTCAACTGCTCGACTGGCAAAAAAACTCTCCGCCACGAGGGAGGAGAGGGGAGGTAGCGTGTTCCATGGAAAGCGGAGAAACCTTGGGATCGCGAAGCGAAACGGGAATGCAACGGGGGGGACGTCTACGATCAATTCCACGGAAAGACGGTCATTGATCGATTCCTAGACTTTCAGACGGACCAGCAAACAACACTCGTATCTATCCTCCTTTCTTGCCTCCTTCTCCTCTTCATACGAGATACATACGATGCGCTCAACGAGAGAAGCTGTACCAATCGCTCGATATTTCCAAGATATTTCCCTCCCTTTTTTTCCCCATCCTTTTCTTTCTCATTCCACTCCCTCCCTCGACAAATTCGGCCGAAATCTAAGAAGACGGCCACCGCGCATACCTAAGCGATCTCGTAGAAATTCTCTCTCGAGGAGAAAAACGTCCCTTCCGATCCGGTTGGAATGTTTTAGTTTAGGGGGAGGGGGAAAGCGGCAAGGAAAAAAGGTTCGGTAAGTCTCACCCACGCCGCCTCGTTACATTCCAGCTCGCATCCGCGATCGCTCGCGCCAATCTCTCGATGGAATTAACATTCCGCCGCCGCAGAGAGGGACGATCCCTGTACCCCGGCCTCCCCCCACTCCCTATTTAACGTGACACGATACTAATATGTCCTCGGGCCGCGACGTCGGCCGGTGTCTTTGAAGGCTTTCGCGTAATAAATTAATCTATTAGCGCCGCGCCCGTCCAACGCCGCATTCGCCGTGCACGGGGATAAAAGAGGTAAGGAGGGAAGGGTCGATAAGGGAGGAGGGGGAGGCCGAGGCGAGGATCGCTGTAATCTCCAATTAGGCCCAAATTGATTAGCCCGGATTACCACCGTCCTGCTCGCTTTCGACCCAAACGCTCGTCGGTGATGGCTCATCCTCCCCTCATCCGCGTACTTTTCTTTTCTTTTACTACCGAAATTATTCATGCCCCATCGAAACTCGTATAAATATCGAGTAGGACGAAAAAATTAATTGTCAACAATGTTGGTTAAACGTCGAATTTATTTTGATAGTTTACTCTGATATTCGAAGCAAAAGAAAAGAAAAAGAAGAAGAAGAAAAAATGAACGAGTCGAGATAAATTTATATCGACGATCGTTCGCAATAAACTATCGCCTATACGCTACTGACTGATCGCTCATTTGCGAAGAGAAAAAAAAAAGAAGAAGGATTTATCTAGAAGCGAGCAATAATCGAGCGTTCGAGTAATATCGACAAACGCGTGGAACGGGACATACTTCAAAAGCGACAGCTTACAACGATCGACCATTAAACGAGGATCAACCGCTCCGTGACAAGCCGCGACTCGATAAACAATAAAGTGGAAAAGGTGGTGGGCGTGTATTTTATATGGGCCCGTAATAAAATAGACGGGAGTGAGAAAGGCGTATTGCCGTGATCTCGACGACTCTCGACTCGATTCGATGTTTCTGGATCGGGCGTTGTTTCGTTGGATGAAAATCGCGAGGCACAAACCGACCGATCGCCGTCGGGCGTAAATTCGTTGTTATCGCCGTTATTACATCGCCGAGACAAAATGGGTTAATTAGTTATGGCCGAGCGAGTCTCGTCCACCACGAAGCGTGCCCCTTCGCTCTCCACTCTAAGCCCGGGATCCGACGCTGGTACTACACCCGCCCACGCGTCGAGAAAAATCATTCCGAGTGATGGATCGCGCCGATACTCGAAATCTAGGCTCGCGGAATTCAGCAACGGGATATCGAAGTTCGATACGGCTCGACCTAAAAGATTTATCGAGTTTACGGGGAATTAATCGTCCCACGCGGTTTCGATTCGTTTCTTAAAGTCGCGGATATTTCGTATTCTTTCCATAACCGGGAAGATTCGCAATTTCATAACGCGTATACGAGGAGGAATGTTGAAAAGTTTTACACCAACGATTTCGATCGCTTCCAAGAATGATTTCTCTTTTTTCTTTGATCGACTTTTTACGAGGTGGCAAAAAATAAGTATTTCCGTCCAATTTCCATTCCTCGTTCCGTGTAAGATAGATACTCGGGAGCGAAAAGACGGTAGGAGGAAGGCAGGGAGAAGATTAATACCAACAACTTCCTGTTTGTATCTCTCGAATCACGGCTAATTATCGCCGTGGTCGGCGAAAATTCAGCCGCAACCTTTCGCTCATCGTTTTGCGATCCTAGAGCGGTTTTCTCCAGATCTCCGCCGATTCTGGCTCGTGACTTGGTCCTCGTTCCAATCTTAATTGCCCGAATTAGTCAGAAGCTTGACTAATGGCGCGGTTTATATTCATCGAGGGTAGAGAGAGGGTGGTGGGCAAGAAGAGAGCGAGAAAGGGGGTGGGGAGGCGGGTGGATACAAGCAATTTGTCGTGGACAGAGGCGAAGCTTCTCGGAAACTGGTTGGAACACATCGGAAGATCCGCAAGATCTCGGCGATGATTCACGTTGAATTAGTGGGTACACACCCACTGTACGCCTCGTAATTCTAACGTTAATTGTTCGAGATCGCGATGGCCGAGGAAATCTCGAGAGCGAAATTAGAAATAGGTCGATTCCAAACTACTTCTGCTCATATTTTCGAGCAAGTTGATCTCTCCCTTCATCTTGAGTAAATCATTCCATTCTAATATCCTATCTCTATCGTCGAGCTTATCATCACCCCCTCCCTCTCAAATTAACAATACTTTCGTACACTATCGTGCATAAATCTCTTAGCCTCTTCAAAGAGGCTCGACCAATCATTCGCGCCTTCTCCAGCGAATAGAAAAAATATCAACCGTGTTTAAGAGCAATCGAGTTAAATTCCGTGGAGAAAAGAAATCATGGAGTTTCCGGAAAGAGGCGCGGCGGGCAAGAATAAGGCGAAGAGAAGAATAAGGAGAGAGGCCCCCGGTATTCGAGGGGGCTGGCCGGTCAGGTGAGCCGAGGCGCCCGGAGCGCCGCTGATCACTTTGACCCACGACCCCATCAATCATCGCCAAATCATACACCACTTATCTCGACGCGGCGCGGCACGAAAGCGGTGCACGTTCTCCACGTAATGCACGTAACAGCGCGTGCACACGCTCCCCTCTCTCTCTCTCTCTCTCTCCCTCTGGTTCGCGCGCCACCCTGCATCAGCAGCGTTTTCCTCTTACGCCCACTCCAACCCTCCCCTTATTATCCCCTCCTCGCCCTCCATTTCGACACGCCGTTGATCACGCGTGCTCGTTATCGGATTACGAGCAAAGCCTCGTGACCGTGGCGCATCGTTCGAGATCGATGTTTGGGAATATCGGTCGATAATTGAAATTGTCGATCGTACTTTACGCCAACGATATTGATAGCTTCCAGCGTGGATCCGTTTTTTCTTTCTCAGACGTGGTTTACGAGCAGGTCGAGTCGACGAGCGAGGTGAAAAGAGTGACGAAACGCAAGGGAAAAAAGAGAAGGGGATTTTTCTTCAATTTCGATTCTTATTTCGCCCCTTTTCAGAAGCGAGTACAAGTTTTTCTTAGATTCTTTTAATCGGAGATGAGCGAGGAATATGTTATTACGTTGATGAAATCTACTCTTCCCGGTATATACACATGTGCACCTATCTCATCGTATAATTTTTCTTTCTTTCTAATCGTTCCAGGTATAACCTGGGTACAATGTCGTAAGAGACTCGGGAGATTTTCTGTAATTATACGTTCCCGATGATAGAAGAAGTATTCACACGTGGTTGGGAAATCTTTTTAAATGCAGGCGTCGCCGAATCGAAAGTAACGTTCGAAATCAAGGCTCCGGGAGTAAAAATCAACAAATAAATCGTTCGTAAACGAGGCGCGTGCATCTGAAATTATACACGCCTCTCGCCTTTTAATGCCCGTTTTTGCGGCGCCTACCGATAACGACATCGAGTTAATAAGAGAAAATATGAAATTGGCACTGTTCCCAGTCTCTCCACACGCGTTTACGCAACCTAAATCTACGTTACGATAAAAATCTTTTAACGCGCATAAATCTTCCTATGCGATTTCTGCTCTTTACGTCCTCCGTGCGTGCATCATAGATCGAAAATCACTCGCCGACACCGTCCGTCCGATCGCATCTAATCGAAAGGACGGTTGGTCGAAACGACCGACCGGTCCGCAAAAATGCATTTGGAATCGAGGCTGATCAGAGATCGGAGGGAGAAGGAGACTTGGCCGAATACCCGGCCCGCTGCCATCTCTCGCGAGCACTCCACTCCCTGAACTTGTTCATCAGATTCAAAGCGAGGCGTGCTCTCGATGGCTGTCACTGTTCCTTTCTGAGGGGCCTGAGAAAAATCGTGGCGTGTATCGATTCGGCGGGTCGAGACGCATCTATGCGTCCATCACCGACGGACACTTAACATCGTTTCCTTTCTTCCTTCTCTCTTCCTTTTTTTTTTTCTTATTCGCTTTAAAATACATTTCTCCGATCGGTGCGTTGATTTACATGCGAATACCGGGCGTTAACAGACGCTTCTTCGGTTACCAACTACCATCTCTCTCTTCCTTTCTACCGTATTCTTTCTATCGGACCTGTCACAGCAACCTCTCCTTCGACCATCTTTCGCTAGACCATTAACCTTCGTCTACTCGAAAGGGTCTGGCTTCTTCCTCCTCCTCGCCTCGCTCTTTTTCCCCTTTTCCTCCCTTTTCCAGTCCCCGTAATCGCGGACGTTGATGAACAAACCGAGTTAATCGAGCCACCATTACTCGACGGACGAGATTCGAAATTAGACGCGCGCCCGTGGACAAAAGAGAAAGACCTCCCCTCTCCCCTCCTCCTCTCTCCACGGGAAGGAATTTCTAATACCGATAAAAGGAGCAGTTCCTTTATGCAAATACACCTTAATACGAGGCTGAGTGATCGAGCACCCTAGTTAGCTTCGATTTCTGCTCAACAGCTTGACAGCACTAATGAGTCGTCGAGATCGTGGGTCCCGGTAACAGTCGAGTTTGAAGGGGGCCGAGATAAAGAAGAAAAGGGGGAAGGAAGGAAGAAAGGAAGGAAGGAAGGAGCACACGATCCTCTCTTCCTAGTATTTTTTCTTCGACTATTTACCCCAACGAAGGACAAGAAAATAATAACACGAATACTTGTTGAAAGAGATAAGATAGAATTTCGTAATCGCGTACAACTGCGAAGAGCAGGGAGGATTCACAGATCCACAGAAGGGGCGGTGGACGATAATAAATATCTTTATGCAAACCTGGCTAATAAACATTGTCTCCTCATGATCGAGGATCTTGGAGGAAGAGTGGTGCAGGCTGGCAGCACTAATGAGTTCCCGTGGAAGCGAAGAGATCGACTTTGGGATCCCGGGAATGGAAGGGAGGGAAGGAAGGGGGAAAAAGAGTGGAATCGAGGGGGGAGGGGGACTCGGACCGATTTGTTAAGATATCCGAGGCCGGCTCGCGGCCGTTCCGTGAGGAATGCTGAAAGTACGCGGCCACGGCAAGGAGACGTATTACGTACACCGGCTCGGTCCCAATTAAAAGTTTATCGGGGGCCGGGGACCCCGCCTACCGAGATCTACGGTTTCTAATTATCGGGTAAAACATTATTCCCCCTCCCGCCGCCGATAAAAGCAGCCAGCGATCCGTTGGGCCCGCGCCAAAAACGTATATTTAGGCGCGGGACACCTAACGCTCGATATTAATAACTCGATATCGCTTAAAATATCGCGCAACAAGACTCCGTCTGTCGTCTCCCTATTATTTTTCCTCCGCCCGCCGATCTCTTCCTTTTTTTTTTTTTTTAATAATATATTCTTTGTATCATATCATCAATAGACGGAGGTTCCTCGTTTTTCGACCTCGGAAGGAAGAAACGTCGCGAGAAACCTAGTCGTCGATTATCTTCCTTCTTATCGTTCTCGTAAACTTTCTTCGCGAAGAAGAACACGTTCGAAGAACGGGGAGAGGAAGAGTGAAGAAAAATCGTCGAGTCGATGATCGTGCGTAATATTTGTAATAGCAATTTGGACGCTGCGGCTAAGCGAGAGCCGCGGGTACGAGATGGGGGCAGAGAGGTAGGAAAGGAAGAGGCGGAGGAAGGAAGGGGAGGAGGACGAGGTCCAGGCTGAAATTTCCGCATTGCATTCCCATGAGATTCGCCCTCCTCGCCGCCCATCCTCCACCTTCATCGTCCTCTTCTCCCTGTCGGCCCCCTCGCTCGATCCGCGTCAGGGTGGAGCGAGCAATGATTCGTAAAGTGGCACGCCGTGTAACCAGACGCGCTCGCCACTTCGTATCTTTCGATTGCTCTCTTCTTTCTTCTTTACTCTCCTTTCTTCGTTGGCAACACCGGCCAAAACTAACCGGGTAACGAGGTAACGAGGTTGCTATTTCTTTCCTCGCCCATTTTCCCCCCCAGTTTAAGATTTTTAGAGATCCGTCATTCTCCGCGGAATGGAGAAAGTGTTTCGCGTGACGAATCTCTCTCTCTCTTCCTCTCTCTTTCCATTTCTGATTCCGACAGCCACTTCAGGGTGTCAGGAATGCTCGACTCGGGGCATGGCATCCCGCGGAGTTGGCAGGCTCCCCCGTGTAAAGGTGTATTCATAACGCTCGCTATTTTCTAATGCATATAGGTATATCTCGTTTCCATCGAGGTAAATGGGAGGATTCTCGTTTGGATTCAGCTTCTGTTCCAATTCGAACGCAACTCGGGTCGATCCATGATCTACGTTCATATATTTTGTCAACGCATTCAGGTAATTAGGAATCTTTATATTTTTGGATACGAAGAATCTTTACTTTGGATTCTCATAAATCTTACGCAGGAGTCGACGCTTTTCTGCTGGAAAGCAAGCAAAGATCTACCATCATCTGTCGTGTCGAGTCGACAGGGGGCCATTTGAAAATGGAGAAGTCGATATATATATATACAGGGGCCGCGATTTAAGAGTTTTGAATGCGACTTAAGTAGCGAAGGCGGCAGGCGGGGGGTCGAACGAGGTGGCACTCGTGTGCGGCGGAGAACAAATTGGAGCACTCGAAGACAGCCGGGTGCCATTCAGATAGACATCGACACGAATCCGCGCTTCCAGCAGCGAGGATGACGGCGGAAACCGTGCGCGTAGCCAAACGGCATCGCGCTAAACGCCCTCGTTATCTCGCCCCGATAAACGATCGATACGCGGGATCAAGATCGATACCGATGTATCATATACAAACAGCCCCGGGGCCAATATGCTCGATAACATCGCTACAACCATTTCTTTTCCTTTCGTTCATTCTTTCTTTCTTTCTTTCTTTAAAGCGTACTCGATCCAGAAGTCATAAGATTTTGATTTTTTTCGAATAACGAAAACGATCGACGCGTACGATAGCACGAATGATCGATCGCTCGCATCCTGGACAACAACACGCGATGGTGAACGCAAGTGGCGAATATCTGATTTATATTCCATCTCAAATAAATCCGAGGAAATCGAGAAGGTACAGTTTCTTTTCGATTAAATAAAAGCGACCAGCCTTCCAAAGTACTCGAAATACTTTGTACGAAAGTTCACACGTGCAAATCATTCCCTTGCGTAACAGGTATTCCATATTACCAATTATCACCCGGTATATATATATATATATATAAATCGAGTGACGAAAGAAGAAAGCACATTACGCATGATTGATTTAGCACTGGATCGAATAAACGTCGAGCCCGTCGATATATCACAACGGTGCAATAAATAATAATAGCCGTACCGTGACGCGGGCTCGGCGAAGGCGTCCAAGCACGATCATCGAGTGCTTTTCACCAGGCCGATAAAAAATAAACGGCTGGCAGCGTATTATATCCACGATGGAGCGGAGTGTAAGGTGGTCGATGTGCGCGCGCAGAGAGAGAGAGAGAGAAAGAGAGAAAAGAAGTCTCGGAAACGCGCGAAACGATACGTCGTCGTCGAAGCGACGCCCGATTGTATGCAAATCGTGGATGTTTACGGAAAATCGAGCGGATTCCTTCGTTGGCCGCGAATTAAGAAACGTTAAGAAGGTTCGTTGGAATTAATTACGAATATCTTGCTAGATCGGGCGGAGAGGAAAAACGTGTATCGCGGCGTTCCTCTTCCTCCTGATCGCGGGAAAAAATCGTCACCTGGTTTCTCGCGTGCGTGGAATGCCGGAAAAGGGATCCATGGATCATTGTTTTTGCGGCGGGACGGATGGACGGGAGAGGGCATAAATCCCTCGAGAGAGATTTCATTGAACGTAATTGGATCGCGGCCAATCGGCGTGGTCGCTCGCAAACTTTCCCCCCCTCGTCAAAAATTGAATGGCGGCCAGAAATCTCGGCTATCCTCCGTACACCCTCTCGTGATATTTTCATCTATACATAGAGCCGGCCGGATATTTAACCGATCCAGAATTTTTCCTTTTCTCACCTTTTCTCTCCCACTATCGATTATCGATAGCGAAGGAGAAAGGCGATTTCCGGGGGACCAAGCGTCGTGGACGGAGAAAGAAAGAGGCGAATTCTGTCTTCTCGGCGGCGATTCGATCTCGGTTCGGTAACGAGCTTCCGGCCGATTCTCGGCAGGTTCCTTGTAATTACAAACTGGTACCGTTTTCCCGTGGAACGGGCACGGTAAGCATCGGGAGCCGGTTATCACGGAGCTGTCTTGTTAGAACCGTATACATTTCCGATGATAACGATTCCGATTAAACCGGTGGAATTAATGGGCAACGGGCTGCCGGCCAGAGATAATCGCGCCGGAAAAACGCGTCGTCCCTTCCTCTTTCTCGCGCCGCGTCAACGTTCCTTCCGTTTCCGCCGCCGATTCGCGCCTTAATTCGGATAATTCGACGACGATTCCGTCTTCATCTTACGACTAGCTCGGGAAATAAATTTTGGGACAAGAAGGGAGGGTGGGGGGAGCGAAAGAAGCGGGAGAATTTCGGAAGATGGGAAACGTGGTGTGGGCGCGAGGTAAGCGGCGCCTAATGCGGACGGGGAAAAATTTATTCGTCGGGAGCGGCGAAGAATTATGGCTCGGGGAAGAAGATAAATTCATCGGTGCACGAAACGGCTCATGGCGCGGCCGATTGTCCATGCCAATTAGGTTAGGATCCGAATAGCGTAACGGAGCTGGCGCCGCGCCTAATAATCGCGTTATTAATGAGCGCTACGTGCGCTTGCCGTACACTGGCGCGCTCCAACGTCCTCTCTCCTCGCCACCACTCGCCCGCCCCTTTCAATTTTCGAACGCGTTCGAAAAAATGCGCGATTGAAAGTGTGTAGAGAGAGAGACGGTAAATATTCAAACAGTTCGAATCGCGTAATTACGCGTCGTTTCGCGAATACGACAATTTTTTCGATGAGATCGATGGAAAAATTCGATCGGTACTCGAGTAAATCGCCCGCTTATCTTCAAAATCGCTTTCCAATTCAAGGCTTATCCCCCTTACATCATATCCGTTAACATACACTATCCATCCAACAAAGTTATCTCTACGACTCTCTACGCAATCGTGAACAAAGCGTTATGGTCGACAGTCGGAGATTTCGAGTGAAAATCCTTCCATTCTCTTGAGCACGCGCAACGATTGGAATCCTGTTAGAATCTTTCGAATTGAACGATAAGCGGGATCCTCCTCCTCCACCGATCGATCACTTTCACGATTTGTTTCTAGCTACACGAGCGGTGGAGCGAAACGAGGGACGGATCGGAGGTGAGGATCGGTTCGCAAACACTTGTTCGGGCCGCGCGCAACTGCGGGGAGTTAAGTGGAAATTAAATTCTCCGGTTGCATCGATACCGGAATTATGAAACGATCGTATAAATTGGATATTCTTATCGTGGTCGCGTTTCCGAGATAGCCGCGCCGCGTGTAATGAACGCGGCGCAGGTGCACCGCCGCGAGTGCACATAGTCGGCGGGGAAGACGGAATGATAATTTTCCTCGTAACTCCGCAGTCATCGGCCGCGCCAATCGCTCACCGGAATTGCTCCCACTGTCAGAATTATGTCCCGGGGCCGGCGTAATTGACCAGCTGCTTTGACTACTGAATTTTATTAACGTGGCGTAGCGGGGGGAAGGTGAGGCTCGAAGAATTCCCTCAATGGATTGGGCATCGACCCTCGATAAGTCAATTCGGAACGCGGGTTTCAGACGCCACATTCGCGGCATGTAACATGATAATCCCGCTCCGCTTTCTTCTCTATCCGCTCGACGTTAGAAGGTCCGGATCATCGTTATTATATATGGTAATTTATCGCTTCCTCGATAAACGAAAGGAGCGTGTATACTTTGATAGTTGAAGATGATCGGGTACGATGCATTTCTTTCCTTTTTCCTTTTTCCCGCCCGTATATATCGCGTATATCGTGTCGATTATACGGCGATGTCGCGTGTCGTGCGCAAGCTACTTCGACTCGCCACGATGCAACGACGTCTCTATCGATCGCGTAGATAATTAAAAATTCGCTCGATCGTTTGGGGAGGTCGGAAGAAATATAGTGGAATGCGAAAGAAGATACACGCGCTCGTGACCTCTCGCCACGGTTAATCCACAGCTCGAGGCGCGAGCACGCGGCATTAAGGTTAAACGACGCGTGATTACAGGTGTATGTACGATGTCCATTCCTTCTCGCCTCTGCTCGCGGCCAATTTTATATATATATATATATATAATAAAAACGATCGTCCTGCGCTCTAGGATCTTTCCCCTCCAAGCGCCCTCTGTCTCTCTAGGGCGGCAATTTTTTAATTGGGCGAAATTACAAGGCGCGGAGGGCGTGTTTTCGAAGCGAACGCGCACGGTACCCTTCCAGACATTTACGTATTTACCGTTAACCGGGCCGAGGAGACGGTTAATTATCCCGTTCAAGGCGGAGGTGAAAAGTTTTAGTCGGCTTTCTCTCGCGCGTGTATACGATACAGGAGGGAAAGAATATATAACGGAAGCGGCGAGGCGTTACCTCGGGTTAGTACTTGGCGGGGCTGCAATTCCCCTCTCGCGAAATTGCGCTCGTAAAAGCGCATATTTTTTCGAAAAACGGGGCGGCGGCGATCCTGGAGGCGATCGCGTGATCGACACCCCGCGTTTCCCCTTCTTCTCTGGCCGCCGTGCAGCCGTGGCACGACTGTGTCGCCGCACGGCGCAACGCGACGCGACGTTTCGTTTCGTTTCGTTTCGTTTCGTTTCGTTTCGTTTCATTTCGTTTCGTTTCGTTTCGTTCCGTTTCGTTCGACCGAAGCGGTGCTGCTTCGACGAGGGGCCGCGGGGGGAAGCAGCGTTTTCTACCGCGTCTACGTGTTTTCGGTGTAATAAATAAGATTGTTACAAGAAGACAGGAAACTAATTTCACGGATAGAGACGGCGAGAGTTGGCGAAGGGTCGTCCAGTTGGCCACTTTTACTCCGTCTTTCCTATTGGTAAATATAATTGTACGAGTTAGTTGATTTGTTGCCGATTGTTAAAGAATTTAACGACGGAAACGTTGTTTTTCAACGCGTTTTCAATTTTCACCGCGTTTGACCGCGTCCCTTGGTCGAAGGTTCTCTCTCGCGAAATTCATGGCAAATAATACTATTATAAGCTTCATTACGCGTGCATTTCTTCCTTTTCTCTCTCTCTCTCTCTTCCTTTTTTTCAATTTCAATTTTCAATTTATGTATACACGCGGATCGTACACCGATCGAAACGCGGGGAATCGAGAGGCTTCCTTTTCGAAAGGAGAAATTTTATAACCTCGATCGAAGAAAAATCGTTATCACATTTTCCGATTCCCATTTAACTTTTCCATCGCGGGGTCATCGTGATACGCTCGCGGCCGAACGAGAGAGACTATCCCGTAACGCAACGTGACTGACGTTTCTCTCGATTTGGAAATTTCTCGCTTTCCTCCCGATTCCTTAAACGGTCGTCGTATCCATTATCCTCCATCCCGTTATCACGCATCGCGGTCTCGTGCTCGATGGACACGCTAATCGCAATCGTGGAATCCTTCGGAGGATGGATCCTCCGTCCATCAATTTACGCGAAAATGTTGGCAGAGCTGCGTTACTTTACCTATCTCGCTTTTCGAACGATACACCTGCGCGCCCGATCTCTGCACCGGAATTTTTGAAAAAGAAAAGAAGAAGGAGAAGCGAAAACCTCGATATTCGAGAAAGAATATATTCCCAGGGATTTTTAACCAGAGCAGAATTTATCGTATTTATCGGGATTGCTGTGCAAACACAGATACAATATCCGGAACACAACAATATCGTTCTGATATATCGAGCGGGCACAGTGTCGGCAGTGTTGGTGGGGGGGGAGGGGAGGCGAGCGAACGAGCGAAACGAGGAGGAATCGTGGCGACTCGGTGCCGCCGGAAAAAAATCCCCCTTATTTGCACCTTTCTGCTTGCACGTGGATTAACCCGTCTATCGGCTCTTTCATTCACCCGTCGATTATCGAAGCGGGCACAATAGCCCCTGTATACCATCACCTACTGGGGCTCGATTCAATCCCGCAAAGTCCAGGCTTATCTTCAACCTTTACCTTCCCACGCGTATCAATCCGCGATACCGTTTCGAGCGCGAGACGTGGAAAATCCGCTCGCGTATCGCGCGGATCCATTATTAGCGGTTCCCTAGCTCCCTCGAGAAGTATCTTTTCTCCCGTTCGATAAAAAGTTTGCCACTTCTCTTCCAAAATACTCTTCGTCCGATAATAGATCAGATTCATGATTGTTTCTTAATTGCAATCCCCGGAGTTTTCTGTACAAAAAGAAATAATAATAAGAATAATTTACAAGAAAATATCGAATTTAATTTATCGAAAAGTTGTTGTAGTAATATAAATCTTAATACTTAGCTTGACCGAATGTGAGCAAAAATTCAGGGGGGAGAAGAAGAGAAACGTTATCGGTTGTATAAATTCGAAGCGACGAGTGCACACGAAAAATGCCAAAAAGTTGTCGCCCCGAGCACGTATCATCTTTCCGGATCGGGAACCGAATCTAAGCCGGGGATCGTTTTCGACTCGGTCCACGTTTAACGAATGGAACGAGGAGAGGGTGGCGAACGTAAAGGGTGGTCCGATTCGCGGGATCGGGGATTTGCGGAGACGTGAAATACGTGAGCGGGGCCAAAAAAGTGAAACCACCACTGGCGTTCATTCGTACGTCGGATTAAGACGTTTCGATTTCGCGGGAGGGAAACGTCTATGGCGTAGAAAGAAGTGGCATAAAGTGTAAAAGGAGGTATAAAGTATATATAAAGATCCAGGGGACGGGAAGAGGAAAAAGAGTATAGAGAGAGAGAGAGAGAGAGGAGGAAGAGGAGTGATCGTGATCGTATGGCAATCGACCGAGTGCCAGATTAGTATCAGAACCGAAAAGCTTGATGGGAATTAAGACGACGGCGGCCGTGGCAAGGCGGTAATGCATCGAACCGATTCCGTCTCTTGCATCCGTGCGAGAGGGAAGGGAGAAAAGAAAGAAAAGAAGCGTCTCCTTTTATCCTTGTAGATACGCGTATTGGCTCGCCTCGAAAGATTCTCGATTTTTATATTCATTCGCCTTTTTCCCTCGAGTATGACGCTACTTTTTAAAAAATTTGTCGAAAAACGCGTTAGAGCAGTTGCAGGGAATTCGATCGAGGAAAGCCGATTTTTCCCATCCGAAACCGTGCTCGCGTTATCCGGGATCGCGAGGGAAGAAGAACTTGCGTACTTTATGCTCCGTAATTATTATCATCACGCGCCATCTAATAACACGATGCTCTCGGTGTGTGTACTTTAACAACACATCGTTCCCCGAACGCCAGAAATTGGCCCGGTCTCCCCTCCCCGCGGCCGACGAGTTATCGTGGCCCGAATCTGGGCGAAAGAAGGCGCGCATCTTTGGCCACGCGTGCCGGCGCACGGATTCAGAGCGAAATTCGACGCGTTCGTCGATCGAGCCGCGTAGGAGTCTCTCGGTTCCGAGATCTCGAGGACCGGTTTCGAAGCGTCGTCGCAACGTTACGCGTGCCACCGCGGAATCTCGTGTCGCCAACAATACGCGGAAATTATGCGCGCGGCGGGACAGTTTGCGAAGGAGTTTATGACGAAACGAGTCGCGCCGCGCCTTCCACCCGATTCGATAAGTGGCGGCTACCGCCATTTTATCCCGGATCGTTGCCAGGAAAAACGCGCCCAGTGACCGTCGTCCACATCCCTCGACGCGTCGAGGGCGTCGCCTCGAGAGTGCGTAAATCAAGCGAGCGTAAATCGGCGTCGCGCGCTACCTACCCTTTCGTGTAGGAGAAACAGCAGCGCCGTGCCTATATTCTCCGCGTTTTTTGCCGCGAGCTATCTAGGCGCAAAAAAGGGACGCAGGCCAGACAATCGCCTTGCTCGCCCACGCGAGGCCAACACCTACAAGCGCGCAGGATCGCTTCGTGTCACCGGCGCATTTATCCACTCCCCGCCGGCTACGATTTTGATAATTGGACGTTTATCCGGGATCACGTCGCTCCGCGCAACTTACGAGGGTGTAATATTGATTTAGCGCACGGTTTCCAGGAAGCAGGTTCGAGTATCGTGACCGGGCTACCGGGATATGCCTTGGACAGTCCCCTCCAGCAGCTGGATTTGCACGCGCGAGCTTCCAATTTTCCATTTCCATCGATTCCGCCGGGTTTGCGTTTCAATAATTGGAAAATTTGAAAGAATCCGTTCACGCGGAATTCTTTTAAATCTCGAGTCGCGTTAGACGATTTCATTATATATGGTTCGGTCGTCCAATTCAAAAAAAAGGCAACAAACAGTACGAATAATAATTTGCATTAGTTCTGTAACCTCTCGATCTGTGCTCGTTTCCAAAATTAAATTTGGTAGAGACTGTTTGAACGGAGGGAAATGATCGTGCGGAATTTTGACGATCCTTTTCTGTGCGAGGATATGGAAGAAGGGAAGAGGAGAATTGTAGACGCGTGTAGATAATTTGCGATCACGATCGCGGTGGCGTGTTGGAGAAGGAAGGCCTCGACTGTCGAAAGTCGTAATGTACCGCGAAACACGTGTTTACCGGCATTTTATTGTTGTAACGCGGCGAGCGCTGAATATGCAAATGAAGAGGCACGAAGAGGCGACGACGATCCTCTTCGTTCACCCGTCGAGCAACCGCGATCTTTGATTTTATTTTCGCCGCCTTCTTTCTTCGATCCCTTCGCGATCGGTTATACCCGAGTCGTTCTTATCTTCTCTCGCCATTTTCTCTCGTCGCTCGCATCGCCGTTTTTCCATTTTATCGTTCGCACGTACGCACACGCGCGCGCTTAACGGTCCGCTTAGCGGCGACCTTAATGAACCGACCCCGTTAAACGTGTTTTTTCTCCACGCGCCAACCATCGTTCCTTTTCTTTTCTCCTTTTTCCCTTCCTTTTTTCCCCTCCCCGCCCATGTTTTTTCGCGCGTTAACGGCCCTCGTTTGCGGCGATAATTCATTCACGAAACGATCGAGACCGGGTTGCTCAACGAGATCGAGACAACGCGGTCGAACAACCGCGTTCGATCCGGCTGTTATTAAGCGGTTTCTCTCGCCAAATCGATCCAACAGGGATATTATATTTCACGTATAGTTGGTTTATGTCGGATAATTGCTTATGATTGTGAAAATTGTTCACGGAGTTGTTTATGCCACACTTTCTTCCAATTTACGTCGCGCTTGTCCATCCGTTGCAAAAATCCTCGGCAAATTGCCGCCAATGACCGCCAATCATCGCTACTTGTTTATCGCGCGCGACACGACTAACTGGGGCAGGATTATAAATCCCGCATGGAGGTTTTAAAAATCGTCATTTCTCCTCTTTCCAATCTATCCAACAAAAGACGAAAGAAAGGGAAAAAATCGAAAGAGGAGAGTTTCGACAACCGTAGCGTATCATCAAGGGAGACGAAAGTGCAGGCGATGCCTGGAACGATGCAACCCCGATGCGCGGATCGAAATTTCAGGTTTCTCGGATAATTTTCGTCCTTCGCATTAAAAAGTACACGTTGAGGGTACCGCCACCGTGCAATCTTCGCGTTGAAATTAGGTAAGCAGATTATAAACAATTAGCTCGATTTCTACGTGCCGTTCGATCCGCGCACGAACGAGGATAAAAGCACCGGTAAAATTCGGCTACCGGTCGTCGTTGCTTGATTTTTAGCAGAGCCGGTGGTCGTCGGGGCTCCACCAATGATAGATGCGCATCGTTTTACGCGACGTATCATTACCAACCCTGCACGCGTGTACTTACGACCCCATCCCCCCGTACGCGCCTCGCCTTTATTTGAATAAAATTATTTCGAGGATCGAACGTATAACGAATTACATTGCTTAATCACAGTGATTCCCCCGTGTAATTTCACGTTGGTTCGAGTCGGGTAGCCCGCTTTGTCGGTTAATTCCCCAGTTTTTCAGTTTCGCTCCTCGATCTGTCTAACCACGCGTTTATTAAACGCCTCTTCTATCGTTCGATCCAAAAAGTTCAACGGATTGGAAAGGAATTTAACATCTTTGCTCCACCACCAGCCTTTTTTCTCCATCTCGTGCAAAACAACAACGAGGTAATACGAGTACAACTGGCGAAAAATCGAGGGAAAGGACGACGAGTTGCTTCGACGTTTTAAGGGAGGGAAAGAAAGAATCACCGAGCCTCTGTTCCATTCGAATCGAAGAAACTTGGCGCATGGAAAATTCCATCCAAGTAAGCATCATACCCTCGAGAGATAGAACGGCGGGAGAAAACTTTACGACCGGTTCGAAGGATATTGGAACGCGTACGAAAGCGCTCGCGTATCTTTCGCTTATTATTATTTTCGTAGCGAAGGTTGAAAGTATCGAGGGAGTCGACGTGTAAACCGTCGTCGCGTACGGGTGCAAATTCGATGTCGCGGGTTCAAGGGACAATTTTCGAGAGATGAAGATTCGATAAAGGAAAGGAGGAGGAGGAGGAGGAGGACGTTAGCCGAAAAACAGGCGGCTGGACCGAGGCGGTTGGCGGAGCGAATTGGTAGGGAGACGCAGAGAGAGAAGCGGGCGAAAGAGGACGGGAAGAGGGGACTTACGCTGATAAACACGTGTAGCTTTTAGCGAGGCATCCCGAAGATCGTATCTCCGGTAAAATATGCCCTCCGAGGACAATATTAACTGCTTGCTGCTTCTGCGCCCTATCCTTGGCCCCGTGCGACATCGACAACCGCGCCCCATTCGCGTTGCACGCGTCAACCCTCCCGGATTCTTCGGACGGAAGTGAATTATCGCCCCCCTCCACATCCTTCCAACGTGCCGGTAATTAAGCGGCTTTAATTATTATTATGCGCCGCACGCGGGTGGCGGCGCCGCGCGCGCTTTACGACCCTCGCGCGCCGCGTGCTTTCCACCTTCCTGCCGCGGCCGCGCTATTATTTTTAACACGGGTGAAAAACTACCGGGGGGAATGCGCGGCCGAGTGGACAGGGGAGGGAGAGGAATTTCCACTTCTTCTAGGCGGACACTTTTTACGCGAGTCGAGGGGGATCGGAATTTTCGGGAGGGTGAACGTCCTCCTGCGCCTCCCCCACTCCGTGTCGCGGCAATCGGGCGGGCTCGGCGAATGATCGTTTCCGAGAAAGCGGGCTACGCTTCTGCCGAACGTGACGAGATGGGAGATAGGGGAGCCGGGAGCCGGAAGGGAATAAAAAGCGCAAAGAGGGCAACGAGAGGCAGCAGGTTGAGGCGACAAGGGGGAAGGGTGTCGTTCGCCGAGATAAGCTCGCCCCCGCGCCCCAAAGTAAGAAGTAACAGCGACAACCGGCCTGATCCTGCCCACCGATTGCACCGCGAGGTGAAACTTTATCGACGCCTCACCACCTCGACGAGAGAAGAGAAGAAGTCATCCAACCCGACCCGCTCCTCCATCTCTCTCTCTCTCTACCTCCCCGTTTCGACGTTTCTTTTTTCTCTCTCTCTCTCCGCCTCTCTTTCTCTCTCGCCATCTCGGATCCGCGGCGTTGCATTAATAAGCGCGTATCGAGCGTTCATCTATGGAATTTCGCGTACGCGACGATGACGTACGGACCCGTTCCAGCTTACTGATGTCATTGCACGGCGCCGCCATAAGTTGCGGGCCGTACGCTCGTTTCTTTGGCCGGTGTACGCCGGGAATGCCAGCCGATTATGCCCGCTGATATCGAGCCGGTAGCGCGGGGCCGAAAAGGGAGACCCTTGGAGAGAATCGAAAGCATTCGCGCGCGGATAACGCGAGAAAAATAATCGTGTGCTCGCCACCTTCCTTCCCTCTCTTACCAACTTTCGAGGATCTCTCTCTCTCTTTGTCAGTGTCCAACAGCTCGTCCGATATTCAGTGACGGGAGCAAAATTTAACAGCTCCAAGTTACGAATAACTTACGAAAATCAGTTTAATAATTCATCGTTCGAAACGTGTAACGATATTCGTGGTTTTATATATATATATATATATATATATATAAGCGATTAATAATAGCCACGAATATATTCCAGCGTTTTAACAATTAGCGGGAAAACCGGGTCACTGTACCCGAAATACCCTGCTGAGAATTAATAAAATATATATAAATACCTATTCGGATTCGCTTGGAATAGCGTGAATCCGCTACCTTTTTACCCAGCGATTCAACGGTGGTGTTGGATGCGGTGATTTTTACGGGAGGGAGGCCGAAGCTTCTTTCCCTCCCGCGGAAAAGGAAGAGCCGCGTCTAGAAACGAAGAGAAGATACGAAGGCTGAAAGTCGTTCCCCCTCGCCGGGGTTTTATAGTCGAGTTCATCGTCGAGTGGCAGGTGGAGGCGTATATGTACGTGTTCGCGCGTACCGCAGGGAAGAAAAAAGGGCAGGGGGAGGGGGAATGGAAAAAGCGGAGAAGCGGTTTATACCGCGCGCGCACACGGACATAGGGAGGCAATGGGATTGCGCTCTCACGACGACGAAGACGACGACGACGACGACGACGATGATGACCGAGCATGAGTCTGCTTCTTTTATACGCGTTCATAATTGAGATAATCTTTATCGAGCGAGAGAAGGACCGCCGGTATGTGGATTTTTCCGATCGGCCACTTCCTCCGCCACTTCTCGGCCCGTTATGCGCCGGTGACGACCCTAGCCTATTTATTCGCGCGAGTCTTCGTTCTTCGACCCGCCCTGCCTTTCCCCTTCGTTCATTTCGGGATCAATTTTTGATTTCCCGACGATCTCATCGAGATACTTCGAATATTCGTACTTGTTCGAGTTTCTTTATGCATCGATCCATTTAATTTAACGACACGAACTTTGTTTCATCCTATTTCGAGCGATGGCTTACTCCTAATTATCACCGACGAGTTTGTCGTTGAATCTCAAACTCATACCGGGAAAAAAACTTGGAAAAACTGTCCATCGTGTACGTATGTCGCGACTTTACGATTAATTTTTACGTTTTCCTGTCGCGTCTCGGTCGTAAATAAAGAGAGACACATTGGAAGAGACCGAGTATTTGAATTTTGCACGAGGATCGTTCCGATCCATCGCTGCCTCGTAGGATAGATGCAGTTCGTATAGGCAAGGCAAAGGACTCGAAGGCAGCTGCCTCCGGAGATGCGACGTGGCTCCTGTACGCGCGGTCGAACCAGCAACTCTCATTCGACATCGACGATGCGTCCGCTCGAAACTCGTCGCGGGAACTCGCCGATAAAAATCTCTTACGAGAAACGACGCTCACACTTGGATCGAATCGAACTGGGAGCGGAATTCGTTCGAGACGTCTCTCGTCGACTTCGGCTTCGAATTCGAACTAAACGGCCGAGACTCGACGCCTCGTACTCGGAGAAAGAAAATTGGTCCTCCCTAAACTCGAGCTCGATTTTCGTCCAATTGCACCGGCCGATTGCGAGCGGCGATCGAAACAATCGGACGGCATGAGAACCACGATGATTGGACCCAATTACAGGTGGCGCGGGCGTGCTCAGGACGTTCTCGTGTCCCTGTCCTCCTCTCTCCTTTCCTCGAGGCCGTAAGGTCCGCCTATGCCGTGTACGAGGCCGCATGTTTCTCGGCAGGTGTATACACGCATTTCCCTTTCCTCGCCCCATCCCAACCGGCTCGCTCGACGACACACCCCACCCATCCCCCGATGCTTCACCTTCGCCACCTTCGCCTTTCTCCACCGCCCGCGCCGAAGGAAATTAAACCCCACTTAAGCGCGCTGATTATCGTTGTCACGTACTCTCCTCGCGTCGTTTCTCCGCGAGCGGTCCGAGAAACGAGCTTGGCCCGCCGCAAAAACCCGGCCGAGGCAGAGTGGCGACGCGCAAAAAGCAAGAAGGAAGGAAGCGGAGGAAGAAAGAACGGGAGGACGATGCGCGCCCGCCCGTTTCTCTTCGTCAGGCCGGAATGATTTCGCGAAGAAGGAACGCCGAATTTTCCTAGGAACGCGAGTTAAATTGGAAATTGAAAAAGAAAGGATAGATTCCATCCTCTCCTCCTCCTTCTACTTCGTCTCTTCCTTCTCGGTCGATTTGCAGCCGCTTCCTCGGTTTGATTCGAGCATTCGACTCGACTAATTTTACCCGGAGATTGCGCGTTCCACGCGCTCCGTCCACCGCTTTCGAATATTAGATTCCGTCTTTCTGGCGCGGGTTACCGATTCGACTCGCGTCTCCCCGCATCTCGACCGTGCGTTCAATCCTGCTCCCTCTATCGGACGCATTCGGACGCACGAATCCGTCAATCTCTTCCGTTTTTTCTTTCCTTCCTCCGCGAGTTCCCGTGAAATTGCGAATTCACGTAAAGATTCCATCGTGGAAAAAGGGAATCGCGTCACGATCGTGCATAGGTCAGCTCGCAACGGATACGTAGTTGAGGACGCGGATCGAAGAAACGGAGAATTCCTCGTTGCTGTTCGTGCACGAGCGTTATCGATAGAAGTGCACGAGTGAAAAGTAAGAAATAAACTGTGACGAGACGAAAGGAGAACGGATCGAAGCTCGAACTCGCGCGCCAACGAGTTACAGCGGTCTTAAATCACGGCCACGGTGAGATTAATTGGTCCATTGGTTGGACGGGAGGGGGACGAAAAAGCGCGAAAAAGAAGCACGAGGCGAATCGACGCGTAAAGAGCGAAAAAGAAAAGAAAAGGAAGGGAAAGGAGCAAAGCGAAAAAAAGAAGTCGGAAACGGGGAAAACGACGAGGGGAGAAGCGTATCGAGGTGGATTTCGCTATAATGAATTCCACCCTCAATGGGTAATCACGGGTCTCGCTCGATTACCCGTCTCTCCCTCTCGGCCACGATGGGAGGGGAGCAGGGTGGCTCTGGTTCGGGGCCCTGGAATAGCACTTAGGTCCCTATACGTGGCTCGGATGATACCCTACAAGGTAGCAGGAACGGCAGCCGACGCTGGCGGCGTGGTAATGTTTTAGCGCACGGAGGCGGAGGCGTGCTCTGGTAGTTAGCTTCGCTCGCCCCGTATATATATATATATATAGGAATATATATATATACAAATATATATATATATACATTCGTCGAGAGCGTTGTTGTTGTTGTTGTTGCCGTTGTAGCTGATGCAGTCGACGCATCCAACGTGCACGCTATCATTAGGAGAGGCAAGAATGAGGGGACGGTAGGAGAATGGATGAGATGGACGTTCTTCCCCCCTTTTTGCCTCTCCTCTTTCCTCTTCACGCAGCGGGTCCTCTGCCGTTTCTGCTGCCGTTGTTGCACCACGCCACCGCAGAGGAACGCCGAGTCGGTAGCCGAGTCGCGCCTCGGGCTACGGCTCTTTTATATGTGGAGCAACCACCATCTCCTCCGCCCGTCCCCCCCGCCACGGCGTCGTCGCGTTACTCCCTTCTTTTCTTCCTCTTTTCTTCTCCGCTCCCTCGAGCCTCGAACGAACCAACGTTTCGAGAAACGCCGAACTCTAGCCAACCCGCTCGTAACGGAACGGGGACGTATTCCCATTCTCGATCGCGCCTCCCTTTCCATCCTCGCGCTTCCACCGAACCTATTACATCTTTTAATCGATTTTACGATAAATAAGCTCGAAGCAAGCCTCCCTCTCCGAAGGAGGGTCGCGATCTCGATTAAACGTAAATCCTAATCACCCGGTTACGTGCCGATTTCGCATCCCGAGCTGATTACAGGTGGGATGGTTCTTTCTTGTTCTTTTTTTCTTTTCGCGTCGAGGGATGCGTGGGCTCGACGCGAGGATCGAGGGAAACGGAAAGAGCCGCGGTTACCCGCAACAGCCGGATCGTTGGCCCTCTCGTGTGCCTGGCTATCCTCGGAGAGCGCAAATATCCCGTTTTAAAGTCGTCGTTTGCATATTGCGCCTCGAGGCGGCGCGTTTTCGGCTCGGCCAATAACGGTGGCCTGCCACTTTCCACCTCGCTCTTCCTTCTCTCTCTCTCTCTCTCTCTCTCCCTCCGCGTCCTCTTCCACTTCTTGGTTTTCGCGGCGCACACGTGTGCTCGATCACGCGCATGCCTCCAGGAGCATTATTCCCGAGCGACGATTTCTCGAAGCGCGCGCGCGCGCGCGCGAAACCGGAGGGATCCGACGATTCCCGGAGAGAGAGCCGGTCGATCATCCTCGATCACGCACGTCGGGCCTCGCCGCTCATTCCCCCGATCACCCAGGGCGTTCCCTCGGTCATTCACGCGATTTCCATTCATCTAGACACCGTGGCCAGACACCGCGCGCCTCCCCTTCCTCGCCGTAGTTACGCGCGCGTTTGCCATCGAATACGTTTGTTTACGACGCGCGCGTACGAGCGAACCGAGAGAGAGGAGAGGCGTACGAGTCTTCTTATCTTATGGAGGGCGAACAAGTGCTCCGCGCGGAAATAAAAATATTCCTATCCTTGGTAAGAAATTGGACGATAAATAACGATTCGGTTATTATGCGCGATCCATCCGTTTAACAGCCGCGGCTTAACGTTTCCTCCGCGCCGATGCCTACCATGCGGCATATTTCAGGATTAACCCGCGATGAACTTTTCTCCCCGATCGGTACAGCGAACGGTGTTCGTTCATAAATCCGTTTCTAAGAGCGCCACGTCCATATGGCGTCCCTTGCCGCCGCTGGTTCATCCTCCTCCGTGGAAAAGTTTGAAAAATTCTCGTTTCCAACGTTTCCTCCCGAAATCGCTCCATTCGAGGATTCGTTGTTAACCGAAACGAAAGGTGGAACCGTTGCAGGCATCCGTCACGCGATGCCGCGTTCGTTCTCGCATCCTTGACGAAACAAGGTCGCTCGAGCTGATCGCCTCGTCGAAGCCGCCGTTTCTCCACTCGGCCCGCAGTTTGTCTTCCAATTCGGGTTTTAGCCCGAATAGGCGGGATAAAAACGCGTACGGATCGAGGACACGATTCACCGATCCGCGCGCAGCGGATTCCATATTCTCGTTATAATTCACTTCGCGACACGCGACGAGCAGGCTTTTAGCCGCGATAATAGATTTATCGGCGGATCTCGAGTCCCGAGTATAATGGACGTTAAGAATAGACGTTGGCATGGCCTTCCCGATTCAACCGTTATTCCCAACAATGTCAGTTAACTCGCTTCGCTTCCACTCGATATCCTAAAACGAATACGTATCCATTACTCTTCTTTCCTGCCCTCCAATCAGATACCAACTTTTCTCGCTCCGATTTCGAAACCGCGTTCCAAAATGTGGCATTAAGCCGTAAATTTCCATCCGGCTACCGGTATCTCGGTAATCGACGGCCTCGCGCTGTCATTACGCTTACTCCGTCCCATAAATTACTTTACTGCGGCGTGAAGACGGTTTTTCGGAGCGCGATGATTCGCGCGCAACACGCGATCGACTTTCTTCCTGCGAAATTTCGCGATCGTCCTGCGCGTGATAATTATCCTCGAGAAGTGCGCAGCTTCCACCGCTCGATTGCGCGCAATCGACACACCCCTTCTCGCTACCCTTTTCCTGCCGTGACGCGAGATATGAAAAAGACAAACGCTCGATCAACGTTGCGATGGAGCCAACTGTTCCGATTGCGAGAAACGAGAGAGAGAGAGAGCGGTGGAGAGATACAAGGACGGAACAATTTGGCCGGACTGCGAGAGGGGATTAAAAGTCGAACGGGCGAGTCGTCGGTTCGAGCGTTGCTTTTTAATGACCGTCAACCCTTCTCGATGTCGGGAACGTACGAGTGGGCGTGACTGGGGGCAATTTGGGAAAAACGTAATTTAGCGGGCGTGGCCCACCGCACGCAAGGTGCAACGAAAATGAGATTTTTTATCGTACGTCATCGCGGCGCGAGGAAGACGGGGCGACCTCTGCGCCCCCTTTTCTAATCTTCTGGTCGCCATTTTGGTGGAAATTCCAACGAACGTTTCGTGTGGAGATCGTCGACGAATATTCGCCTCGTTTTTCCTTTTCCTCGTCTCCCTTAAGAAATTTGGAATTTTTCCTCGATCGGGGGAACAACAAATTGCGGAGACGTTAATCCATGCAATTTGACACAACGTATTCTTTTCGCTCCAATTAGCGGACGTGTAATCGCGGCTCGGTGGTAGGTAATTTGTGCGTTTCGAATTTCTCTTCTGAAGCGCGATGATTGACGTGAAAGAGATCGCGCTTCAACCGGCGTGAACTTTTTTACGTTTTCAAACTGGTTAACACGTGCTAATTGGCGTCCGCATTGACGGAAAGGCTTTCACTCCGTCATCGACCGACATCCATTCTGTCGGATTCGTGTAATTAAAACCTCGGCGTGAACTGGAAAGAAATCTTAGCAGAATAAAAACTATACATGTATATACACACCATGTATATATCGATTTATTACGTGTCAAACGATCGCATTAATCTTGATATCTGGATCATCGTACGCACACCGTTCGACTAGTAAAAAATTGTTACACACTTTATACACTGTTGCGTATAATCGAGCACGCATCGATCCACGATTCGGAGTGAATTTATCCCCTTTTTCAAACTGCTTGCAACGATCGATCGATCATATCTCCTCGCGGAGCAATACAAATTTCAGAATTACTTATAAAGTCACTTCTGAGAAAAATTTCACGCTTAGACTCCGACTCTAGAATCCCACCAATGATTCCAATCGCTCTTTTTCTTCCACCGTCGTTTTCGTTACCGCTCCATCCGGGACGCGTTCCAACTAACGCGCGCAACAACACTTTCACAGGAATCGCACCTGTCCAGAGCGCCGTCCGAGCCTTAAAACCTGTCGGCGGGATTCATACCGGCTCGGATTGATATATCTCTCCGCTGCCCGCGAATACTTTTCCTCCTCGACACACTTTTTTCTCCCCTTTGTGCGTCCGTCCGAGCGGCGCGTCATGAGTCACGATCGAACGATCAGCGATGCCGAGCCGGGGATAAAGGAGAAACGGAAGTGACGATGGTGATTCTATGGAAGCGCTGGTTTTTCAACGGAGCCGTGATTTCGCTGTTTCCAGCCTCGAAATTCTAACGTTACGAAATATTATCTCTGCGAAAATGGAACGGCTTCCACTTTTGCCGATACGATCGCCGGTTAGAAAAGTTGGCTTTAAAAGGAGAAAAACTCTCGTCGATCCGAATTCCCCCAGAACCGTTTAGACAGACAGATGGAGAGAAAAGGTGAGTAAAATTCTAATTCGAGATCGAAAATCGGTGTATGATACGTCTCTCTCTCTCTCTCTTTGAGCCGATCGAACAATAATGGACGATTATTGGGAGAGATGGAGCGCATCGCGCCACCGCGAAAACCGCAGTGCACGGATGTCGACGGGTGGGAAAAATGGCGAAGTGGAGCGCGGTCGTTGGTGATTAGCGGCGCGCGTGTAAGCGGGCGTGCAAGCGTGCTGGTCGAGCCATCGAGCCGGCCAAGCGCACCGCCACCGCCCGATGACGTTGATGCTAATTAACGCCGAGTCGCTCGTTCGCATGCGTGAAAACGATTTTTCAAGTATCGCGCATTAGAGAGAGGGGGGAGGCCGAGAATAAGATATCCCCCGGTGATGGAACGCGGATCGAGTCGATGAGGAGGATGGATCGATCCTTGTGTGTCGTCCGGTGAACGTCGCCGGCCGAGCGTGAACCGAGATCGTTATCGGCGGATTCGCGGTGAGCGACACACACCTTGCGAACACGTTGCATCGCGTTGCATCGCCTGATCGCGTCGGGATGTAATTGCAAACGAGACGTTTAAATTATACATACGTACATACATATGTATATATAGAGAGAGAGAGAGAGGGAGCGTTGGCAATCGTCGACCAGCAACTGCGGACTATCCATCTACGTTCGAGGAGTGTTGAAAATATTAATAAACGTGGAAACGATAGTCTCGGATCGATGAATCCGATACGAAGGCGATTTCGTGAGGTGGGATCGATTCTGGTTTAATCGAAGGAGGCTTGGCTATGTGCGTAACTGTCGCATCACGATCGCGGGCTGGGCGAAATTTGAAACAAGGTTGCGGGGGTGTTGCTATTTTCGCGAGCTCGTGTCACGTCCTAATAATATTCCCTTTGATGCGCTCAACGTGTCCAACGTTCGATCGATCCATACGTGGCCGCTCATCTTTCAAAAGCCCTCGTCGTCGAAAAATGAGAGTCCAGTTGGTTCGAAACGGATCCCCGTGAATCAAGATTCTATTCGCGGAATAGACCTGGTTTATTCTGGTTTATTGATAATTCTCGTTTAAAGCGAGTACGCACGTAATTTTTTCGCGCATGATATAATTTATACTTTATCGAATCTTTAACAAAATCGAACAAAATTACGTAAGTAATGATTCGAGAAACATTGTTCGAACAAAGTGTACGAAACGAAACGTTGTTGAAAGAATGTGTTATCCGTAAAACTAGTCGTTAGGGAACACGCGTAATCTTATCATTAATTATATATTTATCGCTGTATTTTACCGATTTATTGCGTGTTTCCCCTTGTAACATAGTCCGATAATGCCTATTATTAAGTGTAGATAAATGCACGTCGTTATAAGAGATATATAAATTTTTTTTTTTCATTGTACGATAATTCCGATCGAAATTAATACCGTAATTTGTACGTATTACTCTTAATTGCTAATTTCGACGTCAACCTGGCGCGTATCGGAGAAATTTGATCGGAAAAAGAGATTGCGGAGAAAGAATCGAAGGCACGAAAATGTCGTTCGAACAATATCTCGAAATCTCGATCAATGGCGAACACGATATTAATTTCGCGATCGACGATAATCGAAATAAGAAGATATGTAATACCGTTCGAACGGTATTACTTATATTTATAAAGAAGACTAACCGCATCACGTTTACGCTTACAAGCTGAGGGAAACAAAAAAAACTCCTTCCACTTCCTTATGACAATCTAATCGTTTCGCCTTCTTCCCTTCTCCGTGGAATAACGCTGGCATATTCATGGTCATTTGCAAAGCTAATTTATCAAGACGACTTCGCGAGCAACTGAAATTAATATTCTCAGCTCGTAGATCACTTGGTCGGTGGATTTTAATGGAAACTTTTTTTTTTTTTTTGCTTCTTTCCCTCCCTCTCGTGAATATATGAAAATAACGAAGCTAAACCACCAGAATTTAATGCTCGTTCTAATGCGCGCCGTGCACGAGGACGTTCCAGTTCCCGGTTTTCGCCACTTATCCGGATGATGATCTCTGAACTAAATATCAGTACCGATATACGATTTATTTCGCATCAAGCTCGATCGATTACTCAATGGAACTTGTCCTCAGACGATATTTATACGCTTCGATAAAAATACCCGTTTCGTTTAATTTCTTGGCACAAGTTTTCTCGATTCTTATTTATTATATCCGCGAGATAATATAAATCATTGGGAGAACTGCTCGTACGAACCGATGTTAAAATTACATAATATATCGTAAGCCGGGCTACAATTTCCACAGCCACCGAGTTTTTCTCTCTTTTCTCGAGATTCGTATTAATAAAAATTCCGATTCCCTTTCGTAATTCTTTCTAAATTTAAAAAAAAAAAAGATAAACGAATATACGAGAGTTTCCCTCTCGCATAACGCGTCGCGTAATTAATAGATACACCGGAACACGAAACGAAATCGGGGATACATAATAAAAATTAGTATCACTGGTAAATCGATTCACATGGAAATTACGTAATGCGTCTAGCAGCTCTACTAAGTATAAATAATTTGTAGCCACCGATAAAATTAGCTGTAACAAATTTCAATCCTTGACAGAATCTTTTCCAGAAATACGATACCGATACTTATTTCTCGTGACGCGATTAAAAAAAAAAAAAAGGAAAACAGACGAGAGATATTTATCAATTTTCCACATGGAAAAATTCGCAAGACCGGAATTCGCGTAAATCAACTTATTAGCCGAAATTACGTAATAATATCTGACAAAAAGAAGAGGACGAAGAAGACGAAAAAGCTACGGTACCTCTTTCGGGATACTTTCCTAAATTAAACACTTAACGATCCTGATAACGAGATAAATAATTCCTCGTTCGCGGATGTAACGGCGCAATTAATAACGGCGAGGCGGCGTTGGCGGTGGTGAGCGGATAATAGGCGGACGCGTCGCGTCTCTGGAACCGGCATCGTAGTAAAATCTCTCAATTTGTTGCCGTGTCCGTCTATCGGGTTCGTTTTTTTTTTTTGGCCTTTCCTTTGGTCGCAATCTTACGAGCAACGCTCTCTCTCTCTCTCTCTCTCTCCCTCTCCCTCTCCCCCCCTCTCTCTCTCTCTCTCTGTGACCGGTACCCGGCCTCGCGCCAATGAGATACGCCAAGCGAAGATTTTTTTCCCGAACAGGCAATTTACGGTAAAATTGCTCGGCGAGGCGTGAAGAATTTTGAGAGGCGTGCAACAAGTGGTTGGGTGCAACAAGTTATTGCCGGCGACGTCTGGCTTTCCGACGCGAGGCCCGTTCCTTCCTTCTTCCATCCGTGTTAAACTTTCCTTCTCCCCGCGCTCGTTCCGCGGGGGGAAGCGACGATCGCTTTTCGTTCGGGCATCGATAAGCGGGAGGAAGGAAAGATCGGTCCCCTCCCGTGGTCCGTGGATTAAATTCAGGAAATACTCGGCTGAGTAGAACGATTATTCTCTAACACGATATTTTGTTCGAGATTCGATCGGGGGAGGAAAATCGCGATTCTCGCGAAAGCGTTTGGCGGGAAGTTTCGAGGGGAACGAGCGATTTTCTAGCGAGATGACGACCGAGGGAAGAATTGTCTGCGAAAGTAAATTTTTCGAAAGGATCGAAGGGGTGGAATCGAGAACGAAGCCCGACCAGCCGAGGCGCCGGGCGAAACGAAAAACGAATACGCGTACACATAATTTTCCAACCAATTTTATACCGCGGCCTCTCCGCCGCCTATTCTCAGATAACGGCCGGTCTCAGTCAGCGATCGCGTTAAGCGGCGGCGTGCAGGGTGGCAATAACGCCGTCATCGACGCCGCCTTAGCTCGTAGCAGGCGTTACGGAGCACCGGCCCGCGGAATTACGCTTAAGGTCCCTTGCCAGAGGAATGCAAGACCAAAGTGAGCGCTGACGATTCTTAAGCCGAGAAGGAGGGAACGGCTGACAAGAAGAAGAGGACGATGAAACGCCAGCCTGTTGGAGGGAGGGGAAAAAATTGAAAAATTTAGGACGGGAAAAAGGAAAAAATACATCTTCTTCCAAGAAGGGATCGAAGAAATCTCTCTCCCTCCGTTTCTCCTCCTTCTTCTTTTTATGACCGCGAATGTATATATTTTTGACGAATCTCGCCCAATAATGACGATTCCTCGTGCAAGTATTGCAATTGCAACGGATGAAAGAGACGAGGGAAAGAAAAATGTTGCGTCGTGAGGGAAGGAGAGAAGAGGGACGCGAGAGCGTGAAATTCCGGTCGGTCAGATGGAGCGCAAGATCGGATCGCAAGGTGGAGAAGCGAAGGGACGTCTGGTCGCGTTCCGTTGTTTCGTCCGAAACAGGCGCGACAGCCGCGGCATGACGGGTACACGTGTACTATTGTTGGTCGAATCCGCGGCCACCCACCTCAGACGCGGTTACACGCACCACGCGGGTAGGGGGAGGGGGAAGATGGAGTAGATCTAGAGAGAGGAAGCGAGGCAGATATGAAATAAAGGGAGACAAGCCGGGGCGGCGTTGGTTCGCGCGCAAGATTCAGTCCGGGCTCGTGTATTATCGTCGCTATTATTACGCCACCCTCCTCCCCCTCCCCTTGTACTTGCCTTGACGGACAGTACGACGGACAGGTTTCCGTCTCCCCCTTTCTCCTCACCTCGAAACCTTCCTTTTGGAAACCCCTCCTTTTGCTCTTGCTTCCCGTGTCATCTTTTTCTAGTAACTCGAAGATGGAAACTCCGCTCGCCTTCCCGTCACGTTCTACGATTATTAATAAGAGGGACTGGCCCGCTCTCCGAGCCTTCTCGCGCCGCCTCTCGGGAATCGAGAGTTTCAGCGATACGATGTAATAATTTTAACACCTCGGTGAAATTTACTCGCCTGAAATTTGAAATATCGTTCGAAATTCGATCTCGCCTTCGCGTTCCCCCTCGCGGGGGAAATCAACGTCCACGCGAATCGATCGGCGCGAATCGAAGTTTAAGGAAAGAAAAAAAAGAAAAGAAAAAAAACGCAGCATCTCTTCCACTCGAAGCAATCTCCTCGACTCGGAGATAGACTTCTTCTGTGCACCGTCTGATCGTTCTTCGCCGCTCTATTTTCATTTTCATCTCGTTCCCGGCGACGGATATTGGAGTCTCTCGATACCGATCGGAACCGCGAAGTAGAGATGGATCGCGCGCGAGACGAAGCGTGGTGGTCCGATAAGAGAGCGATGCTATCCGTTCGCGAGCAAAGCGAGGCTAGTAGGACGTTCGAAGATGGAAGCCTCGTCGGTAGAGACCGAAACGTTTCGTTTCTCGTGTATCCGACGGAATGATCTACATCTGTCTCGCTACACGACTCGGTGGACCACTGGTGGCGCTGTGCTTTCCTTTGTGCGGTGGATACGGGTGGGTGGCCCCGGGATGAACGAACAATAGTACACGTGTACCAATCATGCCAAACTGTCATGTCGTTTCTAACTGAACAACGGAGTTTGGCCTGCGTTCCACCGCGACTGTGCTGCCTCCTTCCCACCAGTCGCGCGCACACACACGCGCATGCGCGTCGCCTAGCGTTCTTTCTCCCGCGTTTGATCTAATCTGACGAGCACGATGATGGATCGCGCTTTTTCACGGGTATAATGAACTCGTTTCGAGATAGAGCAACCACGCTCGAAAGTGTTTTCGAAAGCGTTTTATAGCGCTACGGTTACCACCACGTTGCCGAGCGTAAGCGTGGCGAAAAACTGAGCAGGAGATAAGATCCGCGTTGCGGATATAATCGATGGCCGATAGAAAACGCGACGTGTGGTCCGAGAGTTGGTTCGATTCCATCTCGGCCTCGGAGCAATCGAAAGCAGCCAGATCGAACGGGTTCGCTTCTGATTCTAATTTCTGATCTCGCGTACAATGCGCGCCACCGCTGTTTCATCGGTTTTAAACGGGATTTTATTTAAGGGAATTTCGATCGAGCAAATTGGCCGACGATTATCGTTTAGGTCGGAGCCGGAGGGCGCGGGAGAAAACTTTTTCTTTCACCTTCCTCTTTTTTCTTTCGCCTCCCTCCCCTTCTTTATTTCGTTCGCAACGTCGATACGCCAACTGGTAATTGGACCGTAATCATCATCATTGACAATTTTACGAGCGACCATACGCCGATCATCGTTTCACGGCGTAAAAGATCGCTGCGGGCTAACGTCCTTCTCCTTCTCCTTCTCCCTCTCCTTCTTCTTCCCCGCCATCCGCTAATTTACATGGAAACTATAACCCGTCCTACTCCTCCGGACCGGTGCCACTCTACCCTCCATCTTCTCCCTTCGATGAAAATCTCGCGTCTGTTTCTCGGAAATATACGAATTCCACGCCCGTTTACTTGCACGGGGAAGGAAATTTTGAAAAAGCGAGCACCTCGTTACGCGACGTCTCGTAGATCGAGGCGAGAGAAAGACGAGGATGAAAAGGAAACGTTTACGCGGCGCGGATAAGGACGGGACTCGCGCACGACGAACACGACAACGACGACTTTTCATCCGCGACGACGGGGCTGACGTGGGGTATGCGACGGCGAACAACTCTTCGCGGTTATGTAACCACGCATGAAACTAATATATCAGAGTTGTCCGGCTTTGTGGCAAACTTAGACCGCGCGTCTCGAGCCAAACTCCCCGCCCCTCCCTCGATCTAACAGCGAAAGAACGCGAAAGTAACAGATGAACTTCGTTATTCCGTATCCGACCAATGCGTGTAGCCCAACGTTTTCTTTCACTCCTCCAAAATTTCTCCGGACCATTCCTACGTTTCTTTCACGGGGAAAAAGTTATTTTTCACTTATCTTATATAAATTTCATTTCGATCCCTGGACGCGCAAGTAGGAAGACTCGCGCTCTTTGATACCGTTGCCAACAGTCACCCTCGATAAAGGAAGATTATTCTCCCGTCCCGTGAGAATCGCGAGGCGAAATGGCGTCAGATTATTACGTAACGTTTGCGCGCCGGCCAACAGCGCGTCACGCGATATTCCAAATACCCGCAAACAAACCGTACCCGCCGTCCTTTGTCCGTCCAACCGAACGTCGCTCGAACGTTTATCCGATCCTCTCCTCTTCGATGTGCACGGCACGCGCTAAATATAAATCCACGGGACGAGTTCATTAAGGAGAAATTTTACTTTAACGAGGATGCTATCGATATCTCTGGCCGGGGAGGGAGGAAGCGGAGAGATGGAGAAAGAAGAGCACTTCTCCTACGATTTTGACAGCGTCGTGAGAGGAAGAATTTTTTGGCGTGGCGTGCGCGGAAAGAGCGGAGCGGAAAAAAAAGGAAGATGGGGGAGGGAGGAACATCTGTTGTCTTGGAACAACCACGGGGAGAATCCAGACGGACTCTTCCTCCTCGCCTTCCTTCGCGCAACCTTTCTTCCCTCCTTTTTCGTGCTCGTGATATTGTTCGCACGCATCGCGAAAATGCGGGTGACACACGCTCCGTTTTTGCCACCGAGCCAGGGATAAAGTGTTTAGTCTGAGTTTCGCTCGAGGAGGGGTAGAGGGGGAGCTCTCGAGGTCTCCATCGAGAGGACGGGGAATTTGGACGGGGAACAGAGGCGGGAAGGAGAAAAAGAAGCGTGTCCCGTATTTTTAATGCTCGTTAAGCCTCCCTCGTTCTCGGAGAGGGCATTAATATTCGCATTTTTCTTCCTTTCATCCGTCTATCTATCTATCTATCTATCACCATCGATGATCGAGGACACTTTTCAAAAAATTTCTTCCCTTCGACGAATACGAAAAGTGCGTGCAAATATTCGCGGTTTAATCGTGTGCGAGTCCGGAGGATCGAATTAGCAATGAATACTTTGGGCGCGAAAGCGAAGCAGAGTTACAAAGCATACGGGACGGGCAAGTATTAAGACGGGAAGGCACGAGTACAAAGAGGCAACTCGTAAACGTTGGCCGTGGCGCGAGACATCGGGTAACATTTGTCCAAGATTCTTTTCCACATCATCAAGGAGGTATTCTGCGGTTCGTACATTGTCAACGCTTGATATCCCGCCGGCGGGTGTCGTCGCGTTCCTCGATTTTAGGGTGTGCCTGTCGTTGGCCTCCGCGTTAACCTCGTCTTGCCACGCTCTCGTAACAGCCCGAGCTTGTACCCACGCCTGCCGCCGCGCTGTCACTCCCATTGTGCGTACGTGTGTGGAACGCGTGACACAGGCATGCGAGATTTACCGGCGACACCCACACGCGTGTACCAGATGCGTTCGAGCCGTATTCCCACGCGATTTTTCTAAACTCTCGTCTCGAAGGCTCGTTCGGAAGAATCGTTTAGACGAAATTTGCGTTTCAATTTTGTAACGCGGCTGAAAACGAGACGCATCGCGACGTCATATCGACGTTTAATTTCAGGCTTGAATTTCAGGTTATTCTTAAAGACGAATAAAAGAAAAAGGTACGATCTCTCGTAATAATCTCGGCGTTCCTCTTCTATGAATTATGGGTAACGCTTAAAAGAAGATTTAGCCAACCGTTGGTGGTGATACAAAAAACTAGAAACGGCTCGGTTTTAAACGCCGCTTTAACTCGATTACGGTTCAACCGTCGTCCGGCCGCAAATTGGCCGGTCGAGCGCCAGCTCCTAAGACGCTAATAAAACTGTGCCAAAATGGCGCCCGCTTTGTCCTATCCCCGATCACGACCGCGGCCGAGCAACGTCAGTTCCGTGACCGATTCCCAATAGCCGGCCGATCGGCGGAAAGTCTCTCTCTCTCGGCGAGATCGGCGAGGCGAGGAGCGGTGGTTCGAGACGATTCGACATACCGTAATTAAGTCGTAGCGAGGGATCAACGCCGGTATAATGGGATTATAATGACACAGCGTTAATTCCCGCGCCGACGTCCACGCTTCGACCGCTTCCACGCGTTCGAGCGATATCGCGAGCAACGTTTTAATCGATAAACAGATTTCACGCTTCTCTGCTTTTCGTCTCTACATCTCGACGATGTAGCTCGACCGCTCGTAATTACTTACCATCGAATTTTTCTTCCTCCTTTTTCCCCTCCCCTCCTACTGAAAATTTATCAACCTTCCTCGAACACCGTTTGGCGAATCGATAATAATTCGAGCGCGCGTCGACGTAAGTTTTCGCGCGAGAGAATTAACACCTCGTTTCGGGAAGCGAAAACACCCAGTAAACATCGCTGCTCCGCGGTGGGCGAAGCGCGGGTGCAAAGAGATATGCGCTCCGTGCCCCGTCCGTTTGAAATATGTTATTGTTATTACCTTATCCGCGTCATCTAATTTTCCCGCTGCTCGCCCTAATGAATGGAAACGGCCAACCGTATATTTCGCTTACCACGATGTACAACCGCGGCGGCAAACGATTAGCCAGCGCTCCGTTCGAGAGAAAGCGGAACGAAGCGAGTGCGCGATTCGTTCGCCGCTATTTTCTGTTCGGCTGACCGATAAATTTAAATTTTCTATAAATTCTACGAATAAAATTCCGACCAGGCGATTCTCCGATTCCGCTTTCCGAATCGTAACGATACATCAGGACGAGTATCGAGGAATTAAGCTGGAATAATAAGTCGGAGAAAGGAAAAAACGAGGGGGAGAATAGGGAGGGAAGAATGGCGAGAAAGATCGATCACCTTGTGTAACGGTCGGTGAAAAAGGGTGGAGGGAAGGAGGAAGGTGGAAAGAGGGGCATTAATGGCACTCGCAACAGCTTCTTCATCGATGTAAACAACCGCTAAACTCACCGGGCGCGGTGCGCCGTGCCAAAGTGCGGTCGTATTTTTGGAACGCACTCAGCGTCATGGCGTCTCACGTCAGCACGCCCTCGCTCGAATCGCCGACGTGGTACAAGCACGTTGGCAGAAAGAGTCGCGTGAAATAACTTTCGGTGGTCTCGTTTGTCGATCGAGTTTCTCAACGACGTCCAACTTTTCCCGACCGAAACGAGACCAAGAGGAAAAACCTGAGAGAGAGAGACAAACCGGAGAGAGGGGGCGAAAGATATAATAAAAGAGGGATAGAGAAGAAGGGAAGAGTGAACGTGATATAATTTTGAAAATCATTTTCCCGGTTTTGGAGGGAAAATTTTTTCGAGCTCTCTGCGCGTCTCTCCTTCCTCGAAACGGCGTCCACTCTTTTCCCCGAAGGGAGCGATGTCAGTTTTTATCGGCGCTGATGCGAAGTTAATTGGTTCTCCGTGTTGCGCCGCTACTGTGAAAGCCGATATACGAGGTAAAAGATGGCCGTAAATCAAACCGTTCGACTCGGGCTCGCTTCTGCGTCGAAAATTTCATACGTCGATATCTGCGTGTGGGGAAGGGAAAACGGGCGGGAGGAAGAAAGGAATGGGAAGAGAAAAGCCAACGAGGCAACGGTGCACGACTCTGTTCTCCTTCTGTTCTCCGTCCCGGGGAGGGGAAAAATGCGGGCGTAAATCATTTCGCGAAATCGCACGGCTAACGAGGCATCGATTTCAATTTTCCTCTTTCTGAACGCGCGCACTACCATTAACGAGTTAACGAGTGTCTTCCGAAACTCCCCTTCGACCTCTCATCCGCGAAATTACGAACACGAAGAAACGAAAGAAACAAACTTGGAATAGAATAGCGTTTCGAATTTCTAGATTTTCGAGGTAAATTTAATCCCCCGAGTTTCAGCTAGATTGCCAGTGTTGGAAAACGCTCAAACGTGTCGGAGGAGGAAAGAAAGAGCGGTTGGTAAATAATATAGGTGGACGAGAGAATCGTCGGAATCCGAGTTTGTCCCGTTTGCACCAAGATTACGTCTAAATTGGTGCTATTTTTTAGGCTCAGCCTTCCAGAACGTAGGCCCGCTGAACCGCCTTCTGACGTTTACGACCATTAACGGAGCTATAAATTTCGCAAACGCTTTTTGCCACGTACTGTATATACATTTAAATAAACCTCTTCTCAAACGCGTTGTTCATCCCATCCACCGACCGTCTCCTTTTAACCAATATCGTAATCTACTTACCCTTTAATCAATCACAAGACCATATTTACACGCGTTTAACCATTTTAAACCAAACTCGTAAAAAAAAGTAATAAAAAATAAATAAGATATCCTTAATCACCGACCACCCTTACCAGATCCAAGAATCTGCTCGCTCTAAACTTTGTCTAAATAATATCCGCGAGAACTATCGCGTTGAGAGATGAAAAATCGTAATCGGTCTCTAACCGATCCGAACCGGTGGTCGGTTAGACGCGGTCGTAGACCACCGGTCCTGTCTATTATTGTCGTCCGGGTTGCAAGAGGAGCGCGACGAGCTCTCCGCTACATTCATCCGCGTTCAAGAGACCGTCGGCAGACGGTGGCTCGTTCACTAACGGCTCGCCATCGCGATTCATAGTCACGCGGGTGTTCCATTAATGAGAGGCCCCTCGTTGCGGCTACTCGGCCACTGTTATTATAGCTGGTCATAACAGCGAAGCGTGGCGGCGACTCGGGTCGAGAGGGAACAAGTTGCGCGGCTATCGAGCCGTTCACCGTCTATTTTCACGTCGCCGAAACAGCGCCCCCTCTTTGTCCACCTCTCTGCTCGTCGCGGCAATTAAAGTCAAGTGGAAGGACGACCGTTTTCCGTGCGTTCCCCTCCGTCGTAATAACTGCGTAACGCGATCGAGTCGATGAGCTTGTCAACTAAGTGCTCTTCGAAATTCATAAAGCGATCGGATATCGATCCTGACGATTATTACCAGAAATTTTAATCGCTAGTTTTAATATTATATATACATATATATATATATATATATATGTGCGCGTGCAAATTCATCAACTGATATTGGCGAACGTATTTTATGATTATTTAACGAATTAATTGTAGAAATTATCATTTGATTATCATTTCATTGACGAAACACCTTTCCTCCTCCTCCCTCCGCGATCTGTTCCAATCTTAACCTAACAATTGTTAGATTCGTTCGAAGATGAATCTCCTGTCGCGCGTTTTTCGGCGCTGTGTCGAAAACGCATTTTCCCCCCGCATTTTTTCTTCTAAATCGAGCGAGTCGAAGATCGGCTGGAGAGAAGAGAAAGGGGAGGCAAGAAGAAAGAGGCAAACTCTAATTTACCTCGAAAAGGAGGGGAGGAAACGTTCGCACGTAATAATATAACGGCGAACAGAGGACGCAGAAGGCGACGCAGAAGGAGAAAGCAAAGAGAGAAATCCGGCCCAGACAGTGGAGGGCGTGGGAGATACATTTATAAACACGCTCCTCTCCGAGCCTTGGAATCGGCCGATTTACAGGTCACGGAAGAAAATCGTCCCCGTTGTTCCGTTGTTTCAGAAAACTAGATCGAATAAGAGAGCGTTGGAATTAATTTAATCGCGTACGATTATCATCGTAGCGGTAGAAATACGTTTCTAAACTGGTCGGCGGATTCTTTCTCGCAGGAGGAATCCGGAAGAGGTGTCGTTTAATTTACCAAGGAGAGCAGATCCTTCTGCCGAACCCATTATTTTCGTCCTTACGGCTCACGTCACGTTGGATTCCATTAAACTGACAAACGTACGCATACATAATCTCATGGAGCGGAATCCTCCATTCCTCGAGGGCATTTCTCACAGAAGGATCCTCCTCGATTGTTTCGTCTAACAGGCTGATTGTTGCGTCTGCCGTACATCAAGTTCAAACGCTTCTCTCTCTTTCTCTCTCTCTCTCTCTCTCTCTCCATATCGGTTGGGTGAACAGCCAGCAACGGTCAAAAGGGAAAAATTGAAATAATTTCGTTACAGAGATAAAGGAGGAAAGCGTCTACTCCTATTTATATTTGCATATCGCTATTATATACTCGAAACTTTGTCTTTTTCCCCCTTTTTGCACGCGACAAGGAACGGAAGATGCGTTTAGTATCGCGAGGGATGAGGAGTAAAGAGGAGAGAAAGAGAGAGAGAGAGAATACACGTTTGGAATAATTTAAGCGGCGGTGTCACACATTTAAAGAAGCATGAGAAACGAAAATGTTATGGTCGAGGAAGCAAGAGGCGGACGGAACGTCTTAATAATTTGATCAAGTACGAGTATTAAAATGTCGCGACGGATAAACTCGTCATGCGTGCAACGACACCGCTTTCACAACACACTCGACGAGTCAAACTTTCGCGTACCCGTAACGGTTCAATGAAACCAACCGTTTCACGCGTCTCTCATTGTCGCGTAAAATCTCCGGTCCTGTTTACGTGTACGTCAAAAATCGAATCGAATCCGCTCCTCGAAATGAAATTTACATCAAGGGACGCGTTATTAAATGTATCGAGCATATACGTTCCGATTTTATCGACTTTATCGCGAAAAATGTCCGTTTTCGTGCGAACGAATGAGTAGAATATAGTAGAAATCCAGCAACACGGGTAATAAATATTATTCCTTCGTTTCCTCTTCTTACACTTTGTACCTTTCAACGAGATACATTTCAACGAAATCGTGGCGCAACACACAAATTCAGCAAGAACATAGAGAAACATTTTTCCATCCGCTATTCATCAACCAAGTTCTCCGGGGTTGCTCCTTTGATCGTCTCAATCTGCATTCCCGTCAGGCAGGCCTCTTGATGTTTAATTACGTTGACTAATTTCACCGGTAACTCCAGCGGCTTCGTTCATTCGATTACCCGGCCAAGACGCTCGACGATAAATTCGAGGAGGAGGGGGAAGGGGAGGAGGAGGAGGAGGAGGAAAGGACAAGTCTCGGCCGCGATAACAATTTCCCCGTTTCATCGTTTTGTTCCCTCGTTATACGGAACAGCGTGACATTAGCGCGGGAGAGGTCCGTGGATGTGACATCTCGTGGATGGCTCTCCGCGGATCGCAGAAATAGCTGAGCGCGCAGCGAGCGAAAGCCACGGGTCCGTGAAATATGCCTCTACGTTGATAAAGTGTGCCCCGCGCCAGGAAACTTGGAAAATTTCGACCGCCATTTGTTAAACGCGCCATCCCGTTTTCCGCGTGTCTCGCGTCGGCTCGTGAAATTTTCCCTCCACGAATTTTCGAAACGAATCCGACTTAATTGGGGATCGGTCGTCTGGTGAAATCGCGTGGAGAAAATCGATGGAAGGAAGCAGAGGCATTTCTATAGAGATATCGGACAGTGGTGGAGAATTATATACGGCGGATTAACGTGAAAAATGGATTGTTTTCGGCGGCGCGGGCAGACGTGGTAGGGTAATTGTGACACGCGACAGGATTATTCATCGTCGCATGCGCGTTAACGTCTGGACTCGGTAAGCCACGGTTTCCGAGACGCATTTCGCTTGTCCGCCCGCGTGATGCCTGTCCTAAATTATGTTGCGAGAGACTGCGGTTTGAGGAAAGGCTGTGTTTCAATATCAGCGACGTCCGCGTCATAAATTTCGTTACAAAGTACGTATATACTTGGAAGCCTATATTCGATGGAAGACCGTTCGTTTGGAGAAAAGAATCGTTATCGTATATATACGTATTAGAAGACTGTAGATTAAATGGAAAAACGATTTTAGAGGGAAGAAATCTAAATCCGAATAAATGGTGTAAAATGTAGATTTTAGAAAACGATGGAGGAAGACGATACCTAAACGAAACAAAGTATGTATACTTTTAAAAACCTATACTCGATGAAAGAGCGCGATTAATTTGGAGAAAAGAAATCTATCGTTACGAAGTACGTGTGTTAGAAGCTTATAGGTTAAATGGAAGGACGATTGATTTGGAAGAAAGAAATCTAAATCGTTATAAAGTACGTATACATTTAAAAGCCACTCGATGAAGAAATCTAAATCAAAGTATCAGTGTTGGAAATAAGATGAGAGAGGAAGGGAAGGGCGAAATCTCGGACGGTGATCGGTAACGGGTAACCAGGCACGTGATGGGACACCCTCGTTATTATACATCGCGGAATTCCTTTCCGCGTTGGCGAGCCGCGTATGGCGGCCGCGATGCGCGTAAATCTTTCGCCACGGTTACAGCCGGCGGGCATTACGTTGATGCACTATTTATAAACACGTGACACCGGGACGAGTGGTTTGGCGCGGGTGGGCCGACAGAGTTTCGTGTTCTCGCCTCTTCTCGTCCACCTGCTCGCGATCAAATCCCGGCCTCTTATATTATTCCGTATTTTCCCCTCCTCTCTTATTAATCTCCCTTTCCGCGGATCCAACTTATATTTTCCCTCCCTTTCCACTTTCGATCGTTCGAAATCTAAATCTATTTATCCCTTTCGCCAGGGAATCCAATTTCCAATTCTTTTTCTTTCTTCCTTCTTTTTTTCTAACGGGAAGTAAAAATATATACTTATCAGGGGACGTGTAAATCGTATCGAAGCCGTTGTCGGGCCTCGATAAAGAAGAAGCGAAGGATTCGTGTTATTCTTGTTTCACGATGATGAGTTAAAACGTTTAAGGAAGCTAATGCCGTACGATAGTTTTCGCAAATTACGCAACGACGTGTCATTACGAGGAACGTGCTCCAAGACGTAATTACAAGATTGTCGTAAAAGACGGGAAGTAGAAGATAGAGTCATGAAAGTTGAAATGCCACCTCGACGCGTGACCGACACTTAGCTGCAGGATAGACGAGATTGTCCTTTCGTTACTTATTGCTGCCGCTACCCTGCCTTTCTCGCGTCTGTATACGTGGTTATTATTTCTGGATATCGTCGTGCCAAGATATCGTTGTCCGCGCGCGTAACTTCTGCTTCGTTTGTCCGCGAACGTGGCACTGTTGCAAAATCGTAAAAAAAAAAAAAAAAAGGAAAAAAAAAAAAGCCGTCTCTTCGCGGAAATTTTGGCGTGTCCACCCATTGCACGATTTCTCCACTCTCTTCGATACACGGTGAATTTAGATTGCTGCATCTTCGAAAAGAAGAGAAAGAAGAGAAAGAAAAGAGCACGTTAACACGACGCTTTTATCGGCCCACTCGGGCCCTTCGACGACGCCAAAGTTATCGCCGGTCGTGGCCGTAATTATCTCGAAGGCTACCGCGATACCGTGCCCACCACACTGTGTAGATCATATTTCTTGTCGGCTTTCTTCGTGTACGCGTATATACGTTATATACGCAGCCGCCCGCCGCCAACGAGTGAGACGTTCCAGGCCCGAGTGCATTAATCTCCGGCGACGGATGCGTTAATGTAATCGTTTAATAAGTCCGCGTTTATTAACTGCGCCCGCTCTCATCGGCATTAATTCACCCTTTGCGCTCATCCCCGTCCGCCTCGAAAATCCTCGCTTCCTCTCGCTCCTTTTGCCTCTGCTCGCCGCGCGTTTCGCAACCACGAGCCGCTCCGCTCGGATAAGGCCGAGCCGTGATCCAACGACAAAAGAGATTCGAGGAACCGTGGAACAGGTTTCTCCTCCGAACGGGGAATCGAACCGATTCGAGTCGAACTTGCGCGGAAAAAATTCCATTTTCTACAACGTCTTTAAACGTTTTCCAATGCTTTAGGATCCCTTTCGCGTAGCGAAAAGAAGGGAGGAGGGGAGGAAGAAGGAAGAAAAGAACGGAATAAACGGGAGCCTCGCGATCGATTTGTCCGCGGCGCGTTCAATAACGATTTCCTCGGGCGCTGCGTGCCCCGCCGATCGTGTTCCAACGAATGCAAACACGCGGCCATTTATCTCGGCTGATTCGCGGAATATTAATTATTAATTGCGCCACGAGTATTTACATTAAGCGGCGAGCTGATCGATAATTACTCGCGATAATATATAAGCAAAATGGCGAGCCGCGAGCAAAAACGCTGCTGTAATGGACAGACAGGCGACACAGGCGCGGCCACGGCTAATGCAATCGAGTATGCAAAGCGGACAATTACACTGTTACGAGTCCCCGTTTTGCCGTTCGGAACGCCGTTGATCAACCAATTGCGATGATCGCGCGACACGGCGTTGATTGGTCGACGCCCGATCGGCCGCTTTTCCCGACAGCCGAGCTGCCGACTCGCTGTACTCGCACTGATATTCTTACGAAGACACGAAGTCGAATGGAAAACCCGCAATATCTTCTTATTATCGAGACTGGCGTTGGAGCGAGCCAAGGAAGAGGCGAATTCCGCGGGAAACCGAGGTTCGAGGCAGCTGTGCGCGGAAGGACGAAAAGCGTCGAAACGAGAATGTGGGAGAACGGAATCGAACGACGTATCCGTAATAATACCTCGATGAAACGAAGAAAACCATCGAGGCTATCGATTTTCGAAGAATTTACGGCTAAATAATATCGAAAGTCTCTATCGAAGGCATGGAGGAGAAGAAGATCGGTGAAGAAAGGTAGCGAAATGGAAGAAGAGAGACGATGGCGTCCCTCTCGTCTAAGCGCGACGTTGATGAATAATCGTTGGCGCGTAGACGCGAGCATCTACATGGCGCGCAGGTGCGCAGGAGGATCGGGGGAACGCGGCGCGGCGACACCTGGTGCTGATTAACGAATCGGGGAATCGGTTCTGGTCGGGTATAAGGCTAAATGGTCGGCTAAATTGCCGCGTTATTCTTGTAAACCGCGGCATCCCCGACTATCCAATTACCGGACGAGGTGGCAAGATGTCTCGAACGGGATACACGCGTCCCCCGTCCAACCAGCTCGGAATCGCGGCTTTTTTAACGCCGCCGACACCATTAAGGGCGGCTAATGAGCACACATGGGAGGGAAAAAATTAATCGGTAAATTTGGCGTGGCACCGAGCCGGCTGCAAACTGACTTCGTTACCATCCAACATCGCCAAATTTAACAGGTATCGCTTAACGATCGTTCCGCTTCCGGATTGGAAGTGGGGGATTAATCGAGGAAAGCGAGAGCAAGGTGAGAAATTCGAAGATCGATCGATTAACATCGAGAATAATCCCTATCCAACCGCCACTGTTCCCACGTTATTCGCGACAACCGACAGCCGATATCCGTTTCGCTTTTTCCTATACCTCCTCTCCACGGTTCGTCGATTCGATACCTCCGCGCGTTTCAAGTTGAGAAAAACGAGTAAGCTAATAATCTAATCGAGACTGATACCGAGATAACTCGAGATCATTACGAATTTATATCGGAGGAGGGGGGAGACGTGAAAGGATGAAAGAAGAGTGAACTTGCACGAGCGAGGAACCGAGTGAAAGCAGCGTTAACGTCAACAACGAGGCGCTGCGATACGCGCTTCGTTCCCTTCTTTCTTTATCGTTTCCGTTTCTCCTTCCTTTCCTACCATTTCACCCATGTAATTCGGTTTAACAGCGATGCACTTTGAAAATCTCCATCTTGTCACGCTTCCGCGGATTCGATTTTTCCCCCCCACGGCCCTATTAAACGGATAAACCCGTCGCTCGCGGCAAGGTAATCCTCGGTACCCGTTCAACTGTGAACCGAGCTATAACCGAGGAACGAGTCCGAGTTTTTCTTTTCGAGAAAAAGAAAAAAGAGGAGGGGGAGGGATCGACGTCGATATCGAAGCGATCGGGACACCGGCTTCCGATGGTGTCCGTTTCAAGGCGAATCAGACAATTTCGTAGTGGAATAGTTTTCGAGTGGGGAGCTTGGCGTTGAATGGAAAAAAAAATCGAAACGCGGAAACCACGGTAAACAAAATCGTTTAGTTGGCACCCGGATCGTTCCCGAGACGCAAATCGATCACGATGATTTTGGCATAATTTCTTCAAATTTTCTCGTGATAATTCTAATCCAAGCGTATCGTTTACAAGGCGTTCGTCTAAATTACACGTAAAGCTCAAATGCACATTATCAACAAGTTGGAAGCTGAAAGCTTTCTCGGTTCACCGATTCGAAGGGATCGTGTCGAAACTTTCTTTGAAAAAAAAAAGAAAAAAAAAGCGGGAGACGTAATTGAAAAATGGGGAAGCAAACGCCCAAGATGTCGTCCAGGGTGGTTAACGCCATCAGGAATCTGAGGGAGGCTCACGGGTCCACGTCGAAAGAGATCATGAATTATATCATGTCGCAGTGCAACGTTCACGAGTCGACCGTGAACAGACAGGTAGCTTCGCTTCTTCGTATCTTTTTTTCTTCTTAAAAAATAAAAAGGGGGAAAAAAAACAAATTTCAAATATCACGAAAAAAATTTGGTCGAAGCAAACGAATATTTTTCGAGGTTTTTCGATCGGTCTAGCTTCCGAATGGCTGGATCGATATATCGTCCTAGAGAGAGAGAGAGAGAGGAAGAGGGAGAGAGAGAGAGAGAGAGAGAGAGAGAGAGAGAGAGGGAGAGAGAGAGAGTGTAAACGCGACAAGAAAAATACATACATACGTATATACATACGGCATTGACGAATTCGAATCCCCGTTTCTTCCTTCCCCCCTCCCCAGATGCACGCGGCGTTGAAACGCGGTTTGGACTACGGTATCCTGAAGAAGGCCAACGGGCACTATTTTCTCAACACGGACCCGGATTCCCAGCTCACGTCGAACATGATGCCAACCGAGCAGGCGAGAAGAAGGGGGCGAAGAAGACGAAGCAGGGGTCGGCGGAGAAGAGGTCGTCGAAGGGGGCGCAGGAGAAGCAGAAGGAGAGGGCGCAGAAGACGCAGAAGCAGTCGCCGTCGTCGCCGTTCGACGAGGAGGAGGGGCCGTGGGACGAGAATGAGGCGGATGGCGTGCACGAGATGCAGGTGCACCAAGAGGACCAGGGACATAGTTGCCCTGAATAGTAATCCGGTGGAGCAACTGACGGCTGAGGACAACGGGATGTGCACGTGCGAGAAGGAGAGCAACATGGAGACGCGGTCGAGGCACAGCAAGAGCCGCGATCGAAGCATGAGTCGGAGCCGATCGTCGGCGAACAGCGATCGAGATGACGGGGCCAATAATCGACGCGCGAACATCGAGGAGGATTAATCGATTCTCGAGGGAGAAGCAAGTCCGTTACCGTGTTGCATCTTCCCGGCGCGTCGTCAACGCGTTGCATAGACCGTTCCCCCCTCCCTGTGGAACGATCGGTGCCGAGTGAAACCGTTCGCGTCTCCGAGTATCATCTGTCGTCCGTCACTTTTGTTTTTTCTTTCTTTCTTTCTTTCTTTCTTTCCTTCCTTCCTTTCTTCCTTCCTTCCTTCTTTCTTTCTTTCTTTCTTCCTCCTCTCTTTTCTTTTTTTAAATCGTATAGCTCCCTCTCTCTGTTCCTCTGTCGACATAAAATTCGTATATCATTTTTATCGAGTGATTTATCGAGTGATGAATGTGATTTTCAACGATCATGTAATAATTGCGATATATAATAAATTGGTAATGTCCAGTTTCTATTTTATATCCAAATTTTCTATAGCTCCTCTCGTTTTCTCAAACTCGTTCGTATCTTTCGGGGAGAAGAGTTTCACGACGATTCGCGCGTGCGCGCGTGTACGCACGGATGGATGGATGGATGGAAGAAGAAGGCCTTGGCCGAGGTGGTCTGAATGAAAGCAACGGCAATAACTCTTGGAGTCGAGGCGGGTTAGAAAGCATCGAGAAGCGATTAGTGGTATTTACCGGTCCCCACTGAGAGAGAGCCTGCCGATTCCCGGTACGTTCCGACGTCCCGCAGGGATCCGCGTACGCGTCACAATACCGCCATCCAACTGCTCCCCATTCTCTCTCCAACCTCGGATGTCACGCTTCCCATCGGGCCCCTATTAATAATCTTCTAACGGTGACCATCCAACAATTTTTCCACCTGATGGCTACCAAACGTTCATTAAACTCTTTCCTAAACTTATTCGAATGGATCGACAAGCTGTTCCCTATCCGATCCGCGATTCGAACTTGCCTTCGAAATGGACTGTGGATTGATTTATCTCCGGCCGAGTTGTCCTATTCGCTCATCCATTCCCATACGAACGAGATCGGTTTAATTCGGCCTCGGTAGTTTCGGTGCGACTCATAACGAGTAAGCAACCGCGCATCACCACTTCCTACGTGTCTTGGAACAGCTCGTTATTTCGCAAGGAGTAGCGAAGAAACGCTTGAACGAGTCTATGGCAAAGGAACGGGTCGATAACTCGAGCGCTTAATATAGTTGAAAACTGTATTGCGTCCACTCAATTTTCAGCGAGACGATTATCTTTTTTTCCTCAACGACCGTGGCAAAAAACGACGATTCCTAACATCGCTCGCTCGATGGAATAATATTCCTTGCTCCAACACTTGGTTTTTCGATCGTTTCGAAACTAGAAGGCAGAGGTCGAGCATCGGGTTACGGAGATAAGATAACGGAGGGGAGAGGGTTTTCGTTGCGCCTTATTACTCGTTATTTAACGAAGCAGCGAGTGTTCGCTGATAAGAGGAAGGGAACAAATTGGGGGAGGGGTGGAGGATAATTCGCAGGAGGAAGGCGGCCTAAAAATCCACGGGCACAACTCGCCACCGAGAAATTTACGAGTTCCCCGCTGAAAGCCCCGTTATCGTCCGGTGTCCCTCCCTCCCACCCGTGTCTCCCCGCCTCGATCTCGCAATTAGTTCGCGGGAACACCGTCTCCGGGAAGCGGCGTGGCCAGCCTCCAGTTTCGCTTTTTCCATCTTTTTTTCCCCCTTCCTTCCACGTTACACCTGCCACCGACGCGGCATTTTCGCGCGCGCTCCCAATTCTTCGTCTCCGGGAATCTTTGTCCTCTGTCCGAACCGATTCATGTTTTTTCTTTTCAGACGATTATACGTAAAAATACATTCGATTAAACTTGAAGAAAGGGGGCGGAATTCGGATCGAGAATCGGTTCGCCAAGAAAGAGTTTCGAGAGATGCTGTGCACGAAGAAAAAAGATGGACGAAGCGCGAACGGGCAGCGACGAGTCTCGCGAAGCTATCTGAAGGCGAATCGCGTTGCTGAATCCGACGAGGAGTGAAGAAAGGTCGGAAATTTCGTGGTCTCGGGTCATCGCGAGCTCTCTCCCTGCCTCTCTCTCTCTCTCTATCTGTTCTAAACGACGAAACGAATGTTGGGTAGGGTCGCAGCAGAAAATCTCGGCGATACGATCTTTCGCCGCGCGGAACGGTGGATCGAGGTGTCAGCCTTGTTCTTACTACGTGTACCCGTTTGCCGAGATACCGTCACTCTGACATTACTCGCGATATCATTAAGCTGGATTTATGTCGCGCGTAAACGGACGCGCATCCCTCGCCCGTTATATTCTACGAATATACGCGTATTGGGCTAAATTGGCGGCGAGCGAAAGACGGTTCGGGACAATTTAGCGAGCACTCGAGGGAAATTGCCTTGGCGAGGATGTTCGAAGCGGGAGGAGGAGGGGAGGGTGGGTTATTCTTTCTCCAACTTGATATTCTCTCGAATCAAAAAAAGCTCGAGTTATATAAGTTAAGCTTGAGAGACGAGTCTTAAGCGACGGTTCGGTTGTACGTGTCGTAAACGTTGAAATTAATTTTAGTACAGTTTGCAGATATGGCAATGAAAAAAGTAGAAAGTTTCATTGACAAATCATTATTATAAATTAACGACGTCTTAAAAATAAAATTTATTATAAGTAAATTAATAAATTTTGACGTATGATTATCGTTGCATCGAAACAAGAGCGGAGTCGCGATTCGCGAATGGATTCGCGAAAATCATCTCGAGCTGCTACGAGCGAAGGGTGGAGGATTCTTGGGAAACCGAGGAGAAACGACACTTTGGATAGATTCGTATACGGGGTCAATTAACCCGTAAACGCGGCTCGTTCGTGAAGAAAGGAATATATATCGCCCGTGGTTGAGCCCAACCAATCCACTCCGTCCCCAAAGGAATTTAATTAGCCGCCACCTTTACGGCTATTACGGACCAGGACCACATGCGAGATTCTTTAATTCGAGCGATCCTGGGGCCGCGATAACCCATGAACTGCGCTGCCCCGGCTAGAATTAGACCGGATGACACGAAATCAGCAGGTGACTATCTCCACGATATCCTCTCTCTCGCGGTGTTTAACGTCGAGAAGAATCTCGCACACGACGCGCCACCTCGAAAGGTGACCGCGCTTAATTGCGGCGCAGATGCGTCCAACGATTACGATTCCGGCCCTGCTTGCCCGTTTCGTCTCGTTTCGTAACGAATTCTTCGAATATCTCCAACCTTTTTACATCCTCCGCGCGAGCGTATCTGAAAATCTGATCGAAATCGAAACAACGATCGCCCACGCGTCCCGAATCCTCGAGCAGGAAAGAAGAAAAGGAGAGTGGGCGAGGCGAACGATCGCTCCTGAGATTCCACCCCGCAGATAGATCCAGAAGGGCAGTTGGAACAACGGTTCTCCACGAGGCCTCCTCTTCTGGCTGAGCAACGGAAGAGAGGATTCAGCGCGCCTTTTTCGCGGACATTTCGCCGGATCCGACGTTCATTACACACCGTCGGAGAGAGCGAGATCGCACGACCGCTTAACTGTTTTGTCCCGGCTGATGGATAGCGCGTCCGCGCGTTATTACCGGACACACTCGCCGCACAGTTTTACGAGTCTAGATTGGGTACACGGGTTTCTCCAGTCCGGGCAGAGGTCTACGACAGAAGCGTTAATAGCGTGTTTACCGATAATGGTCCAAAGGGATTGACTGAGAAACGTTACGATTATTTTCCTCTCGAGCTTCATCTTGGGAGAAGCTATTACAGAGAGATGAGCACAGAGGGATTATCGACCCGTCATCTCATTGTGATCCTTTGTGTACCTCGAGAACTCGTCCCATCGTCCAATATTCGCGATATTTAACGATTTTTCGAATGAAAATTACCCTTATTTCTGCAGCAATCCCCTGATCTCTTATTCCCTTCTTCCTTTTTTTTCTTTAATCGATAAGGACGAAACATCGATCGATCCGCTTAAAACCGGTAATATATTCGTTGCGCGAGCAACGAGCGGCCGACTTAATTTCGATCGAGAAGATTATCGTTCCGCAGCCGATGATCATTCGAATCGTAATTTTCTATTAAGAAATGCTCTCGCGCGCATTCGCGCGGCCAGATGATATCGGGCGCACGATTTATGAAGAATTAGTAAACCGTTCAGATACGATCGAACATTTCACGAAAGCTGGCAAATGGATAAAGATGAGGAGGAGGGGGAGGGGCGTGTTACGAGCGTTTTCTATCAAAATGCAAACGAGAGAGGATGCGTAAAATGTCCTTATTATCACCACCATCGATATCGTCGTCGCTCGCCCCGTACGCGACGCTCGAGGACACGGCGAGAAAGCGCTCGAGACGCGCGCGCGTGTGTGTGTGCCCCAGATCGGTGGCGATAAGGCTCTCAAGGTCCGCTTTTAACTACCCGTCCACGGTTCGCGGCGAACAAGAAATTTCTCGCCTCCGATCTCTCTCGCTCCAACCAACTCGCGACGATCCTATCGCGCGTTTTTCTATCCAATCTTTCGAGAAATCGCCGATATCGAACACCCACCCGACCGATTCCAGGAAACGAGGGGGAGGGGAGGGAGATCGGCGGGCGACAAGTTGCCTCGCGAGGCAGAGGAGCAGCTGGCACCACCCCCAGATGTCGTGCGTGCCGCTCACCGGAAGCCCTATCGATAATTATTTATCTGGAGGCCTAATTAACTCCGTTTTAACCGGAGTCCCAGGAGATAAAATTACCGGCCGCGTTGGAACGCGATCGGCGGAAAGAATTGGCCGGAAGGGAGGAAGGCTACACCTGCGGCGAGGCCGCTGATATATACGAGTATATGCGGCGTATCTCCAAGTGTGGGCGTCTTACTCGCTCCCTTCTCCTTATCCTTCTTCTCTCTTTCTCGCGCAGATCATATTCGAGAATAGAGGAGATACGAAGGCAACAACTTGGCCGACCAATTTCTTTACTCTTCCTTTTTCTCTCTTCGTCGAGGAAAGAAACTCGCGAACACAATCCCGAGACACTGAGCGGACACGCGCACTGTTCGAGGACGAGGCGGTATTTCCAATTCGCGCGGTTTCGCTTCGAATTAATCCCGTCACGCGCTCGATAGAATATCCTCGTGATTAGCGTGATAACCGGCCGCGAGGAGTCGCGAGCCGGTTAATTGGACGTTTAATTAGACGGCGTAAGCAAGCGTGTCGATGACGGAGAGAACGAAAAAGAAGAGGGAAAAAGAGCGAATGCGACGAGTTCGTTACTGCGATCGAAGCGTCTTTCCCGGATTCGCGGTGGCGAACGGATCACGTGTGCGCGATATAAAAGGCAGGATAAAAGGCAGGGAGCTGGTTATAAGAGGAGCGAGAGATGTGGATACGCGTCGCAACTCAATCGGGAGATTTTTTCTTCTTCTTCTTTTCTCAAATGGAAAACATCGGGCACCCCTTCCGGTAATCAACGCGCAGGCGGAACCAGCCTCGTATTTATATAAAGTGCGAAGCAACAACGGTGGAAACGTATAACGAGGGGCGGGAGCGGGTGAAGAATAGACGGGGAGGAGGAGGAGGAAGAAGGAAGAGAAGGTAAGCGATGTCGATTGGCCGAGTGGCCACAATGGATCCGCACAGACGGCTCTATTCACGGCTCCAAACAATGTAATCGCAACTCACCGCTTTCCGCGACGCTCTCTCTCTCTCTTATCGATCGATGATCGACGGATCCCGGTTTAGTAGATTCACGGCCCCCTCCGCGCCCCCCGTTAATTAATTAACCGGCTGTCCAGCGGCTTTTGTGAAATCCGCGCGCGGTCCGATCGGATCGTGGGAAAGCGAGATAATGGCCCTCGACGATGATCGGCAACGTGGATTCGTCGGTTCGTCTCGGCTCCGTTCGAATTTCGTATCGCGAAAACGGGAGAGAAGGAAAGGGACGGAAAAGGAAGAAACGAAAGGACGGAGTTTACGTGCACAGGCCTTCGACCTCTTTCGAATTCGAATTATCGCGAGTGAGGTGAGCACGGTGGCCGTTAATCGAGCCTCCGGGGAGTTGGTTGACCCGGGATTAGTCCATCTGGTAGCGATGATGCCGCGACAACGATCGTTAATGGCCAATAATACTACCGATCGTTATCGCGAAACGGGATTCGAACGTGACGGAAGAAGGGGGAAGAACAAAACCAGAGATTCTTTGTTTTGTTGGCGACGACAGAGCCTGGTAATGTAGTAATTTATGGGCTTGTGTTTACGAGTCGCGGAACATTCGAAATTACGAGTTATGTACGTATCGTTTCCTATTGGATGACATCCGAGAATATAATTGCTTCTATCGGCCATTCGACGAGATTTTTTCCCGTCGTCAAATAGTCTTCGAAAGCCGTCGAATCGAATCTGTCGTTCCACAAATGGGCAATTTACCGTTCTTCGTCATAGATTCGCACGATGAGCAAGCGGGAATCGTCGAGTCGTCGGCCACTTTTACGAACGCGTCGCGAACACATCATCGTCCCCGTCGTTCTCTTCTCGCTTATTTCGAACTGTGCCCGTCCTATCGAATACGTATATACATCAAGTTGTCCCAAAATCCCAATTTAACGCGATCGATTCAGGCGAGAGAGAGAGAGAGAGAGAGAAAATTACTCGTCCCAAGACACCGATTCCTATTATAACGCGGTCCGGATCGATGATGGAACAATTTGGAGACGTCGATCGGGCGTGTGTAACGCTTGCGCGTTATCCGGGAGCAGGAAAAGGAAAATTTACGGCCGGTCGATTCTCTTTGGTCGGCGCGATCGAAATCGATTACTCGTTAATCGTCCCCGTTCGCCGCGCCGCTGCCCCCGCGCCCGTAATTAACGGTGATTAATTGGATCGGATCCCGGCCGAGTATATTTTATCTCGAACAAAATTGGCCGCGGGCAGCCCGATCTTCTCGCTCGAGATCCAACGATATCGCCGCCGATCCCGTGATTCGAATAATCATCGATCCACTCCGTCTTTCCCTTTCCTTCCAAATTTATTTCGCGCTACTCCACATTTTTACTCCGACTCTGTCGTGGCAGGTAATAACGAACGACTAAACGATATCGAATATGTTTCGCGAATGAGACGGTGCAATTACGCTTCTCCTGTTCACGTTCATCTTGAGATGCGAACAGCGGCGGACGTTGTCGACGACTGCGAGCGACGAAGCCGAGTTGCGCGCAAATATTTCTATTCGAGCGCGACCTTCCGACGTAAACACGCGATCGAGGAGAGATCCGTGTTCGAGACGCGGAATCGGTGGTTTTCGATTCGACCCACAGCGAGGAACGGTCTCGTCGTAAGAAGAAAGAAAAGAATGGGATCGAGAAGCAAACGAATCGTGTTAATTGCCGGAAAGAATACAAACGATAGGCCGGTGAATAGTATCTGTCTTCTTCTACTTTCCTCTTCTCTCTACTTTCAACGATCGAAATGATCGAGGAAGATAAGGAAGACGGTGACCGTCGACGTTTGCGTAAGTGGACGACTCCACTTGGCCGTATCGTGACTCGCCGCGGACACGGAGAAGATAATAGTTGCATCGCGAGGCGGGCATTTCGTTACCAGCGAACGAAATTGTATCGTGGGGAGAGAGCTTGGACTTTCTATGTTGGGATTATGGTGCGGACTGTATGGAAGCGAATGGGATACACCTGTCGTTGGCAATTTCGTGTTGAATGCCAGCCAACGAACCATTACTTATGCGCGTATAATTGGCGTTAATTAAAGTCGAAATGTTCGACGTTTGAAACGGCAATGTTGTAAATTGTAATTGTACATTGGATTTGAATAAAGAACGTCATATTTGCAAGAAGCGTGTCTCGCCCCTCCTCGCGTCTTTCTTTACACGGACGTGTACGCGTTAATTGATTGATCAGTTTGATAAGTTAATTAGTCGTACGATAAGCCAGGAGAGGGCGAGGAGAGCATCGAATAGTCTCGATCGCCGACACCCACGCGTCTCGCACGTGCGACTGAAAACGCGACGAAACTTACCGCAACGACAAACGTTACCTTTGAAACAATAAAATCGACCGACGACAATGGAGTATTATCGAGCCCCCTTAATGCCAACTTTCACCGATAGATACGATTCGATGAAACGATAATTTCCTCCAAGATATATCGACCAATCGCGTTACGTTCTTGTTTATCGAGTGCATTCCAATTGTGATTTCTCTCTTCTTCTTCTTCTTCTTTCTGACAGGACAATTTTGCAAACATGGTGGACGGTAGCAGCAGGTAGAGAAATTCCTATCCGGTGTCGAGGAGCGACAATCGAGTGACAATGTTACACGTGTCACGATCAACGGAATAATATTTTCGTTTTCCCCGTGGCTCTGAAAAAGAAAAGGCACGGAGGTGGACACGATAGGCCATCGGGTTCAGCCGCGACACATAATGGGTTACGGCCTCTCTTTTCGACCAAGCACACGCTTCGAGGCGTGCGCACGCGTAGGCGACACTAAACGCCCACGTAAGGCCGTACAAATATTGAACAAATATTAACATAATGTTTGTACGTTAGTCCCCAACTATAAATATGAACGACCCACCTGTGAAGCCGATTCCGAGAAAGGAACGGGGATCCGAACGGGCCACGATCGAAACGGGCCGGCGCATTCGTCATTTTTCCGATCGACCACTTCGAAACTTTGCTTTCTTCGCCGAATGTTACGAGGAGCGGGCAAAATATTGTTGGCCGTGACAGATTACGCAAACCAGATTTAATTACGAAAGAAACGGCGACACGGAAAATCGACGATACGTTGGGAATGGATGTCCGAAACGACGAACGCGCGCAAATTAGTTATTATCGAGTAGAGAAAGGGAAGGATAATTTTTACGTGGATATAATCTGTTATGTAACTGGATGCATAAATCCAGTCGGCAAGTTGGAATAGTAAATCAATTAACGATAACTAGACAAATACGAGTCAACGAGTTCGTGATTCGATCGAGCAAATTTCTCCAATTCTTATTTCAAAAGTTACTTCAAAAATAAATTATTTATCGGTATAAACGAGATAATCGAGTTTTTCCAAGACGTTCAAGAAATCTCTGGTGTAAATCCACTTGTTCGTTTTAAACGTAATTTCTTCTCCCTGCTCCAACGTTGGCGCCTCTAACGACATCTAAATGATCCCTCGGTACACGCGCGCGGTCCGCCACAGTTTTCGCGGAAATGACAATCATAGAGAGCTTGGTCGCGCAAAAAGCGATGGTCACGGTGGTGTTTTCTTTTCTTTTTTCTTTTTCCTTTTTTTTTTTTTTGGAAAATTGACCATCGCGGAGCGCAAGGCCCCTCATCTGCGTTGAAGCCCTGTGCGAAAAAAAGGAAGGAAGAAGGGTAACGAAGGAGCGCGATAAGCGTGTTGTTTCTTCTAGCTCTAATGACGCGATATTACACGCGAGACAGCGATCCCTCTCCTCCACGAACGACCAAGATCTTTGCTTTGCGATTCCGAAGAATCGACCCTCGAAGAAAAATCTCCGTTTAACGCGCGGTTGACGATCGTAACGATACAAAATACTCGAACCTAAAACGTAGTCTTTTCGAAATACAACGGGGAAGAGGAAAATGCACCGGTTGCCGCGCTCCGTTCCTATTCCAGGATCTCCTTCGTTATAGTTCTCGCCACGGGTGGGAAAAATACGAACGAACGAGACTTCTTTACTCCCCGTTCATTAAGATCAGTCGACGAACGATAACGAAATCAAAAAAGAAAAGAAGAACGTTCGACGTTTTATCGAAGCTGCTCCGCGTTAAACGTTAAGCGCGAATTATCTCGTTTCTCGAGCTAATCGTTAACTCTCGAATCACCTGTGGGCTCCTACTTTTGAATCGTTTCGCGAGGGACGAACGAGGAACGTATGTATCAAACGTGGATCTTTTATCTATCGTACGAATCTGGCGGATTTGTTTCCTAGCGGTTCTTTTGAAGAAGAACGGACAGGAAAGTTTTGAAACAAGCGGAACGCAGGAGAGAGTGATCGATGGAGAGTACGTGCTCCTCCGACGTTGTCATCCGCTTATCGTCCGCGATCCAGATCACATCCGGCCCCGGATTAATAATAATAGGCTGAAGCTTCAGAAATTGCCGCGCGATTCACTCTCGGAAACTGGAGGATATAATATTCCGTGCAATTATAATCGCAGAGGAGCATAGCTCTTTCTCTGAAGAGAATCAGCGTGAAGGATGATTTCCTTGATTCGCGATTTCGTCGAGGATTTTTCACGGATGGAATCGGTTCCAGGATCCGTCCACTTGCTCGCAAATGAGATTTACCATCATCCATCACCCGTGATTCTATTAAATGGGAGGAATGCTTATCTCAGATGGTTGGGCTTGTTGTACAGTACATCTGTTGGTATATTCGTCTTTTCGATCGAGGGGAATAACGTTCCTCCTTCGTCCGTTACCTTTCTTCTCCAGCTTTGGAAACTCGCTCGCCGTTATCGGCAAGCTCGAAACAATTGCGAGAGAAGTTTCCCTTTCCCTTTCGGTTATTCCGAAACGGACGAGAAACGTTTGGATGGGAAGAGAGTGGCGTGTATTGGGTTTTTCAATTAGAAGAGGCGCGGATCGCGTTTTTCGCATGGCCTGTATCGCGTATTCCTGGCCGGTCCGGGTCAGGAATGCGGCGGCGGCGTGGGGGATCCGTGGCGAGGATCGCGGGTGTACGATACGGTGAGTTGTGGTGAGCAGGGGGTCTCGTCGCTGGGCCTGCTGAGAACGGGCTTAAGCCCGGTACCGTACGCGGCCTCTCTCTTACACGCGGGGACTGGCTGATGACCATCGTCCACCTGACTCCCCGAGATTTATCGCGCTCACGATGCGCGGGATACGGTATGAATGTACGAACGCGGATGGATCTCGGACTCTGGAGTCGTGTCCAAGTGTAATCGAACGAGCGAGGGAGAACACTCGAGCGGATTAATCGAACTCTTACCCCCCCGATATTATTTCCCCTTCTTCCTTCCAACAACGTTCGCGATACCATTCGCTATTTACCATTTAAGGGGACCATAATATACGCGAAGCTCGTATGTATATATGTACGAGTAAATGGCGTCGTTGGCGTTGGAGCTTTGTCGTGTAATAAGCGGAATTATCCGCTTGAGGAAACCGCGTTCGACACGGTACGTGTTTTCCTTTCGCCGACAGCCGAACGCGGAAGAGGCTTTGAATTGTAAAATCCCTACGCGTCGATGACAAACGCCTACTCGCGTTCCCTATTGTTCGCTCTCGCGGCGGGGTATAAGGGGAATAATGAACCCGCGCGCTGGCGTGGAGGTGTGGACAAGCGGCGATATCGCGCGATACATATATATATATGTGCGCATATAGATGGCACACGTACGATAGAGATCGCCGTGTTCCAACACCGTGAAACGAGATAAAAGTATATATGTATATATGCACTGCTTAATTGTCGAACAATCCTCGATCGGTATCGGCGAAAGCGATTATACGGTATTTTATAGTATTATATCGGCTGGTGGCGAAGACGTTGGACAGACAGGTAGGAAGAAGGGTGGAACGTTGGAGATTTTAAAGGGCCGGTGATCGATCGGCGTACGGTCGAATCGACGTGCCGGTCGTATATCTGGCGTGCGTAGGTACCAGGATGCGAGCGTGCGAGGTTTTACGTAACCTCCGCAGGTTTGACGACCTCGAGCGCGCGGAGGGGACCTCTCGTCTCGTCGCCTCTCGGCGCGGCAATCGATTTGTACACTCGTCAGGGAGAGACTTTGTTGGCGCGCACGGACCGTTTCTCCTGTCGCGCGGCAAACACCGATACCCCACCGTCCGCGGGGAGAAATAATTTATCGCGGAAGTAACGTTTTCTTCGCGACACGTCCGCGCGCACCACCACCTCTCGCGCGAACGCGCATTAGAGTCCAGCTTATATTTACATTAAGCAGGGAAATAATTTATTCCCGGGAATCGGATCGCTCCGAATTCCTCGATTCGCCGAGGAGAGAAGCAGAGGTGAGTGAAACTCTCGTAAAATTGGAGACTTTTAGAAACGAAACCGCCGAGGCGAAACGGAAGATCTCGGTTCGTCGTCCATTTCGAACGAACGTGAATGATCCGCGATAATGCCCGGCGCCCCGAGTTTTTCCCCCCCTCCCTCGCGAGACACGGATGCAACAGTGGTGGTAATAACAGGTTGCGGAACAGGGAACGCGTGTCGATGAATGCAAATTTCATGGCCTCCTCGTTCCCGGAAATTCCACCTCCCGTCCGATTTGAAATTATCCTTGTCGTTCGGCTCGATCCACCCCGCGAACACGATATCGTTTCCACATCCGTGGAATTTTTATCGCTGCCCTCGGCGAAAACTCGGCCAATCGTAATTTTCTCGGCTGTGAACGGGGGAGCGGAAAATGAGAGAGTGAGAAAAGAAAGGAATATCGATTTTCCATAGATTTTTATTACAGGATAATCGGGCAACGATTGAATACAAACGATGATTCGCGTCGATTTATATTATTTACGACCCAACTTTGTCACGTTGCAGCTCCTTCTTGATCGAGTCATATCCATGATAAGATACTTATCTACGGATAAACGAAATCTGCAACTACTCCTTCCTTCCTCTTTTCTCTCTTCTTTTCTCGAATTGCGAATTCAAAGATTCGGAAGAATTTCGTTCCAATCGTAATCCTCTCGCGTACGAACTGGACACGCGTGTCCCGCCTCACAGCACCCACGATGGATTTTCGTTTCGACGTTATTCGCAATTCGTTGTGTACGAACGTGGTGGGGAAACGGGAACGGGAACGGTACTGCTCGTTTCGCCTTGGAGGAACGGCGACTCGTTAATGGCGAGACCGGGGGATTGGATGCGATGCGATGGTAATTTCGTTGGCAAATCGTCCGCCATTTTTCAACGTGCTAAAATGACCGATCGCATCCTTGATACGCGGCCTCCACTCCAATGTTTCGCTCAGGGTTAAAATGAAATTTACCGAAATTAATAACGCGAATTCGTCGGCGATGAGTCGACGCACGACTCGGGAATGGCGGAATCGGCGAGATAAACTTCCGTTTATTCGAGGGAGAGAAGGAGAGAAGGACAGGCAGGTAGTTTGGTACTCGAAACGGCGTGAAATCGTTCTACGTGGCGTAATGTCGGCGACGATTAAGAAACTGCGCGCAAACTAATCGGCAATTTCCCTTTCGTGGTTTCGAATCACGAATCACGCGGCGTGATTACACGCTACCACGCTACTCGGCCAGAAACATATGTATCCTGTAATAAAGAAGGAGGAGGAAGGGATGGGCCGATCGTTCCATCCGGCTCGCGGATTCGTGATCGAGGTTAAAACGCCGAGGAGAAGAGTTCGACGACGAGAGCCGCGCTGGTTTCCGCCGCCGCGCATTAAGAATCGTCCCGAAGGCGCGACAGCCTCTAACGAATGGTCTAACCGGTAATTACCGGACATACGTTGGCGGGATTAACGCGTGGAATCGAGCGATAGCCGGGCCACACGGCCCGAGGCCTTCGTTTCTTCGAGCGCAACCGCGATGAGAGAGATTTCGTTCGTGAGATCGTTCGTAAGAGATCGAATCGTCTTATGGAATTAAACGATCCTTTTACTTTTTTATTTTTTCCCCCTTAAATTTCGACATAGTTTTTAAAATTGTATTATTCGTGATTATAATTCGGACCGAGCGGTCTTTTCCTTTTCCTTCTTTTTCGTATCGGTATCGGTGATTTTAAAAGCGGCTCGCAGCAACGGGGAATACGGTGTAATTGATCTTTTTTTGCGCGCGCGTTGCGTGCGCGCTGCGATAAAGCAGAATTTCGTCATAAAAGTATTTCAATCTTTTTTTTTTTATATGCGATAAACCATATTTCACGAGGAGATAATCGTCTCGGAAATTGGCCGGCGCATGCTAATGAAGCAATCGTAAAGATTACCGCCGCCGTTTCGTCAAACGCTCTCTTTCGTTTCCGATTAAATTCGCCATTCGAAATTATCCAAATATAACGTAACCGATAATTTCGACCGTATATTATTGCAAATTATCCGGCTGATCGGTTCGAAACTTTAAAGAGAAGGAAGAAAGAAAGGAAGAAAAAAGAATTCGCTTAATGAACTTGCCAGTTTTGTCGATCGAACGAATAATTTTAATCGGTCTCCCCTCGATCGTCGCGATGAAATCGTGCACGACTCATCCGTGAATAACGTTTTTAATTTACATTTCGGGATCACCGATCAAGAATCCGTCCCGTTTCCCCGGTATTCGACGATAACGACGATATCAGATTGAAAATATATTCCAATATACGAATTTTCCATAAGACGAAATCGATGGAATCCGATTTAGATTGTCTTTGCAACGCGTCGTGAACCGGCAGTAACGTTCAACCTGCTCGAGTCGTGGGTGCCATTACTTATGATCGGGGACCGGCATTGTCCCGTATTGCAACGTATTCCGGGGATAAGTTAATAATCCAGAAGCGGAGAGAGAGAGAGAGAGAGAGAGAGAGAACAAGGGCGCCGAACTCGTCGAACCGCCCCGGCTCAATGGAGGATAAGATTTAAGGCGTTTCGTTGGCCGGCGGACAGCCGGAGAAATATGCGACGGCTGCGCCGCTTGCTCAATCGCCGCGCGAAATAATCGTAGAACGATCTATGCGTTCTTTTTTTCGACAATGACGACAGCAGCAGGAGCAGCGGCAGCAGCCTGGAATGGCAATTGGATACGAATTCTTTTCGATGCTGTTGGTGCTGGCTGATGCAATTGTCCGACGCGAAGTGTGCCGCCTGAGAAACAAGAAAAATGTTGCCAATTAGGAGAAAACGGGCCTTAACGCCCCTCCGCTCCAAATACGCACCTGTGCCCTACGAATGCACGCCGCTCATTGTCCGCCCGGCGGACAGGCCGAACCGAGAGGAGAAGGAGGAGAAGAGGAAGAAAAAGAAGGCTCGAGATAGCGTGATTCGAAACAATGAAGCACTTTTACCCTTTTACCGAGCCGTTGCTACGCGACGAGACGTCGAGCTGTCCCTTTCGGGGAAAATTCTTTCTCACTCCCGATCGACGGATAAAACAATTCTCTTCGACGTTCGATAGCTCGTATATAGGCTGTAAGGGAGCAAAGAGATTCGAGATCACTCGGTTTCTAGAGATTCTCCATAGGATAAATACCCGAGATGAGGAAAAAACCTCGGGGCGGTGCTATACGTGTATACACGCAGTGGCGTGGCCTAGCGGTGTTTCCGCTCTCCTTGTTCCAACAGGAGAAGAAGAAGAAGAAGAAGAAGAAGAAGAAGAAGAAGAAGAAGAAGAAGAAGAAGAGGAGGAGGAGGAGGGAAAGGAATAAAAGAGAGGGAGCTTGTTTATAGATCACGCCACGATACCGGGTGGCGAATAAATAACTGTATTACCGATCGAGGAGGACAGATAACATCCAAGGTAGCAGGAGAGAAGGATCGCAACCCCTTTCGGGGATTACCCGACAAAGCGGCACGCATCAACGCGCATATTTCTATAATTATTGCCGGCGCCCTTTGATGTATCTTAAACCGACTGTTACCCGCCGTCTCTCTCGCTCTCCCCTCCCCCCTCGCAACTTTCCATCGTGGCGCCTTGTCCCTGAATCTCGGCGTTTCTCGATGAAAAGGCGAGGCCGTATCAGCCTCCCGCTCGTTTCGCGATCGCCAACTCCCTGATAACGAGATTCCGAGCCGCGTTTCTGTAGCGTTACACGCTCCCTGGCTTCACCCAGGCGCCCGCTCATCAAATATATATGTATATATATAAATGTGTGTGTATATATAAATAAACGAAGCAACCGTCCGTCCGTCCGTCCGTGAATTTATATACTTTCGTTCGATCGCGTTCCTATTTATCACGTTGCCCCGGCCACGATCTGTAAGCCGTAATCTCACGCGGGTATCTCTTCCTTCGAAGCGCGAGAATCTCCGCGTGGAACGTAGGAAGAAGGAGGAGGTTAATCGTTCAGATAGATCGAGACCGTTTAATTGGGCGGTGGACGATATCGTGACGAAACTTTCAACTCGCCACTCGCTACGAATCGAGTAGAGATCGAGTAAAGAGAGAGAGAGAGAGAGTGGAGGAGAGTGGAGGTATCGTTGCAGGTAGGGCAGGTCTGGTCTACCTGCGATAAATAACGAATCGCCAATTAAGCCGTATTTCGGCTATCTTCTCGCCCGCGTGGCGAAGGGGTTGCGCGTCATTAGGGGCGCGATGCCGATTAGGCTGTCGACTGTCGCCGATCGCCCCTCCTCCTCCCGTCCGCGGAACAACAACGGTAGCAGGATTCACCTGCTCCCGTTTCGGGGAACATCTGCCATCAACCGATCCTCTCTCCTTCCTCTCTCGTCCACCTTCCAACGTTAACGTTCCTCCTTACGCCTTCGAGATCGTGATACGGGCGCGAGTCGGCCGCTGTTAATCGCCGCGATCACGTAACTCGTACGCGTTAACGACGCGGGGGGAAATCCTCCCCACGGCCGCGAATTAATCGAGCTGTTTCACTTGTTGCCGCGGCGGCGCGGTTAACGTACCCGTCGTAACGGTGCATTAAAACCGAAATTGCATCGCAATTTCGCCGCTACGTCGACGATGGAAAGGGGGGAGGGAGTGGGGGGAGGTTGGTTGGTTTTAACGACCGGTCCAAGTCGCTCAACAACATTCGGACGCCTCAATTAATCGAGCCGTAACGATGAATGATTATACGCTTACACTTCGCGCATTCGGGTACACGGGACGAGGAAGCCTGCGGTATAATTAACGCGGAATTCGCTTTTTTCCCCTCGCTCGTTTCGCGGAAATAAAACGCGCCCCTCCGAATTTCTCATCCTCGATGCACCCATTTCTCTCTCCCCTTCCTCTCCCCTTTTTTATTCGAGAAGAAAAGGGGGCCCGCCCCCCTCCGTCCAGGCGCATATTTCACTGCGAGGCGAGCTCGACTTTTTTCGCGAAGTGGCTCGCGTGACCCGATTGCGAAGGGATTAATAGAAAACGACGACGTTTGTATTTCAAGCGTGAGCGAAAAACCTCCTCCTTCCTTCCCTCTTTTCTTTCCTCGAAATGTTTTCGAAACGGGCTCGCGTGGAGAAAGCAACCATTCGCCCCGTCGCCTCGCGAATTATATATTAATATTATATGCCGTTTGCACGCACGCGAGCATAATTAACGCGTCATAGAGCGTCGTCGGCCGCGCTATAAATATTGCCGTATATATATATATATATATATATTCTCTCTTCCTCGAGTTCGATTCGCCTTCGTTGCACCTTCAAGTTTTATCGCCTCGAGGTAAGACGAAGTGGAGAGAATCGAGGAATATTGTTCTATACGTGTATATATATATATGTTAATTTAAAATTTCTGCCTGACGTAATATCTTTAATATCTACGAGGATAGAAGAGAGGACATAGAATCTACTCGCGGGTCGTGTCGATCGGGGGAGGGGAGGGGGAATTCCATCCGAGGATGTCTGGATGTCGGCACAATTGTATATTCCTTACGGTGTATGGGAGAGAACTGTTTAATTTTAATCGGGGAGAGCATTGCGGTTGGACGGGTATCGTGTGCACGGAATAAGAGATCGTTTGGTAGTTTATCTGATACTCGTAAATACATCGAGCGATACAAGCTGTGCAGGTTGGACAGATATTAGAAGAGCAGTAAATACGTATTCCGCGGGAATAACGTATGATAGTGTATCCACGGACGTCGGGGACATTAAGCGAGTCGGATATTAAAGCGGCGAGCGATAGAGAGGAAAAATATTGCCGGGATAAATTTCCCGTCTAACTCTCTCTCTCTCTCTCTCGAGCCGCGAAACGATCCGTTAGTGGGTTATTCGTTTCGAAGAAACTTTACGTGCGCGCGGGAAAAGGAGGGAGTGGTTGGACGCTAAAGTCGTGGAAAGAAATCGATCCACGAGACATTTTACAAATTTTCAGTGGAAGAGGAGGAAAAGGAGGACGAAAGAAAATTATTTTCCTCCCTCGTTTGATCCAGCAAGGTACGCATACGTAAAGGTACGTAAAAAAAAACGATGGCGAGATTCTCAGCAGCGTATCGAACCTGTGACCCGAGATCGATTAATCATACCCCCAACGTTTTACGAATTCCTTGGATGCGCGTCGATTATCCACCTCGACAGGGGCTGGCATCTCCACGACCTCTCCCCGCTAATTCCTCGATCACGGTCGCTCCGTCAACCGGGCGCCGACTGAAATATCATCCATTCCGCGCGAGACGACGCTTTAGCGCAAACGTCGATCGAATTCGAGATTCCCCTGGGAGAAAGGATGCGTTTGAAGGAGAGGTATCTATGCAACTTCCGTTCCCATTTCTTCCTTTGAAAATACCAACGAGATGGGGCGCACCTGTCACCTCCTATTTTCAACGGAGATCGCCCACGCATCTGATCTGACCTGTCTCTCACAGCGGGAATAAAGTAATGGTATCCCAGTAATGCATTCGGTTGGAAGTTTCTCACGGTGAAATTGATATTATCGAAAATCGATAAGATACAGAGGTTGTTTAACATCCATCGAATTTATACGTATAATTATTTTCCGTAAAATCGCGGGTGGATTGAACCCGATTAAACGACGAGTGTGAATCGAGCCTAATAAATCGGCGAGGTTAAGAAGCGCAGGTGTGAAGGGCAGACGCCCCCCGTCGACCGTGAATTCGTGAGTTTCAACGCAAAAATCACCATTAGTTCCGCCTTCCTCTCTCTCTCTCTCTCCCTCTCCCTTTCCATCTTCGTTTCCAATTTCCTTTTCTTCCCTTTCTCTTCCCCCGCTCGAAAATACCCTACTCGAATAGACGAATCCTCTCTTCTACGATTTCTCGACCGCTTCTAAACAATCGAAACACGTTTCGAGGAAGAGGCGCAGACAGGATCGAATATATGGACGCCACGGCGATTTCTACGATTAGGAGAGCAGCATCTCTGTACTTACTCGCTGGTGGATAGCGATTATTTAGCCGCGCGAGAAAAGAAAGGGTGGCACGCATTCGCGCGTAATGGGCACACTTAATCGCAATCAAGCGGTGAAGGTTGGCGGGCCAAAGCGAACGAGTCGAGCTGGCGCTAAATAAAGTTGTCCGAGCCGGGGGAGAGTCGTTTTAGAGTGGAGGAGGAAGGAGAGTAGGTTTTCCGTGGACGACAGGGGCCATTAGTCCGCTCGAACGGATCGAACGGATGAAAATTGCCAAGCCCATAAACGATTCCGTAGAGGGATATCGTCGAGCCGCTCGGCCATACGTCGCGATAATGAGCGACAATGCGTATAAATATCCTCCAGATCGTCCGAGGAATCGTGGAAAATCGATCCCGACCTTTATCGAGAAAAAAGTACCCATCTCTCCTCGCATTGATCGAACGCGAACGAAATTACGCCACGCCTTAACCGGCATTCAGAATTCTACCAACTTTAATATCCTTTCCACGAGCGTTGCTTTACGAGCGAGGTTAATTCCGAGATTCGATATGAGAAAACGGACGGTTTACTACGCGGAACTAATCCAGCCGGTCGTTTACCTACGCGGCTCTAACCGCGGCGATTAATAAATAATCGGGCGAACCTCGAAGCGAATTCAGCCGATTGGCGAGGACGCGATCGGGTTGCGCCGTAATTCGGGGTGGTCCCGGCGAGAGCAAAGACGGATAAAAATCCGCGGCTCCCCTTCGCGATCCACCGCGGGCACGCTTCTCTTCCTCGAGGCGCTTCGTCCGCTCCGACCTCTCGACCCGAGTGGACGCCGCCGCCCGCAGGAACACCCGTGCGGATAATATATGCCGGGCGTATTCCAGGCAATTTTCGCGGGGCGGTGTTGCGTTGATTGCGGTCGTTCATCGCGCCTTCGCCTTCGCCTCCACCGCCGCGCCTTTGTCCTCTTCTCGCTGCTGCTCTCGGCCCGCGTCGTTGCTCCCTAAGGTCTAATTTGCGCGCAGCGGGAGCGACGCGAACTAATGCGCGTTGCGCGCGCCGGGAGGGAGTCCGTAGGATCTTTGTCTCGCGCACTCCCGCGCCAACGCGCATCCATCATCGCGCGACCCTTCTTCCGTCCTGGAAAGGGCGCACTCTCAACGACGCGCTACTTCCAACCAGTGAAGCTCCTTCCTTCTTCTCTTTTCCGGATTCTTATCGCGATTATCGTCGACTGTCGACGAGATCGAGAGAGGAAGGGGGAAGTCAAATGGATTTGTTTCCCTTTCGCGAGCAAGTCGTGCGGGAGAGGTTCGGTTATTCATCGAACGGATTGAATCGTTTCGGAAACTCGTGCAGCCAGGCCGAATGGAGCCCCTCGAAGGCTCGAGGGATCGAAGAAAGTCGGAGCGGTTTAATAACGAAATTGCTAGGGTTTTACGCGGGGAATGATCGTGGAACAATCGCGGCCGTCCACCGAGAGGGGAGGAATCGGCTAGCGAATCCTACGGCCACTTTTGCGGAACGAAACGCGAGTTTGAGAATTAGGCAGAGATGGTAGAGGCAACCTACCACTGTGTCGTGGACCTCGGAGTAACGCTTCATCTTTGAATTCCGACTCCCCAAGGTCCGAGTAGACGGCCACCTGACTCGGGCCGGGCTCGAGGGTGCAATCATGCGCACGCGAGCCACGAAACGCACCAACCCCCCTTCCCCCCCTTCTTCCCCTCCCCAACGTATTTCGGCTGCGCCCGAAAATATTCCACCTTCCAACTGCGCGCTACTTTAAAGGGCCAACATCGCCCAAGGATACCGCTGCGTTCCGCCTCTCTCCATATACTCTCCTCTTTCCTATCACCGACCGTGTATTCGGCCGACGTAAACGTAATTTCGAGCGCAAAATTTAATCCAGCGAGATACTTATACCCGAAAATCTATCCGCGCTCTTTTTAGAAGAACTGCACGCGAGCACGCGAGACGGAGCACTCGTGGAGCTTGTCACGGTGGTGAGCGAGGAAAGGAACGGCAGCATCTCACTTTCCACGATTCCCATTGAAAGATTTTATCGGGCGAGGGGACAAAATGCCGTTCTCTCTCTCTCTCTCTCTCTCCCTCTCCGCGACGCAGGCCACTTTTACACCTGTGTGATGCGTCGTCCGCGTAATAAATATATCGAATTCACGCACGTTCGCTCGTTCGATCGTTATCGTTATGATCTCACCGATGACTCTCGTCTTCGCAACGAGCATCGCGCACAGCTGCGACGATTATCGTACGGAACTCCTCTCTCTGCCCGCCAATTCTTCCTCGGTTAATTGACCGACGTCCGTGTCGATGCGCATTACGAAACGCGCGTGTACCGCGGCGCATCCACTTCTTTGAAAAATTCTCCCCGACGTTTGCACGTGTCGCCGAACAGGAGGGGGAAAAGGAAAGGAGGAAGAAGAGGAGAAGGACAAAATTAAACGAATCGCATTATCGGTATATAATTTGCAAGCAAAAAGGCTAATTATGAAATTGATAAAACCGATTCGTTTCTCCCGTTTCCTTTCAACTTTATTCTCCGGGGACGAGCCGACGATGATGAAGCAGCTGCTATCCGATCGAAACGAGAGCACAGGTTGATCGATCGATCGACGGGTCGGAGAACAATATTCGGCCGTGTTGGCTGCGATAAAGGTGCGCTGCGCGGGGATCCCGGTTCGCGGTAATTAATTACATCGTCCGAAAAGAAAATTAATTGACGCTCGACGCAGTAACAGCGGTTAATGCGCCACCAATTATTGATGATGCCGCAATAAATGCCGGTTGTCGGGACGGTGATTCATCCAAGATTAATAATCGATCCGCCGAGATCCGATTTCAATCTAAATGCTCCTCTAAACGGACCGCTTAATATCCGCCCTACCCGCGACATTCGACCACCACTTGGCACTCTTCCCTCCTTCCTCCGGATAATCTCACTCGAGCAACGATCTCACCCCGCTTCGTCCAAGCGACATCTTCCAGGTACGCACGTTTAAGAAAGGGGAGAAAGAAAACGCGAAGAGAAACTTTTAGATTAGCCGCGAGAAAAGAAAAAAGAAGGCGAAGGGGAGGAATCGTGCGTACAGGTGTGCACTCGATGAGGTAGGAGGATCGCGACGCGAACATGAACCCCGCCCACACCTCGCCGAGCATCGTCCAACGCGTATACAGCGCTAATTAATACGCGAAAGTGACACAGCCGTGGGCAGAGATCGGATAAACGTGGTCGCGATCGAGACGTCTTTCCTTTGGAAAAATCGAAAAGTCGGTGAGCAAAACCACGGATCGGATCGGATCGGATCTAGCGTCGAATCATGGCCGATTGCGTGGGATACAGAGGGCCCCCTGCGTTCTCCTTTCCCTCGAAAGTCTCTCCAATTACTAGCCTTTGACGTTAATTCGTCGACCGGTCGAGCAACGGTGGCTGGAACGATGCCGCCGTTCACGGTCGTTCGTTTAACCAGGAAATGGAGATGTTCATTCGGTCAAAGCCCCGTTCCCGTTGCCCAGCTTTCCCTCCATTCTTTATTATCACGATCATTCAGTTTTCCAAATCGGTCCTCTCTTTTCCCTCTTCCGTTATTTTCGAAATCGTTTCGAAATTGCGAGAAGACCGAGGAAGGATCGATCGAAATCCGTTTTCGAAAGTTTCGGACGGAGCTTAAGAGAGCAGGACGAGATGCGCGCGTTATTCTCGAGGAGCACTGTCGCGATCGTGACGAGTTGATCGGTAATCCTCGGTGATGGACGAGCAAGGCACGCTTTCCTCGCAACGAGGTCAACTTTTACCGAGAAACTCAGATTTTGCCCCTATCCGCGAACAGGATCGTGCTGCTCGATCAAACGCTTCCTTTTTCCTCTTCTTCACCGCCGAGGATGAAAAGAAGAAGAAGAAGAAGGAGGAGGAGAAGAAGAAACGAATCAGCTGGCACTTTCTAGCCGATGGAATCCGTAAAAATCGTATCCTCGAATTCCTGAACGCGTGCTCCATCCATAAGATATTTATCGATCGAACAGCGATCGTGAAAAAAAAATTAATCCGTTACGCAAAATATACAACGAAGTGATAAAGTCTCGTTCTCGACGAGTGGAACAAAAAAAGGAAAGCTTCGCTCTTCTCCGAGCAGTAACGAATAACAACTCCAAGTTGGATCGAAAATTATTGCGCGAAAACTATAAATGCTCTTTCCTCCCTCCGTCCATGGACTCGACGAAGCAAGCAACGATCAAACGCTTCCTATTCTCGGCAACCCTCGACAACAAAACTCGAGAATTCGATTATCCCGATTTTTCGAAATTCTCGACGCAATCCAATCTCTCTCTCTCTAGTCAGAATTCGATTTGTCCGCGAAGAAAGATGAAGCGGACGATTTTCACGCGAGTGCGTGCCCGCTTGCCAGCCATCCTCTGTGTTCCTCCTTACCTTTTAGGTGTTGCGGGCAGGGGCGAGGGATAAGCCGGGGCTGCGGTTCGCCGCAGTATCCAATAGTTAGGAGCGCGTCATTACGCGGAATCGATATCGAAAGTTTCGATCGGCAGCTGGGAAGATCGGGATGTGGGTTGATCGAGGCGCGCGCGGCGGATGATCGAAAGCGAGCGAGCGAAAGGGGAAGAGAAAGGACGTGCGGACGGCGGTCGGAAGACGCCCGTCCAGAGATGCCTCCGGTTCGCGCGATTATCTGCCCACACCATCCCGTTCCCTTATCCCCGCCGCCTAGGTTATTGGTTTTGGATCCGATAGCCGCCATTAAAACCGCTTTCCACCCCTCGCCCCCTCGCCTGCCGCGTAATAGAATACGAGATAAGGCGGGAAACAACGAGCTCGCTGTCAGAAGCGACTCGATTACTCGTCCCATAGATTGCTCCATGCGCCTCGATCAACGATCGTTAAGCGCCGCCGGATCGCCGCGATAAACGACAAATAACGCAAAAAGAAAACGACGCGAGAATGTTAAAACTCGCCTCTCGATGAACATACGATAGAGTTGCTCAGCTTCGAACAGTTAGTCTCCCCTCGAAGAGGGACGAGAACGAGGCGGTTGACGCGTGTTCTTGAGGAACCACCGTTTCTAAATATGGATCGGATCCTTCTTTCTCGCCAATCTTCCTTCCCACGGAGATTTTATCGATTCCTCTACCCTCCCTCGAGCCGAGGGTTTAATTACGCTCTCGGATCTATCGTCGTCACCGAAAACGCTTTAAATCGGATCTCGTGGAGAGAGAAGGGAAGAGAGACGAAATGAAGATCCCACGTGCGAGGTTACGATGCGTAGGTACGGATGGCGAGCAAGTGGGCGGAATGTTGACCGGCCGTATCGAAGCGAGATGCGGTATATAAGGGTCCCGAGATCCTATCGAAATGACGCACTGCGTACGCACCTGATACCGGATTGTGCGTACGCGAGACGGCGACACACGCCGGCCCCAACACTTATTCGTCGCCGGCCGGGTTTATTTTAGAAGGCCGAGCGCGCGGGACGAAACTGGCCTGTCCAGTTCGATCTCCTCCCGAGATGTCTCTGCCTTTTAATCACCCCGCCAGCCTTCTCTTCGCCTCCACGGAGCCGTCCGCGCGTAAAGGCCCGCCAATTTTCTCACTTACTTGGCGCGGAAGGGAAACGACAGAGATAATTGGTGGAAAAAGTAGCCGAGGAACAAGGAATACGATCGTATTTCCCGCTACGTGTCATTATTTACGGGTTCGATTCATTTTACATATACGCGTATGTATTATTCGTCATTGAAATTTGCTTCCAAGTTAAAGAACGACGTAAATATTTCCTGATTTATAACCTATCAAATTGTCATAAATCTCTACTCCGAGGTATCCACACTACTTTATATTTCATTTTCGCAACGAGCAGAGTCGCCATTCGTCACTCGTTCGGTTTTAATCTGCCACGCATCGATCACTGGCAACGTTGTGTATTTCGCTCGTGTACGAATCGAAGTGAATCGTTGGAGGAAAAAAAAGAGAGAGAGAGAGAGAGGAAAGAGGAGAAAGGTGAAATATCGTAACGATATTTTTATATGCGTCCGAAATGAAATGGAGCGACATGGAAACGCGTTGCGTTTAATAATCCACGTTACGTCTCAAAACGTGGACAGACATCACGGCGCGATAAGCTGGCTGCCTTGCGAGCGGAGTTCAGCTTTGCCGACTTTACAAGTTACGGTGCTTAGCGGCTGAATGAGTTACCGCATACTTCGAAGAAAGAGCAAGAAGGAGAAAAGGCGAGAAGAATACTTCGTTTTGGACACGGCTGTAAACTCATCGGGAAGCAAATCAAGCGAATTCTATTTTAAGAGCAAAATTTTAATGCTCGATAGAAACGTGCCACGAGCGAAAGATTCCGATTCGACGGCTCTTACGATCGATTCCCTTCCCTCGGACAATTTTCGATCGGCCTTCATTCTCGGCCGAGAAAGATTTACAGCTTACAGTGCGGATTTCGATCGTTTCTTCCTTAAACCGATGGAATTTTACCATCGATCGACGCGAACGATGCGAAACGGGGAGATTAGTTAAAAAAATTATAGAAACACGCGTCGTGGCGCAACTCGAACAGTTGTTAACCGAATCGTAATAACCAGGAAACGCGTGCAACTAAGCGGGAATAGCTCGCAAAGAGGGTCTACGGCAAATTACCGTATCAATCCCTGAAACGTATACTATATCGTTAATGGCAAGACCGGGAGCTTATTACGTTTACCGATCCTTACGGTAACGTAAGCCGCGGCAAGAAGAAGGCGCGTATTAACATCGATAATTAGCTCGAGGAGAATGAAATTTAAACCGCGCGAGCGAGTGAAATTAGCCACGCTAATCTCACGAACCGCGGTTGCAAAACGGTCAGCTACGATCCAATCTCCCGCTTACGATTTCCATCGACAACAAAGAATTTCTTCCTAGATGCAGAAAACGATATTGCGCTCCAAGATTTTATCCCGCTCGATTTAATCGAACAACCGCAAAACACGTGGCTCTTACGTTTGCGCAAAAAGAAATCGATTAACGAACGGTATAAATAACGCAGCGGGTTTCAAAAATGGCTATAACTAATCTTCGATCTCTCGTAAGAGTATCACGAGAAGTGAGGAGGAAAAGAAAAAAGAACTTATTCCCTCGCTTCGAACGGGACAAGGTGTGATAGATTTACACGCATCGTCGACATTTCTTGGGAGTATGCTTAAAAAGCTTGGGTAATCACGTTCGAGGCATCTTGTAAAAAGAAAAAGAAGGCCTCCACTCTCGAGAAACGAGAGTAAATATCAGTTTTAATAACCGGCCGACGTGCTTAGCTTTTTGCAAGCTTCAACTTGGAGAGGAAAGTTGAAACAATGCGCGAAAGGCGGAGAGCGAGGGATGATAAAGGATCGAGGAAGCAGAGGATCGCTCGTTACCGAAACGAAGCAACGAACCCGCTCGTAATCGAGGATAACTCCGATGAAAGCCGAAAGGAAGGGACGAGTGCGTTATCCGAAGAAGCGGAGGCTGATTATTATTTACACCCGACAGGGGAACGTAAATTGCGAGGATGATGGCAAAACATCAGAGGCAGAGAGTGAATGTTCCACCTATTCCCGTGACAGCGTGTTTTGATAAATTTTCACGAAGGAACGTCGAGATTTTTGTTTCTTTTTAATCTCGTTCTTATCGTGGCCTCGTTTCGACCGTTCGAATGATTATCGACGATATCGATTTTGTATCCACGAAATAATATACACGCGTTTTATTTACAACCTGTAAATGATATTATCGGGTATGATTGACGGATGATTCGTTTATCCGGCAACAACCTCAGGGAGGTTGAAGGAGAATCGTGCTATTAGTTTTCAAATTAATGGCGATCAACTTTTTTCATTATATTATCGCGAGGAGGAAGGAAACGAACGCGTTCGAGTGCCGCTCGATCTAGTTTCCAATTCAGTTGTAGCGCGCTGTTTATTAACTGGAAAAATTAGAAGGAAGAAAATTCCTGACTGACCGATAATCCGTGAACCTTTTCCACAAATTCATTCCATTGAAATCGTTTACTTAAAAAGAAGAAAGAAGAAATCACGATATTCCACGATTTTTAATTCATCATAAAGCTTAGAACGATAAACGTTAGTTGAAAACGAAGGCAATTTAATTTATCAAACTGTTTCTCGAATAAAATCTTAACGACCCGCGTTAATTGGAAAAAGAACACAGAGAGAGAGAGAGAAAGTTTCCTAATCTCGAGCAGCAAGAGTAAGATCCCGTATAAAAAGCAGGAGCTACCTTTAATACACTCGTTCAAGTTCGTAACTCTGGGTCGCATCCCTTTAATTCCCTCGTTAAGCCGATCTCTCGAGCTGTTCGGGATCGATCGTTTCGTAAACTAATCCGCGCGGTTGTATTTCCGCGTGGCCATCCTCGTCACCCCCCTCCCCCCGTAGATATCGGTGAGCGCGATCGCATCGAATTTATTTTTCTTGTCATCGGGGGAGGCCGCGATGCGCATCACCGGTTTTCGCCCGTTGATAAGCGCAGATCCCATCCAACGATAAGGGGACGCGTCGTCCCGAAGCGAGAACACTCCTCTCCGAGCCAGTATCGAGGGATCGACTAAATATGGACTGTTTCCCGCGCAACAGTCGATGCCTCTTTCTCTCCGAGATTTAGTGAAACGCGCGCCTGTTTGGGGCAACGACGATGTTAAGCGACGGTAAACGACGTCGTTAAGTCCGCGAAATTACTCCGTAAAATCACACCGAATCGCGGTAGTAACGTTAATCCTTATGCCTCCGGTAATCGGGCCTAATGCACTTCTCACTTCTCGATTTGTTATGCTAATTACGGCCAATATTGACGTAAATGAACTTGTTAGTTACAACTATTACGATTAAAAAAAAAAAAGGGAGGGGGAAAGGAGAGAAAGAATTCCCGTCGTCGGGAACGGAGAAGATTGCGTCTTTTCTTTTTTTATCGGCAATTTGTAATTTACCGTTAAATTTGCTTCATTAATCCTTCCCTTTCTCGACTTAATCTTTCCCTTTGTCTACTACTATTATATCCCGCGCATAATACGTAAAATGTTGGAAATTATTCCAGGGACCCGATCGATGTTAAATAAATCTCGTTTTCGAGAGAGAGAGAGAGAGGGACGAACGTTGCGTTCGTCGTCCGTCGCGTTACATCGTGAGAGTGGCCACGCGAGCCACCGCGCTTGTCGGCTTCTATGCATTGTAACGTGGAGCTACGTTAAAAAACACGAACGTTTTTCCTTCTTTTTCTTTTTTTTTCTTGTTTTTGACGCTCATGTAAGAGCGCGTCACAGTGGACGATTCATTATGCATAATATTCACCTGCTCGCGAGAGGGAGAGAGAAGAAAGGATCATCGATACGATACGCATACAAGCGACGAGTCCCGAAGAGAAAAAGAGAAAGTGCCTACTTACCGAGAAGAAGGTGAGGGAAAAAGAAGAAAAGAAGGATGACGGTGATGAGGGAGCGGAAAGGAACGAATAAGCAAAATACAAAGAAGAGGACGGTGGTTGTTGTATCGGCTATGCTACGACAAGCCAAACAGTCTTTTAAAATTATCTCTACGAAATTCGATTGTAAATATCCTTTCAAGATACGCGCACCTGTGTAGATTGTACATCTAAGATGTACAACAACTTTTCTCGTGTTTATCTTCCAATTAACTAATTGGAACTCTTTTGTTCTTCCAACAGCTTATTATACTTTAACGATCGCTCGTTCCGTCCTTTTTCTGGAACGCGAGAATTTTTATTGAAATTTAATTATGTAACAAGATATAATACATAATTGTATAAGGAACTACCAAGGATTTCATTGTTCCCTGTCCCCGATATATTCGAGGGAAGAATGGGCACATGTCGCTCTGCGCGCGATTCACATTTGACGATTTTATACTTTCACGAGGGAAAAACAGTTTCCTGGATCGCATCTCGAACAGACGTCACGTTGGCCAAGAGACAATGGCCGATGAACAAAAGGCGTACGCGCAGCAGGTGCGCTTTGAATTTATACGTCAGACTGACGGTGATGAAACTATGAAATTCCGAAAAGTGGTTCCTTCACCGAACACCGCTCGCTATCCTATTGTCCCGAGATCGGCCAATTGCAATCGTTCTATCCACGGATGAGCATCTGTCGATCTCGAGCTCGAGAAAGGATTACTCGTCGACTCGTATCGACTCAATTGTGGGAACGATTGCGATCTAACTTTCGCGCTCGAGAAGGCAAAGATTCTACTATCGTCGCGCGTTTTCGAAATAAGGAGCGATCAAGTTCGGATTCGAGGTTCGGCAGAGGACGCGTAGAGATCGTAGAGGAAAGATAACGCTGCACAAGGAACGAGACGGTGATTCAGATTTTATTTTTTTTTTCGAAAAATAAAAGGCAATAGGACGATCGTATCGTTCTGATGAAAAATTCTTTTAGAATAAATGATCTTCCGCTCGATCGATTAAACGATTGGAAAATGACGGTAGAATTGTATTTAGGAAGCACGAAAGAGGAGAATTCATAGGAAGATCGGATTATTAAGTATCGAGTTGGGTTAACGAACCAATCGTCCCGGAGGATGCGTCTCTTTCGCAACGTATTCTCCGAGCAGCACTGCCATTATTAATATTTCATACGGTTTATGGACCGTTGAGTGGCAGCGCCCGCTGTTCCTCTCGTCTTCCTTCTTTTCTTTCTCATCCTCTTTCTTCTTCCTTTTTCTTCTTTCCTCTCTAACTCTTCTCAGGGCTCGTCAACTCGTCCCTTTCCCCCCTCTCCCTCCCTCCCCTCCGTTCCCTTTCCTTTCGACATTGTCATTTATTCGCTGCGTCGTTTATATACATTGTACGACGATACACGCGCACAATTTTGAAGAATTTACGTAAATTCGCGGCAGATACGAATCTCGATCCTGGTCTAATCTAAAAGAAAGAGGTTTGCGAATTGTTTTGTTACCAAAACCAAAAATTCTTCCTCCTCGCTTTACGCATCTCTTTCTTTTTCTTTTTTCCTTCGATTTCTCGCTTTCTAATTCGTGTTCCCGTTAAAGCAAACAGAAATTCTGACACGCGTAATTCAACTAGTCTCGCGTGAAAATGATCTTTTCGTTGCAACCACTCCGCGATTATATTTACGGAATATTTTATCTCGTGCTCTGGATCTTGGTTTTAACACCTCGTTAATAATTTTTTCCTCTATTTTTCCAAGATCAACGCCATTATGTTCAAATACGACACTCGAGAAGAAAGGGATTGTCGATTAAGATCAAATTTTAATTGTACCGATATCTCTTCGATGTTTTTACGAAGATCAAAGGGAAAAATCGCGACTCCGACGACGATAAAGTTATTTTATCGCCCCGTCCGATTTTATAGCAATAGTTCGAATCTCTGCTTGTCCCGTTTTCACAACGCATAATTACACGAGTGACGATTAAAACCGACGAGATGAAAGATCGATCTCTTTCTAATCTCGATCGAAACGAGTGTCGTACGCGACGTTGATCGATACAATCGTCCGCTTTTCTTTATCGATCTTTACATTACGTTCATTTAACCTATCGCTGTAATCGATAACGAATAGCACCCGTACTATTCAACTTTCATAAACGATTATATTTAAACCACAAATACTTTCATGCTGGTTACTTTATACGACGATCCCCAACTATCGACTTGTACATGCGTATAAAATAGAAAGGAGACAAGATTCCTACTATTTCGGATCATCGAGTTACGGGAAGAATAGAGAGGGAGGAGAATGAATCGAACCGATATCGGGAATATAAACGCTGCATCGTTTTATTCGAAAAAAAAGAAAAGAAAAAGAAACGCAAAGAAGGCGGGAGGAAAGTAAAGTATCGCACGATAGGCGGAACGGAAGCCAAGCCGTTTGGGATCGCCTTTTACTAAAGTTTTCTTCGCGGCGAGAGCCCTTCACTTCGAAGCGAATGCTCGACACCGAGGATAAATCGAACGTTATAACGATCATAAAGGACCCACTTTCACCCTGGTACACCGGTTAATGCAAGTCACCCACGCGAACCCATTACAAAAAGATCTTTTCCTCTTTCGCCGGTGTGGCAATCAACGAAAGAAAGGCGACCCTCGCTGCGAGCCCATTCAACCCGGGCGCGAGATTCGTGGCCGTGGCGTGATTAACGCGCGCCTCGGCCACCTTTAATGCCCACTTTGTACGTCATCGTTCCGCTATTGGCCGGCCAAATCGGCCAGGGGACAAATGACCGTTAAAATAAAGTACACCATCATTATCGCAAATCACAACGAGCGTGCGTAGGAAAGGAGGTGTCATCGAATTAAATCGATTAATTTCAGATATCGAGCAGAGGATAAGGGAAATCTTGTCTATCTAATCAACCAATTAAATTTTCTTAATAGTTGCAGGCAATATTATCAATGATTCGATGTGAACTCGCGATTAATTATCGAACTATTGATTGTACTCTAATAGAAGAATGCGTACACGTAGCTTTTGTCAGAAGGAATAAAGACGAAAACGTAAGAGTTGTTCAATAAAGGGATTCGGAGGAGATGGATCGAGGAGGAAAGGGAGCAAAGGTAGTAAGGACGAGAAGAGGAGAAATCGATGCTCGCGTCGATGCGTTGGAAGACGCGGGGAGGAGAGGGCGGTTCGTCCCATTTACATCGAAGGCGGACCGCGGAATGGCAGTCGAAGGCACGAAGGCCGGCAGCGATAAATAACGTAACTCCGCCCAAAATATAAATTGAACGCTACCGGTGTGTGGTCCCGTGTGTGGTGCCTGTACACGCGCGTTTTGCAACCACCTATATTAAAACCATGCGATGCGACCACGCTCGCGTTTTCCCCCACCCCACCAACAATCGCGCGGTTAAATATCGATCATGCTCTCCGTTAAAAGGATATCTGGTGCCCGCCACCGTGTATCGTTGGCCGGGCAAATGTTTCGTCATCGTCACTGCGACAAAACGTGGAACCAGAGTAATACGAGGATCGAGGAACGACGCGATTTTTATCGGATAGGCGTTATCGGATAGCCTTTTAATCTTCGAGGAAACTGCACGAGACTAGACTCATCGTGTATATATCAATAGTTGGAGCGTGTCACGCGCTGTGTACGTGCTCCGCGACATTGATCATTCATTTCAAACTGCGATAATACGATAGTAAGTAGAGGATGGAGGGATTTGATTAAGTTTCTTTCTACAATTGTGGATCTATCCGAAAGAGGTGAAGCTCTCATTGGATATGTTAACCGAAATGGATTATTGAATCGAAAGTAATTCTGTTTGTCCGATAGATATAGATACGGAGTTAACATTGTTTCTTATGAAAAGTCTCCTACGTCGTTCGAAAGTGGAAGGGGTGATTGGCAACTGTTAAATAATACGCATATTTGAAACTTGATATATATGCAAAATATATATATAGAATAAACTAGAGTATAAATCAGAAAGTAGTCCATATTGGAATATCGAAATTTTATTGAAAATTGATAGAGTTTAAAGATTAAATTCGATTCTCTTCGAATGCTACGTGAAATTTCCCGTTGAAATAATAATAAACATCGTTATTCGTGGATTGAATCGATAAGAGTTGAGCGAATCGGATATTAACTAAATTTTCGTTCCGACGAATGGATTTCCACCGTTCTTAAGTCAACGATCCATGACTTCCGTAGATACAGTAGATGGGAGAGGAGAGATAGCCAAAGCGTTTTCGATCGATACGAGTTTGGCTCGGTTATTAGAGGTTAACAGTGGAACGAGTAACACAATAGGAAAACATTAAGACGTTCTGTCCCGCGTCCAGACTTGTCGCGATCTTATCGTCTCGCCGTCTCGATTATCGCTCGTACTCGTGAAATTTTTACGCACGGCGCGAGAAAAACAATGATATATAGAATGGTAGCTTATTGCCAGGCTCGTAACTGGTTAAGCACAAAGAGACGAACTTGTTTTATGCGTGAACGTATCGGCTACGCTGAAAGATAATTACTCGGTACACCTTTTGTTTGCGTCGCACTAGGTCGTTGTACGTAATACGCCACGCTTAATTTACGTGGGCGTAACATCGATAATATCATCGATAATGCCCCCGATAAAATATCGCGTCAACGTAAAATTAACTCTCTCTCTCTCTCTCTCTCGATTATCGAACACCTTACGCGATGACGCGTTTATATATATATATGTATATATATATGTATATATATATGTATATATATATATATATTAAATTACATTCTATGGAATAATGGCTGCACGGTAGATTAAATTCGAAATTGTGCAAATAAAAGTGACGTAAAAAAGAGAATCGGAGATGTACCCTCGATAACGATTGTCGACGGATGAAAAGGGGAGGAGAGAAAGGGACGCGATAAAGCGTCGATTGAATGGCATATTATCTTCTTTGTCACGGGGTAAAAATTACGAAACGCATACCGCTAACGAACATTTTTTGCGTCGGGGTCATAAGGTTCTAGACGACGGTGTTTCCACTGGCCTCATCGTACGAGGCAGCGGTGCAAGGCGGTCAAAGCCAATATTCTGCCTGCCAATAACCGTTTTCCAGCCTCTTTGTCCGCGACGATAGGTATATAGGTGCGCGTACACGGAACCCGTTTACGCGACGTGTTTACAACGTGGAAGTGATTCTCGAGTGATTTTACACGCTGCGAGAAATTCGCGCGGCCGACGCCCGGAACGAATTTACGAGTCTCTCATTCTTCGCCAACCAACCCTCCTCCCCTCGCTCCTGCCTATTATTTCCCCGACACCGTCGGATTTCCCCTCGATTTCGCTCGTACGTAATACCCGCGCGTACAAGTGTGTACGTGCATCGGGAGAAATACTGGCGGAAACCTGAAATCGAGCCGCGCCTTCGCCGACCCAGCCAGACGCCGATTAAACCGATCCAATCGATCAGATTTCCCGCCGCGATCGCAAATATCCTTAAATCGATCGAGCATGGAATCCTGGAAATTTCGCAAATCTTATATCTCGATACTCGAATTTCGTTAAAAGAATCCTTCTTTTATTTCCTCTTCCCTTTTCTTCTCTTCCCTTACCTGATTTAGATTTATGCGCACCGATTAAACTTGATACACCGATTTATCTGTGATTCGGTTCAATTAAGATCGGTGTAATTTCCGTGGCGTATCTATACGATTTAGAAACACATCGTTATCGAATCGTGACGGAGCGATAACGGATTAACTACCGTGCACCACCGCCGGTTCGTCTCAAGTGCACCTTTCCCTATCTGCTTGTACCACGTAGCGTGGAGAAACGCCGTCTCCGCGAAATGGGAAGGAATCGTAGGGGTGTAAAAAATTCTCGACGAACGCGAAAAATGGGATCTGCAGAAAGGAGAAGAAAGAAGGAGGAACAAGTTGAAAGAGGAACGGGAGAAAAAACCTTCGCTCGTTTCTTCGCTTTAATTACTTTGCCGAGTTGTCCATGGATGTGATATATAACGTGTGTATATATATATTTGTCGGTGTACATAGTGTGTCCATGGCAACCGATAAGTGATTCGTATTAAAATCTCGCTGGGCGAGGTGATAAATTACAGGCAGCAAAGATCTCGCGCACGCGTAGATCAAAGTAAAACTCAAAGGATAATTGGATAATCGAATTTGTACCGTTAGTCGGAAAATCATTGGGATGGAAAAGTGATTCTGGGAGTCTCGTTGCTCTGATCCACGAGAGCGGAAATTTGGGGCAGAATTTGAATTGCGGCTCGTGACCCGTGGCGACTTCTTCGAACGTGTTGCGCTTTTTCCCATCTCTTCCCCCTCCCCTCCGGTTAAGCTACGTTCTCTTTTTTATTCGCCAAGCTCGTGTTTCGTCATGCGAACTAATTAATTATTCCTCGTGGTGGGAAAAGGAGGGAAACGAATTAGAAAAAAAGAAAAAAAAGGAAAGAAAAAAGGAAGGAAGGAAAAATTAGTTGACCCGCGAAACTCATTAATAAATTAATTATCTAGGACATATCGTTCGAGGTGAGATTGGTCACCTTGGCAAGCTATAAGAATGAAAGGAACGACACGATGATTCGCCGTGGCAGGTGTACCGCGTCATAACTCGACGAGGTCTCGACCGGCAGGAGGTACCAGCAGATTACCCGGAGGAAGACATAAGCGGGCCGCCACTCTGCCTTTAACCACCGTCCACCGCCACCTGGTGCGAGAGCCTCCTATCCTATCGCGCTGCGTCCACGGCCTGCGTTCCAATATCGAGTAGCAGTTTTTTCAAATATCGCGGGCTTCGCGATGCCGCGCGTTCAAGGCCTTGATCAATCAACGCGAGTAATCGGCGACGAATGAAATACGAGCGAACGTTTCACACGCGGTTTACACTCGATATGATAATCGCGCCGATTATTCGCCGACTTACACGTAACGCGAAACGTTAAAGGATACGTCGGTGGCTGTTGTTATTCGCGAGAAATATTCGCGATCGATTAAAAGATAAATATTCGTAAAAGAAAAAAAAAGTAGGATCGAATTGGCAAGTTCGTCGAAACGAAAATTCAATTCGTCAAACGATCGATCGATGCCGCTCGTTCGCGATAAAGATCTATCGATCGAAGGGGAATTCACGAGGAGATGCGCGGACGTGCCGTCGTTCTTTCTCGTGTGCTGCTCTCTCGTACGTAGGTGGCCCTGGCTAATGGATGCGTTTCAGGGGCGGAGTAGGCGAAGGTGCAAGCAAAGGTTTTCAATTTGGAGCACCTGCCGTCGAATTGCGGCCGAACATGATTGGGGCCGACCCGAAAGGGCGGAAGGAACGCGGAGCATCGACGAGACATAAAAATCCTTGCACCTTACACCCTTTCGGGACATCCGCTGCCACTCGGCCTAAAATCGGCGGAATCGATTAGGAATATCATTATCATCGGTCGTAAAACGATCGAAACGAGGGAAATGTCGCTTTTCGAACGACACGCGAAACTTGGGAAACTTGGGAACGCAAACTGATTTATAGGATCCTTAATCGAGAATTAAATATCGTGGCGCGTGCTTCGATTCGAAGGGAGGATTGATTTACGTCCGATAGACGCTTATTAAGTAGCGCCGTTGTCAATAGAAACACGGGTTGATTAACTCCGAGCAAGATTAGTGATCGAACGATCGGTAACGATGCATGTATGTATATATATATGTGTGTATACACATATGGTTCTTTGGCTACTTTCATTCCGCGTTCACACTGTAGCGGATCAGGACCACGCGAGCTGGATATTTAATTAACGGCAGCGAGCAAGCGAGCAAGCAAGCCAGCAGTTATGAAACCAGCTGCTCGCTCGAGTTTCGAGTCAAGAGAGTAGCTGCGAGGGAGAATCCGGCGATGTAAGGGGGGGAAAGACGATGTTATCCCAATTTAAATTGCACCGTCACGTTATTATTGGGAAATTAATGAGAAGGACGGGATACTTTCTCCACGCGGCTACTTTCCTCCTTGGTCGAGGCCAATCGATCTTCCGATCGTTATTCCCGCGAGACTCTCTCGTACGTACGAATCTCTGGCGAGCAGTAAGTAAGTAAGAATGTTTCGTAGTCGTTTTCTTCCAATGGGAATATAATTTTATAAACGAGTAAGTGCCAATAATATCGTAGTGTTTATTGTATCGTAAACTTTCATTTTTTTTATAACGTAAGATTTTTCCCTCCAGTAATTAGTTGGACAAACTATTAAAATAAAGATACTTCTTTTCCGTCCATAAAAGAGCGGACAGGACTTTCTTGACTACCCGATTAAACCGTTGAACGACCACTCAAGAGATCATTTCACAGTGCGATTTTCACCCGCTATAAAACGTCATGAACAACGTCGTGAATGCCCATTCTCTTCGGTCATTCTAATCGGAAGTTTCGCGCATAGATGACGGGCGATAACGGGCGATCCGCACGTAGCGTCCCGATTTCTTATGAAAAATCGAAAATGAAACTCGTCGTAAAGGACGACTTAACGGAACACCGATTCGGCTCGGTTCGACGTATGGAACTCCTTCTATCGTCACGTGCGCGATGAGAAACCTTTATTTCTACCACGGTGCGGTGGAGTGGGGACATTAACGAGAGTCGGCTGGCAGGATCGATAAGGGTGATTACATTGACTGTCGGACGGTTGAATGAATTCCGCGCGGCAATAAAGCCGTGTTAATACGGGTCTAACAGCTCGCTATTTTAATTAACGAGAATCGGCCGGCCTCGATGGATCCACGTAGCGGAGTGAAATGCGACTCGTGATCGCGCGAATATAAAGGTGCACGCGTGGCCGTGCGTTTCAAGCCTTGGGGACGGACGCGCGCGAAAGAACGTGGATTACACGCGGTGACTGAGCGATCGTACGTTTTACCGAGGCCCATGAAAGTCGTCGTAGAGGAAAATTAACGACGTCGCATTCGATATACCGCCGTCTCCGCGAAATACATCCTCGATAATTTCATCTTAATCGCGGATAGAAACGTAAATACTGCTTCGAGGATCAAAAGTTAACTGCCGTTTAATGTTTTTTTCCCCAGCTTGTAATCGGCCATTCCGAGCCAATCTTTACGTTCTATGAATGTTCACGACCGTTCAATGGATATTTCTACCTCGATCGCTTTGTGTACACGTAACCTATGAAAATTCGAATTAATCGAATACCTGAGAATACCTCCTCCTCTCGTCCTATCTCGCCTATATTTCACCCCTCTCCCGCTCCACCGGATAAATAATATCGCCCATATTTCCTCCCTTCCCCCCTCTTTCCCCTCTTTCCCCTTCCGCCCAACGTATCGCATCGGACGCAATTAATCGGGCGAAGAATGGAACGGGAGAGGGAAGACGTTAACGTTTATTCGAGGGAGCAACGTCGAATGCACGTTTCGGTCGGTCAACTTGAAAAGAGTCGTCCGGCGGAACGCGATGGCCGAGGTTGGCCGTAAATCGTGGAATCGCGGATGCATTCCTATTCGGCCGGGATAAGGCTAGAATTTCCATAAGTCACTCGCCTGCGATCGAGCCTCATTCCTCGAATATTAACCGCCGCGGATGCCCCTTCCTCCCCTCGACGACAGCTATTATTTCATTCCAACGTTCCGCCCGCGATTCCGCCCCTCCCCGTGACCGATATCTACTTCGAAATCGATCCAACTCTCTCGATCCAACCTATATAACCGAGCGATTGCAAATTAATCGGCCAAGCGTGTTCGCTTCGAATCCTGTCTTCGATATCCCGTGTCCGTATCGTTTGTCTAGCATCTGTCGTCGAAGGATCGATCGTTCCACGGCTCGACATTTGCCTTGATCCTCCAAAAAAAAAAGAAAAAGAAAAAAAAGAGAGAAAGGAGCGAAACGTCAAACTTACGATCCTCGACGAGTGAATTATGTTTCACGACTACGCGTTTCCTCGTCCGCTCGCAACAAATAAGCAGAAGGTGTGGGAAGATGGTTTCGTAATCACCTCGAAACGAATCTGCCCGATCGTTAGACGGGAACGGTAGGAAGAATCACGGATCGTAAACGGGCACGTCCGTGGCATGTGTCGAATACGATGCGTCCGTATCTACAAGGACAATGGAGGAGGAAAAATCCCACTGGTGTACGATGACGGTATTATAGGTGGCAGCTGGTAGTCGTCCACGCTTCGATGATATAAACGCGAGGGTAGAAACATTAAAGCCACCGAGATCCGGCCTTCCTTCCGTCCTTCCTTCGTTCTTTCCTTTCCGTTTTACGAGGATTGTACGTTCGCGTTTTCGTGTAGTTGGCACAATGAGACGACAAACTGCTACGTGGTACCAGCTCGACCGACCACCTACGGTCGTTTATCAAGCGAAAAGTGACCGTGTCCAAACATGGAAACTCTGCGAGGGTGGTCGAGCCGCGTTTACACCGTTTCCCTACAAAAGCCATTGTTGCGCACGACGAAGAACTACCGATTTTTACGTGCAACCCGTATTAATCTTATCGTCGACTCCGCAATTTGTCCAATCCCCGAACGAACGTGTTCAATCTATCCAAAACTCTCACCGAGTCTCGTAAATTACGAAAGCGATCGATCGAGGAATTAAAAAAAAAAAAATGACCAGATAAATTTGAATCGTAAAGACGAATCTTTCTTTTTAACAAAGATATGATATATCTGGCGTTGCGCAGAAAACGACGAAGAAAAAGTTTTCGTTCGTTTCCGTTTTCGGGGAGAAAAAGTTCTCGAATGGTGAATTTGCGAGGGGGATTTCGTTGAAAAATGAGGCGCGTACAAAGGAGGAAGAAAAAGTCAGGTTGTCGCGTTGGTGAGGAGTGGAGGCCTTCGGGCGAGATTGGAACGCTGTCATTCGTTTTCGGATGACAGCGGGCCGACTGCATAGTTCGATACGATCGGGTCAAGATCGGCTGGGAGCCAAGCAAAAGGCCGCTTGGCAGCCAAGAGCAAAACCGAAAGCGCAGCTGCAGCTGTGCGATCGGGGCCACCTCCTTCCCGCTTAGCTTGGCGCGTGCCATCCCCCTGCCTCCTATCTCCCCTTTTTTTACTCTCTTTCCCTCCCCAAGGGGCTCCAGGTAGGCAACAGGCTTGGTACGTTGCCGCCACTCTTGCGTAACGTACGTTTCTGCGTACCTGCTAACAAGAGGAACGCGCCCAACCGGTCGAAAGTAGGGTGCATTGTCACCGGGGACCGGGCCCTTTAAACGAATCACGCGGAGACGTTCCAACTCGAGGAACACGCGGAGGAAAATTCCTCGCGATTCGTTCGATACGCTCGAGTTAACGAGCCACGGTTTCTCAACTCGGTATAAATAGACGGAGGGGGGAAATGAGCGAACGCAAGAATCTGTTCCGTTAAATTCATCTTCGCGGGAATCCTTCGATCTCTCTTCCAATTTTCTCCTTAAACTTCTCGATCCCGAATTTTAGGCGTAACAAGGTATGACGATACATTTTCACCTCCTAAAAGACTGCGCTCTTTCGCGCGTAAGTATAACGTATAACAGGAAGATAGGGGTGGGTCGGTTTTCATTTTTCAACCGGCCCAATCCCTCGACCCGGGGGAAGGCACGGGGAAAAAATCGACTCGTTCCACGCGCGTTCGAAGAGGTGCTCCGTCAACGGATTTCGACCAGCCGTGGGGACGCGTGCCAAAATCGGAAGTCTGGCGGGTCGAGACGCGACGAAGAGAAAAAGGAGATGGAAAAAAGAAGAAGAAGGAGATGAAACGGCAGCGGAGCGAAACAGCTGAGACGCTTTGAATCGCGCCGCGTGTGCGTGTATTGCGAGGCATTCGGCAACGGTTCGAATTCGGCGTGTAAAAGGATCTCGTCCCTCCTTCCCCTTCCAATCCATCTTTATTATATTATATTTCCCGTGCCTGACCGTGAGCAACCGGAATTTCGGTTGGTACCCTTACCCTCGTGAGATAAGCGTTCGCGAGGATGCGCGCGTGTCGTCGCTCCCTTCCTCTTTGGGAAACGTTCCAAGCCTCCAAGACTGACTAAACTCGAAAAACGTCGCGTCGCTAAGCGTATATCCACTCAGAGATAGAATCGAACGGGAGATCTAGGTGGGGGGAAGATATAAAACGATACATCGAAACGATGAAATTTATCGGGAACGAGCGGTAACGAGAAGGAAGGAGGAGCAGGAAGAAGAGATGCGAGATAAAAGGCTAGGCGTATTTCGAAATACGTTCTCGCGGACGGATAAGATACCACCGTTCGTTTTAATTTGCGCCGCGCACAAGTGTCCCCAAGTTTACCACGATCGCTTCCCTCTCCCTCTCTCCCTCTTACGACATTGTCTCTGGAATATGGAAATTGGTTTAATAGCGCGGTGATTCTTAGATGAGATAACGATCTAGCGGATAAAAGCATCCAGTAGAACGAGTTCTCGCCGTTCGATCGGTTTCTCTGGCCGCTTGAGAAAACTTGTAAACTCGAAGAAATATAATATAAGATCGATTTTTAATCCCTGTTACCAAATGGCCCCGCATACGCGATCGTGACGGACAACGCGTTTTACACTTTGCGCCGATCGTCGTTGCGCAAACGTGATCGAAATGGTGTTCGACGTGCTGGAATGATGTTTCGTGTTCTCGAGAGGTGAGCGCGTAACAGGGTGTCCCGCGTGTAGCGCGTGTCCCCACACCTGGAGACAGCCGATCCTAATTGCCGGTAAAACCAGATATCTCCGGTCACCGGCCGACGACGACGAAAAATACAACGGCGCGCAGAGATTGATGGACAGTCGCGTTTCTCCGGAGATCGTACGCTGCGTTGGAAAGTGGCGGCCGCTGCCGAGATCCTCGTCAATCCGCGCCCCGATATTTTCAGTTTGAATATCATTATCATACGAAATGAGCCCGCTCGAGGAACCTGCGTACCAAACAAATAAACGACCTTTCCTTCTTTTTCTCCCCTCTCCCGACCCCGTATCCCGCTGCTTTTCCCTTTTGTACCCTGCCTCGTTTCGAGAATCGATCGCGCAGGTACAAAGCAGATGCGCCGAAAACCCTTCCCCCGGCGAAACGATGAAAGCTCGGGAGGAAACGTCTTGATCCTTTCGTCGATTCTCAACGACGGAACAGGTCCTCTCGCCCTATTTTTCCTACCGAGAAGCATCGGCCTACATTCGCCAGGAAACTTCCCTGGAACGCAGGTGATTACGTTTTCCTCTCGTGAATACATTTCACGCTCCCCCTCCTCTATCGGGCTAAAAGGAAACTGCGTATCCGCTCGATTGTTCTCTCTACTTGGAAAAATCGCACGTATGAAAAAGTGCGGTGCACCGTTCTCTCTTTTTAATCGATTAATCGGGAAATTCATCGGATCCGTTTTAACGAGCTCGCATCATGCCTGGACGGGCACCACCTTCGCCGCATCTACGTATTTGTACCCGGCTTATCCTCCTTATCTCCTACTGTTTCGCCGTGTCCCGATCTTATCGCCTCCAATTTTACATATCATCCCTACACCCTTATCCCCGGCCCGATCTCGATTTATCGTAATTGCTTATACGGCCCGTTCCCCGACAATAAATAAATACATTATCTCGGATGCGAACAGGAGCGCGTATACGCGCTATTCGATATTATACGCCTAACGAGGGAGGATGGAGGGGGGGAGAGGGAGAGAAAGGATCGCGGACAGCACAATGTACGCTTCCTCGTGCGACGTTGCTCGTTTTGCCGCGAACGAACACGGCGCGCGCGCGGGTACATACGTTACGGCCGTTTGCGAAATCCCATATCGTATATCGGGGCCGGCACCTTCGAAAAATTATCGGGCGCACGCGGCGTTACGGCGTTGAAGCCGCGCGGCGATATCCCGTTTATAACCGTCCAATCAGATCGGGATATTATCTCGGCAATATACAGCGTCGTGGCCGCCGATTGGAGCGAGCCCACGCACCGCAATCGTCTCATATGCATATCTGCACGCTTAATAGTTAATGGTCCGCCTCGTTGTAACGCTCTGCCACAACGCCCTCCCCATCCTCCAGCCACGCTCTCGCCCCTCTTCCGGCGATCGCGGCCTCCTCCGCCCCCTCCCTTCGCCTCTCGTCAACATCCACCAGCGCCGCCGCTCCAGATCGATGTAATCGGGGGTCCCCGCGGCTCGCTATCGGGGACCACCGTGCCATCGCCATTAGCTTCGTTACTCCGCTCCTCCGAGTCGAACCGCGGCGATAACGCGCGAACCGCCGGTGATCATCGGCTTTCCGCCCGCGACCGACGTCGGCTTAACGACCGATCTCTCCAATTCGCGCGGACCAATCGTTCGAATCAGCAGGGACGAGGCAGAGGGGCGGTCGATAACAATCGATTGCCAGGTCGCGTATCCCAGTTCGTTGGTCAAAATGAATATCCATTATCTATCTTTGGTCTTTGTTGGAGATTCGCAAGTTTCGAATCCCGGCAAGATCGATCCCCACGTTCCACAAATATCAGGAATGTCGTTTGATCGTTGGAGGAAAAGGGGAGGGCCAAGCGTAGCGTGGAATCTTATTCTCCCCTTAGATGAAATTCATTCACCCACCGATCGGACCCCTCCTTCCTCGATTCCTTTTTCGGAATCTCTCGATTCTCCTCGGGTCGGTCGCGAGGCGGAGGGAGGGGGGAACAATTAACCGAGCCAAAGCCTCGACGCTATCCTTACGTTCGGTTGTGGCGCGTTGTGGCCTAATTTTAGCCCGATTCCCGACTTAGTAAAATATCTGCGAACACAATCGCTCGTCTCGGTGGCATCGCTCAACGTCCAACGTTACATGGCTCGATGGCTAGAACGGCTTCGTCCCTTGTCACCGATGAAACAGGTTAAGCGCGTTAAACGGGGACGGTTGCGTAAGGCTGAACCCTAAGCGCACAACGGAGAGGAGGGGACCATCTTCTTGGAACGGGCCGCCTTAGGGAAGGATGAAAGCGAAAGTAATTCCAATCGAAAAAATCGACGGCTAGATCGATTACTCTTCGTTTTGCAAATAGAGAGAGCGCGAAAGGGAATGAAAGTGGAGAACGAAATTCGTGAATGAAATTTTTGGAATGGGCAGACGCGGCATAGCGCGAAACGGGGTTAAAATTTATCGGGGACTGCATTCTCATTACTCTCGAGCAATTATAATCCCCGATGCAGCGAGGAACCGTGGCTATATTAATTCGCGGCCGACGCCGTCTGAGAATGTCTCTCGCGTATTAACTCGTGGGGCCAGTGGACTCGCAAATTTTCGCCGATTGAAACGTCTACTTTTCTTTAACGTTCCGCCATTGGCCCGGCGGAACGATCTAAAGATACTTTTATCCTCGATCTTTTATCCATCCATCTCGCGGCCCAACCTCGTTCGGTCGTTAGCATCTCGTCGCTACGCCGCTAATTAATTTACGATCGATGGATTGTAACGGGAATGGCGGTTAAAATTAGCGACAAAATTCATGGAGCAGGTTGGTCGTCGGGTCGGGGAAGATAGGTCATCGTCGACTTTCAGAAATCGATCCAAGATCGGTCCAAAGATTTGCATAATTTAGATAGTCGTTGGTGGCAATTCGATAATAAACGACAGGACCAGTTTTTACGCTGGTAATACGTCCGATCATAATGGGTTTACAAGTACGAGGATCACGAACGGACGATGCTCGATAACGAAAAGCCAATGGGACGTCCATTCGCGAGCCACTCAATAAGACGCGTCACCGACGTGGTCCAATCGTGATAAGATGTTACCACTCGTGGCCAACCAGTTGTAACAGGCGCAAGAAACAATCGGTAAAAGTATTTATGCAAAATCGCTTCGCCGGATTCGTTGATTTCAATTATATCGATCGATCGATCGGGTTTCTAGCCTCTGTTCTAGCCTCTGTGCGTGTAACAGCACTTGGGAACAGATGATAGATGGCAAGGATTCGGAGGATGTGTGACAAAGTGCACGGACAGTATTACAAATCATCTCCAATTAACAAGGACGCGCAATTAGCTGGCCACAATTGACATTGTACGTAAAATACTTCGTATTTGTCATCCGTGTTCCATTTCGATGTACGATACGGTTGCGAATTCATCGGACTACAGTGTTGCATCCATTGCAGAAATCTAATCTGAAGATCTCCGTTATGAATTACAATCGACGAGCAGCAGACGATAGCCACAGGCTAGTCGGGGCTTTCGTGCCATTTTCTGTCAAGTCAGGAGGAACATTCATTCCTGCTCGGATAACGCGAACAGGATCTGGAACGCATCTCGAGTGTCGCCAGGACATTATCGTCCGTCCTTCGAACGCTCGTGACTGCTGCCTACGCAACCGCGACTGCCGCCTGTTCAACCATCCAACGAACAGCCACTTTAATCGTGGAAGAAACCTGGTTTCAACGTTATCCCCCTCTTCTTTTTCTCTTCCTTTTTTGTTTTTTTTTTATCTGACAAATGACCACTACGCCCTCTTCTCGTTAAACATCATTTTCATGCCGGGCGAAAAATGTGCGCGCCAAATTGGCCGAGCGTTCCCTATAGTCGTCGACGTTTAAAAGTAATTAGTAATTCCGTTCAGTCGATCGAAAATTTTCACTTTCGAAAAAAAGAAGAAAGAAAATAAACGGCAGACAATATCGCATTGTTATATTTTGGATATAATTGGACTCGCTTTTTTATTCTACTTTTCATTAACAATTACACATACGTCAGTAATTAATCATCGTAATCAGATCTCAGATAAAACACTTTCCCCCTATGAATACATCGACAAATAATATATATACGACGAACAAAGTCATCTTGATAAGAAAAATGCTACAAATTTCAAAATTGTTCTCGATCCTATCGTATTCTTCTTACCTCGAAGAGATATGAAAATAAGGATAAATGGGAGCCACTGGGATAAGGAAAAAATTCGACTAGAAAAAAAGAAACGTACTCCGGATGGTGCCTACTCCGAACTGTCGTCTTTAATGTTTTAACGAACCGTGCACGTTAAAATGATGTCGCGCACTAGCCGGGACTCGTATAATGCGATTGCACATGCTGCCGATGCACCGACTAGTAATATAGCGATACAGCCAGCCGTCGGCCGACGCGTACACCTTTGTCAGATGCATCCAACCATTCTCCAATGAGAGAACAGCGAAAGATCGTGCCGCGATTCAACCAACAAGATAGTTTGCGTTGTCGATCGAATCCCCTGATCCTGATTATATTAAAATTACCGCTCCGCTTACGACGCGTCCGCCACTACTATGGAAATTTTCCGCTAACGCTTATTGCATTTCGGTGCCTACAGCGACTGGATCATTGGAATATGGAAAAACACAGGATGTCTTCGACGCTTAGATATATTATTTTTTATATACGCATATATAGATAATAATCTCAATTATGAGAGTACGCAAATGAACCGAGTCAAGAGTTGATCTTTGCTTGCTTAATGAGTGCACGGCCACGACTCTTCTTCGACGTATTCCCGTACCAATTGGAAAATTATTCTAATTCACTTCGTTCGCATAAATTATCCTGTATATGTGCGACTGTTTATGAAATAAGTTATCAGATTATGGTGAGAAAGAAACATTTATACACGTGAATTTTACCATCGAAGTCGAGTCGAATCGAGCTACGACTACTTGCGCCTAGTTCTGATCAGTTTCCCGAAGGGTGAAGAGCTCGCGAGCAACGAGTACTGGAGGAAATGATCCAGTGGGAAGGAACGTCGCCGATAGGTTACTCGGGATGCTCGGTGAACAAGGACGGGGTACGTAGTGCCCGCAGATATTAGGTGGAAGGGAAAGGTTTGGTGTGCAGCGAGCGAGCGAGGGTCGATATTAATCTACATCCAACACCGCGGCGAGGGACGGCCAGGCATTCATCATCTTTATTTTAACCACACTACCGACCGGCCGGTATATCTGACTGCGATCTGCACTAATAACATTCGCGTTATGAATGGCGTGCGCGATCCCTGAAACACCGCGAGCATTAATTCGCTAGGCGAAAGCGTATCGAAAATTGCCAACGACCGACGATTGAGGTACTCCTCCATGTGTTGGCGAATAGCTTACTGCCAGGCTACCACGATCAAGTGCAAGAATTCCATGTTTTACGGAGGAAACGAGATTGACAAGATCTTTGGAAGAACTTGCATCGAGTTGAAAGAACGTCTTTTTCGACCGAAGGAAGATGGGAATGATTAATGGCAAATGGCTAATAAATGACAAGAGAGTAAAGAGAAGCAAATATGGGCAAGAAAATTACGCGCGTAAACCTACTTTGGGAAGAAAGCAAAGATTTTAAAAAAACGAACACCTCGGTCGAAACTTTGAATACCAGGCCAGGTTAGAAATATAGGATCGTTAAAAAGGAAACAGATAAACGCCAATTGCCTCGAATCGGGTCGATCTAACAATCATTAATCTGCCGTTATCCGATAGATTCATCGACATTGATAGAAATTTCCGCAGGTCTATAGCGTGGACGTGTGAGCAAGAAAAAAAAAAACAAATAGATTTTCTAAAGTTAGATTCATCACCATGGTGGCAATTAAAAATACGGAGATGCAATTATACATCGTATCGATCCTTCTATCATATTTAACAGGTAACGATCGACCGATCGTCATAAACATGATTTTGTCTATCTATCTTGAACGAATGCGACGATATCGTAATGATGATCCACGTAACACGTTGCTAAGGTATACTATAGTTACGCGAGAAAGGAGAAATATCGATATAGATGAGAGAAATAATCGAACTGGCTACTATCGTGGAAAAGAAACAGGAGGATTCGTCGACCCGTAGTACGAGAAAAGAACGACGCGTTGCCGTGAAGGAAAAAAAAATGGCAGGATAGAGTTGGAAAAGAAACAGCCTAGCTTTGTGACAGAAAAGGAAAGAGAGATAGGGAGAAAGCGACAGAGAAAAAGAGAGCACATGCACAGTGGCGGTTGAACGCGCGCGCAGCTAAATTAGTCCGCAGAAAATCGCGCGATCTATTCTGCCCCGCGGGGCTTTCTTTCCTCGCAGCACCGTGTCCCGAAATAATTGGCAAAAGAAACCACTGGACTGCCTACCATTCCCGACGGACAATGTGAATTATTCGAGTTGGCGGCGTAGGGAGCAGCACGTATGTTACGTCGTCGCCGTCGTCCTCTCCTGTTGGCCGCGTACCGTGATGCGCCACGCCATGTCTAGAGCAAAACGAACAGACGCTATTGAGCAGCCGAGGAAAATCGCTTCCACGCTCTCCATTCAACCGAGAATGCATTAGGGCCCCTAGGGATGAGATGCGACACGCTAGTGGCCAGCAGGAAGCTGGTACGGTGCGCGCGAGTCGCGCTACTTGCGGAATAGAATAGCATGGAGCGCGTTGAACAAATCGAAAATAGCACGGTTCCTGACGATCGGACAAAATAGACCGTGCTGTATACCGTGCAGCCTTCTCTGATCGGCGACGCGTGGCTAGTGTGCCGTGAGGGCGAAGAAAACGATTTACGATCGCTCTTACCTTCTCATAGAACGGAAACTAAATAAAAAAAAAATGGAATTTCTAATCGGTGAAAAAGAGAACTCGATGTATTTTGTTCCTAAAAGAGGTTAGACCTGTTGCTGAATATACGTACTTGAGATGAATCAATATGACGATGGAGGAGTATAAAGGTACGTCGAAAAAACGAAAAAATTAAAGGCGAAACGAAATAATAGATTGAGAAAAAGAAGATTAAGGGATAAGGACATGAAATGCTAATGAATACGAAACGACGCGCGAAAGAATTTTTTTTTTGACGATTTGAGAGTAGAGTATGTATTATGTTTATGTATCACTTCGTTCGAATGTCACGAAAGATAATTTGTTCTGTCTCTCACTGTCTGATCACTATATGAATAATAACAATCGCGTATCACGTTTCCCTTCCTTCATCACTTTGTGTTTATATTTTGCTATACGAATTACGACTACGTTGTATTCGACGCAAATTACGTACGAGAAAAAAAATTATTGTATAGCATTTTATAGCATTCTATATGTATTCACAGTTGTTGAAATTTATTATGCAGCAATTATAATAGAACATGGCCTTATAATCTAATGAAATTTTATCATCCAGATACAATATATTTGGAAATATACAATTAATAAAAATTCAAACATACCATTATGATGTCTCTTTGATGTATCCTTGATGAAACGACAAGATGTCGTACTTCTAATTTTCATTGAATCCTATAAATTTCTCGAATGCTACTAAATTACGTCTTGAAATAACTGCACACAACTTGTATTACTATTAACAATATATTTCACACTATACGATATTAATAAAGTCAAAATTCAAGATAAAACTGCACAGTTTAAACAATCTAAATTTAATTTCACATTTTAACAAACCGACACAGAAAATTCAGAGGTATCGACTTCGACTGATCAGATGATCATGCGCAGTATATATTAACGAAGTATAACTACGCCACCCTATCGTAAACTTCGAAACAACAGGTGCCTATGACGTCACGGTACGTGTATTCCATTTTTCATTGGTTACAAACGACAGTAACTTTGTCTAATCTTTACGTTGATTGGTAAATTTTTAATACTAAATTGTCACAGCTTATATTCCGCAATAGCAGAAATAAATGTACCTAGTGAAATTTTTTCTTCGTGAAAGTGTAATCGTGAGGTTAATCGATTGTCGATGTTTGATATCTGGATTTATATGATAAATAGTAATTATATCACATTCAATTTTACTCTTAATTTTTGCAAAAGAGATAATTTAAATCAGACAAAAATAATTATGAAAATCGGAATATCATCATTTATACTTAAAAAATGAGGTTATCAACACGTTGTTATATATATACATATATATAAAATATTTAGATAATCTATCGCGAATGAATCATGTTGGCTAATAATACGAAATTTAATCGATTACATCACACAATTATGCAATATTATTTTCTGCGATAATATTAAAGGTTAAACATCACAATTATCTCTTCGATTTTTGTGTTTCTCTATTTCGAAATAATAAATATTTATTACACACAGGTGTCTGTGTTATATTTAATCGTATCATTACCGTCCACTGAACGAATGTTACATAATTATGTTTAATAGTTTACTCGATTAGATGAGTGTTGTGCATTTTTTGTGACCATGGATTGAATTTTTTTAACTAGAAATCAAACGCAATAATAGAACATAGTTCGAGGATAACTTTTTGCGAGAGAAGAAAACGATTGAAATAGATCTTCTCACTCACATTCCGCACAGTCATGTTGATCGGTTAATCATCCTGTCTTCGACGCAATTATTCCAAGTAAGTGGAAAATCGATTCAGAAAAATGCGTGCATCATACTTCGGTGTATCATAACTGTAATACGACTCGTTGCTACGATCTGTGAAATATATCGTCAGAATTTTCGAGTACCAATCGTCGATACACGCGCTATCCGTATCTCGCGTGTTCGTATCGTTGATTGGAATTAGATATAATTTTTCAAACCGTAAAATAAACCGTTAGAAACATTAACGAGAAATTCTTCTTCGATAAGTTCAAACACGTTTGTAAACGTTTACATAATAAATATTTACTCGCATCGCCGCGTGCCGAATTATCGATACACCCACCGATTACCGTTTAATTTACGTGACGAGAGGCTTGTAACGCCTGTTTTATTACCTTGGCACTGATTACTCGACCAAGTGCCAAAAGTAATTATTCTTTTCCGAATCTAGTTTATCGAAGCTCGTTCCGATAAAGCGCGTAATGGGGCCGACACATTTCGATTTCAATATCTCTTTTCGAACACGTGAAATTTGAATCCGTTTGAGGAGATAGTTACGTACGTAAGTAGTATAAAATGATATCTCATAAATTAGCTCGGGTTAATGGCACCTTGAGCCAATCAACGAGCATCTCAATTTTATCGAACGATCAAAAACGTCGGGATTATATTATCGCGGCTATAAAAAAAGGAAAAATTTAAAATCGACAACTTGGTGAATAAGCGTGCACCGATCGTAAGCAAACTAGATACTACCATAATTTCATTAAATTTTTTTCTCCGATGCGATTTCTCGATACAGGCGGGAATTTCCCGAGAAAAAAAAAATATGTGTTTGCTTTTCCATTTATCGGATAAAACGCGAAAGGGATAATCATTCCCATTGATAACTAGAAACGGAGATTAAAATATCTCGATTGGAGAACCGGATATCACGGAATTCCGCAACCGGGAGACCAGCGCGAAGATTGCCACGATAGTGGGGAATTTGAAGGTAAAACAACTATTACAGTTTAAGTATAGTACGAATTATCGCTAAAGCGGGAAGGTAGTAACTGTACATCGCACATCAATTCGCGTAACTTTATCGCTAACATTTGTCTTCGTGTTACTATTGTGGGACCAAACTACTGCTTGCACGGAGCAAGCGGATGGAAAATAACAGATGAAAATACGTTTGGTCTTGGACCGGAGGTGGGTAAATTAAATTCGCGCGAGATCGATGCCCCTTTTGATATTTTCCACTTGACAGCGTGTAATGGACTAAAAATACCTAAAAGTAAGTAAGAGCATTTTATCGAAACGTTGCGACGAGCCGTGTCGCCGAGTTCCGCGAAACGTTCCAAAAAACGACGATCCGAGACGCGTTGCCGCCCGATCCATTGATCGCGAAATTTATCATGGTGACGGGAAGCCGCGACGACTAAACGCCATAATTACGTTCGCAACGTGACGCGCCGTTTACACCGACTCAATTTTCGCGCGCCTCGTGCCGATCTCTAAATCATAAATGATTTCAATGCCACGCTCAAATTCTAGGAGCCGTAGCACGTAGCACCAAGACCGATCACCAGTGTAAATTGTGTTTTCTTGAGCGTGGTAGACGTCTCTTACAAAGGGTGCCACGGCAAAACGAGCATTAATCAAATCCATTGCGAGGCAGCCAGCGAGGGACACAAAGGACTAATTAAGATTTCTGCCACCGGTGGTCCCGCTAAAAACTAAGAACCGGCGACCTTGCGCTCGTTATTTAGTGTTGATTTACGATTATTTTCAATGGGCCGCTCTATTATTTTCGTTCCCCTTCTGCTCGCCAAGTCCGTTTTATCCCATCGGCCAAGTCCATCCATCTCCGATACGATCCCCGTATTGGAATCGCTCGTCCGTTCGCACGCGTCCGAAGGAATTGGAAGCCATATTTTTCTAGTCCTGGATAACGGTACCGCAACCGTTTTTTCGAGATAACGCGCACGAAGAAGCCACTGTTATTGGTATCGTACGCCCGATACGGCACAGGCCGAGCGTGCATAATGCGTTAGTGCTAAATTTACGTTCTGGCGACGCGCATCTAGACGCACGTGGGAGGAGTCCGCGCTCACCCTTTCTCTCTCTCTCTCTCTCTCTCTCTTTCCTCCGCTCGATCTTCTCGCCCCGCTTGCGCAAGCTGCCGACGGTGTTGCCACTTGACTGGCGATTTGTTACTCGCAACCATACGCGATGAATAATTGGCGGTGTCACGGTGGCTAGGTGTAAAACGCCGTTTCCACGTTCACGGCGGGGACGGAATCGTTTGCTGCGCGAGCACGGGGGCGTCCCCCGTCCGACCAGACTCGCGTGTCACTTCCAAGACCGAGACGTCGAGGTTAATCAAGCGTCTTCGATAAACCGTGGCCGTATGGTATGCGAATCTAATCGTACGAATCGCGCTAATGAATCACCGGTTCCCTTCGGATGGTCGTCGTTCTCCAGCGAACGCCGGTATAATCTTATTAGAACTGACTACACGGCCGATAAGGAATCGCGATTCAAAGTCGTCTCATTTGTTACCGATTATCCGGCCACGTTCTAATCGAGAACCGTACCATTTCCTTCCATCGAATAAAGTTATCCACCCATTACCGTTTTTATCGAATCGCGAGTTGAAAAGCTCGTCTAATCGTTCTGCCCGCGACCTATCGGTTCGAAAAATCGGCGAAACCAGAATCGGCGCCGCTCCCTCTTACGAACGATGGATAGTTACACGGTGGACGACGGTTGAACGAGAGTTGAACGATAAGCCGACCGGATTATAAAGTCGACGTGTATCGAACGACGTGAATAACGCGAGAATGTTAGGCACCGCGTGGAGGAACACAAACGATACGGTGGATTCGTTTATACGCGAGTTAATAATAATGGGTATGGAGAATAGAGCCGTGTGGAGGAAGAAGGGCCGACTGGTAGTAGCTGAAACGTCCACGAGTCATTAGCCGGGCAAATGGCGTTACGGTAGCCGGAGCACGTGGTATGAGGTATCCTGCTCTCTCCCGCGGTCGCGTCGTAATCAGCTCGCTGTGAAAGCGGACGGAGAAATGCGCGGCCCATTAGGCGAACAACGGCGGCCACTGTTCCTCGACGGAGGCGGCCGTTTCTCCTGATATCGCGGCCGATGTGACCGGCGTTGCAACGCCGACAGAAACGTGATTGGCGAACGGGTGCCGCGCGGTGGAGGTGGCTACGCTTCCATTCCACGCGCTTCCGACGAAACTCATTCACCCGTTTTCACGCGCTTTCAATGAGATGGCAGCGCGCTTCCCGCCTCCGATTCACGGAAACTGCTAACGAAAACCCTCGTTATAAATAGGGAGAGAGAGCCGTACCTCGCCTCGCTTTCGCCAGCCGGGAGGATACTTACTAATGGTCGAATTGTTTGCTGTTTAACGAGCGTTGCGTATTTCCGTCGGCAAACAGCTGCTTCAATTATGAATTATTAACGGGGCATTAAGCATAGGTTGACGCTTCATCTTTCGTAATTAACGTAAGTCAGGAAAGCGTCTAACGCTGCACGTACGAGCAAAGTTATTACATTTCGCAAACAATGAAGAGCCGCTCGAAAAAATATCCTGTTACACTACTAGAAACAGTTTACAGTTATTATTGCTCGTGAGCAAATACGAAAGTATACTCTCCACTAATACGTCTCTTTCTTTCCTTTTCCGGTTCTCCCACGCGCCGTCGACTCGTCCGTTCTCATCCCGATCGGTTCGCCCGGCCCAGGATGAACGTTCCGCGTGGAGGCGAGATCGCCGAGCGACAGGTGGTGTCCTCTCGATCCGTGCGGCCCGAGGAGACGCAACCAATTTCCCCTACATACGTACATACACACACGTATATTCGAGGTGGGATTTTCACGTTCTCGCGCTCTCCAGTCCCCCCTCCACCGCGATCGATGACAGGTTTGCGGTTGTCCTTATAATAGCTGCGCGGCCACGCCGACACGTCGAGAAACCACCGAGAAGCGGGTAACTCGTCACCGCATACGGCGATCTATTTATGCGAGACGTTGCTCTCATACGCGAATCCTATTACCGGTGGCCGTAATGCGCGCGTTTTCGCGGGACGCGCGCGCCCGTTATTTTCGTAGCTCGGCTCACCACCGACCGCCACGATACGACCGATCGGTCGTGCGGGCAGGTGCTGGCACGTTGTTGCGGCCGCAGGTGAGCACGAGAGCCGCGGAATCATCTCTGGCCACGAATTTATTGCCAACGAGGAGAAAGAAATACGCGGAAGTTACGGGAACAAGGACGAAAACGGGAGCCCGATTTTGATGTAGTGTTGGTAATTACGAGAGAGAGAGAGAGAGAGAGAGAGAAGGGGAGGGGGGACGAAATGCGGCGCGGCGGCGGGCGAGATAAGGAAAATTGGGCGAGGATCGATCGGGTATCGATGATGCCGCTAATTTGAAAATATGTACCGGATAATGTATGGACACTTGTTAAGAAATCGTAAATCAGTCCGCTCGGTGTAAAATACGAATACGATCGGCGGTTCCCCGACACGAGCCGAAATTCGCACGTTGTGCCACGTCGGCCGAGTATTAATTATATATATATATATATATACGGGTAGGTAGTGTCGCTTAGAACGATTCAAAAATCCATGAATTTAAAGAATTGATTTAAATTGGAATTTTATACGTTTTTCAAATTGTCAAGTATCGCGATAAATTATTTACTTTTCCTCGACGATCTGGTCTAGAATTGAATCTAGAGAATGGTTACGGTTAATTATGATTCAATCGAGTATAAAGATCGAGCGTAGATTTTGATTTAGTTGTACCTGCCGGATAGGTATTTTTAATCGATAACCGATAATTATTTCCGTTAGTTGAAAAATTGCAATCCAGATCGCATTATTGGATTTTATAGCTCGGAAAAATAAATCATGGAAGCGGAAAAAAGTTTAAGTAGCAAAAAAAGCTCGCGGCTCGAGTTCGTCATCATCGTCACAGCTGCTCATTAGCCTAATGGACGACTGCTGCGACGATACGCTACGCCCATTTCAAGCTGCACTAGTCTTTCGTTCAATCGTGTATTTACATTATTATATCATGCGATCGTGAAATTAACCGATCTTGTTCCAAAAAGTATCCAAGAAGTAAAAATTTCGGAAGTAGAATTCGAAAACAAAATTATCCGGCAATTTAATGGCAATTGATAATCGTGCCGGATGAGCGTCGTTCCTTTCGACTCATTTTCGTGGAAAATATTGTTTCCCTTTCTCTCGAAAAGATGGCAAATTTAGAAAAAAAAAATCCTTACATCATCGTAAAAGAATCCAAAACTAAAAATACTCGTTTCGCTTAAATAGTCGAGCGAGCGAAAATACAGAAGAGACAATGAGTCATAAAGCGCAATTCCCTCCATCCCGAATCCGACGAAGGCATCGTCCTCATCAATGCGATCGTACGGTTGAATCATTCACCACCCACACCTTCCACCGTCCAAGCCGATAAAGAAACGCGAGTCTCGCTAATTGTTACGATGATGGATCGGTGGAAGAGAAATCTTTGTTCTCCCTCGGCGCGCGATGAATTACGCTCGGTGGATGGTCGCGATAGGAATGCCAGTCGGCCAGCTCCGACACGGAATTCTTGTCGCGGGCAAGAAACGGATAAACTCGTTTCTCGTTAGATAACAGATAATCGACGCTGGTTTTCCCGCTTGGTTAATGGGGCCGTGGTGCCCCGTCACGTGTGAACCGAACGACAATGAAGACATCCACACGATCCGGCTTAATCTCAATCTCCCTTTCTCTCTCCACTCGTAATAATCGCGTCATAAACGCGAAACGTTGGTCGATTCACGTTCGTCCCCCTCGACTCCAGCCTCCACTCGCTTCTCTTCCCCGCTTCCTTTGGGAAAAAACGAATCGAACGATCTCCCGTATTATTTATCGCTCGACTTTTTACCCAGCTTATACACTTAATCGGTGGAGGAGGAGCGCGGGCTATTAATCCGCGGGAAGGACAATGGAGATATCATTCCGCGGCAGGGGATCTCGCGCGGGGCGCAATAATAATTTATTAACGTCCCACGCGTAATGCGACGCGTTATCTCGCATCCGCCCACGCGTTCGGCTACCTCTGCGCACCACTGCCACCCCTCGCTGGCCGCCCCGCCCCGCCCCGCCCCGCCCGACACCGCCGGACGGCAGCCGATCGTGTCAGCCGCAATTGTCATTTATCGTCCCGACGATTTACGGTTCCGTTTACACGGAGCGCCGATACCAGGGCGTCCCCGAGTTTCCAGCGATTCATCAGCGCGCGATCGCTCGTATATCCTCGCCTGCGACAGCGCACCACGCCGCAGCTCCTACTTTCTTCCCGCGTATCTCCGTCGAGGTGCACCCACCGCCCCAAACATCCTCCGAGTCCTTTTTTTTCCTCGACCTCTCTCGCCGATGCGATCTCGAAGCCGGGACGAAGAGGACGTATTCTTACGGCGAAGGACGAAAGTAGGTCGAAAGGGAGGAATTTTAAACGGCAGAGTAAATTCTCGTCTCGAATCGATAGAGTCGATCGCGCACGGATACGGAAAGAGTACGTGGTAAGCGAATAATTAAAGGGCTATCGGTTGACACCGGACAATCGAGCCTTGCAATCGAGTTGTAATTACGGCGAAATACAAACAGAGGATCGCATCGGTGGTATTGGAGAAAGAAAGGATCTCGATTATCTCCGCGCGGCGAGCTCGTCCTCCGTAAGTAACGGCGATCGAAGAAAGAGAGAAGCGTAAAAGAGTTGGAGGGAAAAGGAATTCGGGGCAACTTTTCTCGGATTCCGGTTGTGTCGTAATTGTTCAATTCTCCGCGAGGGGCAGTGCAGCGGGTCAGATGAAAGGCGACAGATAGGGCTTCCACGCGGTGGTGGTGGTGGTGGTGGTGGTGGTAGTCGTTCGGTGGACGAGGGGGAAAAAGGAGAAGCTCGAAAATGCACGTAGGCAGATGCCTCATTAACGAACCGCGGCCAGGTAACCAGCGGCTGGTTACGAGTGAGCATTTACACGTGGCAACCTGTTACACGGATATTATGGCAATCCTTATCTACGGCTGGCATGCGGTCCAACGATCTTCCAACACACTTCGCAACACGACTCTACATCTAACGATTTTAAGAATCAAACTTGTAAACGTCGCAAGAGGATCTATGATCGGTAAGATATTATCTCATAAAATTACCCATTACCCTCGCTCTTACACTTAACGCGACGGAAATAGCGATCAAATTCGATGTAATCTGTCGTCGCTTCTAGAACTTTTTCTCGCGTTTTTCTTAGCGTGATTTTTTCAACGCTATCAAACAGGACGTATCAAAAGCTGAGGGGGGGAAAAGAAAAAAGGAAAAGAGAGAAAGAAATTCTTAGAAGTAGGGCAAAGAACGTCTAGCGGTAACATTCGAAACCCACGCTCGATGCAAGCGTTCTTCCGTCTTCCGTCGGCGCACCATGACCCGGAATACCGTGAATCACATCGCGAGAGCTCGAGAAACTTGAAGATCTTCCTCGAGGAGCGACCAGCTCCGCGTGTTTATCCGCGACGATCTTGATAACCGGTGAGTTTCGAGAAGCGTAGCCGGTCCCTGTTCACAGCGTGCGGCCGTATAATCACACCTGACTTTTTCTCATCCGAGGAATTAAGAGCAGGCCAGGGACGACGACCACGTGTCCATGGAAGCGATACCCTTTGGAGCAAAGGGGCCGACCGCGGGCAGGGCGAGGGTGTTGAAACGCTCGTTACTCGTGGAGTGGTGCAAGCGGCCGTGAGTAAGTTCAACGATCAACCGGATTCACGATCCCATTCCGGACGCCCCCCCCCCGCCCTCCGTATCAGATTCTGGGAAGACTCGTTCCGAGTCGTCCTTACGATCGCCTCCTCGCCGTGGAAATCTGTTAGAAACTCCACCTTTTCTCACGCTCCGCGGCGGATAAGCCGCCTCTCCTCGCCCTCGAACGAACATTCCGCGTTTCGACTCGATCCTGGCTCGGCCAGCTGCGACAAGGGCTGGCGTGACGAGATCTAGATAACTCTCGTATAAATTGATTCGTTAATTGGAAATTAGCCAAGGTGGAACAGCTCGATGGCCAGCAGGGATAAATTCATTTTCTCCGAGTTGGGGCGGAATTAGGGGGGAAGAACGAAGGATCCGCCCCCGCGGGGGAATTGGGCTGGTCTCTCTCTCTCTCGACGAGAGGCTGCCGTTCATCGGTCACGTCTTAATCGACGCTTGCCTCTCCGACAGTCGCGCGGTCGGGGGTCCGAGCGTCGAGCGTAACCGAATCGTTGGCCCCTGCCACTCGTCGAACGAAAACGAGAGAGGGGAAGAGAGAGGGGGAGGTATTTAAGAAAAAACGGTCGGAAACGCGGGCCAGGGCAAAGGGCAGGGCCCATCCTCGCTCGTTCTACACGGATCGGCCATCAGCGGCCGAGCGGAGGAAACGGCCGCGCGACTGCGGCCACCTGCGTGCGTTCGATCGGACCGGTCTTCTAATTGACAGGATCGCTGGTTGTAAGTTGCAGGGGTGGGGGGAGGGGTAATTGGCAACGGTGGACGGCGATCGAAGCCGCGATAAATCGATTCACCGCGTTTTGGATTTGAAGAGGAAGAGCGCACGAAATACGCGACGATTCTAACGGCAGATGCGCGATCACCGTGACCGATCGGCTCGATCCATCGATCCCTGTTTCCCTTTCAATTAATTAATTCGAAATAATTAATGGATTTATTGGTCGAAACGAGTGGCAATAAACATGGCGCGGAACACTTCTTACGGTTGCGCACAGGTGTGGATGGTTCGATCGATCTCGGGGCAAGTATTATAAATCCGCGTTCTGGATTCCCGTGGACCGAGGAAGCGGTGGCGAACGAGCCACGGTCGTATATTTCCTCGGCGGATAAGCGTGGGCCCGATTCTGGAACCCACTTATCGCTGCCGCACCGCCTCGTATTATTTAATTAATGAATACTCGATCGGCGCCGATCGACACACGCGGCGATAACTGTTATTACGATTTTTACACGCACGGGTGCCGGGGAATACGTGTCCCCGCGATATCCCCGCGATAACTCGTGCCACGTAGAAATGGAATCGTGGGACCCACTTAAGCCTCCCCTCTTCCTCCTCCCAGAGAGATCTCGAGAGGACGAACCTAATGATTCCCCGAACTCGATTTTCCATTGCTTTCCCTTCGAGCAGTATCGAAGCCGGTTGCGGTCCGTTGCGATCGTTTTAGAAGGAACCGCTAATCGGTGAGAAGTGTCAGTTCGTAAAAGCTGGCCGAGGAACGGCCGCTTAATGGCGTGACTTCTCTCGTTATCTGACTGGAAGACATTTCAATTACCCGGCTTGACAGCCAGAGGTTTCGAGAAGGTAGTCCATCTCGCCGCTACTCCGTGCGGGAGAGGGAGGAATCTTAAGTGGATTAAAATTAATTTTAAAATCGTATTTGAGACGCTTCCAGAGGGAGAGGTCCAGGGGGAAAGGTGTTTACTTATTCGTTATATTGCACCGTGTCCCAAACACGAGAAAGCAAAGATATGAAAAGCGTATCGATCTCGCGGATCGACACTCGTTCCGTTAAAAATTATACGCGATTATAGTTTGGGGATATTATGCGAGTAGAAACGCAACGCGTAATGCAGCTGATCGATAATCGAGGGAAGAGCGTGGCAAGGAGAAGAAACGCGTGTTCCGAGTTGGACGACTTTTATTAACGATCCGGTGGATCCGTGGACGTTGAGAATTCGTACCCGCGGAGTGATTCATTACAAATCCATCCACCGTTCGCTCGGACGTGTGCTCCTCCACTCGTCGAGAATCATCGATATTCCCTTTCCGCCGACTCCTTCGCCCCGTCGGTCGGTGAAATAATAATAATAATAATAATAATAATAATAATCGATAGACGGAGGGGGCGGGGCGGAAGGGTGCCGCCCGCGCGCGACTCGCGTTAATTACACGCGACCATTAGCATTTAAATGGTTTTTTAATTGCGAGTACCGCCGCTATCTCGGCTCCGCGGACGTTTCGTACCTACCAGAGGGAGATCGTACGAAGGGATTTCGAGTGGCGTACGGCCGTTCGTTCTCTCTCGAAACCGGCCATCGCTCGATTATTTATGATTCGCTACGAGATATTAAGCACCGTCAGACCCCCTCGGCCATTTCGAAGAAACTAATCCTCCTCCAAGTGTCGCCTTCCTCTTCCCTCCCTCCTCTCTCTCTCTCTCTCCATCTCCTTCAAACGTACCGCCTGGCCGCGTAGCAAGACCTTGATGACAAATTCAAGTATCCCGGATAGAGTCGGCAGGTGTTTTAAAAACGCGCCTCCACGAGATTCGACATTCCCCGGTGAACTTTCGAAACCCGTATATGATGATGTAACCTCGGGCGTATAATACGCTCGTTTTTATTCATGTATTCTAACGAGCGGGTAAGGTCGAGAGACCATCCAAACTGACCATTTCGCGTGTATATATATATATATATGTATTCGTAAAACGACATGCAAAACCCGCGATCGTTAAAAACTTGGATGACAAAGATGATAGGAGGTTTCGATACTTTTCCATCGTGGCGACATTTGGATGATTTGGAGCATTTGGAACGACACGTTGGTGCCGTTTCCGTTTCCCATTGTTGCGAAATGTGGAGAAGGAGAGCGCGAGCTCGAGGAGAACGGATGCGGGGAAAAAAGAGGAGGAAGAAAAAATACTTGGTATCGGGCACGATCGGGCGCACGTGCGAATTTCGAGGCTCGGAGGAGGCCGAGGTTGAAAATTCCGGATCGCCACGTATTTGCGGCTTATAAATCAACCACGTTTCAACGATCACGTTGTAGCGCGTTCGTTGTGAAGGCGCGTACGTGCGTAACGATCGATGGATTTTCTCCAACGACTAATTAATAGCCAACGAGCAAAGCGTCCGCGCGTTTCTTGCGGGCAGCGCCTATTATCCGGGGCTCGGCACGGATTAACGCGTGCGAACTTTTTGCCAACTCCGCCTCGACGGCCAATCCCTTTCACCCGTATCGATTAACCGCACCTGTCACTCTTTCCTCTTTCCGTAATTCAGAGGAGTGTCTCGTCCTCGTCCGTATCTATCATCGAGCGGAAGATGAGACGCTTCCTCTTTTTCCTTTCTTTCCTTCCTTTTTTTCCAAATCCTTTTCTTTTCCCTTTTCTCCTTTTCTTTTTTTGCCACGTAAACGCACGAGACCGGTTTCGCGCCATTGATTTCTAGCCGATTGTAATCGGGGAATTGCCTTTCTTTATTTGAAATTACGAGCGGCTCTAGTCCAGCGTTTTTGTTTATAGGGACATATAAAGATCTTTCAGCAACTGGTTCGTTGAAAACTGCTCGTAAATATATAATCTTGGATAATTTTTCTAATATATATATATATATTCCCGTGTCTTCATTCTCGATTCGATCCTCGGACGAAAAATTTAATTCCCAATTTAAACTTCCACGCGCTGATAAGAGGCACGCTCGTTCCGCCAATTATCACGCGATAATGAAACTCGCTCTAAACTCGAACAAGATTCGTCACGCTTTAACACACTAAATCGGTAGTAAAATTTCGTTCCAACGATTCGAATCAAATCGAATCCTTATTTCCCGTTATATCGATGATAATTGCGTTACAAAAATTCGTCGTTACACTCGAGCTTTCCTCTTCACTGCCCCTAATTTCGCCGCGAACGGACGAGTTGCGGTAAATATACACGCGTGAGATAACGTCTCGCCGATTTTCACCGTGAGCCGTGAAATCGTGGCCGATATCGTAACGCTTCTAACTTCTTATCTCATCGATTTTCGAGGACACTCGTTGAGACGGGACGAATTACACCCGAGATAAATTCAGTTACTTCGCAACCGAGCAACTCGATCGTCGGCGCGCTACGTAAATATCCTTGTCCGGAGGGACAAACAATCCCTCCGTGGCGGAAAAAACGAAGGAAAACGAAGGAAGAGGTCGATGGAAAAATGGGGACGCGGAGGAATTAGAATCGGAGGAAACCACAGTGTCGGATGGAACGGGAGCAAAAAGGGTGGGCGGACGCGATTGCCCGCGGAGATCGCCGGTGAAATGATGAAAAGTTGAGGGAAGGGAGGGCAGCAGAAGCTAGAATCGAGCCGATCGAACCTGCGAGAAGAAGCTGCTTCGCCTCGTCGTGCACCTTTCCTTCGTGGTGGAGTAAGAGGTATAGTCGAAGAGGAGTGTGAGGAAGAAACGATTGTCGGGTATACAAAAGCTGTGAATTTACGAGTAAAAATTCGAAGCCGAAAGAATCGTGCTTCGAATACATCATGGAATTATCGTAGCTTGATATTTCATCAAGCGCAATAATTCATGATGAATAGGACACACACGTGTAAGCCTTAAACTTGAAAATTTCAATGGGAATATTTCCTTTGTATCTGTCCGCTCAAAGTGCTACTCGTATATGTTAAAAATTACGAAATAGAGGAGCGGTCAAATATATATACATACGATGAAATTTTTCTTTGTTGTAGGCCTTGTTCTCTGATAATGGAGAGGAGGTTCGCGAAGGGGTCAGATTACGCGAGATAATCGCGATATTTACACGACGTCTGATTATCAATCAGACTCTCGAGGAGGTTGCTTCTGAACGGTTGTGCAAATACGAGCGTGCCGGATAAACGGAGGCAATTACGAGAGCGCAACAAAGTACGTAACGAACGGTTAAGTGAACGGTTGGCCAGGATTCATCGATCGGAGCACGGTTGTCGTTGACCCATTCGCGAGAACTGAAATCGAACGAGCTCCGTGCGCACCGTCTTCTTGATCGCGCTATTTACTACTTATTGTCTCTCCTCCTTCGAAGCATCCTCGCGAAACATCTGAAACCGAAGATCGACAACCGATCGATCGAACTTTCGGGGGAGGAAGAGGAGGAGTTCGCCATTAGATGGTGGAAAACGGCAAGATATACAACGATAGTGAGAAGAAAGAAGCAGGTTATCCGCTTTCGACCGATCGCGTTCCCTCGATCATCGTGCCAGAAGAGATACTGTTAAAACGCGCGGCCTCCGCCGTACACCTGTTCTCTCTCTATCCGGCTTCGTTAAATTCGTTATTTCGCAATCCGCACGCGCCTTTCCCGCGGCGCCGCGCGGACGCACGTGCGTCGATGCCGCAACGAACGCCCCGCCGGTCTACGCAACGTCGTCGCGGATAATCAACGGCAGGATACGAATACCTCGGAGCCGGGAAAAAAGCGACCGATAGCTATCTCTCGGCCGACTAAATTGAGGCAATTTTCTGTTGAGACCGGAGCGAATAGACGGTTTTATCGGGATTAATATTTCACCCGACTCGTTTCTTCTCCCTTCTTTTCCTTCCTTCCCCCCTCCCCCTCTGTTTCCAGATCTAATCACCGATCTTGTCACTGCCACCGATTAATTATCCATCTCGATTCAACGCTGCTCTCTCGACCCTTTCGCTAAACGTTCCAATTACACGCTAGCCAGTTTGTCCACCGATCTACATCTTCCGTAATCATCCTTATCCTTGAGCTACGTCGTTTCGTAGGAATCTCTCTCTTCCCCCGTCCATCTCGATCTCGAGTGATTCTTCTACATCATTCTCCGTCATCTATCGATACCGCGGCCGCTTCGAATTGAATTTCCGTCCGTCACCGGTCGCCGCAGCCGATCGCCCCTAAATTTAGAAATAAACGAGTGCCACCGCATATTATTCCTTTGTTCCAACGCTCCTGGAAGATTGCCATCGCGGGCGAGTCGACGAAACAGCGAGCAGGAGACGAAAGCGAACAAGTGGGTATATCGTCCGGGGAGAAAAGAGAACGGGTGCTCCGTTAATAAAGCATCTCCGTTGAGGCGCAAAGCGCCTAACGAGCGTAACGATGGAACGTCGGTGGACCGCGCGTGGCTCGCGCTCGTGCATCACGGCCGTGTGTCGTGAGACGGGCGTGCAAGGGCACGGTATCGCAGCTCGTGCACCTTATGCCCGCTCTCTCGCCACGTAATCTACCCCGGCATCGTTCCGCGCCACATACCGGGTGACTTTTTCCACAGATTCCAACCGAAGATAACCGGTCGGCCTCTAATTGCCGCCGCTCGATCCGTCCGGATTAATCGCTCCGCGTTTAACGACCGTTTCCAAACCCTTGTAAAAATACCTTCCGGCACGCGTCGTTAACAGACGACGACCCTCCTTCCGTATTCGTCCATCGATAATTCTCCTGCCAACTCGCGATAAAAAATATTCGATGGGATATAAATTGTCGGGATATAAATGGAAGCGTGGCAAGGGATTGATTTGGCTCGATAGATGAAAGAGAAGGGCCGAGGCGTGTTCGAATGGGAAAAAAGGAGCAAAAGTAGTAAAAGATTCGTACGCGAACACCCGTTAGACGTGGCTCTCGATTCTTACGGTACGCGGGTTAGGTGTATCTACCTGTCCAAAGCCCCTCCCAGCTCACCTGTAGTTGAAAAAGGGTCAATAGCACAGAGGAGACGGCGCACCGCGAAAGTCTGGACCGGGAACTTGCCTGGAAACATCTGTATCCGGGACAAACGCGACTCGACAATACTTTTGCACCCGTGCCTCGTCGACTCGTGTCCCGACGAATAATTAAAAGAGAAGAGGGAGAGGAAATGATAGCGAGCTGCAAAAATCTAATCGAGAAATGCTCTCTCCTCGCGCGTGTAACGAACGACGCGATCGTCCTTCTCTCCGTGATTTTTCTTCTCTCTTCTTTTTCCGTTTCTTCTTTTGGCCACGTCGAAGGGAAGGGCAGCGTGGAGGTGGAGGAGGAGGAGGAGGGGGAAAGTTGACGATTTTTCGAGATGACACGGCCCGATAATCCGGCCCGATGGAACTGTGGGAAAAGATGAAATCCGTAAATAATGATATGCGTGGATTGCGTAACGGGACGATTGTAGAAAATTCTGTTCGTGGTGAGCTTGAATTACCATAAACATCGAATTATCTTCTCCCTGATTTCTGGACTCTCTTTCAGATAGTCCCCCGATGCCGCGCCGTGGGCAGCGTACAAAATTCTTTCTTTTTCTTCCTTCCTCTCTCCTTTCTTTTTTTTGAAACTCTCGAAGCAACAACGTGCCCATCACCCTTTTACGTCCGCTTGGCTAAAAAAAATCGAAATAATCGAACGCCGTTGTCGATCGGCAACGTTTATCAAACAAAGTTTAATTAAGATACCGTGTTACTTCAATTTGTTGAACTCGATAATCGGGAACTCGATATCGGGCGGAGAAGGAGGTTTGGAATGGTAGAAGCGAGAGGGAATACGAGTCGGCAACTTTGTTGATGGTGAAAAAAATTATTGGCCGCTTTATGACATAATTGTGCGGGTGTTTTTACTTGTACGAGCTTAAATGCCTTCCAAGAACGCCTTCCTCGGAAACTGATTAAATTGGCGTGTAAATAATAAAGATTCCGAAAAATCGGCAAAATCGTTAAATTCTCTTTATTCTCCGCGCTCGATTCGCCTTTTACGTCTTAAAACTTTTTAAAGGGGCGCAAAAAAGGAAGGATAAAATGATTTTAAAATTATCTCGAATTTATTCTCGCTTATTGTTATTAATACTTTTTCGTTTCATTCCAAATTATAATTTCACCGATATCGCGATTTTTCACGACGCAATCGTTCGACGAAAATATATCGTTTTTTAATCGGTTCGTCAGATTTCTTCCAACACCGCTTCGCCGCGATATCGCGTTTGATATAAATTGATACAAGGAGAAGTTGTTAAAGTCGTCTCTTTTCTTTTCTTTTTCTTTTTTTTTGACGCGTCAACGATCCCAGGCTAACGGATCCGCGTACGCATAATGAGTGGCCCGGCCGTTATAACCGAGAGCATAATGGACCTTGACCGAATAAATTAGCGCCTGAAAGTTATCAAATTCGTCACGCCGCGAAAGGAGTAGCTAACAACCTGTAATAACGTTGAGTAACACGCCTGCCGCGGAGTCCGTCCCACGCCTTTTCGAACGGAACGAGACGCGAGATGCGTCGTCCCGATACGACGCGATACGATCGATCCGCACAAAAGGCGCGACGACATCGAACATTCTGGGTCGATGTGATTTTCAGGTCAACCTGTGCGAGGGAGGAGGGGGAGGGAGAGGGGAAGGAGGATTGCGATCATTCTTCCTCCACATGGATTCTCGATTGGAATGTTGCCAAGAATCCGAACGGTTTATCATAATCCAAGTTGCGAGCGATCGATTAAATTTTAATCGCTGTTGCAATTTTAAATCCGATATCCTCCCCTCGATGGAAACAAGACGATACAAAGCGGGGAATGTTGCACGAATTCTAAGCGCAACTTTTATCCTTTCTTTTCCATTCGGAATTCCGCGCAAAAAAAGAAAGATGGACGAGTTCAAAATACCTGAACCATGAAGCAACGGATAATAGTTCGATCGATGAATAGAGGGATCCGAGCGTACGTGGCTCGCTTCCTGCTTTCACCTCGTCCCTCTCTATCCTCCATTCGAGTGTAAAGATACCGTCGGCGAGGGCCACGTGAAACGTGGAATTCTCCGATCTTCGCGTTATAAAGATCCAACGATCCTGGACAAGCATATACACACACGCACACACATGTACACACCTACGTACTTTCTCTTAACGACCGTTTCGCATACCCCGCGAGAAACCAGTCTAACCGATGGAGGAGAACCGCGCAGTCTCTTCGTTTCGGGGGAACCTAATAACAAGCCGAGATGAAACGCGAGAAAAGGCGAAAGGAGCGGTCAAATCGTGCACGTCGGGTTGTAAAAAGCGTCGTTTAGGGTTTACGAAGAGGAAACATAACGGAATCGGCGGCGCGGAGGCCTCCTTCCTCTCCCTCCCCCGGAATACCGAAAGCGCGGACGCCATTTGCCGGAACGGTGCAGTATTTTCTAACGGCACCGGCACTCGCAACAAGTGCACCGAGGGGTCAAGCCCTCGACAGCCAAGAGCCGGAATTGGAAACGAGGAGAGGAAAAAGAAGAAGAAGAACCGATCGATCGACTCACCCTCGTCGATACTAATTCGACTCCCCGTTAACAGGGCTGACGTTAACACGGTTCACTTGATCGGGACAACCGGCCGACTCGTCTGTCCCCCTCCCCCCCTCGACCACCTCGTCATCCACGAGCGGCACGAGATGGTATCGATGCCTTGGGTATATATCGACGCTGCCACGCTCGCCGCGAGTCCTTGAACCAGTGGAAGAAGAGAAGGTGGAAGGTGGAGGTGCGTGCAGCACGCAGCGAGAAAAGCCGCGTTATAACGAACGCACGATCCATCTTGATTTCTTCGGCTCCTTTCACTTTCGACAGTCTCTTCGGTTCCCCGCCTGTGGCTAGGAGCGTATCGCCAACAGGAAAGAGACGAAGCGAAAAGGATAGACGAGTTTAGCTTCGATACGAAACGCGAGAACGAAAGAAAAAAAAAAAGAAAGACGCGATAGATTCTCTCTTCGTCTTAGGAATCTTTAACGGCGAACATTCGAAACGAACGAGAATAGAGAATAAGAACTCGACGGAGAGAAGTTAGAAGATTTCGAGCAGCCGTGTTTTCGCGTCTCTTCGTTCAATTCGACGGGAAGATTATCTCGCCGTAATTCGATGGATTACGATGGATTCGAGATCGAAAGAACGTACCTCTCGCGTTTTTGCTATCTTCAAACGATTATTAAAAAAAAAAAAAAAAAAAATCATTGCCTTCCCTCCCTAATTTTACTCAAGCTCGGTGAGTGAACCGAATTTTCGACAGAAAATTCCTGGCACGGAAGAAGTAAACGATCGTCGCGATAACAGCATTCATTACGACAATACCCGTGGTTACGGGAGGCAGAGCTAGTCTTAGGAGAGGTGTTTTGCTTAAGGCGAGCTCTCGCTCAGTTTCTTGCCTCGACCCCTTCTTCTCGTTCGTTCCCTCGGAATCGATTTACGAGCAAACGCGTGTACACGGCGCATTGCGTCAGTCCGGTGAACAGCGGCGGCACACACCATTACACCGAGAGAGAGAGAAAGCCGCGAAACCTCGGCGCAGCGCCACTTGGACGGCACGTGTGCACACGCACACGCGCGCGCACCATGCATCGCGCCGCTTAGACACGGTTCGCGCAACGCTAGTGTGCACGCGTGCGCACCACTAGACGGGAGGCAAGTGGCCTTACAAGGACGTGCCGCGACACGTACGGTCTGCAACAGCACGAATGCGCCACCGCTAACGCCACTGCGCATAGTCGATTTACATGAACCGCCTTGCGCATGCGCGCTCGCTACCGCCTACCCGCGGCACGCGCACATGCGCGCTCGCCCGAACCTACCTGCAGGAACACTCATCCGCTCTCTCTTCCCTCTCCTTTATTCTTTCGATTATTCCCTCGTGCTCCTATCGCTCTATTTTCCCTTTTCCATCTCCTCGCGCAGCTCTTCTTTTATCTACGACTAACCGTTGTACGATTATCGAGAGCTGCGCTTTTTATGCATTTACGAGATCATCGATCGAGAGGTTAATTAAAAGAGATGAGAGTACAAAATCGAGAGCGGGATTTAATCTCCGCCCAAATGGACGTAATTTTCGCGTGACGCGACGTTTAAATCGTTCGACGATTCCCGATTCTTTTTTAATACCAGTCTGATCGCAATAACACCCGCGCGAAACACTTTTCTTATTTTTACGCCCGGGAGGGAAGAGGAGGGGAGCCTCGGGCGATTAATAAATCGGCCGATCACCGGTGAATCAGCGTATCCGTTACGCGAGATCGTTACTCGTTCCCGAGATGCATAATGAAGTCTTTTCTCTTTAAATGCTTCTCCTCGACTGCCTGTTTCGCTCTTTCTTCCACGGGAGCGATTCCTCAATGAATAAACCGTAAAATTATCGAACTTTCGCGCGATGCTTCGCACGATAAACACAACGTGTCTCTTTCCTTATAAGTTGAAATTTCTTTTTTTTTTTTTACCCGATTTCGTTCGATAGAATCGGACGCCGGGATTCGCGATTGGCGAAACTGCGAACTGAATTGCGTTGCACGAGAGAGCCGAAACGATTTATATCGCGAAATTACTACCCCGTACAGTCACAATGCGATGTGATAAATTAAGCGTTGCGCAGAGCGGCGGCGTACAGGGATTGGCAACACGTGAAAGGACGAATGGTAATTCGAACGTTTCGCGTTATCGGCGCAATCGGAATCGTACGTACTCCTGTCCGTTTCTGTCCCTCGGGCTTTCCTGGTTTTCCAGGGGAAAGCGGCGGGTAATTATTAATGGCCCAATGGTTTCTCCGGCATCGTCCACCGATTGAAAACAATTCAGCGCTACTGTTCACGCTCGAAACGGTGGTCACCTTCGGATTCGGGTAACACGGAAAAAACGGTAACCCGCGTGAAATAGTTAGTAAACGTTGGTACGATAGAATTATAGGAGCATTCAGCTTACGATGCTAATAAAATCGATCGAAATAATGGCTCGGCCAGCCAGAAATGTTCGTTACGTTCCAGTTTCCGATTTCGATCGATAATGCGGAAAAATGCAGAAATTTTTTCCTCCCTCGATTCTCTCAGTTTCTCTCGATTTCAATTCGAATTATCACATTGAATTATCGCATTGTGCAATCTCGAAATCTGTAACGCGGCAACGGCGCTTTTTCTTTTTTCCTCTAAGCAAATTAGTTTTTGTTCCCGGAGAAATTCAATTGTAAACTGCTTATGCCATTTTTCTTTCCTTTTTTCTTTCCTTTTTTTTTTTTTTTGTTTTCTGAAAACGTACGCTTCGCGCGAACGCGCTTGCTCGTTACGTCCCCGTTACGCAAACACGAAAATCAACTTGAAAACCATTAATTTGTTTCGTTCTCCGTATATAACACATTCACCAGGCATTCCCCCGGCTGTGCCAACGTTTAAACAAAGTTAGGCATTCCCGGGCTGAATTTCACAAACGCGCACGCTTATATATAGTCGACAAAGGAATTCTGCGCGTGTCGATACTCGTCTCTTCACCGAACTTGGCGAAAGTATCAACAAAAGTTTCGTCGTTGTTCGAGCATCGCCGATGATCACGATGGAGAGAACAGAAGGAAAAACAAAAAAATCGCAGGAGAATCGCAGAGGTATGATTTTGTAATGTCTTTATACAATTTTTTTTATGCGATCGTGGCAAATGACGGACAGTTTGTGAAAAAAATAATGGCGAGAGTTCGACGACACGACGAAATGATTTTGTAAAATGATTTTGCGAGAAATTATAGGATTTATACTACTCGACGGAATACTGGTTAATACGTTCGCGATACGAGAATCAGATATAAAATTGATGGTTGTAGAAAATACGAGTGGTCGGTTCAAAATACATTTACATGTTATTAATACGTCGTCGAGACGTTAATATCGCAAATAAGAGTTCTTTTCCTTTTTTTTTTTTCAATGTGGCCGATCAGACACGAGTAAATAAGAAGGAAGATAGCAACCGCCCGTAAATATCTCGTCGAGTAGCCGAAAAAACGAACAAATACGCATTCCTTATTATACCGCTCGTCGATATCGACCGTGCAGTTTTGTTTCTGTTCTCGTCGATCGTTATCTGACGGATCATTACCATTATCATTATTGCTCGTCTATCGATTTAAAAATCACATATTCGATCCAAACTCGATCCATTACCAGCCACTTGTCCAACCGCCTTGCCGAAGTTTCATTCGGTTTCAATCGGACGATTAATAATAAGTTAAACAAATTAACCACCGTGAGAATTGTACAGAAAAATTTTGGCGTACACGCGCCTTTGTCTCTTCCATCATCGATATCGCAACACACTCTACGAGATGCTTCTGGCATTCGCTCAAAATCACATTTATTAAGCGGGATGATGAAAGACTCGACCGTGATTAAGAGTATTACCAGGTAGCGTCGATGCCACCCACGAGCCTCGATCAACTTCGTCTCGTCCCTATTTCCATAGGAAGGGCAATTTAAATTTCTTTCGCTGAAAATTTCAACGAGCCATCGTAATAGAATTTTAGAATAAAAAAAAAAACAAAACTCCCACGATTCTTAACGAGACTCCACTTAACTCCGCTTACGTAGATTTGAACAGATTTTGGATAATCTAACCCGTCGAGGTTAAAGACTCGGTTTCAAATTCATCCTCGTAAACGCATTACGTAGTCGATATCGAAAGCTGGGCTTCGTAGAATGACGCGCAACCAGTTGTCGGGCGCATATAATAGGGCGCACGGTCGAGATCGCAGGTGGTGAAGCCGCGCGAAATTGAAATTGATTCCGCATCGGTAATAAGGGGCTCCCCGGAGCACAGGGTTCCGTGCGTTACGAGCAAAGTACACGGCCCGAGGTCGTCCGAGCCGAGCTGCCTGCGTGTGAACACGCGTGCACATCCATCCAACGAGCCGATCGGTGCACCTCTTGTCGTAACTCGTTTCTTCCGCCACCTGATCCATCTTCACGCGGTCATTCATATAACTATACAACGTCGAACCGGCTCTTTCGTTTCTCCAGCCTCCCCCGATTTTCTTTCTCACCGTTTTCTTCCTCTTCGTAGGGATAGAAAAATTCGAACGATGACTCGGGCCGAATGCAAATGCGCGCGTGTCTGAAAGAGTCGTCGCGGTTCTCACGGGTAAGAGGAGAGGCGGGGTCCCTCTCGGGTGAACCATTAACTTCGAAATCTTGGATTTACGGCCGGTTTCTTCGCCGTTTCAACTTTAACGCGTGCGAACAATGGCCGCCCACGCCAGCCATTATATTTATTCGCCGGTCCACCCGTATAAGTAACCGCGTATAAGTATCCCTGTCCACAGACGCGCCGCATCCCTCCGCGGCCATAAACCTTCCACGGTGCACCTTTCTCGCCGCGCGAGAGCCGAGGCAGAAAGGATGCGCGCGCATCGACCACCGCGTCAACTGTCGCGCGAATCGCCGTCCGTCCGCCGCCAGCTTTTAACCAGCCGGCCGCTTTGCGCTGTGCTCGAGAGTTATCGGCACGGAGCCGATACAAACCGGTGTCCGGTTACTACAATGTGTACGAGCTGTGCGTATATCCTTTTCCTTTCTTTTTCTCCTTATTCACGACCAAACCGAAGAAGCTCCTTCTCGAAATAAGATTCTTTCCACGAGTCGGTCGGATTGGCTGGAAACGTCTCGGTCCCGTCTCCGAGATGCGGCGGCGCAAACGGGAACGGGCAAAACGCCCCCGTTTCATTGTCTAACACGGGGCCACGACGGAATACAATACTCGCGGCTGCCTAACATGAATAAATGTATTTACGATTTGACGTAGGTGTGCCCGCATACCCGGCCTCGGCAAAAAATCGAAACGAGGCCCCGTGGTCGGAGACCTCCTCCTCCTCCTCTACCTCCTTCTCCTCGAGAGGAAACTGCGCAGGTGGAAGACTAGGAGGAAGGGGAAGAAGAAGAAGAAGAAGAAAAAGTTCGACAGATTCCTTCGAATCCCGCATAATTGCAGTTAATCGTTCTGCTTTCCGACCCGTTCCCTATCTCCCAAAACGAAATCTGATTACGTAGTAATAAAAAAGTAGAGAAGAGGCGATCGTAAAAAAAATTGGGGTAAAATAAAGGGCGAATTCGAATTTATGGAAAGAGGCACGTCTTATATCTTTCGGAGTGAATTATCTTGGAAGAGCGATGAAACGGTCAGTTTTCATTGAGGATGGCTCGGCGTAGAAATACGCGAGTACGGAGAAACTAGCACGACAGGAAGGATATCCGTGGTACGAGATCGATGCTCGGGACGTTTAATTGGCAATTATTTGTTGAAGCAGCGAGACCGACACCATAAAGCATTGTAAATCGACTAAGAATAAATCCTCCCTTTGCCGGAACACTCGCCGACCGTCCATGATGGGTGAAATACGTCCTCGGCCCAACCCCTCTAATCCTTTTCCCGCGCGTGTATTTGCACGCGGAATAAAAGGGATAAGATACATCGTATTCGCACTTACCACGAACGGGGGATTTTTGGAGGAGCGTAACTTCTTCCCTTCCCTCCTCCTCCCTCCGAAGAGAGGAAAAAAGATTCGACGAATAAACAGATTCGAGAAGAAAGAAAGAGAGAGAGAATATTTAGGAAAACCTCTTCGAAGACTCTCTCTCCCTTCGAATTGAATAGTAAAATTGAGATCGACGATGGTTCTCGAATATGTATGTATGCATGTATATATATCGGTGATTCGCGTGTCAATTTCCACCGATTAAGCATTGCGCAAAACACTCGCGCGTTAAAACGGTCCGCATTCTTCGACCGCCTAATAAGAAAAACGGAGTAACGTTTCGTTTCGCTAATTCAACGAGCTCGAAATAACATAACTGTACCGAGGCTACGGGAGAGTCAAACATGGCGAACGATTTCCCGCTTCCGTCGAGTCCGCGCGTGCTCGCGTTGCAAAATCGCGCCGCGACAAAACCGTGTAACAGGCCGGCTGCTTTATTTGTAAATAAGAGTCCCATTGACGAGGGGTAATTATCATGAACGATCGGGAACGACAAACAGGCTGGACTTATCGACGACGAGCACGGCGAGCTTCTGTCGTCGAACGCCAGTGCGGAGAGAGAGAGAGAGAGAGATGAAAAAAGAGGGACGGAGTGTAACAGATCGATTGGAAGGAACGGACGAGAAGAGCGTTATTAGTTTTGCGAGCGATTTAGCAATAAATCCGAGCGATTCCACGTCCCGCTCGCTCGACACGTAGCTTTTTATTCGTGCCTCTTCTCGGTTCGCTTCTCATCGGTGTGGACAGTAATTAATGAGAAAATCTCGGCTGATAGACCGTTCCTTTCCGTTTCTTTGCAGTTCGAGTTATACGAGCGTAGAAATAATGCTTTTTCTCGCACCGGTATCGCATTACCATCACCACCACCATCGCCACCGTTACTACTACTACTTTGTAATTCGTTTCGTGGAATATCGCGATTGGGAACTTGGAAAGTTTCGTAGATACGAAAACACGTTTGTGAACGTTGCGATATAAATTATGTATAAATTCGAAAATAAGGTGTCGCGATGGATAGTCCTGGTAATTGTCGCGCAAAAGTTTATCGAGATCGTGCGTGGACGGCGCGTAGTTTTTCTATCTTCGATGTTTCGAACTTTCCTCTTGGAGGAAACGGATGATTTAGGGACGAGGAAGAAAATGGAACGGCCGGTGGTCGAGAAACAAATGCTTTCGCCGGAGGACAATAAACTCTCCTCTCGAGGAGAGGACGCGAGAAGAGAAGTTTACTGGACCGAGACTCGGGCCGAGAGAAAGAGTCAGTCTTCCTTTTGCCACTCGACTGCGCGCCAACCGCTCGTTCACTCGTGACTTTGTCTGTCCGTTCACACCCGCGCCATAGAGTCTACTCTCCACTCGACTCCTATACCCTTCGCTCCACCAAAGAAACGCGAAGACGTCTCCTTCCTTTTTTCCTCTCGTTAATTTTCGTCAAGTGGTCGAAATAAGATACGCGTCTCGTTTCGATTCAATCGTCGCGTCGACGCTTCGTCCCTTTCGCCGAAGAATGCGGCGAGGAAAAAAGGATCCATCAGATCCATTCAGATCCGCGGACACGAGAAGCGAGAGAAAAAAGAGTAGGTAGGAAAAAGGCAGGGAGAAACGACGCGGAACGGCAACAAGATTCAAGGAGCACGGTCTGATCGCTAATGGCGACCAATCGATCGACCAACCATAAATGTTAACCACACTCGGAACGAGTCTAAGCAACAGTGTAGGCAAAAAGGGAGGACGAAAAGAAGAAGAAGAAGAAGAGGAGGAAGAAAAAAAATAACGTCGATCGACGTCACCGCACGACGTCCATTGAGACCCGTGACGAGCGATCCATCCGTTGGCGACAAGATTCCGGAAACGCGGAACGATAACGAGATTCACGTAGCGCGGGACGCTACGTGGCTAGCAGCGATCGTAAACGTTGGCCAACCGCCTCCTCGGCAAAAAAACGTTGCCGCTTCTTTGCCCCGTTTCTTGTCGCCGTTGCTCGCGGTTGTTGTAAACCCGCGCCACGCACCGGCAACCGCTCGGACTCGCGCTTGGCAACGGCCGATGCGGGCTTTCCCCTAAAGGGTTATTACTACGAATATTGGCAGTAGGTATTCCCGCTGCGGACACGGGGCCACCTTTCTTCTCCGCCACGGGGGATTTCTTGCCCCGCCCGGTTGTGTCATCTCGCGCCGGTTTACGAAGGAACAGAAAGAGAGAGAGAGAGAAAGGGAGGAGAGGATCGATCGGAGCAAGAAGCGCGATGGGCCGCGCACGACGAACGAACGAACGAACGCAAAGGCGAGTTTAGGGCGAGCGTTGATAGAGCGAGCGATGTTTTGCGGAATTGGCCAAGGCCTGGCCATTTTAGGCCCGCTGCCTCGGGACGACAGCGTTCACCTCCACATCTGGAGAAAATCAGCGAGCCGGGATTCAGCCGGGGCTCGATAAACGTCGCGGGGTTTGACACGACTCGTAATGGGATAGTCGGCCAATAGCGATAGCGGGCAATAGAGGAGTTAGGCGTGCGTGTATCCGACTGCTCGATGCGATCGGATCGCCACTACCAGGAGCGTATCTACCCACCGCTACCTGTCCGCATCTCTTGGAACGTTCGCCGGCTAGATTGGAAACGCTGGTCGTTAGGTTTGACAAATAGAGGCCTCCATCTGTTGGACGAATGCGCGCAATACCGAGAGATCGAGATACAACTCGACCCAACGATTTTTCGAATACAAACACGTATCGGGTAATTTGAAATTCGAAATGCCAACTCTTCTCGTCGATTAATTCGACAACGAGTATCGAATTTGACTCGTGCAATACGAAAAATATCTCGGCTAATCTACTCGCAAAGCTTCTAAAGCGACAGATAGATGCTTGCAAACGTGGTTTCCGCTTAGTTCGAAATTGTAAAGAAACGGGAGAAGCGAGGAGGGGGTGAAAAGAAGTCGGTGGTGAGCGGAAGCGGTGACAGGTACCCCGCAGACGTGGAACCCGGCGTGCCCTTAGCGGAACGGATAAGCGAGTTGCCAACTTGCCAAATAGAGAATCCGGTCTCGACGTAGGCGGTCCCAGCCGCGGCCGCTCTGCGCGGGAGGAATCGTCGCGGTCCCCGACGACAACAACCCCCGTTGACGATCGTTTCGCACGGCCGTTTCGCAGGCCGATCGATTTACATGGCGAGCCGTAGCGGGATGATCGATCGACTCGTCGCCACGGAGGGAGAAGCGTCTCGAAAACGGTCGTTTCTCGCTGCGGGCGCACCTTTTCCCATGCCGTAGGGCCTCGGCCGCGCTGCGACAACCTGTTACCTTGCGGTGCCCCGCGCGAAACTCGACTCGAGGAGGAATCTCCCTCCTCGATTAATATTGGCGGCCGGCGAATATTTAAAAGCGGCCGGGCGCGGGATCGTGTTCCGCGTCAGCGAAACTGTCGGGGTGCTAAGGACGTCGCCACGGATCGACAGCCGGTTGAATTATCATCCCGAGGCGATCGTGTCGTCCCGCGTGCTTCGAGATCGTTCGTGTCGCCAACCGTTTCCTCGTCGTCGATGACTCCTTATTTACGGCCCGATCTTCGTTCTACAAACTCTCCGCGCTCGTGTATGTATATATATATATATATATACGTATATTCTTTCGTTAAAAGAGCACGTTACTTATTTTTCCGAGCAATGAAATACAGCATTTGTCGTGTGTTTGATCTCGCGTATACTCCTTCCTTCTCTTTTTACGGAATTAAAATTTCGAAAATAAGAGAAAACTTGGGAGAAAAGGGATTGCTTAGATTCCGTCGAAATATATTTGTTTCCTTTATTAATGATAATGACGGTTTATCAGTGACGTCGAATCGAGAGGCTGTCGATCTAGACACCACCGATCAATTAGCGTCTCCGGATACGAAGGTTAATAAAATACGATCGTTTTCCCGATTCGTAGCAACGATCGGATGGCAGGAGGGGGCAGAGTATAAATAATGTAGAGGGATCGGTCGTTAGCTCTAAAAGAGCTACCCGTTTCTACGGATGCAGGCATTCATTCAGGGACAGATTGCCGCGGCGTCACTCGACGAACGGTGGTCCACGATTGGCCGAAGGAATCGCGATCGAGTGGAACAAGCTCTCGATATAATAGTTTCGTTGTTTCAGGAGTCATCCCCCTGATCTTTCCTCCGCGCATCGAACCGTAAATTAAATCGCGAGGCAAAGGAAGACGACCGCTATACCAAGTGGACGCGAATAATTCAATCGGAGTTTAAAGTATTCGCACAAGTCGCTATATATAAATAAATATTTATATACGTATATTTTTCCCATCGATCGATCTATCCTGGTTCGGCCTCTGCCCCAATCCCGCCGGGTTATTCGCGTACATCCGACACGCTGTCAAGATATAACCGCCTCGCCTCGTCCTCGACGACTGACGTTTCGCGGTAATGCAATTAAGCGGGCTGATTTATTATTGAGGATGAAACGCGGAGGTTGGAGCGATACCCGCGCGAAATATCGGGATATTTCCGGGACGGAATCGGATTAATCCCCGCGTGCGACGACCTGATTTCCAATCTCGTGGATCGATCGCCCTTCCCGAGCCAGTCCAGCTTCCAGGAATTTGGTTAGAGAGATGGATGGGGCATAATTTATGTGTCGCCCACGACGAGGATCTAACGTCAATCCGTCTTTCGAAAATGTTACCAACGTTTGGAGAGACGTTTCGAAGGAATATCCGGTTAACGGTTTGGGAGAAATTTGGACGTTTTATTTTTAAACGTACCTAGTAACCGGCTTCGCTTTTGCGCGTATGAGCGTCTTACGTGAAACGACTTTATACACTTTGTAATAAAGAAACAATCGGAATGATCAGATACTGCGCTCTTATTAATTGGAAATCTTGTATAAATCGATCGAGGATTGCCGCACGACGATGAATGTATTAACTGGACGAAATTCATTTTCAAATCGATCACTGATCGATAGGTTTTCAATAGTTGAGAATTATTCCGTAAACTTGTTAAGAACTATCGATAAATTTTAAAATTAAGTAATCATCGTTAGAAATGACTCCTTTTCAATGATTTTCTGTAAGAACTAAAATATACGAAAAATAGAACTTTCTACTTTCTGTTGATTCGCAAATGCTTTTCAAATCCCACTAAAATTAATTTCAACGTTTACGGCCGTCCGTGACAACTGTGGCGACTCTCGAGCCCGAATAGGAACGCGCGAAAAACTCGAACGAACCCGACGAAAGAGAGGGAAAAAAGGAGGAAAAGGCCGAAAATGAAATTGACCGATCGCGTGGTACATCCTTCGCGAAAGACGAGACGAAGGAGGAACGGAGGGAGCATTAAGCCGTATTTACGCCTGACGGCGATTTCGCGTGGGCGAGCGGCAGCGGCAATTACCGGGCCAAGCGAAGCCGCCTTAACGAGCGCTTCCCTTCGCTCCTCTCCTCCATTACCGATCGAGGTGTCCCACGAATTTTGAGGAACACCTTTGAGAGCCAGCCGCCTCTCCTCTCCTACGATTTTCCCGCCGATTCCTCGGCCCGGTCGTGCAGCCCAAGGGCATGAAAAAAAAGAGAAACGAGGAAGAGAGAGAGAGAGAGAGAGAAAGGCAGGAAGAATGATTCTCGGGAGCAGCAACCTGTGGACCGGGCTTTTTATCGCGCCGGTCGGAGCCGGCTTTACGAGGAGTCCCATAACGGAAATTTACGGTCCTCCGTTGCACCCTGTCCTTCCTTCTCTCCTTCCCTCTCTCTCTCTCTCGACTCGAGTCGTGTCCCCAGCGCTGGGTCCCGATCCAGCGTTCCCAAGCCGATCAACCTTCGATTCGGATCGGAGGTTGGATCCACGGCCGGAAAGAATTAACGCCGATTAATTAAGGCTGCCGGATTCGGACACTCTGTGTGGTCCCGCGGGTGGGGCGAGTCGGAGGGGAGGTCTTTAAAGTACCGGTTATATGTACGACAGCCATAGGAACGGCCGCCTACGCTCCCTGTTTTCGACGATCCTTATTGATCCCGGTTCCGTTAAAAGGGAGGACCGTCCGGCGCTAATTGGGACGGAGAGCGCCGACGTTTCTCACCGAGTCTCGAAGAGGGTTGGGGGTAAGATGGATTCGCGAATTTTGGTCTTTAGTCAGTCGTATATACTTTGTGAGTTTTCGCACTGTTTCGAGGCAGGAATTTTATTTGGAAATTTATCGCGACAGGAATTTTTCGATATTTCTCGCTTCCCTTTCCGCATCTTGGCGATCTTCACAGCCTGGAAACGCGATCCTCGGAAGATAGGAGCGGGATAAAATTGTCACGGTAATTGAACACGAGCCGTAATTCAAACGATTTCCTAGTCAAAGTAGTAATCACGTATCGCAGATCGAAGCGGCCGATACAAGGCACGAGAACCGACTTTTATCCTGGCTTTTATCGCCTCGATCGAATATAAATCCTCTTATCTCTTCCTCTAAAAAGTTTTTCGCGTTTATCCGCAAACGTCATTACCATATTCGATAAATGTCGTGCAATTTCAATTAGCAGAATCGTTGAAACCTATCCCGCGATGAATATCTTTCCGCCTTTGATCGACGATACGAAATTAATAATCGGCAACAGTTTCGTGGCGAAATTACACGAAAATCTATCTACGCGTGCGATCGACGTTCGACACGCGAAGAGAGCGAGAATCTCGAAACGAATATTTAACGAGTCGTAGAATCAATCGAGCGGGACAATAATAGGGAAATTTACGCGAGGTCCATATTCGTTCAAATAGACAACGAGCGACAAGAAATCGTCTATCTTCGTTCCCCTTCCGCTTCTTTCGTCGAGTAACAAAATTGAGAAATTTAATAAATTCGAATTTTTAAATTACAAAATTGCGACGAAACTATTCGTTACTTCGATTTATGATCCGTATCGCACGTAGGCAGAGGGAATGAGAAAAAAAACTCCAACGCTGTCAGTCCAGCGAAGTTAACTCATTTCGCTACGCACAAGCGCGCGCGCGCACGCTGTGCACCTGTCGCGAGATATATATAAAATTAACCACCGTTAAAATTTTTCGCAATTAACGGGCCGTTACGGCGAATAAGAAACGCGCCTCTCCTTCTCTAAATTCAATCGTCCCTTCCCTCCCTCCGTCTCATTACCAAAGAGAGACACGCACGTGTTGCCGCGCGTGGAAGAAAATGAATCGGCTAATAGAGACGGAGCGCGTTCAAAGGGGCAGTCGTGGAACGCGTGCATTGCCGAACGCGAGCACTGCGAGATCGTATCTGGTGGCCGCCCACGCGGTTGGAAAACCGGCGCGACTCGAGCGCTCGCCCCTTTTGGAAAAGTTTGATCCGGGTGGTGCGCGACACGCGACCGACTCGCCGATAAGATCATTGTTCTACAAGCGGCGCGATGCGAAAGAGCGCGTGTCGGCCGATACAACCGGTACCCGATCGGGTTATCTCCGCTTCCTAGTCGGATACGCTCGTTTTTTGGCCGCGTAGCACGGGACGTTGCCAAGGTGAAGCGAAACTGCGATCGATCCGCGATACGATCTACGCGAGACGCCCACGCTCCGCCGTCCTTCTCCTACCGGTCCATAGAGGTTGCCGCGTTCCTTTCAGCGGCTCTCGATCGAGCAATTTTAACCAAACCGTCCAATCGATCGGTTCGATGTTATTTCTTTTTATCGGTCGACGCGTATTTGTCGGAAAAGTGGGGAAGGAAAATTGCTGGCTAAATTCCCTCTGCTGCGGCGGAACGATTCAGACTCGGCTCGTATGACTCGCGAATACGTAGCAACTCGGCTAAATTGTGTGTCCCGGAGATCGGATCGATTCTCTCCGGGCGTTGAAATAGATAAAATTCTCGTTAAAATTCCACGAACCTTTTTGCATCCCGTCTATAAAAGGCGCGAATCGTCGACCAGTCGTTGGTCCCCGATAAATTCGCCCACGCCGTCGACCGCGTTCCGGCTGATGAATGTCTGTTTTTCCACTCGGATTTTTCCCTCCAACGATTTCGCGCGCGTTCGATCGGCGGCGGCGGGTCATCGGCATTCCACGGCGAGCTGCCGCTCAACCGGGACGACGACGCAGTAAATCTCGACGCGGAAAGAACGTGCTCGAGGAGCCCTCGTTGCCTTTGCGCGGACGCCGGGTACAACGAAGTTACCGCAAGAAAACCTGCGTCGTCCTCCGTCGAGCGGTCGCCTGAAAAACGGAAATTCTTCCACGGGCTCGCCGATAACTGAAACATCGATCGGATCTATCGCGATTGAGACATTTTCCATCTTCCCCTCACAAAAATCACCGGCTAATTATCGACGGCGTCGTTCCATCCCATCGACCATCGTCGAGACAATTGCTTGGGAGGAGAGAAGGAACCTGGAGGACATGTATCGAGGAGACGTCGATTGGCCGACGCTCGTTCCTCGCCGATTACGGGCAGCAGCTGATCTATTATACCGCGCCGAGCTTCCATGAACCCGTGCTGCGCGCCTTTTGCATCCATTCCTCCCCTCCCGTTTGTCACGAATGACAATTGATCGGGCGGGTTCGAGCGGAATCGATGTTTCGAATTGTTCTTAGTCACGCGTCGATTGTCGCGAAAGATTCGACTCCTTTTCCTTGTCCCAATCAAAATATCGTATATTATCGTAACCATAACCGTAAGATTACGTCGAATTATTGTCGAAGACAACGGGAGGCAGAGGTATTCCTCCGAGTTTCGTCTTCATTTCGATCGGAGGGAAGTTAAAAGAGGAAAGAGAGAGCGGGATGAATCGGGACGGAGAGGACGGGAAGAAAAAGGGAAAGACCAAAAGGGGGCAGAAGGAACGGGGGAGGAGGGAGAGGGGAGGCAGGTGGTCGCGATAAAAAGTTGGACCGGTCCACGGCGTAGAAAGGCAAGCGTCGTGGCGTGGGTGGAACGAGGACCGGTGACAAGTACGATCAGCCGGTTCGACCGAGCTGATCGGGGGAAGAAGAAGAGGAGGGGGGGGAGAAAAAGAGCGCGGTGAGCCGCGGAGGCTGCGGAGGGGGCGGGAGAGGGAAAAAAGCGAAGAGAAGTCGAAGAAGACGAAGTCGGTTGGAAGGCAGCGTCGACGACCGGCAGCGCTTATAATTTCTAATGGGCACCGCTGCACTTTTTGCGCCGGGTCCGGAACGCCGCAATAATTTATATCCGCGGGGACAGCGTCGCGCGTGCGTCGGCGTGCATACGAGAAAAAGCGAGAAAACGAGCGGGGAATCGCGCCACGCCGCGACTCTCTCGTCGATAATCCCCCCAAGATACGGTTTATGAATCGTGATCCACGCAATAATCGCTCTCGTCCTCCGATTATTTATAGAAAAAAAGAAAAAAAAAAAAGGAAACGAACAACTGTTTACGCGCAAATATGTAATTTTTAACGTTTCCGTTTAACGTTTCTCCAGTGTTCTCGATCGTGTAAAGAAGATAGTGGAAACGAGGTATTCGCATTCGTGCAAAAGCGGAGATATATTATACACTTACCGATCGAGCAAGATTCCGCTGAGGAAAAGGTTAGAGGTGGATGACCCGGCTCGTCAGCACTTTTTTTTAAGACGACGCGGTCTCGCACGCCCCCGAATATCGTAGCATCGTCACGTTTCTTCCCCGAGGTAGATCCTCTTCTTCTGAGAAAGATATCAAAATACTTTGAAACCGAGGAAGACACGCGCGATCCGTGTAACCGAATCCCCGTCTAGAACACAATACCGGTATATATAGAGTGGAAATATAACGAATTTAACGAAACATTTCTTTCCTCGAGTCAACGAATCAACGAACCGAATTAAGCTGCGCGTCTTTTTTTCTCATTGTAACGTCAAACTCCACGTAAAAAAGAGGAAAAGGAAAGGAAAGAAAAAAGGGATAAGAGATAAGAAAGCAATCGTGCGACAAGATTGATAACTTGCGAATAGCGAGCTGATAGCACGCCTACACGTGTAGTTGTAATAAAACGCGTGAAACAAAGACGCTTTGTATCGAGGATTGATCATCGGCCGTGCGAAACATCGATCCGCAATTTCCACTCGTAAACAACGCGAACGCATAAACGGCGATTAAGATAAGGCTGACAATGGTCCGTTAATCCAATTACAAGCCGCCCCTCCTCCCCACCGGCA